>NC_090939.1:513174566-513853201 GCF_040938575.1 Ambystoma mexicanum
AAAAAATATATTGTGATTGAAAATGTTTAGTTAATGTAAGTGTTAGCAAAGAGAAAAGTGAAAGGTTAAAAATGGAAGCGGTTACTTCATTAGTGCATCTTTGCAAGCAGCTGCGGAAGCGCGCGCTTAAACTTAGAGAGTACAGTGCAGAATGGGTTAAAGGAACCACGTATAAAATGTTTATGCCATGGTCACAAGGTGGATAAGTATCGAATGCAGTCCTGCAGCATATGAAGACATATTTGCATGCAGCGTACACAGAAAAAAAGCTAGAAAAGCACCTAGCAAGTCTAGAGCTTTGGAAAATGTACCAACAAGAAAAGGAGGCGGAGCTAAGAATGACAATGGGTTATACCCATTAAGTGAACTTAAAGCAGCAATGGGATACCGTAATCCATCATATGAGTCACCTGCGCAAAGTAGTGACAAGGGCCCAGAGAAAGATATTGAGAAAGATGTAACCTCCAAAGTCCTGAGGGACAAGGAGAGACACAATAAGGAGAGAAGTAATCAAGCAGGCACATCTCTAGATATAAGGAGAGAAATAAAGATATGGAAAGGGGATAAGGATAAAACTGATGAGATAGCACTCTTACAGAACGAATGGCTGGGAGGTCAGATTTTACTTAAACTCGATGAAAAAGGCATTGAGGATGTAAGACAAAGACGAACAAGACAGAAAAGATAACGAAAGGGAAGAACTATTGAAAGATGAAGGAGCAAAAACAAAAGATAGACAAAAACGAGAACAGTTATATCAAGATGAGCAAGCTAAAAAACAAGAGAGGGCAGAAGAGCAAAGAAAACATGACAACAGAAAAAGAATAGAAGATGATGAACAGGAAAGGCCAAGAGAGAAAAGAATACAGAGATAAAGAGACAAGGAGATACGAAGCGCATATGAACGCATAGAGAAGTCGATGATGACATGGAATGCAAAAGAAAGCAAAGAGCACGCAATCACGATTATTTGGAAAGGGAAGTAGGAAATCCCAATCCACAGGTAGCATGGGAAGACATAGAGGAATTTTTCCCGAATCCGAGTCATTACCAGGCACGTCTAGAGCAAATCTAGAAGATGAGTTTGACTCTAGAAGTATTGGGGACGTGATCGATAAAGTATACCATGAAATGCAAACCAAGAAAGAATCACAAGGAAAGGGAAAAATTATCGTCTCGAGAGCACATAATTGTATGATACGGAGGAAGCCTCCTGTAGTGTGCAACATAAGGAGCTGTCTTCAGACCGACTGACTCTGAAAAGAAACAAAGATGAGAGAAGTACACGACATGGGCACAGGAAGTCTCAGACGAAGAAAGCAAAGCCTTCCAGGGGGAAGAGAGAAGTAATGTATGTGGTCCTTAGGGATATTTGCCTATAGATAAGGGAGTAAGATGGTCGGATTTAAAAATACCTATGTCTAAGGCATAAGAGCCATTGACACAGTCAGACCGACATAAGGGGCAATCCCATGGTCAGAGGGGGGAGTCGCCGCCTTATGTAAGCAGGTTAAGATCATTACCAGGTAGACAGTGATGTGGGAATATCACCCCGGCAGTAGATAGACAAATGATGAGAGATGAGAATGAGTTTGGAGCGTCACAATTTCCTTTTCTAGAGAAAGGAGGAACAAGACCAAAGTATATACCATGGCCTCAAATGGACAGAGATAATTTAAGGTGTGAACTCCCGATTTTGACTTCTGCTGCTGGGAAATGGATACATGAGCTAGAAAAGAGAACGGGAGGAAAAACATTAGCTATAGGGGATATTAAAGGTCTTCTAATCGCCATACTTGGTGAGAGAGCTGATGACATATGGACACGGGAAGGCTACCCTGGTGTGACTACAGTCAACACCGCGCATGATGGAGTGCCATTTAACAATTGCAGAGCAGCAGTTTGGAAAGCGCTATGAGTACTATATCCGGACACGTCCGATATGGGAGCTATAATGACAAAAAAGATGAAAGAAAGAGAGGATCCTTTGCTTTACATTAAAAATTTCCAAGACGCCTGGGCACTCGAAACTCGTGAATCTTGGGGGAAAACTGTACCTGTATTTTATCAAATATTATGCCAAGTGCTGCCAGAGCAAGTGCAGAAGCAGCTAAAGAAATTAATAGGTATAGAAGCTAAACCGTGGTCGGAAATTCAGTTGACCATTGCACATTACTGCACACTCCTGCAGGAAAAGAATCGCAAAAAAAGATGATACTCGAAAAGGTGAGGAGGCAAAATTGGTTCAGAAAAAACTGTCCAAATACGCCATTGAAGGGGCAATGTTAACTAGTACAGATGGATCCAATTCCCAACAGATAACGAACATGCCACAGGTAAATAACCAAAGGCAGTTTGATCAAAGCAACAATGGATATGCTCCATGAGGAAGGGGTTTCCAAGCAAGAGGTTGGCAAAGTAATCAAAGGAATTGGCAGAATAATATGGGAGATTTTCAAAGCAATCAAGGTGGGTTTCAAAATATGCAAAATGGGCAGATGGGAAGGCCACCGCCTATATGTTGGACGTGTGGAATGACAGGACATTTGGCTCGTATGTGTAGAAGTCAAGGGATGGTGCAAAATGATCATTTTTCAAGACATGTAATGTCAAATCCACCTGTGTATTCGCAGCAGGGTTGAAATGGAGTTGTGCAAAATCCAACAGTGCAGCAGCAAGCGCCGAGAGTGCAGCAAGGCTTGCAACCACAGCAAATGACAAGTAACCAACCGCAAGGACAATCGCAGCAATCCCCTATGCAACTTCAAGAGAACAAAAACACAGAACCGCCAATGACTCGTAGAATAGGAGGTGCCACTGTTGATAGAGGGAATCCATTCACAAGTGATGGAGTGAGACTGTACCTACAATAGGACAGCTCACTGGGAGATCTGATGTGTTCAGTCCTATCTATAATGCCGAATCTGCATGAGGAACCGAGGATAGACGTAAATATAGGCGGCAAAGCTTTTTCGTTCTTAGCTGACATGGGTGCAACCCGCTCGTGTATACGTGAGGGCACATTTTGAATGTCTGGCAATGCAATGAATACTCAGGGTTTTACAGGAGCAATGAATCGAGTTCCTTTCACAGAAGAATTACCAGTCTCTATAGGAGAGTACGATATTCAGTGAAGGTTCCACTGCTTTATTCGAGGCAAACATCTGTCAACATATTAGGACGAGATTTGATGACAAAATTGAATATGACTATTTCATTTACAGATGAAGGCATATTATGCTCAAGTCTGAGAATGCATTATTTAAACGTGTGTGAAATGAACATGGCATTTGCAGGACAAATAGCACCTAGAGTGATACCGGTTGAACTCAAAGTTTTTTATTATGGGATATGTATTCTGTTAACATGGCTACCAGATCTAGTAGGTAGAACCATGAGGATACTGGATGAGTTTCTATTTAGGCCTCAGATACCCATGGATGAAGAGGAAGGTTGAATTTTTCCCTGAGACGTAGAAGCAGCAATAGTCCGAGGAAACATGACTTTACTTGATGCAAGTGATGATAAGGGTAGACGGTGGAACACAATAATTGCCATCGAGGAGGGCTGCAGAGTGACTGATGTCACTGATGAAGAATTGTTTGGAGATTATTTATCTGATGATTTTGTGGTATTCGATATGTGCATTACTTATTGGGTAAAGGCAATCAAGAGAGAAGGAGAGAAGTTCCACAGAGAATGATGTTAGCACAGAAGATTTTGATGAAGATATGTCGAAAGTGCCAGTTTCATTATGGACCACTGGCCCCTATGACATAGGCTTACTAAAAGAGATTGGGGAAGTAAAGATTAAATTGAAATCAGGAGAAATTTTACCTCGAGCACGGTAGTATCCCATGCCTCGAGAGGCAGATGAAGGAATTTTCAAGACAATGGGCCTCATTACGACCCGTGCGGTAACCATGGCGCTAGTAGCGCCATAGTTGCCGCCGGTATTTTACCGATTCCGCCATGGTGAATGGCAGAATTACCGCCCCATTCCAAGGTTGGCGGGTGGTAATTCCCCATTCACCATTGGCCCTTCCCCATTCCCATTTTTGCCCCCATAGGGCTCAATGGAAATGGAGAAGGCGGTAGTTACGGTACCGCAAATTGCGGTACCGTAATTAACTCCAAGGTCCCTTTGCGGGTCCAATCCTAAACGGCTGGTAAAACCAGCCGTTAAGGTAGGGACCAGCAAAGGGACCTCGTAATTAGGCGGTAAGTGATTAACCACCTTTTACAGCGCCGTTAACCCCTTGCCGCCTGGGTCATAATGAGGCCCAATTTCCACCATGATTGAGCAGGGTATCTTAGTGATGTCAGAGTCACCATGTAGTACGTCAGTTTACACCATGAAAAAACTTAAGGGGGGGTTGTGGTGTTCAATACAAGATTTGAGACCAATAAACCAAATTGTAGAGGTCGAGTTCCCTCTAGTCCCAAACCCATCTACAATTCTATGTAATATTCCTGTCAATGCACAATATTTCACGGTGATTGATTTGAAAAATGCGTTTTTCTCAATCCCGTTGCAAAGTCTCACAAGATTTGACTTTGTTTACCTTCTAACACGTTCGCCTGAAAAGCATGTGGCTTCCCCAGGAGTACTGTGAGTCCCCATCAATTTTTAATAGAGTCCTCCAGATGGACTTGAGCAATATTGCCTTACAAAGTGTTGTGCTGCAATACGTAAATGACATTTTAGTTTACTGCACCACAGAGGAAGAGTGCAGATGTGATTCGGTTCAGCTGATGATTATATTTGCTGACAAAGGATATAAGGTTGACAAGGAAAAGCTACAATATTGTCAACAAGAAGTGTTGTACATAGGCCAATTGATTTCACATGAGGCAAAGAAAGTTACTCCTGAAAGAGCTGAGGCCATTTTAAAAACAGCTAAGCCACACACGATAAAAAAGATGCAGAGTTTTCTGGGACTATTTAATTATGTCATGTCTCGGAGCCAGGCAGCAGAGTCTTTGGTCTGCCCTTCTTGCTTGGACTCTTGGAGACCTTCGAAGCTCAAGTCTGTCTTTTCTGCCTACTTGCTTCTACTTCCTGTTTTGCTACAAAACCACCAGCTCACCGAGGAGCGGGCCGAGGAGTCAGGCAGCAGAGTCTTTTGTCTGCCCTTCTTGCTTGGACTCTTGGAGACCTTGGAAACTCGAGTCTGTCTTTGTTTTCTACTTGCTTCTACTTCCTGTTTTGCTACAAAACCACCAGCTCACAGCGGAGTGGGCCGTGGAGTCAGACAGCAGAGCCTTTGGTCTTTGGCTCTGCAGCTCCAGGGGTCCGTGAACTCTCCAGTTTACAGCACAGGTGGTGCCCCTGCTTCCCAGCACCACCCAACCACGCAGTGTGCCGTGAGTGCATAGAAGATTTCAGCCATATACATTGTGCAGCCATTAACGTTTACCCCGGAGGGTAAGCCCAACCCACTTGTTTTGATGCTGTGTTTGCAGTGTAGCAAGCGGGAGACTGCTGGGTTACTCCCTTTGATCCCGTTTCGCTCCTCTTATCTAACTGTCTGTAATAGCTCCAGTTGTGGGATCCCCTGCCTTGGTGCAGTATTGAGATATCGCCCTTTGAAAGCTCCACTTGCCTGTAGCCTAGTCTCTGTAACCTTGCGAGCGGGAGTTTGTTGGGCTAGTCCCTTTGATCCTGCTTTGCACTCTCTTTCAATCTGAGCGCGATATCTGAAATAGAGGTATTCCCTACTTCGGCACAGCACTGATACATTACTCTGTGAAAAGACAACACTCGACTATAACTCATTCTCTGCAACTCTGCGAGCAGGAGACTGCCAGCCTAGTCCCTTTGATCCCGCTCGCCACTTGTTGTCTATGTTGTTCAAACATTCTGCTACAGAGGGATTCCCCTCCTGGGTGCAGACCATCATTGTGTGAAAGTTACATATCACCCGACTTGTGTGAACGAGAGACTGAAGTGCTGGGCTGAACTCTACGAGCCCGCCTATACTTTACTTCGATCTGATTCCTTAGTGGTGCCCTTCAAGTCCCAGCCCTCTCCCGAACCTACTCACCACCGTCCGCCCACTCCTTACCTCCGTTCCCCGCCTCGTGCAATCCGAGATGGTGGAGGACGCTGGGCCACCGCCACCCCGCCCCTGCCGCCAACTTCAATGGCGATGTCCATGTCGGTGGCACTCCCTCTACTGGGAGACGCATGCGGCCCATAGCTGCCTCCCGCACATGCGTCGCCATTGCCGCGGCTGCAGTTCCATCTAGTGGCAGAAAAGAAAACCACACCCCCTGCTGCACCCAACCGGAAACCTGATGTGTCCAAACCATCCAGTACTAACATCCACAAGAACTGTTTAAGAAATTAGGTAAACAACCGATGGATGATAACAACCTTGCAGTCTCTCCAGTTAGTGATATAATTTCTAACTTAATCAAAATTTCACAGTAACTGGATTTTCAGCCAGCCAACCCAATTCCAATCCCTCACTCTTTAAAGGTACTTGAACAATTTCTTCCTAAAACTGACTTGAGCAAAGGAACAAACTTGGAGGGCAGACTCCCATTAGTATCCATAAAAGAGAAAGCGGTCATTGCAAAAAGAAACATGGGAATAAATACGCACAGGCTTTCAAACCGGCTGAAGAAGCCTCATCCAGTCAAAATGCCATTGAGGCAAGGAAAGAACATCTATCTCTAGACATCACAGAGTTAGATGACTTGATAAACAGCCAATACAAAAGAAATGAAGTGTTTTACACTTCTAATCAACACAACCGCACTGATATGTGGAGGGCTTCCACCCCAAGACCCAAACATTCTGCCTTTCATTTGACATCCCTGCCTAATCTGACAGACAGCCCACCACATGAGCCTTGGCAGGCTATCGCCAACATGAAAGAGGAGTTACTCCACTCAAAATGCCAATGTCACAAAGGACTACCCAAGAGACAACAAGTGGAGTCCATACCCACCACTATGGTAGACCTCCAAAATCTACTCTTAGCAGTGACTTCACAAGCATTCACTCCATACTTGAAATTACAAGAAGCCACCGGAGAAGCAAAAAAGGATCAAGGAACATTGCTAGCACTGATTCATTCAAAACAGATTTATCTTGAATCATTTGTTAATACCATTCTCGAATGACTTAACATAGAAGCAGAAATCAGTGCCCAATGGCAAGGCTGCTTGTTTGAAATTGCGAGGAACGACTGCAAAGAAAAAGCCTCCATGACAACAGCCACAGACAAGCATGCACAATAACCAATCGATCCTCTTTGCAACTTAATTCTGTGATAGAGCCTACCCACCCAGAGCTGACTAAATTCCAGTTCTCCCAAATCACAGTGAATGAAATAATTAAAGTCTTTGCATCCACCAGGTGTACCTCCTGTACTGGAAATACCCTTCCCCCCAAACTGATCCTTGACAATGCCAAGATCCTTGCCCCCTTTCTTTGTAGAATGGTTATCTCATCATTTAGAGACCATAATGTACCCACATCCATCAAAATGGTAACAGTGACGCCACTTGTAAAAAAGCCTGGCCTAGACCAACGCGATCCAGTCAATCTCCGACCTATTACGAATTGCAACTTTCTCCTCAAAATTTTGGATAAAGTTGCAACAAGTCAATTGCAAAAATATATTGACCAGAATAACTTACTACACACCCAACAATTGGGATTCAGAGAGGCCCATGGTACAGAATCAGTCCTACTGGACCTCCAGACTAAAATGCTGGGAATAATAGACGAAGGCAAATCAGGATTGCTAATCCTGCTGGATGTCTTGGCAGCTTTTGATTTTTTAGACCATCAGACGCTCCGAGAGGCCCTAGGGAAGTCAGGCAATTGTTCACCAGACGCCATTGAGTGGATAGCCTCCTTTTAGGAAATAGGAGTTCCAGGACCCAATGGGGTGACCACACATCGGCCTCCCAACCGGTGGACTGTGGTGTGCCTCAAGGAGCCCGTTTTTCACCCCTGCTCTTTAACATCTATATGCATTGTCTCTGCACCCTCCTCACCAACATGGGCATATTCTTTATGAATTTTGCAGATGACACACAATTGGTGATTGAATTGACTGGCTGCCATGCCACTGACAACTGCAGGCTTGACCTTATCTATAACTCCATTGAGGCATGAATGAAGACCAACTGGATGTGCCTCAATGGAGGGAAAACTGAGCTCATGGTTTTTGACTCCCCTCAAGCACGAGCTAAATTAGACCCATCTTATGTGACCTTCAAAATTAAAAACTCACCTGTGAAAGTCTCAGATAAAGTGAAGACACTTGGTGTGTACCGGCAGGCCTCCCTAGGTGCAGATGCACAGGTGGCATATCTTAAACGGACATGCCAATACCTCCAAAAACTGTTGAAGCAAATCAACCCCCACTTTAGCCAACAAAACAGCTCCACTAGCGCTAAAGCCATCATACTATCTAGACTGGATTATGGAAACTCCCTAATGATAGGTGCCAGTAGAAAATGTCTAAAACAATGTCAAATCATTCAAAATAATGCCATAATGACAATTGCCGGCAAATCTAAAAGAGACCATATCACAGATGAGAGGAAAGCCCTCCACTGGCTCTCTATTGAAGATATAATCACCTTCAAGTCAATGTCTCTTGTACATCATTGTCAATACGGCTCTGCCCCGGAATATCTCAAAAAGCAAATCAGCCCTTACGTACCCAGCCAGCAACAAAGGGCTTGTCAAAGCTGGACACACCAACAAAACCAACGACCTAGGTTGGGCCTTCCCCAGCCTAGCCATGGCCAAATGGAACAGATTCCCACTTGATCTTCAACTTGAATCCAACTACTTGAAATTCAGAAAAAACCTGAAAACTGTGTTTAAATAAACTCACCACCACCAACCAGATCTCCCTATACTGACTGACCATGCTCTCCAATCGTCCTGTCTCCCTTTGTTGTCTGCGCCTTCATGTCAGCGCCCTGATTCCTGCGGGCTGTGGCGCTTTATAAATATATAAATAAATACATATTAACTCTTCTCTCTAAAGAGAAGCCCTTGTCGAATACTAAGGATCCTCCAAAGATAGACCTAGGTCAAAACAATCCCTCACACCTACTGATTGAAATTAGGGTCACAACAACGACGAATGACCGAGGATATGAAAAAGAACCAATACTTGTGCCCACAGTAACAAATCGAACGACACACAAGGGCGCAATGTCCAATATTGATGACAATAAACACTTTGCAATCTTTGATAATGCTAAATCTAACAATAAAACAACCAAACAACCAAATCTTGCCACCAAAACAAAGAAAAAAACTTGAATGGTTCGCAACCCTTTTTAAGGAACCTTACCATGTCGAAACCTAATAAAAAATAGCAAGTGGCAAAAAAAAAAACGAAAGCCATTCCTACGGATAAGCTAATTGGCATTTCACTACAGGCCCACAAACAAACGCAAAGAGATTCAACTATAATTGTTCTGGATACGCAATGCACAGCAGAGGACCAAGAACACCAAGACATTCAGCTAAACCTATCCACTTTCACAATTGAAAGTCACAAAATGTCAAATAATGTTACTTCCTTGGACAATGATCAATGACCCATTATCATTGACACATACGAAGAAGGCAACACCAGACAATCCGAACACACCATCTTATCCTGTGTGGATATCTCAGATACTGAGCTTGAATGCTCCCTCTCTGACGTCTCATCATCTAGTGACTATTCCACAGTAAGTGATGACCAATCAGCTTTCCTTTTCAATGATGTTTACCAGAATATAAACAAAGATCTTGGGAGACCAGCACCAATGACCCAAGATCATGTGCTAAAACTTCCAATGTTTATTGACCCCATGGAACAGACACAAAAAACAAAGGTGATGATTGACCGTATGGACATTGGGAAAAACTCACTAATTCTCAACAGAACTAATATCTTATGTCTTTTACAAGTCATCCCGAAACTCAAATGGATCAACATGAGTCATATTAGACTAGTAGAATTCACCAACAAAAACATCATGGACTCAATATCATTGTAATTCACTTCGGCAAACATCACAGAAAAAATTCTAGATGCCACTCCACATCTCCTTAAATTAGGATTCAAATGCACCATGAGTCATAGAGGCAACAGAAAATTGATCCAAGGACCCACTGATATAAAAAAAGAATACATTCATAAAACGACCAAAGAAAAGCAACTAGATTCTCCTACTGTGCCTAGTAAGAAACAACACCTACACTAGAACAATGCGAGAAATGCACCTATAGCATATCAACAAGTCCGAACTCAACAAGTAACAATGAATTACACAAACCACTTTTTTGGAGAGATCTAGACTACAGTGTCTCATTATGCAATGCTACGATCAATTCAGAAAGATAATCACCAATACCTCCACATAATAAGGTTCTCTCACACTGCTCAATGAATACCAGAGGGTCCAATCATTTATTTCACAATCCGATGGACACCCTTCTGACCCACCAATTCATATGCCTTCAAGAAACTTGGCTCTCATCATCGCCTGGATGTGACGGTTATACCATTATGATTAATCCTGCCATCCAAAGTAAGAAGGGCCACCCTTTGTCCGGCCAGCTCACTATGGTCAAGAATCTTCCAGCCATACGAATAATTGAAACTAAAATGGGCGCAGTTCACCATATGCAAATACAACAGGTTCACACAAGTTACTGATCATACAAACAAGTTCATACCCCAAAAAGAGACTCTTGGAATATATAATATATACTGGAATACATCAGCAATCGACTCTGATGTCTTTATTGACTCAGTATTTACTGCTATTGATGAGGTCTCTTGTACGTATCATAACATTCAACTCATTATTTGTGGGGATCTTAATCTACATCTATTTGACAATAAAGGAAATCTGTTATCAGAATCCACTCTCTCATCACAAGCTAATAATTGGTGTAATGAGATGAAGATCTGAAACTTAACACTCTATAATAGACTGTCAACACAAGAACGAACAACTAAGCCAACCTTGACGAGCGGGGCTCATGCAACTACATTGGACTACATCTACACATCTCTAGCAATTAAAAAAATAACAATACAAATTGGAAATGTAATATCTCAAAAGAGTGATCATCACATCATTAGCATACACTGGGAAACCGTCTGGGCCGGCACAGAGATCTCCCCAACTATTCAGATGGAAACAAATAAATCGGCGACTAGACTGCGCATCAACCCATCTCAAGTCAACCAGCTTGTGGAAAATTACATTGGCTCCAAGCGGCATTTGATGAATAAAATAAACTATGAATGAATACTTACTCAAGTTTTTCAAAATATAAATCATACACATGTATCCAAGAAAATCCACTCTCACTCTTACAATACACTAATGGTTGAAAAAAAAGAGAACTCCGGAAAGAACTTACTTGTATTAAAAAATTAAAACTACCAAATGGCATCACTCTGATGAAAAAGGTCAAACAAAACATAGAAATTGGGTAAAGAACGCCAAAGCACTGTTACTTTAAAAAGATGCCGAATCAATGCTCAACATGCTTAAATGGCATAACAGAAGAGGCCTAAGGAATTTGCTAAATGCACAAAAGGGCCAACAAGAAAAACTGACACAGGTTATTCCAGAAGATTTCTGGCTAGTCCATTTTTCAGCCATCTATACAGGAAAGCCGAGCATTAATAACCCTAAACCAGTATCTCGAGTTGAAATCAAACAGCCAGCTATATGGGAACAAGAAACTATCCTGTAACTAATAAGGAAATTAAATGCTTCAAGAGCTCCCGGTCCCGACGGCCTCTGTAATGCCATCATCAAACAGAATCTAGTTGAATGGGCGAACTTATGCACATATCTATTTGCCAACATAGAAAATTGCAAACAAATACCGAACTCCTGGAAGTCTGACATTTTGATTCCAATTTATAAAAATGGTTACCGAATCTGTCACACAAACTATCGGCCAATTGCTTTATTGGACCCTATTGGCAAAATATTTGCCACGTTACTGTTAAAAAACCTTAATATCTGGATCAAAGACAACAAGCGATTCGATATTTGTCAAACCGGCTTCATCAAAAATACAGGAACCAACGTCAATCTTCTGATACTAAACATCCTTAAACATGAAGCTCTTCTAAAAAACAGCCTATCTATGCCGCCTTTATCGATTTACATGCGGCCTTTGACCTGGTTAACAGGGAACAACTTTGGCAAAAATTGAGACTTTGGAACTGTCCATCAGATATTATGGATCTAAGTAAACAACTTATCACTAATACCACCATCAAAATAAGGCTCTCCCGTGATGGAACTCTATGCCTGCCGATCAATGCTAACAATAGCTTGAAGCAAGGCTGCCCAGTGGCAGCAACCTTATTCAATCTATATACCTCAGATATGCCAGAGGAAGTTCGCTTCCCAACCCACCGAAACTTAACACCATACCTGTGCCACATTTATTGTATACAGACGACATTGTGATTCTAGACCTTGTACTGGGGGGCGGAGCGACCTCTGAACGGGCCCATGAGATTCAGAGCTCGCCCTCCAGCACCTTAAATTGAGATAGCTGCACCTTGAGGAGGATGGGATGCAGGATTCTTACTCCAACACCAATCAATAAGGACATGTCAATGGTTTGGCAAAGGGAAGTCTGTTTAATGACATGTACAAAAAACGGGGAAACAAATGGAATTCATCAGAGCTGCGATCGCCTGTCTCGCTTCAACTTCCAAATTCTTCATGCAAACAGTAACTTTTATAGCAAATTCTCGTCATCATTGACATGTAAAACCCATAAGTTTGACATGCACTTCTATTGGTTGGAAAAGGTAACTTAAGTATAGGTACTATATCTGTATATGGTAACTGAGTGTGGGGATTGGATAACTCTTATCGGGTGGGCGTCTATGCCCATTCCTCGACATCTCTCGTGACAGACGTCACAAAAAATACAACGTCTCATTGGTTCTGCTAGCTATAGGACCCTATAGTATTTGGTCCATTGTGATTGTGTGGGTTACACCCTTAGGCATAAATCTTCACTTTAATTAGCAGCATGCAGAATGGTCGCCCAGGTGCGTGATGGCCCAAGATTCACCCTGCCTCCCTTCAATCAATCACTACCCTCAGGCCCATGTGCCAGTTAGTTGGCTGAGGATGGCCTCCAAACTGTAGCTTCTTATCGGGGAAAGTTATGGCATCCTCTGGTTTTGGGTGACATCAGACATTGGTACCTCTTCGCGCTTGGCTGGTCACGTGTCAGTACGCTGCAAAGCTGCTTCATTTTACATCTATTTGTGTATTTGATTCTTTGTTCGGCCTCGCCACCTGCCTGGGCCTCTTTATCTCGACCTTCACGGGGCAGGCTTCTAAGTTCTTAGGCTTCAATTCTTTCGGAGGTGCTGCTCTCCTCCCTTCGTTGGGTTGACCTCGAATTCCTAGCCATGAGCTGCTTCTTGCTAAGTTTGGATTCCGCTCTTTCGTCCGACTTTGTGCTGGTACATGAATCCTGGCCTATTAGGCCCCCTATATAAACAGAAGATGGAGAGCTCTAATCAACAGTTATCAAAAAATAAGTTATTAAAACTTCAACATTTATACACTGTATAAAAAATACAAATAAAAAAATGTGACAAACACTGCCTATTGAAATAGGCTTCGATCCTAATTGATCATGGATCAATATAGCTAAAGAGGCTCAAATTAATATCTCTTGAACATCTTTATCAGTTAGTTGACCTATGACTGTTATCAATGGAGAAAACATATAAACCATTGTCATTTGCTCAACATGTTTCAGTCCTCTGTATGTTATTAAAGGGACCTTCGTCAGGAGTAGTGTCACTAATAATTCTATAAAAAACAATGACAAGATCTACTAGTAATGTATATAGCTGTATAACTACTACAGCTGCTTGTAAAACAGTGTGGCTGTAGATCTCTTCGTACAGTAACCGTTGTAGCTGTTGAAAGAATAACTAAAGAGAAAATCAGCCCTGTGTGCTTGACATAATCTCTTAAAGACAATCAAAAGCCTAGAACTGACCTAGGGTAAAAGTACCTGGTTTGTTCTGTGGAAAGAATTGAAGAAGTAGCCTTGAATAAAGCAAGAAATGTCTTCTCTTGGGTATATGTAGAGATAAATCACCTGTAAAGCAAAACTATTGCTACTCAGATCCCGGGTGTCTTGGACTAACTTGGCCAATGTAGGAAACATACATGCTCGTTTATATAATAGTGACCAATTCTAAATAAAGTATATTGTCATACTAGTATATTTGACTCAAAAAACACCTGCGGTGTCTATACCTGTAGCGGGTGGTCAGAGTCTCTAGTCTCTTTCATCTAGCTCTCTAAAATGAAGAGAGATCGCGGGCTTCAAAGCATCTCGTTTATTGTAGTTCAAATACTTAGAGCCTCCGCCTATTGGGAGTTTTAAGAGAAAGTAATCCTGAATTGAGTAAGTTACTAGGTGTTTAGGCTGGAAAAGGTATTGAGTTAATGAATGTAATAGAAATCTCTTACCTCGATATTTTGCATCACTCTGTTAATGGGGAATAGAATAGCGGAACTGGGATCCGAGCCAAGCCATTTGATATGTCACGTCCAGTCTCTCTCAGGTCTAAATGTAAACAGAGAGGACAAGGATATTAAGTATTAATGTAAAGAGGTAAAGGATATAGAGACCTCTGTTATGCGGACTCCCGCATCTATAGAACACACGTTAGTGTACCATTCTGTCTATTTAGGAATTCTTACCTTGATAGACTTAGTCTTCAGGTTGGAGTATGAGGCCGCTAGGTGCAAGCCGCCGATCGGGTAGCTTTAAAACGCTTCCTGAATCGTGGCCGCCATATTGAGTGGGCTAGATAAAGACACTCAAGTCCTTTTTTAGTGTCTATATCGACTCCGGGCATTAACATCTAGTAAATGAAATGAATTAACTTTATCGTAGTATTAATTTACTAGCTGGTTACTATTAGTAGAAATCTCCGTCTTTGCTGATTAACAATTCATCAGACTTGCATGTCTAGAATACGCCAACCATCGATAAACATAATCTAATCATGGATAGATCAATAAGTGACTCTGGTGAACTCGTATATCTCAGTTTCATAAGAATGGATACTCAAAATGCGCTATCGAAATTATGGCTATAATTTATGCCATTTTGACGGCCTCGTTAAGCCCGACTTGGTCACTTTTAGTAAGAAATATTAACCTTTGTTCTTTTTCTATTAAGGTTTTTTTCTTTTTAGCAATATCTGGGCCAGTTAAGGTAAACAGAACAGTCCATGTGATATCTTCTGCGGTATGTTGGTTATCCATGTAATGCTTAACCATTGGTGCTGTTAGGACTTTATTGTTAATACAGCTCTGGTGTTCAATAATTCTTGTTTTGATTTTCCTGTTGGACTTGCCTATGTATTTTCTGCCACATGGGCAGCTGATCATGTATATCACAAATTCTGTGTTACAGTTAGAAAATTTAGTCTGTTGCCATTTCTTTTCTAATCCTATGTCTATTTCTTTGGACTTGGTGGTGTATTTGCATACACTACAGTGTCCGCAAGGGTAATGTCCTTTCACTGGACCTAGACCCCAATTTTCTGTAAGAGTGGTGTTTTGTTTCAGAGTAGTTTTATGTTTACTGCTACTGATATGATTCCCTATGGTAGTGGACTTCCTATAGGCAAAGAGGGGGCATGGAATTTGCACCGTGGCCTTGTCAAAGATTTTCCACTGTTTCCTGACTATGTTAGTAATAGTTAAGCTCAGATTAGTAAAAGTGTTGACACTGACAATACGATCTTCTGGTGGCTTTTTAACTTTGTCTTCCAACAGTGATTCTCTGTTATTATTGAATGCTTGTTTAGCTGCTTTCCGTATTAGTTTCTTGGGGTATTCTCTGTCTTTAAGTTTGCCGGAGAGTATCTTGGCTTCTGTCTCATATGCTTCTCTTTGACTGCTGTTACGTTTCAGCCTTAAGAATTGGCCGTAAGGGAGCTTGTCTTTTAAGTGTTTAACATGGTGACTATTGTAATGGAGGAGTGAGTTTCTGCTTTTATGGTACGGTTTTACTAGTAAGACTCCTTCCTGGTGGAAAATAGTAAGATCTAAAAAGTTTTTTTTTTTTCCACCATCTTTAGCATCGCTCCCCGCCCCATCATCGCCAAAGGCAGCTTTGCCCAAAACCGCATGCATTTTTCAATTTTTTTGATTGCTACTTCTGTGTTACACCTATGCTCCTCCTCCACGGTGTGATATATGTCTATCCCCAGGTACCGAAAAGTGCTAACCACCCACGGTCCCTGTAAAACTGGAAACCTCTCCGCTGGAACCCCTATATGCCCCCCCAACGGGAACAGGCTAGACTTCTGGGGGTTCACCGCTATGCCGGAGAGCACAGCGTATCTCCCGAGCACTTCCAAAATATACTGGAGGTTTTCCTCTGGGAACCGCATGTACAGCAGCATGTCATCTGCATATAGGGAGATCAAATGCCGCTCCCCGTTCACCTCGATGCCTATGGTGTCATATTGTTGCCTCAGATAGATCGCGAGAGGTTCCAGGGCCAGTATGTAGAGCATAGGAGACCACAGACATCCTTGTCTAGTACCCCTACTAAGCTGCCACGTCTCTGATATCACAGATCCTGTTTTAACTCTAGCCAGCGGTTCACTATACAAAATCTTCGCCCACCTTACATAGTCAGGCCCTAACCCGTAGTGTTTCAGGGCCGCCAGCAGCCATGGCCACTTGACAGAATCAAAGGCCTTGATCGCATCCAAGAACACGATTGCCCTTTCCTCATCACTTCCTCTGCCAAACTCAATGATCCTCTGGAGTCGCCTATGATTATTGGTAATGTTTCTATGGGGGACATAGCCCGTTTGATCCGGATGTATTAACTTGCTAATAATCCTATTCAGTCTATTCCCCAAGACAGCAGTTAATATCTTGCCGTCTTGGTTCAGCATTGACACAGGTCTAAAGGAACCACAGCTACGCCCAGGTTTATTAGGTTTAGGGAGAGGTACTATGACAGCCTCTTTCAGTGACTCCGGTAAGCGGCCCATCTCGAACGCTTCATTTATCATTTCCAGCAGCGTGGGGAGGACCTCTTCTATATATACCTTATAAAATTTGCTTGGGAGCCCATCTGTCCCCGGGGTCTTACTAGTAGGCAGCTGCCTCACCATCTCCCCCAGCTCTTCCAGGGTAATCGGGGTGTCCAATTCCTCTCTTTCTTCCTCGCTTATCTTGGGCAGCCCCATATTATCAAGTGTTTCTTCTATCATTACACGGCTACTTTCCCCATCTTCCCCATATAACACTTTATAATAATCCACAAACTCTTGATTAACTCCCTCCTGGGTGTCCTCTACGCTACCATCTTCTCTCTCTATAGTTCTAATTGTGGCTCTGGGGGTCTCGCTCTTATATAACCATGCCAAAAGTCTCCCCGGTTTATCACCTCCCGCATGCTGTCTCTCTATGTACTTTCTATAATTAAGGTTACACAACCTCTCCCAGTATTCCGCACATTTTTGCTGTAGCTTAAGTATAAAATCTAGCTTCTCTGCTGTATCGTCACCGGCTTTTAAGGCCTCTTCCAAGTTTGCTTCGGTCTCCCTCAGTTCAGCTGAAACCCCACCCTGTAGGCCCTTGGATTTCGCCATGGCCGACCCTCTCATGACAACTTTAAAGGCCTCCCATAGTGTCCCAACCGAGTCCACACTGCCAGTATTGGTTTCAAAATAGTTTACTATCTCCTCCCGCAAATCCTCTCTAAAGAAGGGGTCTCGCAACGCCTCTGCTCGTAGGCGCCATGTCGGGATCCTCGCCCTCGGGGGGCAGTATTGCCATGCAAGAATCAGGGGCGAGTGGTCCGAGAGGACCCTGGCCCTATACTCTATGCGTGCAATCTCCGCTATCATTTCAGGTGAAGCGAAGACAGTCCAGCCTCGTTGATAACTGCTGTGGGGCAGAATAATGTGAATATTGCCTTTCCCCAGGGTGCCACACTCTCCATGCATCTTCCAACCCAAAGTCATCAAGCAGTGTCTGTAGCGCCCTGGCTGCAGGGGCCTGTCTATCCAATTTCCCGTCCGATCTATCCACCCTCGGGTTCAATACGCAGTTGAAGTCCCCTCCCCAGATCACTGCGCTTCCCACACACACGCTGAGGTTTGCACTCAGTGTCCTAATGTACGCTGCTGTGTTCTGGTTCGGGGCGTACGTGTTAAAAATACTTATCTCCCTGTTCTCCACCAATCCCCTCAGCATAACCATCCTCCCGTTTGTCTCAGCCAACACCTGCAACCGCTGAAACGGGACATGTGGCGCCACCCATATAAGTACTCCTCTTGCGTAGGCCGAGTACAATGAGCCCACCAACACCCCCTTCCACTTTCCCGCAATCACGTCCATCCTCTCACGTGTAAGGTGGGTTTCCTGCAGCAATGCAATATCTATTTTCTGCCTGCGCAGATACAGCATAACCTTGTTCCTTTTTAAATAGCTATTTAGCCCCCGCACATTCCATGTGAGCATTTTAAGGTCCCCCATGGCCTGGTATGATCCTATTCCCTCACCTCCAGGTGCAGTTTAACTTTGAGTTCCAATCCAATCTATATAGGCTAGCATCCGATTCTAAATCCCCTTTAACCAAAAACACACCAAACTTCCTGCTCCCTCTCCCCCCCACCTCCCATCCCTTCCCCAACACCCACCACCCAACTGTTGCCCAGCTCCATCCCTGGATCTCAGGCTCCCCCGCATTTAGCTCTTTCCGACTTTCACCTGTACTCGAAGCTCCGCAGGGTGAGGCCGCCCTAGTGGCCAACCTACTCCAACTACAACTATAATTTGGGGAGTAGGGTGCTTCCGCCCTGCTGCTCCAATAGCACATCGAATAACTACACAATGCCATACAGTTTAAATATATGTAACCGCCACTATATTCCAGTCCATCAAGTCTCTCGCAATCAGCAATATGTTATCGAATATCAGCCTTCTACAGCCAGGCCCATCGTTCTTAGCCTTCGCCTAGGCGCCCTTGGGATGGTTGCTCACCACCATAACAGTATGCATACCGTATCTGAGTCACTTATCACGTCCATCTTGGGTCTCTTCCGTGTCGTTATCCGGGCAGCCCTGCAGATCCAGCCATGTTGTTGCTTCTTCCGGAGTGTCAAAAAAATGCATTTTACTCATATGCACGACCTTCAATTTCGCAGGGTACAGCAGCATATATTTTACCCCAGCCGCCCGCAGCCTCCTTTTGATGGTTACATAGCTGTACCTCTGCATTTGGACCAGCATAGTATAATCCGGGTATGCCGTGATAGTGCTCGAGGCCTTCTCAATTGTTCCGCCTTTTCGAAAGTACTCCAGTATTTTCTCACGGTCTTTATAGTTCAGTATTTTGGCGATTATCGCTCGTGGAGGGGCCCCTGGTCTTGGCTTCCTCATGAGAGCTCTATGTGCGCGCTCCACCACAAATCCCTGTGAAAGTGTACCGCCCCCAATTCCTTGTAGGAGTAAGTTCTCAATGTAATCAGTTGGGTCCTGGCCCTCCTCACCTTCCGGCAAGCCCACCACGCGGATATTGTTTCTCCTCGCTCTCCCTTCTGCTTCTTCTGCTCGAAACTCCAATTTGGCCACCTGTTGCTTGAGGACATGGATCTCCTTTGCATTGTTGGTGCTGGTGTCCGTGTTAGATTTCACTGCACCCTCCAGGCTGCTTGTGCGTTCCGCCAGCCCCCTGCCATCTTGTCTCAGCAGGGAGACTTCGGTGCCCACTGCTTCAATTTTAGCCTCCAGGGAAGACATTTCTTGCTTTATCCAAGGCTACTTCTTCAATTCTCTCCACAGAACAAACCAGGTACTTTTACCCTAGGTCAGTTCTAGGCATTTGATTGTCTTTAAGAGATTCTATCAAGCACACAGGGCTGATTTTCTCTTTAGTTATTCTTTCAACAGCTACAACGGTTACTGTACGAAGAGATCTACAGCCACACTGTTTTACAAGCAGCTGTGGTAGTTATACAGCTATTTTTTTTTTTTTTTATTTATAACGTCAGCCTGAAGTGCCACATTGCGAGCAGAGTGGCATCAGACTTTTGCTACAAAGTAACAGCATTCATCAAAATTCATCCAGCCAAAGCCTGTTCACGGTGCTGCATAGATGATCTAAAAAAAAGATTCAATTTCATAGAATCGTTTGTAGGTTTCCAAGATTCAAGGCGTCTATGTAGTCTATTACCGCACAGCTCAATTTTATGCTGTGCCCGGCTACAATGTAGGACCACCAGTCTCGAGTTTTACAGTCAGCTGGAATATGTTCACTTAGGTAGTGCATCCTCTTTGAGGTGGTCTCCGTACATTTGGTGATGAGATGTTCTAATGATTCTATTTCGCTGTGACAAAAGCGACATAGATTGTCCTTTGCTTCTTTAAAGTGACGAACCCACATCATTTCCTTTGTTTTAATTGCATTTAATCGGAGTCTTAGAAACTGCTCACGATGGTGGCGAGATGGACAGTTCGTTAGGTATCTTCTTGTGACATTTAGTTTGTGTTCTCCAATTCCAGAATCTAGGGTGGTCTTCAGCTGCAAACGTCGCTCGTTGTTCTTTATCCAGCACCATTGTTCAAATTTAGTTTTTATGGATTGAGGTCTCGTCACCAGGTCATACAAGGTCAGGTCAGCGTTTGATAAGGTTGATATCATTATTTGTTTCCATTATTTGTTATACAGCTATATACATTACTAGTAGATCTTGTCATTGTTTTTTATAGAATTATTAGTGACACTACTCCTGACGAAGGTCCCTTTAATAACCTACAGAGGACTGAAACATGTTGAGCAAATGACAATGGTTTATATGTTTTCTCCATTGATAACAGTCATAGGTCAAGTAGCTGATGAAGATGTTCAAGAGATAATAATTTGAGCCTCTTTAACGATATTGATCCATGATCAATTAGGATCGAAGCCTATTTCAATAGGCAGTGTTTGCCACATTTTTTGATTTGTATTTTTTATACAAAATGTTGAAGTTTTAATAACTTGTATTTTTATGATTTAATAAATTATGAATGATTATTTTCAGAACAGGTGTGTGTTTAATGTTGATAACTGTTGATTAGAGCTCTCTATCTTCTGTTTATATAGAGTTTTCACTACCCATTACAAGGTAGAGCTTGACTCTGTCCTAAATTTAGTGCTATTAGCCCCCTACCATCCTGGGCTTAATTCTGCTTTCGTAAAATGGAGTCACACTTGTATAATGTGCTTCTTCAGGTAGACATATAGTTGGCGCTTGCCGTCCTATCCTCCTATCCTCCAACTAGGCATTGCAAGCAGTACCGTTTCCTTCGCTTCTTGCATTCCAAGCCTATTTACAAGCATTTGGCCAGTTACACATTTCCATCCTGTTTTCAATGGTTACATTTCTTTAAAGTTCAGCATTGTTTCTTCTTCTCTGTCCATTATATCATGGTTCGCAACATTTCGTCTTCATTTTGGTTGTCATTTCTTTCATCTGACCGTCTGTCCGGGCCATTGTGTCGTCACCATTCGCCTCCAATAAGAGCACTTTGGGTCTCTTCAGGGACAGTTTGTAAGTGGTCTTCATTTCGTGTCAGCTGCTTGTATCGTTGTCTTAATGGGTACCTTGCAGTCCATGGTTGTCTGGTTATTGGTGCTTCAATAGGTATACAAGTCCTTCTGATGGGCACTGGACAGAGCCCCACCGTGGCTCCCTGTTGGTTCATTTGCTCCTTATATGTCACGTATCTTGGTGAGTATGCTTCTGGTATCTCGAACTGGGTCGCTGGAGTGCAGGCCATATTTGGGACCTCCTCTACAACCTCACCCCAGTAAGCCTACAAAGAAGCCTCTCCCAGATGGAAATTTACGTGAAGTGAAGCAGAATGATCTAGAGATCAACACAAATAAAACCAAGATCATGTCTCTGACCAACAACAGGCAAACCAAACAGAAAACTACATCATTCTGCATCGATAATAAAAGCTCCAATGGCAAAATTCAATCAAGTACTTGGGAATTCTATTGTACCATTCTGAGATAGACAAAGACTGGATCTCACAGCTTCAAATTAAGACAGCCTCTTTGGCCCGGCAAGGTTCCACAATCCACTTCAAATATGGGAAGGTCTCGATGAAACCAGTTATAACATTTTAGCAGCAAAAGGTCAGTGCTATCATCATATATGGGAGTGAAACTCTGATCAACATCGATCAATCTGTTTGGGATACGCTAGAAGGAACCATCTAGCGGAAAATTCTAAAATTGCCTAACTCATTCCCTGTGGCAAGAATCCGGCACCAGATAGCCACTCAGACCCACAGCTCCATCGTCACTTGGAAAAAACTTGATTTATACAGAAAAACCGTGAACAACGACGATTTCCCGGCTCTTGATATATTCTGTACTAGAGAGAATTCAACAGCTGATACTGTACTCATGGCCTGGAAAATTGCTATAGAGCAACTAATAAGGGAAAACGACATAACATTGGAGTCTCTGGTTAATCGTCCACAATCAGCAAAAAAACGACTGCTACAGAATGACTGGATAAAGACTATCACCTCCAAAAACAAATACAAAATGAACATCAATACTGAGATAGACATTATACCCATCAATCAGCTCCCTGCATATCTAGTGATCTTGCCAGGTAGAAACATGAGAGATCGATTTCTCAGATTTTGTCTGAATCTCTTACCAACACGCGAAGCTCTTACCAATTCCAGACAACTGCCGAAAACTGTTGAAACTTTATTCCACATCATTTTTTTTTTTTTATTGGTTTAAATAAACCTTTAAAAAAAAAGGAAACACATGACAGATCACAAGGACAAATCACAAAGGAACAAGAAAACCCTATCTTGTTCTCGTACAGTCAACAACTAAACGTCATTTTATCGATAATTGACTTTAAATTGGTCCCATTGAAGAATATGTGAGTGGCACACAGTTACTCATTTCAAGGTTATTTTCTCAGCATCTAAGCGTTCTTTTAAGACTCGGAGGAACGTCACCAATGAAAATAACACTTCTTTATATGAACTCTCAAACAGGGCTTTCCACCACTCTTCTACAGTCAATGTTTGATGCTTGCTGATCATCGAGTCAAAGGCAGTTTTTCTGTGTTGGAGAAACACTGGGCAGAACATTGTCAAATGTTTTGGGGTCTCTTTCGGGTCACCACAGAATCTGCATATTAGAGACATATTGGCAAATTGCATCCAGGTGCTTAAACGTTCTTTGGTTGCCATTACGTTGAGCCTGAAATGCATGTAAAGTTCTCTCGAATAATGGTCAGGAAAGCAAGTCAAGTAGGTTTGCGGCTCTCCATACGCTCTTGCTTCTCCAGGTACGTCTGACATCAGTTTTGCTTTCAGCCTTAGATCGCAAGTATTAGTCCAGTCTGCTCGTCACAGTTTTTTTTGGCTAGCTCTGGATTGTCGATCAAGGTATTTAGGGTGATGTCGTACAGTTCCAAAACCTCAATGCAGAGTGCATTCCATTTTGACAAGATCGTGTACGTTTTGCCCAGGTGTGGTTTGTGCAGTATATGAATTTGTGGCGCGGGAGCCTCTAGCATCATTTTTCTAAAGAGGCTCAGCAGGTTCCACGAGACTCTTGCTTGTATGGAGATATATCCCAATATGTATCTTATACAGACCCTTGGTAGACCCTTGGGTAAGTGTAACACTCTTGACCAGAAGATATTTTCAAGAGAGCTCCATAATGAGTTAGCACATCCAAAAGCATTTTCTCCGCCATAGATCAGGGCTGGGATAGCTTTTTGTTGGAAGAACATGCTAGTTGGCTTCAATGAGAATTTCCCATATTTTTTGTTTATCAGACTAGCTTGACATGCTAGCTGACGACATTTACTTTTAGATGCCTCTGCCCATGGAGCATCATTTCTGCTTGCACTTAACTTCATACCCAAATAAATGGTGTTTTTCACAATCTTGACCTGTTCGTTGGCAAGATACCAGTTGAATTTTCTTCTATTCATTCTGTTAGTTGTCAGTTTTTCAAGAATTAGCACTTCGCATGTTTGTTTGTTTATCTTCAGTCCATTTGTTGTTAAGTAGGTTTCAAGAATCGTGAGCTTCCGCTGCAGACCTATTGGTGTAAGGTCAATTAAGATGAGATCATCCGAATATGCCAGATATTTAATGTGAAAACTATGATTTCTCGCCGGGAACACGTGTGCACCATTAAAGATGTCAGTAATATCTGATATGAACAGGTTGAAATTTATAGCTGCCAATGGGCATCCCTGTTTGACGCCTTTAAAGGTGTTAATTGGAGCAGATAACGAGCCCTTTCTGTCCAGTCTGATCTTAATAGTAGTGTTGGAATGTAGCTCATGAATTGCAGCTAACATCATTATGGAGTGTCCCAAACTTACGGAAAAAAAACCTATTTAGAGAAAGACTCTCAAAGCATGCATTTTTCAGAACACTGCATGAACGTTGGGCCCAGATACTGGCAGGCACCAACAAAAACTTGATAATCACCATTATTCATTTTTGGAACAATATAACTGGAAACCAATAGTCTCAGTCACTCATTGAATGAAAATTTATTTCTG
The DNA here is from genome assembly GCF_040938575.1 of Ambystoma mexicanum. NCBI lineage: Eukaryota > Metazoa > Chordata > Amphibia > Caudata > Ambystomatidae > Ambystoma > Ambystoma mexicanum. The sequence goes on from NC_090939.1 coordinate 513,199,214, forward strand.
CTGCCTTAGCTCCTTAACTTTAACCTGAGGAAGTACTTGAATGACAAATTCCTTGTGATTGTTCTTCTGTTTTCTACTGTTGTTTTTTCTTTTTTATACTGACTGTAAATCATGTTCATAAAGTATAAACGAAAAGTTTTGTAATGAAATTATATAATTTTAAAATAAAATAAAAATAAAAATAAAAAGTGATTATGTCAGGGCATGGCTCTTTGACTATTGCTTGTATACAAGGCCTCTCTTACAAGCCTTGAAGAAAGCACAGGCAACTCAAGAAAAATTGTGTGGACTAAGGCAATAGAAGAAGGGTTTGATGAATTGAAAAAAGCAATCTGCACAGCCCCATTTCTAGGGATCCCCAATTATGCAGAGGAATTATTTTTATTCTCGCGTACAGATGGTACTGTTATGACAGCAGTGCTTACGCAGAGAACCACGTTGGGGTACAAGCCCCTTGCATATTACAGTGGAATCTTAGACCCAGTGATGAGAGATCATTTTCTGTTTAAGCAAAGTTTGGCAGCCGCCGTGTTCGCCATAGAAAAGGCTACAAGCATAGTAATGGGATGCTCTATGACATTATTTGTTGAACATGCACTATTTACAATTTTGGAAAAATCAAAAGGCACGTTGACTTCTAAAAGGGCTTCTGCCTATGAGGTAGTCATATTGAATCCAGCGATTAAAAAAGTTTGATGTAAGATAGTGAACCCAAGTATGTTTATAGCTGAGCAAATCGCAGAAGGAGAACCCATACACGATTGCGCAAACTATGAAGAGTTGTATTATGAAATCCCTAGAGTAAAGGAGAATGCACTAGCAGGGGGAGAGATTGTTTTCATTGACGGGTCTTCAAGAATTGATCAAAATGATGGACAAAGATACAAAGGTGCCGCTGTGGTGAAACATCTGGCAAATGGAGAATTTGGAGTGCTTATTAGTACTCGACTGCCATCTCATTATTCAGCGCAAGCGGCAGAATTATTGGCATTGATACTCGCAATCGAGAATCACGCAGACCAGGAAGTGAGTGTAAAGCGATTCTGCCTATGTGACGTCGGCGGTCCATGCAGGTTTAGCATTCTGGAAAAGGAGGGGCTAGCTCCGAGTGGACTGCACGGCAGTGCAGCATGCATCCCTATTGGACAGGCTTATTAAGGCACTACAACTCTCAGTGGGCATAGCAGTCGTTAAATGCCCAGCTCACATGAAAGGGACAGATTTTATCTCATGCGGAAATGAAGCAGCAGACGCTCGAGTCAAGCGCATAGCAAATACACATATAGGAATGATGAACATTGAAACATGGGATGTGAATGAAAGAATGAATGTAATGATGACTGTAGTTGAGGATATAATCATATGTCGAAAGCACAGATAATGGAGCTCCAAGGGGAGGCACTTGAAGAGGAAAATAATCTATGGAAGCAAAGAGGGTGTTCTTTTAACCCCTCTGAAGCATTGTGGCAACAAGACAGCACTGGTAAACCAGTGATGCCTATAGCCTTATTAACGGTGGTGGTAGAACAACTACACTACCCAGCGCATACGAATAGGGAGAATCTTGCTGTAACTATTGCTGATGAATGGTTTGAACTGAACCTAATGGAGCATGTTGCATTTTTTATGATAAATTGTATAGTTTGTCAACAGTTCACGGCTGGGTATACACTTCGCATAGTGAGGGGAGTCATTCCGAGACCCAATGGCCCTTTTCAGCACTTGCATAAGGTCTACAATCACATGATACAAGTATGCAATGGATATAGATATTTTCTTGTTGTGGTATGTCCTTTCTCAAGATGGATAGAGGCAGGTTCATGCACACACCCAGACTCTACCTGTGCAGCCAAGTTTTTAGTGCAAGAAGTGTTTCCTAGATGGGGAGTGTGCGAGGTAATGAGATCGGACAATGGCCCTCATTTTGTTAATACAGTTTTTGAGCAGATCAGCTTGTTGCTTGGTATGAAGCACACATTTTCTTCGACTTATCATCCGCAAGGTAATGGGATCTGTGAGAGGCTCAATGGCCTGTTAAAAGAAAGAAGAGCCAAGTTGAAGCTTACTCTGAAGAAAGGGTGGTTGCATTGCCTACCACTGGCATTATATACATTGAGGAACCAACCAGGTTCTGACCACCATTTTACGCCTCACGAAATCATGACAGGAAGGCAAATGAGAACTCCCCTTATGCCTCCATCCCGAGTTAGAAGTGATGATCAGCCGACAGCAGATGTTCTTGGATTGGAATTGCAAAGGTATTTGAACTGTATGACTTTCAGTTTTTCTGTCATTTCAAGACAGTTGCAGAGACGAGGGGGCAGGGCAGTACAGAACACAGAAGGAGATGCTTCAACAACCCAGCCTCTGGAATTTTGTCTTCCCCAAATTTACCCCAGAGATGCGGTCCCAGTTCATAACCACACAAGGAAAAAGTGGGATGAGGCCCGTTTCAATGGTCCTTTTGTCGTTGAGGACGTGACGCCATCTGCTGTCAAATTGCATGGTAGGCGCACTTGGATCTTTTTGGGGCGAATAAAAATCTACTCTGGAGAAACTCCTCTGCCTACACCCCTCTGCGAAGAAGTTACAATCATTGGGGAAGAACCACAGCACGTGCAGATGAGATCAATGAGGAGGAAGAAGGACGCATAACCTGACAAGTGGAAAGAGTAAAGAATCTTTTAGTTGGACTGTGGCTTGGCTTTGGACATTCTCTTTGAGCTATAAATAAAAGGGTCAAAGAAAACATTTGAACACTGTGCACCTTAGTTGCAGAGTTAAGGGAAGATCTGCATTCTTAAATCCACAGTAGCTTATTGACTTTGGACTGAGGCATGTTTAAAGCCTTGATAACTAGAAAGTGAGAAAGGCTTATTGGCTTTGGACTGAGGCATAGTTAAAGTCTTGATAAGAAGAAGAGTATCCCAGACTCTGATTGTGATACAGCAATTGGAAGAGGGTACAATACTCTGATTCTTTCCACACAGAGTTCTTGTTCGGATCTACTTATGGTGTTACCCAGTGATACCCTTTCTAGGAACATACTCAAGTATTTTGAGTTGGTGTGGCGTTCTTATCCTTCACTGGTGGGGAGAACTTGTCGCATTCCAGCTTTCATTTATTCTGACAATGAGAAAATGATAAGAAGATTGCTTATAATCATCGCTGAATAATTCTTGAAGTTACATGAGTACAATGAAGAAAATACAAATGCCCTTACCAACCGACCCAGCACATAGACTAGTCAGTATGGTGTTCTTTTGTCTAATTGAGGAATAACCACCTCTTGTTGGAAAACACACGAATGTGGTAACTTTTCTGAGAAACCCAAGAAACACTGCAAATATGAATGTAATCTTGGAAGGTATCATCATTCAGGTGAGCATCTATTCTGAAAAAAATCACAGAGCGGTGTAGAAACGTTTCTCCAAGGGACAGATCGAGGAAGTGAATAAAAGAAAAAACATTTTGTTCATGCTGACAGGGAAGCAACATGTCATCTGGACTGAAGCAGATTCGAGGCATTGATTGGGAACTGATATATGAAGCAGAGCTCATATAGACTTGCAGAAGTCATTTTTCTTCACGATAAAGGAACATTTGCATCCCGACTGGTGAAAAATCTAGTTCCAGACATATGGATAAAGTCGTTCTTAGCATCCACAAAGCAGATAGTTGATCTAAGACGAATGCTGAAAGAAGACAGCAGCTTCCAGAAGCAATTTACAATGTAGAACCATTAAAATATGTTTTTCCTTCCTTAGCATCAAATGATCGAGATGGAGAATTTCAACAGTAAAGTTGTGTTACCCCACGAGAACAGACACTCATATTGTCCAAGAAGCAAATGTTGCAAGGTGACATATCTCTGTGTCATCTACACGCTCATATTGCTTTCACTGACAGAGAGAACTGCATTTTATATAGGTGGAATGGAGCCAAGACTCCTGTATATCTTCCTGAGCATAAGGAAGATGTATGTGTGGCAACTACAAGGCAGCCTAGAGCCTACATGGTTATTCCTGTCACAAGAAAAGATGGCAAGATACTAGAGCTTGAAATGGATGTTTTTAGTAATCAGTCATACACAGCACTTGTGTCAGAGAATGCTTTTAAACGCCAGAGACAAGGTCGGCGGATCAGGCAAAGTAAGGGGTTAATAAAGCTTGAACCTACCCAGATAGTGCATGCAGACACACTTGGTCCAGTGACACGAGGCCCAAGCACAACTCCCAAAGAAAGGTCACGCATAGAGATTATAGCAGAATCCTTATGGCCGTCATTAGCTGCTGCTAGAAAAAGGCAGAAGGACTTGCTGAATGTTCTTCTACACAAGGAACACAGACGGATGTCCCTGTAAACAAACCAGCCAGAAGGAGCTATGATGATACATTTGGAGTCATGGGCCTCATTCCGAGGTTGGTGGTAGTCATGGTGCTATTTGCGCCATGACTGCCACCAATAATGGTACGGTGTCCGGCTTGGTTCAATGGGGACTTACCGGTCTAGTCAGACCTTGGCGGGACCGGTACGTCCCCTTTCACCAAACCATTCCCCAATCCCATTTGAGCCCCGATGGGCATGGGGAGGGTGCAAATAACGGGCCAGCATATGCCAAGCGCGTTATTTGAGCCCAGGTCCCTTAACGGGTCCCGTCCTTAACACCTGGTCAGACCAGGCGTTAAGGAAGGGACCCGCTAAGGGACCTCGTAGTAGGGCAGTAAGGGATTACCGCACCAGTCTCCTTACCGGTGCCCGGTTTCCCTTACCACCCTACTCGGAATGAGGCCCATAGTCATAGAAAACTACATGAAGAGTTTGAGAACAAAAAGAAGTACCCTAGAAGATATTTATGAACTGAATGATTATCTGGACAGCACAGTACACTTGGGAAAAAACATATGGTACCAACATATGAAAGAAGTTGGAAGAAGGACATCAAATGAAGAATGCTTTGTATGTGCACTCGTGCCATACAGCATGGGGAAGTCGAAGATCTTCATAGCTATTGAAATAGATGTCTGAACTGCACACTGCATAGTGCACCTAGCTTTCTGTAGTACAAGAGGCCAGTTTTTGGGTCGGACTGCCTCTCTCAAATGGGCAACTGAATGGACAGATCCAAATGAAAATGACTATATCCAAGATATAAAGACAAGAAACAACACCAAGACTAAGAATCTTGTGATCAGATATGGGAAAGCTTCCTAGTCATTGCATCGAATGCAAAACCGTCGAATGCCATACCATAGAGAAAAGCATAGAAAAAAAGCATTGAATGCATTTCTTTTATTTTTGTTTTTTTAATGGGGGGATTTCCCCCAAACCCCTTTTTTAAACCTTTACAGGCCATGATAATTAAACTAAACCCATTACCATAGAAAAAGATGTATTAGACGCTTTTTTTCGATGCATTTTTCTGTGGTATGGCATTCAACGGTTTGGTATTCTATGCAATGACCAGATACCACGAAAAACCAGGAGTGAAAGGAACTGGAATAAGAAGAGAGTTAAATAAAAAAACTGAAAGTTCCAGGACAATCTGCAGAAGACATCTCTAGATGAAAAAACAGAGGCCAGATGCAGATTTGAGGAACTGTTCTATCACCAGGTGGCTGGGATGAAGGTGTAGTGATCTGCAGAGACTGGGTAATAATGGGTCAATACCAACCAACAATCGAGAATGCACAAATGTTGTGTAAACCATTATGGCCAAAATTTGCTAAACTACTGACATGGGTCGAAGACAGAGGAAGACCCCTGCAGATCGTACCATTGGAGAGTTCTAAAGTGTGCTTCAGGAACAATGGTAGAAGAAAAATGGGGCAGAATCTGAACTGTGGGCGTATCTTCGAAGCACCAGGAATGAATATCGGAACAGCAGTAATCATGGATCATTATTGGGCTTGTGGATCCAAAGCCTACATAAGACTGCCTAAAGATTGGGGAGGAATCTATACATTACTAAATGTCCATGTTCCTGTATTGGTGATACCTAAAGGTGACCTGAACATTAATAGTTCCCGAAAGCAGATGCTCACCTGAGGAAGAAGAGATCTGCGGAGCTGACAAATCGAATGAAGAGAGAGAACTACTTTTCAACCAAATCAATAGAAGCTTTTGACTCTATTCCATATGAGCACAGATTGTTCAGCCAGACTTCTTCAGTGTTCACGTTGATCTTCATGCCAAGGATCCAGGTTGGAGCAAATACTAAGTGGCTTCAGATCACCACATGGGAATTGTTGCAGACAATTAACACTACTCTAAAAGGATTCAATGCAATCAGAGAAGAACTGATATGTCCTGGATATGATTACAGCTATGGATGGATGTGTTTGTGCAAACATTGGAGAATCATGTTGCACATTTATACCTTCTCATGATAACAAGAATGGAACATTGACTTAGGCCATAGACATGCTGACGAAACTCCATGGTCAGATGATAGACGAAGTAGAAGACATTGCTAACGATAGCTGGTTTGGTAATCTCTTCTCGTGGGTTCCACAATGGATGGCAGACATGTTCAAATTTCTTGGAGCCTTGTTATTGTTGGTGATGCTTGGATTCTTTGTGATCAAGATAATAATTTCACAGTGCAAGAAGACAGCAAAGAAAAACATAGGGAGGAAAATCTTGATTGATGTTGAACCAAGATGGAAGACTTAAGATCTTACTGATGAAGAAACCAGAGACTTTGTGAAGGCCAGTATTCATGCACCTGAGGGAACAAAGTTCCTGTATCCAAAGGAATATAAGAAGTATGTGGCAAGATGGATCTATTGCAGTCCAAGTGGACAGTGCGTGCTCATGACATGGAACAATGATGAGCATGTGAAATCAGCTGGATGCCTGAAGGGAGTCATAAAAGTATGGGTCCCTAAAATGAATCTCTTCAGACCAGGATGTCTAGATGAAAAGGATGATGTGAGAGTGGTCAATAAATCGCACAGAGAGGGGAGTGTAGAGGAGGAGCCAAGTACCCCCACTCTAACTGCCCCGCCTAAATTACCTGAACAGTTTGAACCAAAGTATGTGATGTATACTGAATAGATGAACCAGCAAAGAGAAGAGCATGGACTCTGTGCAGTACCCATAAGAGTACCTATACCTAAGTACCCATTGAGGAAACCACACCTGCATACAAGACAATATGATGGCCATTTGAATGATATTCCTGAAGAAGCAGAGAAACTAAAAGGCAAAGATGAATGGTGATGTTATACAAATTGAATTGACACCCATAGAAGAGATAAACAGACCAGAGGATGCAGATGATTTATAAACCATCAAGATGTACCAAGGATAAGTGACATCTTGAGATCAAGATGAAGAAACTTATGCCGCAGACCTAATGAAGATACTTAGTTTAAATGTGTACAGATGCAATGAAACACAAGCAGCAAAGCAATAATTAAGCTAGCCACATGCTTTTGAATAGTTAGACCGCGGCAAGCACCAACATATTCATATGGACAAGTAAAGGATGGATGTTTCCACTACGCATATAAGCAGTACTGAACACAGCAAGAAGGCCTCATTTCAGTTTGCAGTTAAGAAAATCAATTGAAGTAAACAGAATAAAAGTACAGCTAAGGAGATGACTAAGCCAAGAAAGCCGAGGTCTTATCAAACTGGAATTGGCTGACATTGGATATAATTAAAGTGAAAGAACAGAGGCTCCTGTTCAGAGAGGTCAAGCAAAAACAAAATATGTCAGAGGACTATTAGAGAATAAAATCAAATACACAAAAAGCTCGATTTCATGGTGTCCAGTCACGTGGTATAGGGAAGTTGGACAGGCAAGATAGTGACAGCTATGCACGAAGGCCGGCTGGTGCCCACACTCCCTAAGAATTCTCAGAACACAGTACAGACTCAAGGCCAAACTTCAAACACTAATTGGCACTGGACCATTGAGGTGATGATGGATGATATGCTAATTGGTGGGAAGCTGGTGCTAAGAAAAGCTCACCCGCACCTGGTTGTTCAGTCTGCCTGCTGCTAGATGTAGATGGAAAAATACTGATAGGTGTTAGAAGCTAACCAATAGTAGGGGACCACGTAGTTGGGGGTCCTATGGCTTGTGTAGGCATTGGTACGTTGTACATTTAGTGACGTTCATAGTGGCCATTTTAAGGGGAGGGCTTAGATGCCCCACCTGATGTTAATTGTCCTACCACCATCTTTCGTTACTCCATACAGATATAGAGCTTATACTTAAAACTTCACTTAGACCCAATCACACCCTCCGTTAGGTTTGTGTAGTATGCCACGTAGGATAACATTGGTAATGACACAGGTCAAAACGTCAATGATGACCAATTATGTGTATAAAAGCCCCATTTTTTATGAAGTAAGTAGAGTCAGAGTATCAAGCAATTGCTGATGTTTGTTATACGCCCTGTTTTAGATACTTGACATTAAAACAGACAAACTTTGCCAAGCTATTTGTGTCATCTTGATTATTGATGTATGAATACAATCTGCATCCCCATCCATCTCCAGGGTATTGCTACTAATTTTAAAGGGCTGTCTGAGAGAACACCCAGCTCAACAGCACTGACTAAACCTACTTGTGACGGGCTCTTCAAACACAACCCTCCGTACCTCTGCCCCTACCACTCACCTTCACCATTCCTCATTCTCCTCATTCACTCATGTCTCCCCTGAAGTAGTCACCAGAGTTGACAACTCCATGTAGGTGTCATCCCAACTGGTGTGCCGGTGCTCCTACAGAACCATCAATGGTAAAATCACCTCTCTGGCAACTGCTCTTGCTGATCTCTGCAACCACTCCTTTACTGCTGTTTAGTTTCCATCTTCCATCAAGCACTACCTTGTGTGCACCATCCTTGCTATGCCATATGCAGAGCCTTCCTGATCAGCAAACTACAGCCACATTTCTTTCACCACCTTCCTGGGTAAACTGCTCGACAAGTTTGCCCTCCCACAAATGGATGCCCATGAGGTTGCTGTTGGGGTTGTCCATGGACAACAGTGAGGATTGAAACCATCCAGAGCCACAGACACTGCTCTCCAGAACACACATGAATAAATGGTAGCATCCCTCAATTCATAATCCCCTGCTGTCCCCATCCTCCTTGATATCTCATCTGCTTTTCACACAGTTAGGCATGCCATCCTCATTAAAATGCTCCATGAACGGCTAGTGGACTTGCTTAGCTCATTCCTAAAGAACCATTCCAAATGAACTATTCTGTGTCCTTTCTTCTCTCCTGCTTCAGCCTCCATCTGTGGCGTCTTGCAGGTGCCCATTCTTGTACCATGCATCTTTGACGTATACATTTCGCTGCTGCAATATTTCTTTGACTCATTGTGCAACAAATTCATGTGCTATGCTAACGACACACCTCTATTCAGCAATGTTCCTAGTGACACACTTGTACCCTCTTTCACCATGATTTCCTCTCAGTCATCCTGGCCTGGTGAACTGCAAATTACCTCGGCTTGTGCGCCATTCAAAACTTAGAGTGTCCCGACTGGCTCCCCTGCAGCCTAAGCTACTTCTGGCATTGACTCTGGCCTTCCTTCATGGGCTCAATCCCTGCCCCCTGATCTCAAGCCAGGAATCTTGGATTCATCTTCGACTACCCCCTTCCCTTCATGCCTCATATTTGTGAGATTGCCAATAATTCTGACTTTCAGCTCTTGATGCTCAAAGTAACTGTACCTTTCTACACCATCACACAGAAGTGCAATGTTACACATGTTGTGGTACTCTCCAGGCTACACTACTACAACAGCCTACTCATAAGTGTTCCTTGGTCCACCCTGCAACCCCTACAGCTTACCCAGATTAGGTTGGCTAGACTCAGTATTTAACTCAGGCCCAGGAATTACATCTCTCCTGCAATATAAAGCCTTCAGAGGCTCACAGACTCAGCATGGATTACATTGTAATCCCTGTGCATCATTCACAGGGCTGTCTGGGTCCTTGTGTCATCTTCAACGCTTACTGATCAAACACTCCACTTCTATACTCCTGCATTCCTCTAGGAACTACTCCCTGCGTGTGAAGCACTTCGGTATTGAAAGGGCTATTGGTTGGATCATTTCCTATGTGTGATGCCATCTGTGTAATATACTCCCTCTACCTCTGCCTCTTGAGCATTAACTCCTTAAATTCCCATTCTTCATCAAGTCCTTTCTCTTCTCCACTTCCTTCTCCCAATCTCTTGCATGCTATTGATGCAGTAGCGTGCCGCATGTCCATGGCCCTTATGGGTGATTGGTGCCCTGACCCCCCCCACATGTATCATGTAATGTACTGTGTGTATACTGAACTTGCTCCCGATCAGCATCACCATGTGAGTTTGTGTATTATTTTCTGCCCATTGCACCACAAAATGTTCTCCATGCACTAATCTGAACTTTTTCCCTTGCCACCTTCACCTGTACACTTGCACTCTGTGAACACTCAGAAGGCATTGTGGGCTTGTCTCCCCTTCCAGTTATTGTCATGATGTCTTGATAGTATTGTTGGTAAATCATTGTCCCCAACCTGTTGCCCTGTGTGCACTTGGCAACCTTTGGGGTTATTAAATGAGTGCCTAAGCAATGAATAACACATGTTTGTATTGATAATGGGCTTCACTGACTGTGTGCAGTGCACTGTCCCAATACTACGGAGGTGATGGCCAGCCTTATCATGGCAATGGTAGACTTTCAAGGGTGGGCCATGTTTTGGTTGGGATCATTTATATGCATATGTGCTGTATTCACATTTTCATGCAGCATGGTGAGTGAAGTGTGCATTGTGTATGTGACATTGTGTAATGAACGGGGATGTGTTGCATGCACATTTGCTGCATGTCATTGAGGGGGACAGGCAGTGTGGGTGATGTTGGGTGTGAGTGTGTGTGCATTGTGTGTTTGAATTGCATGCAATATGCAGGTGTTTGTGCATGTGTGCAGGGACACATGTTGATGGTTGTATTGGGACTTGTGGTTTGCTTGTGTTTGATGTCACTGCGGAGTGCCCATGGCTCTTCAAGTATTTGTGTGCATTTATGTGGTACATGAACAATGTTTCATGTTTTTCTTTGTCTGCAGAACCTTATGTCAGGTAATGATGGCTATTTCATGAAATAAAATTTAAGTGTCAACTGCATGGCAAGGGGACAGGTAAGATCTTCTTTTATATTGATCGTTATGGAATGTTACACATTTGACCAGTATGTTAGTTATTCACATCCACCTCTGCAGAAGGGGTCCACTACGGTGGGTATGGTGCACAGTGTTCACGGATCAGGCTATGGCGTGGTTAACCTCCTTTCTTTCAGACCACCCATTACAGGTGGAACTCAAAGCCTTTCCTTCTTCTATGGCTCTTTCAAACTGTGGCATTTCCCAGGGATGTAAGTTATTCCCCTGGTTCTTTTATGCGTGCATGGCTAACTTTGCACATGTGATTAGCACTTTCAGCTCTGAATTCAGTGTTAAGTGGATGACACAGAACTTTCTTTCAGGCTACCCTCAGCCGCCTCCTCTTCATCACTCATATCAGACTGTCCACGATTCAGTTGTGGTGTGCTGCAAACAACCTCTGCCTTAACACCAGCAGGATCGAGTTCATTTGCATTGAGACACCTGCTACAGCTTTCCCATTTTCTCTCTGGCCTGACTCCCTTGGCCCTGCAGCTGAACCCACCTGCACGGATATTAATCTTTGGGGTCATCTTCGCCTCAACTCTCTCCTTCTCATGTCACTTTTCAGACATCTCTAGAAAGTACAACTATCAGCTACACCTCCTCAGAGTTACTGTACCTTTTCTCACTTTCTCACAGCATGTAACTGTCTCCACAGCCCTGGTTATCTCCAGACTGGACTACTGCAACTGACTCTTTCTCAACCTAACTGCTTCTAATCTGCACCCTCTATAACTCATGCAGAACATGACCGCAAGACTTATCCTTGGCCTCAAGACCAGGAACCGCATCTGTCTGGCACGGATATCCCTCTACTGGCTACCCAGGGCTGCAATGGTCACATTTAAGAAACTATGCATTGTACACAAGTTTGTTGGTTGTTTGTTTTATTATTTATAATGCGTCTCATACAGTTAACAGTGCGCAGCAGTTACAAATATATGCAAGGCTTAGTTACAGCAGACAGGGTAAACAATGTACATACAAGTCATTAATTTAAAGAGGGTACATCCAGGTGGTACATATTTACAGGCATCAGATTTGCACAAGGGGGGTACATACAAATGTTACAGACATTTTGCAGAAGCGATATATACATGGTTTATAGTGGATATAACCGGGTGGGCGGTATACTGGCTGTGAGTGGGGCAGATATAGTTACCACAAAGGTGGCGGGTCGGGAGAGGTAGGGAAGGATGCACTCCATAAGGCATAAGGTGCCGTAGGAGTAAGTCCTAACTGGTTGCAAAGCAGGGTTATCATTTACTGGTCGTTAGATTTCAGCCACATAATGATGTTTGATCTGAAGTTTTGGTATGATTGGTCTATTCTCAGTGTGGGAGGCAGGGAGTTCCTCAATTTGGCTGCTTTCACAGGGAGGCTGTAGCCTCTGATTGTGGAGCACTTGAAACTAGGTATGGATATGCGATCTCTGTTAGCTGATCTAGGTGGTCTAAGGGAAGTCTGTTTATTGAATCTCTTGGCCGGGTAGATGGGGGCAGCATTGTTGAGAGATTTGTGGGTGAGCGACAAGGTTTTTAGAATGCTTTGTGGGGCCTGTGAACTACCTATCTGCAATGATTCATACCTAAATACTCTCCCTCCCGACCCCTCTCCTCATGTACCTCCAACCTTTTTCGAGTGAGCCAGCTCTCCAAGAAAAGATTTGGAGGAAGATCTTTATCGTCAGCAGGGGCCTCCCTCTGGAATAGATTCCCTGCCTCACCGTGTCTATAGCCTCGTATCCTTAGGTGCCTGGAACTCCTCAGGAGTTGCCTCTTCTATTGTCCCTTCTCTCTCCCTCTTCCCTGCTAACCTATCCCTCTTCTCTCTGCCTTTCTCCCTCCTTTTTTCCTTACAGCTCGATGACTGGCTGCCTGATGTATCTCAGGGTTTCAAAGGCCCATGGCACCCCTGGCAGTGTTTTGTACACTTGCCTCCGGGACCTGCACTAGCTTCATCATCACTGTACTTGGTGAATGACCCGAGAGAGTAGCATCTCTCTGCACTTACCGCAGCAAAACCCCCCTGCGAAGACAAACAAAGTCTCCCTGAGCAACTTCAGAGATGCCAAAAACCTCCTGCCGAGACCAACAAACCCTCCCTGTGACCTAGTAACAACCTACAGCTATCTACAGAAGCCAGCGAGAGTACGCTGGGAACTAATACACTCCAGCCTGTGATCCACCCTGCCTGTTAACAAAACCTATAACCACTGAACTGAATATCCCAACTTCAAAGGAATTGCTCTTTCTGTCTTTGCAAGAGAACCCCCTAAAGAGTTTAGTGATAACAGAAGCAGACACCAACCCGAAGTTATTGGAACTAAAACTCCTCACCATAAAGGTACAATGCAAATTGGCAAAACAGAAAAACCAACCCTCCTGGCTGGCCCAAAAAACAGACAGAGAGGCAAGTTGGAAGCAGCTTCTCCACACAGAACTATGAAAGATCAAAACCAACAAACAATAGAGCAAATATTAAATAAGAAGAAAAACATAAAATAAGAACAAGAGGAACTCGGCATGTCACAGCCTTCCCTTTTACAAAATTAAATTACAACCCAGTCGGAAGAACTACAAAAATCAAAAAGGGAAGAAACCCAGTTCAAAGAATGACAAAAATCAAAGAAAGAGGAAATTTTTAAGACACAAGAACAAACAATTAATATAGAGGTAAAGAAAAAAACGAACCCGATCCAATTAAGCGAAGAAAGACTCAATGAACACGGAGCAATAATGGAAAAGAATCGAAACACAGACTGTATCAAAGAAGACCTTGGCAAAACCAAAAGCAAAAGTATGAAAGTGCAAACTGAAGAAACACAGAACATACAAGATCTACACACAATCGATATTATTGAGAAAAAATTCAACACTAAGGTAGATCATGGAAAGGACACTGGGACAAATCGGGAGGAAATATCAGACAAGATAAATATGAACACTGAGGACAGAACACACAAGCAGCTCCATGACACTAGAGGGAACTGACAAAGAAAAAACAGATGTGCAGAATACATTAGAAGAAAGTGAGCGAATAGAAAGGCTGGAATCAAATGAAGAACACAAACAGATACGAGAAAAGTTGAATTACCACTACAACAATCGCAACATCACAGAAGGACACAGGAAAGAGAGCACAATCACCCCTTATTTAATCTGGAGCACTCAAAAGTACCAGGACTATCACAAATGAACACGTCAAAAAAAGAACAGGCAAAGCAGGCAAAACTAAAATGGCTACAAACACATGCTATGTCAATTTAAAAAAATGACAAGAAAAAACATCAAACGACCAAACAAAACCTGACTGCAGCCCAATTATCACTTGATATTACAGAGATAGAATCTTTAATGAGTAATGTAGAAAAGTGTAGAGACGTCTACGGACAACTAACTATAGCAAACTTACCAGAGTCATCTTCAACTCCAATACCTTCTCGACCAGTATCAATCAAAGCAAAGAAAACAGAGATATCAAAGGGAAAAGAAAACAAATCAGAGGGGAAAGAAAAATGTCCACAACAATTTAACTACGATTTTAAAGACTCTTTCTATACTCCATTCCTACAATTTGAAAAACAATAACTAGATGTAAAAATTAACCAGAAAGATACAAAAAACAAAAACAAACCATCTACCCCAGAAATAGAGAATACCAATATGGCAAGAATTCCAACGACAATGATTGATCTACAAAACATGTTAATCACAATAATCTCTCAGTCAATGATACCGTTTGTGAAGCTACAAGAAAACATGAAAGACAATATGCGCGACCAAGCGACTTTGCTAGCAATGATACATTCAAAACAGATATATACGGAAAACTTCACACACACAATAGAAAAAAGACTTGAAATAGAGGTGGAACAAACCCAAAAATAGCAGGAAAGACTCTTCGAAATTGCAAGAGGCGATCGAGAAGAAAAAGCGCGACTCACGACCAATGTCATCAACTGGATGACAGTTTCTCAACAACAAAAGACAAAACACGGTCTAAGTACGGAAAACAAGATGGAACTTAAAACCACAAACCAAATTCAAGTAGGACATGGAGAAGCATACTGTAGTGATGGTAAAATCATGGATTTCTCGATCCTACAATCAACTGAAATCCCACCAACTACAGCGAATAAAGAGACAACTGACATCTTTCAGATATTCTCACAAACACCTAAATTACCAAAACAGAATACTGGAAAACAACAACAACAAAAAAAGAAGTCAACCAATAAACAGACGGGCTCAAAAGCTTTCCTAAGAAACATAAAACTTCCAGATGAAAAAGCAGAACAGCTTACCACTGAGACAAGTACTTCTGCAAAAAGTGGCACAAATTCCAACATGAGACAAATAAACACCAAAAAAAGCTAGTCCAAAAACCAATGACTGGGGAAACCCTCGACCAAAGTATTACTGACCTCCTTAATGTAACTGAACATCTAGATAAGCAAGAAAAAGCTGTGGATGGAAAATTCAATGAAATAAATAACTCCACCATGATAATCATAGGTGAATACACAGAAAAGAAAACTGAATATAATGAGATGTCTTGCGAAGAAATAACAGAGGACTCATTTGACACCTCACTCAGAGCAACTGAAGATGAAGATAAATATGAAGAAATATCAAATGGATCCTTGGAATTTACACTGCCGATTAAAATCAAAGAAAAAATCATCAAACTCCTATAAAGAGACAACCACAAAATGACAGAGAAGTGCAATGCAGAGAAAAGAACAAAAATAGCTCACCACAAGAAGGCATCTGAACACCACAGTTTGTGAATCCGATGAAAGAACAACTACACTATCATTTACGAATAAAGAACATTACACGAAGACCAGAGTGCCTAATACTTAATAGAACTAATATCCTCATACTTTTAAAAAGCATTCCTCAATTAAGAACAATTTCAACGAACGACATTAAGCTGATAATTTCTGAGGATCACACTTGTTTAGACACTGTCCAAATTGAGCTAAGAGATAAGGAAATGATGGAGAAAATATACTCACTAAAAGAAACACTGAAGAAGATGGGCTTTGAATGCACAGATCCAATACAAAAAGGAGACCACTTTAGAAAATATGAGACTCCGACCAACTCATGCAGAGAGTCAGATCTAGATGTATCCATCTCATTGACCCAGAGAACACAAAATAGGAACACAACTTTCTCGACAGTAAACTCAGGTCACAATAAGCACTGGGGCGGTGAAATATACCCCTTCCAATGAATCTATGACAGTTCTTCTGTGGAAAACACTTTTGATAAGACAATTGAAACATAACAATTAAAGAAAATTCCCTCTAAATGGTCGATATGCACTTGGAACACAAGAGGAAACAAACATCTCTTCGACCAAGCAACAATTGAACTTGTAAAATTTAACATCATCTGCCTACAGGAAACATGGTTTAGGGAAACACCGGCCTGTGACGGATATATCAGATTACTAAATCCAGCTACAAAAGGACTACAAGGAAGACCCTCATCAGGTCTACTTACCCTAATAAAAATAGCACCAAACTGGACCATTATCTCTTCCACTAACATCAATCATTGCACCCAAAATATAATAATAAATATACAACAAGATCAAGGTCAAAAAAGAAGCCAGAAGAAACCATAACTAAGTACAGATTATACAGGAACTAGGATTGTGATTAGCTGCCCACTCTCAGGGCGAATACATAGCCCTACCTCTAAAAGATATCATCTTCAGAAACAACACGGTTTCTCATTGGTTTTCAAACTATAAGGTCCTTCGTTATATGGACCACTACAATTGGTTGGCACGCTTGTGCCAGTCTGGAACATTCGGTTCACTTAGCAGCAGGTAAGCCTATACCCAGGTGCAAGCAGATGGGCCTGACTCTACCTCCCCAACCTATTAGCCCAGCATCTCTCATCACCCAAACCGTCTGCCATGAAGATTGTCTTTGAACTTCGACTTGCAAAGTCTCCTTGTCTCAGAGAATACATGGGAGTGCGGACACTCACTATCATGTTCTAGGAATCCAAGTTCGAAATCTATTTTCATCCTTGGCTCACGTGACAGGAAACCATGATTTGGTCCATTTTGCAGGTTTTAAATGTCTTAAATGAATTAAAACTGGCACTCTTGGTGTGCTTTCTTTGCACCTTAAAAAGAGATGATTCATCTATGCTAGGTTGCTTCTTTTCAGAATAAATAACTGACCTTGGCTGCTTCAGTCCTGACTTCAGGCCAAACAGCCTTGCCATCCAGCTCCACGATTCAGCGTATTCTTGCTGCAACATTGTTTTTCTTCTTCACTCTTCATGGTCCTGGCTTACTAAAATTCATGATACCGATGTCCAGCTTCTATACAATGGCGGCTTCGCCTGAATTCTATTCACTCCATATTACCAGCTTGTATGATAACTAAGTCTACTTTCGTTTCAGCATCTGTACAATTATTGAACGGTTGATTCTCTGCAGCACTTTGTGCATGTGTAATCTTCCTTTCCGTATTTAAAGGTTCTCTTGATAATTGACTTCGTCATTAGTTTCTGTAGGCTCCATGCATCCTCTTCAGCCAGTATCCTCAGATGTCGTTCATACTCTTTTATGACATCACAGGCTTCTTTCTTTGCTCTTTTTTATATTCTTTCAGGGAGTTCCTCCCTCAAATTGTTGGCCCTTCGGGGGTACATTAAATAGGGTTGTCGCACTGGGTATCTTTTTCTGAACACATGTTGCGTATTGGCACAACTGCTGGTGTCAAACCTGGCACGATCTCAAGCTTCCAACATATGGGAGGTAGGGAGCAGGTTTTCCCGCAGAACGAATGTCGCTGCTCCTCTTCACTAACTTCTCTAGTCATGCTTTTTATGCCATTTGTCACCACCCATCTGTGGCACAAACCCCACACAGTGTTTAATTGGACCTTCGTGACAAAGTGAGGCTCTACATTAATAAAGGCTTCCATCTACAAGGTTTGGACTGACCATAGCTTTTATTAAAGTTTTCCAATGGATACTATAGCTTCTCCTATTTCGAAGAAAGGTTCCATATTTTTCAATTGGTACACCCAGAAGTATCAAGAAGCCATGATTTTATAAGCGGGGTAAAAGGTCACTTTCTCGTATGCATTCGACAGTTAATACCTATCATCCCCACTAGCATTTGCTAAATTGTCCAGTTATTGGTTTTGCATGAAACCGCTAATTTGGGTTTATCCCTGCACCCATGTGCTTGTTTAATCTTTAACTAGTATTTTTATGATTACAAACTTAAAAGGTATCTAAGCAAGGCACTCAGTCAAATCGTGTATCTTACTCTGATAATAAGTGCTAGAAGATTGAGTGATTGAGGGATTTGTGTGGCCATTCCTATGCCGAGAGGCTGCTCGGGTGTTTCTATGAATATGTGTGTTTTGGCACAAATGTGGGCATGTAACGCCCACTTTTTCACATGTTTTCCCCATTTTCTGAGTTCTGCCCCTTCCCAGCCCTCTGTGCAAGCCACGCCCATGCTCTGCGGGTTGTTTCACACAAGGTGCTCAACGGCTCGCAGAGACGTTGCGAAGCTGAGCGAACTCTGCGCAAGTCCCAAGAAAGTCCTGCGCACTCTGTTCCATGAATCGACGAATGCGGATTTGGGTGCAGTTTGGCGTGCAAGTTCCCTATTTCCCTCACAAATTATTCCATGAATTGATTCCTTAACCTTTGAACCGCAGGTGAAGGGAGTGGTAAAGTATTTTTTATAACTATTAATATATATGCTGTCTAAAAGATATTCTCTGTTGAGCTTGCAATGCTGGAGACTTCAGAAGCACATAGGGGCCATGTTGGGCCTCCAGCACTATGCAGCAATGAGTATTGGTAAGAAATGATAGGATAGGCTACAAGCACTCCAAGAGTGGACTGCTGGAATTATCTTCAGGCTTGATAAATGGGGTCATATGCCAAACCATTCTAAAACTCGTGTCTGGCTGCCTGAAAAGCCTCTGATCGAGGTCAGTGCAGTTTGGAAAAGGGTCAATGGTTCTTCTCCCTCTAACCTGTGCAGCTTTGTTTTATTTGAAACACCCTTCAAACTTCTGAGATCAGACACGGCCCCAAAATGAATGGCTTGTAATGGACACCTTTTGTTGTAAAGAACATCAGGAAATAATTAGCTGTAGGACAAATATTTCGAGTCAGATCCTCGATTTGGCACAGAAACCCTTAGCTATGCCTACAGAAACCTTTTTAGAAACTGGTTTAAACTGAAAAACGAGTGTCACAGACTCTCTGCATTGTCCACAAGGCCTTCTGGTGCCTGGGTCCTCAATACCTCCAACTCTCTCTTCACAAATACCTTCCGACTCAAGCTCTTCACTCCTACACCTCCAACTCCCTCAGGGTCAGTCGCTTCTCCAAGCAACAAATTGGTGGTAGATCTCGTTCATCAGCTGGGGCCTCCCTCTGGAACAGCCTCCCTGCCTCTCTGACACTTGAGGAGATCCGGTTCCGGAAGCACCTCAAGACTGTCCTCTTTGCTTCTGCCTTCTCTCTTCCTCTCCCCTGCTGATTTCTGTCAGATACTGCACTGGTCACCTGGCTACCCTTTGATTTCGGGCCCAGGTCCCTGCCCGCCCTGTTGCACACCCGCACTGCCTCCCGGCAACCCTTGCACTTGGGTCTGTATCTGTAACCCTGCAGCCCCCCTGCCTGCACTTTTGGACACCTTCTGTCTACACTTACCCTTGCACCTTCCACCTGCTGGTCGCACTCCTTCTTATTGTTTTGATCCCATGGACAGCACTGCCCCATCCACTGCCACTTCCCCCCCCCTTTCCTGTGCTTGCAGGATCTCAATGTCACCTGGCCTAGTAATTTCGGTGTCTCTCTGCTCCCTCTGTGTCTCCTTCCTTGCCTCTTCGTGCCTTGAAACACTTGTGTATAGGCCCGTTACAAATGCCATATCATATCAAATCACAGGTGCTGCTGTTTTTTTTCTTTCTATGATTTTGTCTGGTGCATTAAAAACAAAATATACAACGATTCTACGCAGGGCTATAAGTGGGGTAAGAAATCGAGGGGCGGCCCTCATTTAGGGGAGTGACTTGTGGGATGGGCGTGGCCTAAAAAAGTACACAAACTGTAGTAAGGTATGCAAACAAATATATAAATGCATGTAAGCAAATGTACATTTGTATGCGTACCTTACTATGGTTTGTGTAGTATGCGAGACATATTTTATAAACATAGAAATATGTAACATATTTCTATGTTGAGAAAAGATGGCTTGGAAAGTACACCAACCATAGTAAGGTGGGCACACTAATATATAACATTTACATATTTGTTTGCATAACTTATGGTTTGCGTACTTTTCAAGCCGTCTTTTAAAAACATTTCTATGTTTATAAAAAATGGCTTGAAAAGTACACAATTCAATCCATCTTTTATAAAGCTTTGCAGACGGACAAAGCCTGAGGCATCTTTGCTGTCGGCAAAGCTTTATAAAAGATGGCTTGAATTGAGTACTTTTTAAGCCATCTTTTATAAAGCTCAAACTATTTCAAGGAATCCCCAAGTTCGCATAGGGTTAAAGATGCCTCAGTGACCTGGGGAAACAAAGGCACAGTAACTTCTTCTGGTGACCCCTCGCGTGAGGGGTCACCAGAGGAATTTACAGTGACTGACAGAAATACCAGCCAGTCACAGCGTCGCTGTGGCTGGCTGTCACTTCTGTCAGCTTGCCTGATGTTATGCGGGCTCATCTCCTGTCCCGGCTGCGGCGGGATAATGTGTCCTGCCAACGTTATGGTGGGACTGGGGGCCCCGGCAGGACCCCGACTCAGCCCCACTTTTTGGAGACTGCCCACTTAAAGCACTGATTCTATGCTTCAATTAAGTGAAATAAGGACGTTCTCGTCTGTTTGATAAATCTAGGCCGGCTTGCTCACTTGGATACGCAGCGTCCAGTTGCAAAGAGCCAGCTGTTTTGAGAGTGAAGTCCAGTTAGGGAGGTTCGCGGGCGGTTAGGAGGCGGAGCAATGCGGACATGTGAAAGGCACTCTTTAGTGATCTGCGAGGCTCAGCGGGGTAAAGCTTACAGCGGTGTCTCTGAGTGCTATGGACCACCGCTGTTTCAAAGTCTTTGGCATCCCAGGCAGCAGCAGGCCGTTGCAGTAGGCAATTTATCATTATAGCTCTTAGGACAGAGTAAGGGCAGTGCCCTCCTCACAGCACAGACTTTTCGATCTCTGAACCGCTCCGCAGGTGTCCTGCGATGGGAGGCCTGCTACGCAATATATCTTATCATATGTTCACTGGTCTCTTGGTTCTCCTAACTCCATATAAAGTGGAATATGCAGGCAAGACCGGTGTTGCTTTTAAACGGCACGTGACGCACACATTCACATCCGCCCATAATGGCTCCACATAATATTGCCACCAAAGAAAACACGACGAAGGCGACTGCAGTATTCTTACCCCTGGCTCTCTTTTCAGTCTTTGTGATATGGGAGGCTGCTGACATCCCGTGGTTTCCACAAAATAAGAGCGCCGCTTTACTGGAGATGCAGATGGTTTCCCAAGTAATTTCTCCAAACGTTACTGCAGAGCATTGCAGCATACCATAGGACCGTGAGGTTGGGCAGAATTGCACAGGATTCAAAGACAACGTTACAGTGGAGATTGGGACTCTGCTTGGTGGAACGATTGTAGAATTGTACTGGGGTGATATTTCTCGAGGTGGTAGGAGGACCCTGTCGGTAAGGGCCCGAGTGAGCGAGGGTCCCTTTACGAGGGAGGCAGTGCCACTACTGACAGGGCTGTACCGCCCGCCATTAGTACTCGTGTAGTTTCCTACACGGGGGCTAATAATGTGCTGACTTGCAGAAACCACAACCGTGCAACAAGATAAGTTTCTTTAAAAAAACAAAAAAACACATACTTACTCTTAGTGCTCGCATAGGAAACTTCACGGGTGCTAAGAGGTGAAGGGGGAGGGGAAGGGCCTGTCCCAGGCTGCCTGGGATGCGGGCTTGTACCATGCAATACAGCCAGCGTTCCAACCTGATTGGCCTGCGCCCCCTCCCAGGGTGCTAATAGAAAATAGTACATAGAATGAAGCACTATAGAGCTGGTCAAACATGGAATTGGATTCAAGGCCATATCCGAGCCTTGAGGGGGGGGTTATGTAAT
Organism: Ambystoma mexicanum; assembly: GCF_040938575.1. NCBI lineage: Eukaryota > Metazoa > Chordata > Amphibia > Caudata > Ambystomatidae > Ambystoma > Ambystoma mexicanum. The sequence continues at coordinate 513,221,563 of NC_090939.1, forward strand.
TTCTGCCAAAGGACCTCCAGTAAAACAGTGCCAAGTAGGGAATTATTATACACTTTGATTTAGTAACATTATTCACAAATCAATAGGACTAGCAATCTCTTTCGAGGCGTAAGGGACTCCCTCAAGGACTGATTAAATGAAATAGAACAAATTAGCAGCAGGTGGGTGGTAAGCTACTTCATCAGGTGGCTCAGAATGTGGGACATATCCTCCCACTACCAGAGGGGCCCAGTGCACCTCCTGGCTGATGATCGGCTTCTCTCTTTGTGCCTTGGGTTCCCACCCTCCTTGCTATCCACGGATGGGAGAGTTCCTCTTCCATGCATGAGCGTCGCTGGCCATTTTTAGTGGTGTTTTCTGGATGTAACACATGTCTGCTCCAATCACTTTGCAGATGGAGTGCGAGCATTTATTCCCGGTCAGAAAATCTAGCACTCAGGCCACTCGTGAGTGAACCCGGTGTGAATAGCCCATAGCCTGATCCCAGTGCTGCATTTAATCCTTTTGGGCACATTTTAAAGTGCACAAAAAGTCACAAAACAGACGGTAAGAACACAAAGGCTTCCATGGAACGCGCTGTGTTTACATTCTGACTTCCATTGTGGAGTCTCAGAGGGAATCCAAAAGATGTTTTAACATTTCCCGAAGTCCCTCTATTCAATCAGTTGTCCACACTGGGGCTTTTCTCTTGATGTTCTTTTATCATTAAAGTAATTTACGCCCAGAAAATGATGGAATAACGTCCACATTCTTAAACTTGGAATTCTATAACTTCCTTTCCTCTCATATTAACAGGAACATGTGTTAACTGTGCTCCTGGGGCAGGAAACTCGGCATTTAGGGCCCTTAATGTCCAGTATGGCTCTCAGTTGGAGTCTGTAGGGCTCTGTTACTGCCGGGGATGTAGTAACATTTAGTAAACTTTACCACACTTTACATGGAGTAAAGGGGTCTCCACACGGACGCTTTTATAAAATAAATAGCAAAATAATACCTTTCAGAGACATGGTTTCCGGACTACCTGGCCAGGTGCCAATAATAACAAGGATGAGGTCGGTGGATTGGAGGACAAACACATGCGAAACATTAAGAGACAAGGGGAACATTAAAGCAGGGGATGTGCACACGTTGAGGGACGTTAGGGAAGGAACCCCCCATTTAAATTAAAAAAAATACTAAATGTATCAAAAAATGAGGTAAACAATTTGTTTTCTCAACGTCGGCAGCAACAGCCAATCCACATTCTAACACAGATCTTGTTTCAAACCACTTCGATGTTACCCCATTATATAAAGGTTGATATCATTGAAATATGACATTATTGTGCAAGTCCGGCCCCACCCTTCAAAACGTGCTTAGGAAATTTTCACCAATTTCTAAAAAATCCCAAGCATATCTCATGGTCCAGCTCTCAAGGGACGCTTATTAGTAATGGCTCCTTTGGGTGATGTGGAAAGTACTGCTCATGTGAGGGAAAACGTGCTGTTGTACAGAGATATGGGCTGTGCAAGCAATGCATCAATAGGTGAACATATTGTCATTTTGTGTGCTCATCTGCAGCATGGCCATTGTGTCTCTCAGCAGGACAACTGTTAGATTGCGGCTTAGTCTTGGTGTTCCAGTGCAATTAGACAGGCTTGCAGTCTGTCTTCTATGTTCATGATGTCATGGAAAGAGACAGCAGCAACATTCTCCCATTGCAAGATTTCGCAGCAGACGTTGTGCCCTACTTTCCACACCGGAAAAGCCTTTGGGCAGCAGGGCACATAAGAGCTTCTAGTGACTCACCTGTCTCCTTGAAACTGCTGCCATGAATAGTGGGAGTGAGGCGCTGATCAGGGCCCAGGAATTCCAAGACAGCTGGTCGAGAGTGCTCGTGCCCCCTCCTTTTGCCCCCCTGATTACCACCTCCCAATTGCGGTGAAAATAGCATTGGGAATGAGAAGCCAGGTGGGGTTTGCATAGTGCCGCAATGCGTCACAATTTGTCTGTGGCTGGCTTTTCCATAATGCTGGCGGATCTCAGATGAGTGCAGCTGCACTGCCCTCTTCTCCTGTGACCAGCTCCTCTTCCATCCAGATGCATTGCAGAAGAAAGGCGTTTTTCGCAGTCCCACAAGCATGCTGTTACTTTCTAGGAGGCAGGTGCAGGGGCGGTGGAAAGGGGCACTGGGGCGGTTATTTGCAGGGAATGGCAATCCATGTTAGTGAGGAGATTGGCTTGGCAGCTGAAGACAATACTTGCTCATGAGGAAATAATCTGGGCCTTTGATGGGCACCCTTGGCAATGGGGCAGGTACCTGTGCTTTTCATGTCCCTGCACGACAATGGGGCAAAAAGCTGGGCAGCTGACAGAAATCATTGGTAATGGGGCAAGTATCTGAGCAGTTGTTGACAACGTGTGGCAGTGGGGCAAGCTTCTGGTCATTTTATGGGCATGCCTCCACAATTTGGTGGCCAGTCCGGGCAATTAGGAATGCGTCTGGCTATTTGGTGGCAATGAGGCAAGTACTCTTGTGTTTGATAGCAGTGTTTAGGACTAGAGCAAGAACCTTGGCAGCAGGCGGCAGTCCTTGCCAAGACAGCACGTTTGCAGATGTTTGGTGGCAATTGTTGCCAAAGTAGCTGCCCCCACCTTCTGTGTTGGCTGCCTCCCCTTTTCCTCTGCTTGAGACTTAGGAAGAAGCTTACGTACCCAAAAGGTGTTGGCGATGAAAAAGCCCAAACGTGCCAATGCTTGTTTGTGTCTTGTCACTCTCTGAAAAATTGAACCAATACAAAGCTTTTCAATAACAGGGGGCATTCACTGTAACTCTGACATGTTAAATGCTATCCATACTCCCAAATACAACAAAAAAAACAACAACAAAAAACTGTTCTGCACTATGCCTCAGGCACATGGCATTCATTATTGTTCTTTGGGCATTGCTTTTCTCAATTGTATAAAATGTTATACATTGATGATGTTGAGAAATGCCATATAGTTAAAAAGAAAGTGCATTTAAATGCCCAAAGGACCAGACATGCATCCCACTTACAAAAATACAGAATCCAATGCACCAGGTCCATAACATACAAAACACCAGGCACTTTGGTCGCTCAATTGTGCAATATATGCATAACAGAAGGGCCAGTTTTAAGGAATAGTAACTCATATCTATAAAGCGCTTTTATCCAAAGTGCTTTAGATACATAATTATTACCCAATCTTAACTGGTATTCACTTTATCGACCTCGGAAGGACAAAAGGCTGAGTCATTCTTGCCAGGATTTGAACCTGCAACCTGCACATCAAACACAGATCACAGCAACGAGCACTCAACCCGCTGAGCTATGCTACCGGTTGAAACCCTGCAAGAAGAAACACTGAAATGCCCCAACCATATGCCATATACTCTAATTATTCAAATGCACAACGTGACGACCACAGTACCCTTTGTGGGACTGTTCCTTATTTTATGGTCAATATATGCTAATTTAAGCTCAAATAAAATTACCATTATGTATTGTTAAAATATCTAGTTCAGTGCCTTTCAGATATGAAAACTGGCCAGTTTAAAAGGAGATCAAGGCATTAACCGCGTCATGAAAAAGAAGACCAGGTGATAGTGTTATACGCTGCCGATTTGAGCTGAGGGATATATTCTGACAACATATCACATGATTCGTACACACCCCTGTGAATGGTTGGGATACTCTCCCAGGGGACTTGTCCCACATGTGGATCTGATGTGGTGTGGCTGTGTGCATGTGCTGCATTACATGAAGCTGCACTGAATTGGGAACATGTTTTTTTTCTTCTTGTGTGATTTTGTTTTCAGTATTAAAGAAGTAAATGTTCCACAGGAAGAACTTCTACGGAAATATTAAAATCTTTAGAGTGCAAAGTGCCTGTGCGCATGAACCACAAGATCCCCCACCCGCCCACCATGTCTGATGGGGAATAGCCCAGTCCTGTGCGTGCGAGAATGCCGAACATAGATGCTATGAGAAAGTGCTGGCACTTATCAGTAAGAATGTGTAACAGTGACCTGGATTTCGTAATAAAAAAAAAATAATAATAAAAAAAGACTTGTCCTAAAGACACTCCTTTTTGCATGCCGTGCAGAGACAGACGCGTTTCCAGAGCCGTTCTTTGACAGCGTGTAATTTCTCCTATTTAGGGCCTTTGTGCGGCTCACTGCTTAATTCACTGTGAATTATTTTAATGAACCCTTCATCTGGAAAGCACGGGGTGAATTTATGCTGATAATGAGAGGCACCGGATTCACAGAGATGGAATAATCCGTATAATCAGGAGTCTGGCTAAAGCCCCCAGAACAATCAGTTTTAACCCCACTTAGGGCCTGGAGATGTCTTCAAAGGGTACATGCCAGATTCAATACCCTGTCAATTCATGGCCTCAATGCTGAGACTGACAAGGACGGAGACACCATGTCAGTAGTTATGATGGTTGTGGCACTGTGACAACCTGCCCATTGGGCATTGCCTACAGAAACAAGCATTGATAAAGTCAATAGTTTGGACGTTTACTGCGATTCTTTGTATTGTGTATTTATAGGCACCAGGGTGCAAGGAGGAGAGCACAACTTTTTAAAGGGGCATGTATTGTATTTGTATTTATTGTTACTTATATTGCACTTTCGCCAAAGTGTGATTACAATTTAAAAAGAACAAACGGCACAATCATACACTGTAAATCTGGAAGCAAATCACAAAGAAGAGGACCAGGATAAGAGGTGAGACTTTAAGCGAGCGTGAAAAAGACTGTAGGTAGACAAAGAACGAATAGAAAGAGGAAGAGGATTCCAGTGAAGTGGGGCAAGAAGAGAAAAAGAATGAAAACGAGATGAAGCACAAGGAGTTGTAGGAACAACCAAGCAGTAAGTGGATTGGGAGTGGAGAACACGAGCAGGTGAATAAAAAGGAGCTAGAGAAGCAAGATACTGAGGGGCAAGACCATGAAGACGTGTAAATACAGTAGACAGAAAATGGAACAATAGGCAAGACTCATAGGAAAGGAGAGCAGCCGAAAAAAGAGCAGAAGAAATAGAAGATTGAGGAAAAAATCCCAAAAGTGGACGGATAGCCGAATAACAGAAAGAGCGAAGAGGGGCAAGAGGAGAGGCAGGCAATCCAACCAGTAAAGAGAAATAATAATCAATACAAGAAAAAATTAAAGCAAGGATAAGAAGTTTGGTCACGTGAAAAGGAGGAAAGGGACAAACAAATGCGATGAAGATGAAGACGGAGGAACCAAAAGTTGCAGGCACTAGAGAAATATGAGTGGGAAAGAAAAACGAGGAATTAAAAAGAAAACCTGAATTATGGGCAGAAGAAGAAAAGGGGAGCTGAGAAGGGGGAAGGAATAGAAGAAGGAAGGGAGAAGCAGAAGAAGGAGAACAGAAAAGAACTTCAGTTTTTGATAGATTAAGGTGAAGAAAGTGAGAGGCCGTCCATGCTTGGACAGAGGAACGACAAGCAGAGATTTTAGTGTGAAGGGATTGAGAGAATTCAGAAAAAGAGAAGAAGATTTGTAAGTCATCAGCATAGAAATGACATGAAAGATTGAATGGGGAAATCAAAGAAGATAAAGGAATGGTGTATAGTGAAAAGAGAAGAGGGCCAAGGACAGAGCCTTTGGGCACACCATAGAGAAGAGTATGCGGAGGAGAGAGTTGGCCGGCCGAAGACACGGAATAAGGACTTACAGAAATATAAGACTTGAACTATGCCAAAGGAGAACCAGAAATGCCCAAGGAGGAGAGAGTAGAAATCAAGGGAGGGTGATCGACAGTATCAAAAACTGTGGAACAGTAAAGTAGAATCAGAATAGAAGAAAGTTTGATGTGACGAGCGGAAAAAAGAAAATCCAAAACATGCAAGAAGACAGTTTTGGTAGAATGAGCGGGTCTAAAGCCAGTGTGAAGTGGGGGGGAAGACGAGAATGACCGTGAAGATAAAACAAGATTTGAGGATAAACAATCCTCTGGAAAACTTTAGAATGGAAAGGAAGAAGCTAAACAGGTCTAAAGTTAGCAGGGAGGGAAGGGCCAAATGAAGGTTTCTTTAGAATAGGAATAACAGTAGCGTGTTTAAAAGAATCAGGAAAAACAGAAGAAATAAGAGAGAGATTAAAAAGAATAGTAAGGAACGAAAGAGCGCGAAGATCGATTAGAGAGATTCATTGAGATAGAATAGGATCCGAAGAAGAAGCAGTGGGTGCGCACGAGAGAAACTGAGCAGTATGAGACTCAGTAAGACAAAAGCGAAGAAAGAGGTACACAGAAAGGAAGAAGGAGAGCAAGAGGAAACAGAAGGGGGAGAAGAAGAAAGGAAGGAAGCACAGATGTTGGAGACTATAATGGTGAAGTAGTCAGTGAGATCAGTGGCAGAGATGGAGGAAGAATTAGAGGGGTCAGAAGAGCAAGCAGAAAGAATAGAATTAACAAGCTCAAGTAGACGAAGAGGATGAGGAGAAAGGGAAAAGGTCAGAGAAGAGAAGTATTGCTATTTACTCACAAGGAGAAGAGAGTAATAGGAAGAATGTTCAGTGGACAAATGTTCAAGGTCAAGAGGGGTTTGAGACTTTTTTCAACAGCGTTCAAGTTTCCAGAGAGAGGACCGAAGAGTTAAAAGAGAAGAGGTGCGCCACGGAAGTGGGGGTTTGCGTGAAGGAGTGAAAGGACGAGTCGGATAGTGTTAGGCAGAAACCTGTGCAGTTCCCTTAGGGACTACTGCAAAAAGTTTAAGACCACAGGAGTAAGCAGTAAACCCAATTGGTAGCAGTCTGCACCACCCAGATTTACCTGGTAGCTGTGGCTGAGCAGTCAGACTTCTCTCAAGAAGAGTTAGGCAGTATACTGAGCATACACAATAGGGCTAACAATACAGTAGAACAAGCAAACACTGACCAGAGCTTTGGTATTAAAAGTATATAATTATTTATTTAAAACACACTTATGAAAATACACTGGCACCAATATATCAAGCAAGTTCAAACACAGTCACTATAAGTATATACACCTCCCTAGTAAATTATTCGACAAGTCTAGGTTAAGACACCACTTATTAGCAAAACAGAGGTGAGCGCGTAACCTTAGATGGCACTCCAATAATTCGTTAAAAAGGGAGAGAAAAGGCAGAGAATGGAAATAACACAGTGCCAACACTTTTAAGTACCCACAGAAAGTCAAGAAAGACAGGGTCTACTGTAGAGCCAAAGTCCATAGGCCAGGCACACTCTTGGAGAGAGCAAGGCTGAATGTGCCCAAGATCACACAATGGAAATGCACTCAAAGTCTTGGCAGAAAATGTGAAAAGAGGTTGGATCAGTTCAGAAAGATAAAGTTAGGAGGTTTGGAGGCCAACCCAGTTGGAAAGTCAAGGATTTACGGGACACCTTGGACAGTCCGTTACAAGGGTGGTCAGGCGGGACACAGTACCTTAAATGGTGAGAACGTTCCAGCGGGGGCAGTTGTTCCTGGCAGTGGGTGCAAGTCATGGCTTCGACCAGAGGAAGAGATGATCTCGACGAGGAAGAAAGCTGGAAGTCGTTGCACTGCCAGGGATGAAACCAGCCGTGGAGTTCCCGATTAAAAGGTACGACCCTTTTATTCGCGGTCAGTGGTGAAGCGTGGCTATCCATGGGTGATTCGACCACGAGACGTCCTGGAAGGCGAAAAAGGCAAACTGGTTGGTCCCACCAGCTCAAAGGGAAGAAGACTCTCCTGGAAGAAGATCTCCTCTGTCGTCGGGGAAGTGGTGAGTTCTTTACAGCAGGGCTCCACCGGTGTTATCGTCGTTGTAGATGGCTCAGCTTCTCCCCTCTTTGGATTCTTTAGGTCCTATGGCGACTTCTGAAGTTCCAGTCCCCAAAGCCCTGCTTTTATGCAGAAAAAACCCCATTCAACAGCCTAGCTGTCACTCAAACATGCTAAGTGGTGAGCCGGGCGGCTCAACACTGGGCCAATCACACAACAGTGCGACTTGAGTTGCCGAGGCAACTCAGTTCCGGGTGCCTAATCCCCCTCCCACACATCCTGTAGACCCCAGACAGATTGGCACCATTTGGAGGGCTTCTGTGCAGAAGCCTGCCAAAAAGTGGAACAAAGGGCTCGACTTGGGTTAGAGTCTCAGAGGCGAGCACAAGTGTCATTTTAAAACCGAGTCCTGGCAAAAAGACCCAACCGGGGAATTAATGTTAAATAAATAACCCAGCAGTATCTTTAACATTGCACCAAAAAGTGGTGTGTTTAAAATCAATGGGAAAATCCCATAAGAAATATTCCAGTGGAATATTTTGCGTGGTATCCACTGCCACCAGCCAGAAACTCGACAAGCGGGGACTGGACAGTGCCCCCTTGGTAAACAGACCCAGGGGCAATCGAATTACCCCTACCAGTACTTCCACAATATGATGGTTTGTACTGGTTCTGTTCACAATTTGAGACTAGTAAAGCCAATGGTGACTTTACATGCCCTGGGAGACAGTAGTCAGTCCCAGGGTATGGATTCTATGTTTGGGGGTCACTATGACACCCCTGTGTTACTGCACTGAGGGTGCTGTGTAACACACATACGAAAAACACATGAAGCCCTATGGAGTAAAAGACCCCCATAGCCCATAAAACACATTCACGGTCAAAGGACATTCTCAAATCATGCCTAAGACTGGGAGTAAAAGAGTCGCACTCTTAGCAGGAGAAAAAAATAAACCCCAAAAATCCAGGAAAGCTGCTGGGGGAATCACTAGGTTTGGGAAATTAGCCTTAACAGAGAATTCTCCGTAACAGATAGAAATAATCCAAGGCATATGTAAATACAGTTAGGAAGGGATCAAGAGTGGAATGAACAGTTAGTGTGGAGAATGAACTCAAGGAAGGAAGAGAATAAGTCAAGGAAGATAGACAGGAGGGTAAATCAAAAAAGCAAAGATTGCGACACAGAAAGTTTTTAGTAGAGATGAGAATGGAAAATTATAGAAGGAAATGATCAGAAGATTACATAGGATACGAAGAAACTAACTCAGAATTTAAGAGAAAATAAGATCAAGAGAAACACCTGAAGAATGAGATGGAGGGCAGTCAAGAGCAAAAATATGATATGAGTCCAAAAGTGGTAGAAATGCACAGGAAGAGGGAATAGAGTCAAGATGCAAATTAAATCACAGAGTAAAAAGAGAGGAGAAGATGGAAGAAAAGTAGAGATGTAAGTGTCAAGATCAGAGATAAAGGAGAGAAGTTGTCCAGGAGGTCAATAAACAATGAAAATAATGAAATAGGAAAAGGTTTAAGAAAAGTAGAGAAATGATACTCAAATGAAGGGAAAAAAACAGGAGTCTACAATAAGTCTGGTGTACCCAAGAGGAGTAAGATAGAATACCTACCCCACCACCATGGCCAGATTGGTGGGGGGAATGGGCAATGTTAGAAGTAGAAGAAAAAAGAGAAGGCAGAGTGGTGGTATTAGAGGGGGATATCCAGGATTCAGTGAGACTCAGTCGCTGGAATAAATCGAGGGTAGCTTGAGGTTTTTTACATAAGGATCTGGCATTCCAGATGCCTAAGGAAATGAGGGAGGGAGGCTGAGATAGAATAGGAGGATAGGCAAGAATAGAAGTAGAAAGGGTACGAGAATGTCAATAACCAGAAGGGCGGTAGGACGTGTGAACTGGAATAGTGTATTTCATAATGGAGAGAGGTAGAATAAGTGAGCAGTAAGTTGTAAACAAAGCATGAAAGGCAACATAATGACAGACAATACCAGCTACATCGGTTAGATGTGATAAAGGGTACATGTGTGAAAGAAAATGAGAAGGGGAAAAGAGCAAGAGAGGAAACCATAGATAGAGTGTGACATTGGTGATGAGCAAGAGGAAATATGAGCGGGAAAGTAGGTATGGTGCGTGGGGTGTTAAGGAGAGAGGGTGTAGGGTTGAGTAAAGAGAGAGGGGGAAGGGTGGGTGGGGATAGAGAAAGGGGGTAGATTGGGTAGGGGTAGAGGGAAAGGGGGTAGGGTGGGTGGATGGGGTAGGAGGAGTGGGGGCAGGGTGGATGTGTCAGTGGTACCCCCACCTGCACGTACCTTCATCTCCAGGTGACGTTCTGCTTCCTCCTCTACTGCAGCAGAGCGACTGCACATCCCACACATCGCCCCCCTGCTGCACGCCACCCGCCCACTACCTCACCCCATACAGAAACCATCCTGCACCTTCCCCTCGCTGCACACTACTTTGCTGCATTGCAAGTTCAGTGCGGTGAAGACCCACACAGCTCTATAGTAACATCAAAGTTTAAATAGGAAAATGAAAAGAAAAATCTTTTCCCGATAACTTTTCCAGTTACTTAGAATGGGCATCTTCTGAGGGATAACAGATTTTTAAAAGACGATTTCTCAAAACATTCCACTTCGATTTATTTTCATTTTTGTCACAAATTTTGAAGTTTGCCATTCACTTGATTGTCTCACAAACATTTTGAAAAACGTACCATGTGCACTTCAGAAAAATCTTTTATTTATCTATATTCTTGAAAATTTAAATATGTATGAAGTGTAATAAAATATATATGAGGCCTATTCAAATACATACAGCATCAGTGCTCCCTTCTCAAAATGCTCTTTACTATGAAGTGCCTTTCCAAATGCGTTTCTATGAGGAATCACTTAGGTAAAAATGTATAAAATAACAAGCATCCGCAAAACTAATAGTTTTGATGTATGTATTTTGTCATAATGTGAGTTATGGTTCGTGTTGTCATGTACAAGTGGCAATGAGAGTTCCTTGAGTGTCACTTGGGATCTGGAAGCTGGCAGGATGGGATGTGCCAGTGTGCCTGTACTATCTAAGACACTTGGAATAAACTTACCTTGAAACTTACCTGGGTGTGTCAGCCTGACAACCCCATTACTTCATAGATGTTAACGGACAAACAAATGGTTATAGGTTTAATTACTACAAACAATCAGTTGGGTAAATATGTATGATATAAGACAAATAGCAGAGCCAATAGATTTGCCATTTGTAGCCAACGGTTTTGCCATTTGTTATTCATTGACAAATGGTTGTAGCTTCAATTCACTCACCCTCACAAATAATTAGAAAAGTAACACAATCGCATAACTATATCGTTTCAGCACACAGCACATACACACCAAACATCCAATACATTGGAAAACACACACATTAACATTTAAATATATTAAATGAACTCAAAATGTGTACCCACAACCACAATTTTCATTAAATAACCTCAAAATACACATCTCCAATAGTAATCAAAGTACTACAGTACATAAACCCACAATTACTAAAATCATGAGATCACACTAACATGTAGTGCTTTCTTTGATACCACTTTTCACATCAAACTACAATGTACACACCGCAATTACACATCAATTACAGTCTAAGGACAAAAGAGTGCAGAAGGAGAGGTTGACCTGACCAAAATGCACTCTAATCACTTAAACTACTTCCATGGATTTCTTAATTGAAGACAATTAACAACTGGTGGATCAACAGGTGACAATGCTTACCTCATCCCTTTTTTTATTGGATAAGAATATATATTTGTACAACAGGCAACACATGTTTCTACCCATGCAAGGTCCTCTTCATTGCGGCAATCCAGAAAGTCCAAACAATGAAGTCAACATCCTATGTCCAAACGAATAACTGTTAGGGCACTTAATTGAAAGATGGTATGGTTTCAGCTGTTTCCCAATATTACATGGAGTCTTATGTCGTATGGAGCTGTGAGCAGAGGTGTTGACAGTCGAGGCAGGAGGTGCTGCTGTTGTGTATCCAGCTTCATTTCGAAGTTGGCAGTCTTTCTACACTGTTTTTGCAATTTGGAGGCACAGATTCTTTAAAACACAGCCTGCAACACAAATCGTTCACGGAGCTGTGAGCAGAGGTGAGGGTCTCAGAAGAACCTAGGACCTTGACACCAGAAGTAGTAGACACAAAAAAGGCGGACTCACATAAGTACAAAGATACAAAATCAAAAACATCCGAAAATCTTAAGAAAATCATAATGCAGGAGCAAGACAGACATAATATTGGCAAAAAAGGAGGGAGACAAGGATAAATGGAGGTGGTTGGCCTGCTTACTGGCAGATAGAATCAACAATCCATAATGACAAGAAAATTAACAGGAGAGGGAATTCACTCTTGCCAGTTGGAATACCAGGGGATTCTCCCATTTGTTCGTTAAAGGAGATTTGCCAGTTGGGAAGGTTGATATAATATGTCTACAATTTTGGAGGGATACATGCTTTACCTGAACCTGGCGGTGAACGGTAATAGAGGAAGACCAATGTCAGGCTTCTTGCTCACTATAAAAAAATCAACTACACTTCATGTTCTTAGAAAAGCTTTATCCAAACCCCTACATTAAACTATTGGTTGGAAAGATTGACGTGGACGGGAGGGAGAAACTGAGAATGTATTAATCATCATGAACCTACATTGGAATCTGTCCATCAGAAAAAATGGTAACCGTCCTGATCAAGTCGCTGACCTAATGGACAACAAAAGGGAAACATTGAAAGATCCCAGGTTTATCTTATATGGAGATCTGAACTCCATATGCTTTGATAAAAACTGAGGTGAAATTGAAGATGATTTACCCATCATGACCCAAGCGGAAAGACGGGGTCAAAAGTGAAGAAATAGCCTCAGCTCTAGAGACATATATATCCTCAATGGTTACACACAAAGGGACATCCCGGAGAGGATAACGATAAAAGCAAGGAAAACTGGCCAAATTCATGACTACATTTGTACATCTTGCAACATGTCCACCAATATTCGGATATTGGTGGTAGAAGAAATGTATACAAGTGATTGCAACATGTTGAGACTGACCTGTGCCCCATAATGGGTGTCCATGGAGACATATACAAAGATGTGATAGGGGTTACACCTGGAAGAAACAGATTGAGGATTTGTCTGGAAAGAATTGCTGGCCTGATGAAAAAGTTACAGCGGGAAGTATGCCTTCTGAATGATCACGAAGGAGATCAAATGATTAATTATTCTTGGTTGCTCCAAGACTTTGAAATAAAGAAGGGTGGAGAAAAAAAAAACATGTGTCATCGACACGATATCAACCAAGACAGCCACAATAAAAAGAAGATCCTCCGATATAACATCCGTAGGCTAAACACAATTCCAACAAGGCAGTCGAATCTACAAATCTATAAACTTAAACAACAACATAGGAACTGGACACGATTGCACAGAAAGAGGCTGTTACAACGAGATGCGGAATCCATGTTGTCAAAAATCACTTCAAAAATACATCAGAATTCTGGGGTTTAATCAATGGGCTTGATTCTCCATGAACACCCTAGTAACAAATCCTATGCTAGGAACAGTATGGTAAATGCACGTTTCTAAACTCTTCGTTCTGGAGGAAAAGGAGTGACCCGAACAAGCGTGTTTATGCTTTGATACATCAGCTACTCAAGAGATCATTGTAGAATCCAGTAATACAAGAGCCCCGGGGCCAGACGTGATGACTAATGCCATGTTAAAGCAAAATTCAATTAATTCAATGGGCTAAATTCCTGTTTGAGCTGTTTGAATATGTTATAGAATCAAAGAAGGTGCCAGCAATATGGAAAACAGCAGTGATAATACCGATTTATAAAAAGGGGGCAAGTTCAAATCCGAGTAATTACCGCCAAATAGTGCTGCTGGATGTTGCTGGTAAAGTATTTGCATCATTGATCTTGCAGGATTTGACAAAGTGGAGTAGTGAATCAGGACGGAGAGCTGAATGGCAAGCAGGGTTTGTCAAGGGAATTGGGATGACATTGAACATCTTCGTAATAAATACTCTAAAGGCTCGAGTGGAGAGGAAGAAAGAGCTGAAGATTTACATGACGTTCATAGACCTCACCCAGGCCTTTGACACCGTAAAACAACCAAATCTACGGAAGAAGCTGGAAAAATGTGGCTGTCCGAACACTATCCTGGAAATAACAAAAGATCTTTATACAAAAACTTCCATAAAGGTGAGGCTAGATCAATCTGGCTTGCTGTCAAACTCCATACCAACTAACACAGGCCTAAAACAGGGATTCCCCCTGGCACCTGAACTTTTCAACCTGTTTATATCAGACCTAAACAAAGCCTTTTTGAACACCCGCTGCTTTCCACCAAAACTAGCCAGGATTCCCATAGGAAGATTGTTATACGCTGATGACGTGGTATAGGTGGATCAGACGCAAATAGGTTTACAACGGCAGTTAGATGCACTGCAGAAACATCTAGACAAGAAAGGCCTACTCATAAAGCCAAAGAAATCGAGGATCATAATCTTCGGAGAAGCTAAAAGAAATAACTATAAAAAGGCCAAAGGGTGGTATTTAAACAGAGGAAAAAATCCCAGAGGTAAGATCATTCACCTATCAGGGTTGTGTGTGTGAACACAAGTAAAACGGACGCTCCATGAGCTCCAAGAGGCACTAAGAATGAAGGTGAAGAATCTAGCAAGCCATGGCAGAATCCTCCTTAAAAAATGTGTGGTTTCTCAATATCCCAGATGATTTCTTTTTAGCGCATGAAGGTCCTTCCGATCTTAACCTACGGTGTTGAAACATCCTTCTAATTTCCTTCAGAGAAAAAGGCAAACATAGAGGGAATTACACAAAAGTACACCAATCCAGGCAATTAGGATGGAGTTGGGTTTAAAATCGATACTTGCCATTGTGACCTGGACATCTTTCTCCCTTTATCGGAAATGTGTTGAACCGACACCAAAGGTGGGGTTAGTAGTTTTAAAGAAAGTCCTGTAACAAAACCACTGAACTCACATTATCGGAGTGGAGAGCAATTTGCCAAGCAATATTCACTGAATTAACTGAATCAGATAAAACCCTGATAGAGTACCCAAATAAGATCAAAAGAAAATGATTCATTCAGGATTGGATTATAACTCAGGAGGAACGACAAACATACAAGCTGTACGGTAAACCCTTCAAAGAAGCAAGGAGGCTAAACTCATTGCCGAAATACCTCCAAGGTTTTCCAAACTGGTACTTTAGGGAGCAATTTCTGAGATTTAGTCTCAACTTGTTCCCTACAAGAGAAATATTGAGACCATGAAGACCGATAGGCCAAGATACCACCCGCAGACTTTGTCACAAGAAACGCTGAAGCATCTAGTAATTTTCTGCCCCGCGATAAATGATGCAAGAATGAAATTACTGGGTGAGGAAATCAAGAAGTATGTTTCAAGGACGCCGGAGGATGGGTGAAAGGAATTTATAGAAGGGGACCAGATTTCGATAACTTTGGCACTGCTAAAGCTGGTGATGACGATCTTCGAAGACATAGAAGCAAATAAATGAGGACACAACCTCTCCCTTGAAGAACTGAGACTGGAAATCATAAGAGGGAAAATGGACCAAGATTGATGTTTAATTCTAAATTTAAATCTGATGAAATGGCAAAAGGTTTACTGTGGTGTGAACCAAATAAAGCCTTAATAAATAACATTCTTGATTTGTGCTGAATATGTTAGACTCAGCACACCGATGGGTTAAATTATGGCTGTTGTACAAATATTTATTCTTATCCAGTAAAACAGGAACAACGATACACCAGTTGGTAATATTCTTCAATTAAGAAATCCATGGAAATATTTTAAATGATTAGAGCACATTTTGGTCAGGTCAACCTCTCCTTATGTAGTCTGTCTGTGACCTTGGGCTTGGTAAGAATGTAAGGAGGTTTTATTGCACACTATGTCAACAGAGGCGATGAACAGGCTGGACCACAGGGCTTAGGAAGAGAAATGTGCTATTTTATTGAACTAATAATATGCATATAATTAAGGGGATACAATAGGTCTCTATGGAAATAATATTTTGCTCAAAAACATGGGAACCATGACAGGTACAGAGATGGTTCATACATTTTTGAAATTGAAAAAGACATAAAGAAAACTGGCTGCTGATAGGACTCCCCTCACAATTGAACCCTGGGAACCAAAACTATAAGGTCAATTATGATTGCAACTTCCCAGAATAAATTATGTATTAAAGAGCTAGGTATCTGGTAGTTTATGGAATTGAATATCGCTCTGTAAAATATTGTGATCCTAACTGTAATCTTTTGTGTGTAAATGACAAGAAATCTGTCATTTGTGCAGGCAACCACCAGCCGACACAAGACATTTGTGACCAACATGATCAGATCAATATAGAAATATATGGGTTGTGATATTTGAAAATCGGAGAAAAATGCCATGTTTAAAGTTTTTATCTTCATATTTGAATGTTCAAAAATGCAATTTCAGAGGGGTGGAGAAAGAACTCCCAGAAATGGGGCCTGGAGACCCGATGACCAATCATTAGGAAGAGGCAAGGCCTTGTCGGAGAAGAAAAATAGATGTTCAATAAGAATAATTAGCCAATGAGCAGGTAGATCCCGATTTAGATATTTTGGGGGGTGGCTAGGAGGTTTTAAAACTGGACACACAATGGAGAACTAAATCTTCTTGGAAGAAAGGTGGAACCAAAATCTGAGAGAAAAACAGGAGAAAGGCTGAGCCTGAAGTATCATTTATGACTGAGACCAGGAGAGGCAGACAAAAGGGCTGAGGCTTGGACCATCCATAACAGAGACAGGAGTGGCATCCATTACCATGTCCCATTGCTTGTAATGAGATGACCTGGGATCCCTGCTGACTGTTCCTGTGCAGAAACCAGAGAGATTCAGAGTAAGTGCATTATTCCAACTGAACAAAGCATTGGTGGGTATCTTTTTGAATTATAATATTCCCCCTATATAAACATTAATGGGATGGGCATCCAGAATAGATCCCTAGCATTTCCTTATTAGTGCATCATTGTATTAATTCCCACATAGTCAATGGACAAATGAGTGATTTTGGAGAAATTCAAAATCTCTGACATCTCGCAAAGTGTGAATAATGATATAATCATTTGAAAGTAATTGAGCATCACCAATATCACCTTTACCAACTCCAGAAATCCCCTAAAGGGCAGAGGTGCATTTAAAAACAAAATTCAAACTATTCAACACTCCCTGCACCCTGCATTAAAACAGAAGGAATCCCAATAATAAACTGAATCTCTGGGTCTGTGCTGGTGCAGAAAAGTGAAATCCTTGTGAAGCCAGGGGGAGATAGCTAATTTAACAGCCCAGTCTCTATAGAGGGTGAGCAAGGAACTCAACATTGAAGGGGGCATTCTCACTACATAGAGGCAAAGAAAAAGGGGATCATTATCTGTTGAGAAGAGTATTTCATTAAATATCTTTGTGCCAAAATGTTGCTAGAAATTGAAAGTGCATAGGGATGTCAGAAAAAAGGTGCTGCACGTGTCAATGTCATCGTTTTTGTTCAATAAAAAGGTGCTACCTGTTATTTAAGTAGGCCACATACAAAGTACAATGTGAAACCCATTTGTCCTGTCATGTTCCAGGGTGCTGGATTAATTATCTTCCCATTAGGGTTATTCGGTTATTCTTGTGAACAACACAATTATCTGAAGTATTCATTAGATCTGTGTTCTCTTTATATGTGAAAAGGGGGGAGTAGAATCCAGAACTGAAATCTATATATGTGATTTTGTCTTATATGTAAGTGACCTGTGATTTCAAGAGCAAACTGTGTTTTCAGTTTATTGGTAGTGAGAGCTTGGTCAGAAAAGGAAAAGCTTTCTGCCACAGAGTGGAGTGGCTTGCCTATTGATAATCATTGTGTGAATAATGATTTTGTCTAATAATTAAAAATAAATAAATTTACAGGCCGATTCATGGAATTAATGTGCGCTGAAATTTTCAGCACAAGCGTGCGAAAGCGTGCGAATCGCAGTGCCAGTGCGAAAATCGCAGCGAAACCCGCGCACAGCGATTCATGGAAGTCTGTGTGTGTGGAAATCCATGGATGCGTGCTGAAATCCTGTTCGGCGCACACGCCTTCAAACAGCGTGCGCTAAGCGCACAGCGAAAGCGCACATAGCGCGGCGCACACAACAAAAGTAGGCGGAACACGGGGCGTGACACGCGGAATGGGGAACAACGCGTGAAAATGTGGGCGTCACGGGGAAAGTACAGGAGGCAAGTGCGCGGAACGCGACCGCCTACAACACGTATTCATGGAATCGAATAGGGCAAACCAGCGCACGGGCAAAGACGCGCACAGGCCTAAACACGTCCGCCACACGAAGGCAGACGGTAGCGTCCCTGCGCATGAAAAAAATGTGCGCTAACAAAAAGCACGAACATACAGCTATGATGAATGTCCCAAACTGTGTCCCTCTAGGACAAATGACGTGCAAAGGGGTACGCGACAAACACGGACACCCGCTGTGTGAAAAATAGTGTGTGCGTGTATTTCGGGGGTGCGCGGGAAGTTTCACACACGATAGGCCTTGGGCGAGCGGGGTACTTGTATAACTGGGGTTCGCGTGAAGTCTCACATGCGATTGGATCCAGGTACGTGTATTTCTGGGGTTCTCGTGAAGTTTCACACGCGATTGGCCCTGTGCGAGTGGGGAACGTGTATTTCTGGGGTCCGCGTGAAGTTTCACACGCGATAGGCCTTGGGCGAGTGGGGTACGTGTATAACTGGGGTTTGCGTGGAGTTTCATACGCAATTGGATCCGGGTACGTGTATGTCTGGGGTGCGTGGGAAGTTTGACATGCGAAAGGGCCTGTGCGAGTGGGTTACGTGTATTTCTGGGGTGCGCGGGAAGTTTCACACGCAAAAGGGCCTGTGCAAGTGGGGTACGTGTATTTCAGTGGTATGCGTGGAGTAACACACGCGATAGGCCCTGTGCGAGTGGGATACGTGTATTCCTGGGGTTCGCGGTAAGTCTCACACCGATTTCAGCAGGGTACGTGTATTTCGGGGGTGCTGGGGAGTCCTACATGTGAATTGGCAGTGTGGGTCCTCCCAGGTGTTCCCTCTACACACTCCACGGCCCCTGCAGGCAGCCCACACCACAGGGGACTATCCTACACACCTGGTCATCTCCCGCAGGCAGCCCATCCACCATGGGCATGCCCCCCAGCCAAGCCACATGTCACCTTGCACTACTGATCACCAAGCATGACCCCCTGCACCCCCACCCCCCAGCATTCATGTCCCACTCATGTCCCCCAGCAGCCCCACCCCCCAGCAGTCAAGGGCACCTGCCAGCAGGCCCCCGACACATGTCCCCCAGCACCCCCACCTCCAGCAGTGCAGGGCACCTGCCAGTAGGCCCCCACTCATGTCCCCCAGCAGTCAGGGGCACCTTCCAGCAGCCCCCCACACATGTCCCCCAGCACCCCCACCCCCAGCTGTGCAGGGCACCTGCCAGAAGGCCCCCACTCATGTCCCCCAGCACCCCCATTCCCCAGCAGAGCAGGGCACCTGCCAGCAGGCCCCATCTCATGTCCCACCCATGTCCCCCAGCACCCCCAACCCCCAGCAGTCAGGGGCACCTGCCAGCAGGCCCCCCACACATGTCCCCCAGCACCCCCACCCCCCAGCAGTGCAGGGGCACCTGCCAGCAGGCCCCCACACATGTCCCACACATGTCCCCCAGCACCCCCACCCCCCACCAGTGCAGGGCACCGGCCTGCAGACCCCCACTCATGTCCCCCAGCACCCCCACCACCCAGAAGTCAGGGAAACCTGTCAGCAGGCCCCCACAGATGTCCCCCAGCACCCCCACCCCCCAGCAGTGCAGGGCACCTGCCAGCAGGCCCCCACTCATGTCCCACTCATGTCCCCCAGCACCCCCACCCCCAGCAGTCAGGGGCACCTGCCAGCAGGCCCCCACACATGTCCCCCAGAAACCCCACCCCCCAGCAGTACAGGGTACCTGCCAGCAGGCCCCCATACATGTCCCCCAGGACCCCCACCACCCAGCAGTCAGGGGCACCTGTCAGAAGGCCCCGCAAATGTCCTCCAGCACCCCCACCCCCCAGCAGTGCAGGGCACCTGCCAGCAGGCCCCCACACATGTCCCCCAGCACCCCCACCCTCCAGCAGTGCAGGGTGCCTGCCAGCAGGCCCCCACACATGTCCCCCAGCACCCCCACCCCCCAGCAGTGCAGGGCACCTGCCAGCAGGCCCCCACTCATGTCCCCCAGCAACCCCACCCCCAGCAGTCAGGGGCACCTGCCAGCAGGCCCCCCATACATGTCCCCCAGAACCCCCCCAGCAGTACAGGGCACCTGCCAGCAGGACCCAAACATGTCCCCCAGGACCCCCACCCCTCAGCAGTACAGGGCACCTGCCAGCAGGCCCCCACACATATCCCCCAGCACCCCCACCCCCAGCAGTGCAGGGCACCTGCCAGCAGGCCCCCGACACATGTCCCCCAGCACCTCCAGCTCCAGCAGTGCAGGGCACCTGCCAGTAGGCCCCCACTCATGTCCCCCACCAGTCAGGGGCACCTGCCAGCAGGCCCCCACACATGTCCCCCAGCACCCCCACCCCCCAGCAGTGCAGGGCACCTGCCAGCAGACCCCCAACACATGTCCCCCAGCACCCCCACCTCCAGCAGTGCAGGGCACCTGCCAGTAGGCCCCCACTCATGTCCCCCAGCAGTCAGGGGCACCTGCCAGCAGCCCCCCACACATGTCCCCCAGCACCCCCACCCCCAGCAGTGCAGGGCACCTGCCAGCAGGCCCCCACTCATGTCCCCCAGCACCCCCATCCCCCAGCAGAGCAGGGCACCTGCCAGCAGGCCGCATCTCATGTCCCACCCATGTCCCCCAGCACCCCCACCCCCAGCAGTGCAGGGGCACCTGCCAGCAGGCCCCCACACATGTCCCACTCATGTCCCCCAGCACCCCCATCCCCCAGCAGAGCAGGGCACCTGCCAGCAGGCCGCATCTCATGTCCCACCCATGTCCCCCAGCACCCCCACCCCCAGCAGTCAGGGGCACCTGCCAGCAGGCCCCCCACACATGTCCCCCAGCACCCCCACCCCCAGCAGTGCAGGGGCACCTGCCAGCAGGCCCCCACACATGTCCCACACATGTCCCCCAGCACCCCCACCCCCCACCAGTGCAGGGCACCTGCCAGCAGGCCCCCACTCATGTGCCACTCATGTCCCCCAGCACCCCCACCCCCAGAAGTCAGGGGCACTTGCCAGCAGGACCCCCACACATGTCCCCCAGAAACCCCACCCCCCAGCAGTACAGGGCACCTGCCAGCAGGCCCCCACACATGTCCCCCAGGACCCCACCCCTCAGCAGTGCAGGGCACCTGCCAGCAGGCCCCCACACATGTCCCCCAGCACCCCCACCTCCCAGCAGTGCAGGGCACCTGCCAGCAGGCCCCCACTCATCTCCCACTCATGTCCCCCAGCACCCCCACCCCCCAGCAGTCAGGGGCACCTGCCAGCAGGCCCCCACACATGTCCCCCAGGACCCCACCCCTCAGCAGTGCAGGGCACCTGCCAGCAGGTCCCCACACATGTCCCCCCGACAGGTCATCACACTCCAGACCCATGCCCCTCATGGCCACACAAATCCCACCCCAGTCCAAACACCCCACATTGAATTCCCAAAGCCATGATAGAAAATACATAACCAGGATGGCCATGAATCAATGTCCCTCAGACCCACGCAATGGTGACACATGACTGTGAAAATATCAACATTGTGACATGCACAAAACAAATGATATAAGACCATATCAGTAAAGTATATAATAAATGTGTATTCAATAATTAACAAAATGAATAAAACAAAATCACACAATAATGGAAATTATGAAGAAAAAGCTGCATGTCCAAAATATTCAAAAGAAATGTGTGAAAGCAGAATCCAAATCAATCCAAAAGCAAATGGGTCCAAAGAGTCTGTCCGTCCAACCAAATCCAAAGTGTAAAAATAAGACACATCCCTTGATCCATGGTAAAAAAGAAACTTAAATGAAGTGAAATCCAATGTTGAACCATATACAAAGTACAAATCCAGGGTCCATGAGCCCAACCATTGAAAGGAAACCTACAAAAACCCTACCTAATGAACAACTATATACAAAAAGGCGGGGCATTGTCCAAGCGCCCCAAATGAAATGAAAACCAAAAGGAAACCTCACACTAATTAACTATATACAATGGCAGCGGGCTAGTCCGACGGCTCACTTCCTGATTTCCCGGGCCAGGGCATCATCGAACTCCTGCTCGATGTCCCGGAGGCGGTCCTCTTCCATGGCCCCAAGGGTTCACCGGGACGATGACATCCGGTCCTCCAGGTCCCTACGAATTGCCTTGAGGCACTCGGCCTACCTCAGAGCCCTTTGCATCGAGTTCTCTGCCCTGACCATCGTGAGCCGTGCCTCTTCTTCCCGCTGCCGCTCCGCATCTATAGCATGGCCTAACCGCTGCCACACGGAAGACACTTCCCGTCCCGGGTCCTCCTGCCCTCCGGCCGATGCCTGCCCCTCCGATGTCAAAGGCCCCGAGCCATCATGGCTCCCACCTTGTTGCTGCTGCTGCTGTGCCTGTGCCCATGCCCTCGCTCCTGCTGCCTGCACATCCTCCTCTGGCTGGGGTGCAGTTGTTGAGGTGGCCACCCCTGCTGGACGTCCGACTCCCGACTGTGACAGGGATGTGTCCTCCACCAGCCTGGCTGCAAGGTCAGAGGCAGCTCCACAGGGTACCCAGGTGATACATGGGTGGGAAGATGGCACGGAGGACGACTGGGGCATAGGGTGCTCAGGAGAGGAGGGGGTCGAAGCAATGTTCATCAAACAGAGGAATCCGGCCTGGGTGCCCTGTCCCAGTAGGCTGACGTGGTCAACGAGCCATTCAAGAAGACGTGCAGTCTCCCCATGAAAAGACTGCAGGTCACCTTGCATGGCCCGTTGATGCAACGCCACCCCACCCAGGACAGGCTCAACCCGGTCCCGGATAGCCACGTCCGCAGGGAGAGGAAGGCCAGTTGTTGTAAGCGGATCCCCTCCCTGAAAACAGGTCTGGACGTAGGCAACCCTGCTGGTGCGGGATCATGCATTCACAGGATCGGGGACAGGATTACACACAGGCACCTCCGCGGCGGCCTGTGCTGCCTCCTGTCACTGCCCCTGCACTGCACCACTGGCACCAGTGGAATCCCCACCTCCAGACCCCGTCTCTGTCCCTTGCGTGGCCTCCTCCTCCACCAAACTCCCCACCAACCTGTATTACTCCGTGCCATCTTCCTTCGTCGGACCCTGTGGGGTCTCAGCTGCTCCTTCTGCTGCCGAGGAGTCCAACTCTGACCTCCGCCTCTTGGACCTACCCTCGGCAGCTGCAGCCTGGGACGCAGCACCTGACTCCTCACTCCCTGACGAGATCACAACCTGGGAGGGGAGCCGGGCCTTGCGTCTCCGGCTGGTGGTGTGATCCCCGCCACTGTGCTCCACAGCACCCTCTCCGCCCTCTTCATCGGTTGACGTTGCAGACAGGGAGAGATTGGAGACAGGCATCAGGTCACTGTACAATGGACTGATACACACATGCCAGTTGCAAATGAGTGGCAGCGTCAAACTTTAGACATGGCATCACAATCCCCAACACACATGGCATGTCAACTCACACACATGAGCAATTCCACAGCCATATGGCAACAGCCAGCACCATCCATACACATACAACAGCATGAGCAGCCAAAGGCGAGCCAGACATCACATGAAACACAGGGAGTGCACTAGACATGCACACAAGCCACCACACTTACATGCATGTGTACACCTCCACCAACTGTCGCAGTGATGAGATCGGCATCCATGTCACATCTGGCAATCAGTCTTCTACATATCAGTGTCCCAAGCATCCATGTTGCATCACTGTTGCACCCTTGTGAAATACACTCATGCACATGTACACAGTGCAGATACATGCAGCTGGAACCGACATCCATGTGTGACACCACAACCATGCCAACTTACATACACAGTCATTCAAACATGTGTGCTCACACATCTGCATTTGGCATGCAAGCTTGCACACACATGCACCATCCATGTGTCTCACACATGAGAGGACTCGCATGTGTTAGCCTCACGGCCCTGTACATACACATCCATACATGGCCCTACAAAACCACATGTGCAACCTGCACACTACTGGCACACCACCACACGCACAGCTCACAATCAGTATGCATGTACACTTACCGCTCGACTCCAGACGGGTCTGCCTCTCAAGGACCTGGACGTGAAGCGCTGGGGATATGTGTTCCAGGACCCTCATTTGATGTTCCGATAGGTGGCCCTGGCGCCCCTTACCATCCGCTGCCTTCAAGAGGCGCCGGGCCTTGTTGAGGGTCCTGGACCTGAAGTCCTCCCAGCGCTTCTTGACATGTTTGAATTTGCGGACTGCCACCCCCTCCGTCTTGATGGCAGTCACGATGTCCGTCCAGATCCTGGTCCGTCCTTCCTTGTCGGCGTGCGAACTTCCGAAGAGGGCATCATGCTGCCCCAGGACTTGCTCCACCAGGACACCAACTTCAGAGGCAGTGAAGCTGGTGGTCCTCTGCCTCTCTGGCTGGGGGTTGCCAGTGGTGCCAGATTGTGGTGTGCCCGACATGGCAACCCCAGAGGCAGGTGTGGGTGGGCAACTGGGTCCTGGGGCTGGGCTGTGGAGCGATGGTATCCCAGTCGGGAGTCTTCAGTTCCAGCAGGGGTGGTCACAGCAACTGCACCCCTGGCTGATGTGCAGGCAGCAATTAGCAGGGCACGTGGACAGCAGGCAGGCAGCAGCAGATGGCAGGTGGGAGCGTGCTCCGGGCTCTTGGGGGCAGGAAAATGGCCTTCAGGGCAGGAGCGTGGTCTTCCGTGTGTTTTCGCGTGGCCAGCTTGATACGGAGTGATTTGGCACGTGAAAAAATTGCACTTCAGCTTGTAATTCGAGGAAAGGGCCTTAGCGCGTGAGCGCGTCAGCACACGCATGCGATTCCATTGGACCAAAGGCCCTTAGCACGTAAGCGTGTCTGTGACGTATCACGCATGGGCGTTGCCCTGGCAGGGCTTGAAGATCCCACGTGGATTTCCATTGCTCTGTACCTGCTTTTCGTGGGGTACGGTGCGTGTGTTTTCCAGGCGTTGGGGTTCACACGCTATTACTTCACAGTGGGTGGGTGTTGGCTGCGCGTTCTTCTACACGCAAGGCAGACGGTGAGTGGTAGCCCGCTCGCCCAGGCCCGATCGCGTGTAAAACTTCCCACGCACCCCAGAAATACATGTACCCCGCTCGCCCAAGGCCTATCGCGTGTGAACCGACAAGAAGTACAGATTTCACCCACTCGCCCTCCACGAAAATGGCGTCCTACATGTACCTTTTAAACTGGCCCACACGTACACTTCACTTACGCGTGTACGCGCCCTTTCATTCAATTACACGCGATGCCACTCAGACGTGCAGTTTTTCCATGTGTGCTCTGTCATCGCGTGCTATGAGGGAAACGCCCGCACGTGTAATGTAACTTACACGCTTACGCGCTAAGGGCCTTTGGTCCAATGGAATCGAGTGCGTGTGCTGATGCACTTACGCGCTAAGGCCCTTTCCTTGAATTACACGCTGATGTGCAATTTTTTCACGTGCCAAATCACTCCGTATCAAGCTGGCCACGTGAAAACACATGGAAGACCACGCTCCTGCCCTGAAGGCTATTTTCCTGCCCCCAAGATCCCCGAGCACGCTCCCACCTGCCATCTGCTGCTGCCTGCCTGCCTGCTGCCCATGTGCCCTGCTATTTGGTGCCTGCACATCAGCCATCTGCAGGGGTACAGTTGCTGTGTCCACCCCTGCTGGAACAGAAGACTCCCGACTGGGATACCATCGCTCCACAGCCCAGCCCCAGGACACAGTTGCCCACCCACGCCTGCCTCGGGGGTCGCCATGTCGGGGCAAACACCATCTGAGACCACTGGCGACCCCCAGCCAGAGGGGCAGTGGGCCACCAGCTTCAGTCAGAAGGAAGTTGGTGTACTGGTGAAGCATGTCCTGGGGCATTATGATGTCCTCTTCGGAACATCACGCGCCAACAAGGAAGGACGGGATAGGATCTGGGACAACTTTGTGGTTGCCATCAACGCGGACGGGGCGGCAATCCGCAACATCAAGCAAGTCAAGAAGCGCTGGGAGGACTTGAGGTCCAGGACCCTCGTAAAGGCCCGGCGCCTCATGGAGGGGGGCCGGGGCAGCATGAGTACCATCCAGATGAGGGTCCTGGAACGCATAGGCCCAGCGCTCCACGCCCAGATCCTTCAGAGGCAGATCCGTCCAGAGTTGAGCGGTAAGTGGCCAAGCATTGCTGTGTGAGACAGGGCATGTTGCAGGGTGCTGGTTGTCTGATACTTGCCTGTATGTCTGACATAGGCCATGTACGTATGTGTGTGTGCAGGGACATCATGGTCATGCATGTGAGACCAGTAATGTGTGAACCACATGGTAGGTGCATGTGTTACAATGCAACATGTGGAGCAGCATGCGGAATGCACACATTAATGCATGCCTGTCTCTGTTATTGGACATGGATGGGGTGCGAGAGATGGGTGCTGCGGTCATGGACATGTATGTTGTCCATGTCTGTGTGTCTGACTTGCGTGTCTGTGACTTGTGAATGCCATGGATGCATGATACATGTCTGTGACAATGTTCAGATTCACTGATGCAGCCTACTCATCCTTGTATCCACTGTGTCTGGGGTGTACGAGGCCAGATGGATGAAACTACGGTGCAGTGTGTGCATGTGATAGGCATGACCCATGAAGCATTTGAGTTTCAAACCAGCATTGTATGTTTCAAGAGTCCCTTGGACATGTATGCTAATGTTCATAGCATGCGCCATGCCTGTTACTGCATGTGTTTTGCCTGCACTGACCCATGTGTTGTGGAGGGACATGATGGAAGTGATGTTTGAGAGTGCCACTCATCTGCTATTGCTTCCTGTCTAGAGACCATTGTACAGTACCCTGATGCTTGTGTTCTATGTCTCCCTCTACACAGTGGCAAGTGATGAAGAGGGCGGAGATGGCGCTGTGGAGCAAAGCGGCGGGGATGCCCCCACCGGCCGGCGACGCAAGGCCCAGTCACCCTCCCAGAATTTACCATTGTCTGGGAGTGAGGGGACTGGTGCTGCGTCTGCCACTACGGCTGCAGCGGAATGGGTGAGTTCGCCCCCACAGGGGCTTGCAACGGCGGAAGACGGTGTGCAGCCATCCGGGTTGGTGGTTTCCACAGAGGAGGAGGAGGCCGCTACTGAGTCGCACATGGGGCCTGGTGGGGGTGGTACCACTGGTACAAGTGGTGCAGTCCAGGGGCAGGGGCAGGAGGCAGCGCAGGTCACCGCGGAGGGGCCTGTGCATGTCACTGTCCCTGACCCTGTGACTGCACAACCATTCACAAGCAGGGATGCCCCATCCCAGGCCCGTCCGCAGGTAGGCGGGATGTCCATGTCATATGACACTCCTCGACCTGCGGACGAGGGGACCCCTGGCCGTATGGAGAACGTTCTGATCGGTGTCGTGCTGCGCACGCATGACACGCGTGATGACCTGTGTGCCTTCCGGGGGGAGCACACACATCATCACGAAGAGCAGCGTGCCAACGTGGCCCAGTTGGGAGTGTCCATGGTCGGGGGTTTTGTACATGTGTCGGCCACTCTGGCGGCCCTTTCCTCCTCTGTGGAGACTATGCGCCAGTCGTTCTCCATGCCGTCTTCCGGCCCAGATGCCACCAGGGCCCCCTGTGGACCTGCCCTGACCAACGCAGCCAGCTCAGTGGGGATCCCATCGCTGCCACAGTTGGGAGTCGGAGGTCCAGCAGGGGTGGACACCACAGCAACTGGACCCCAGCAGATGGAAGATGTGCTGGCATCATCGAGCAGGGCACGTGCACAACAGCGTCGGTGGATTCCATCAGCCTGGATGCCGTCATGCTGGCAGAGGCAGTTGCGTCGGAGGCAGCGGCAGGCTCAACGTGGGAGGCATCATGGCTCGGGGCAATCTACATCAGAGGGGAAGGCATCGGCCGGAGGGCAGGAGGACCCTGGAATGGGAGTGTCTTCCGTGTGGCGGCGGCGGGCGGAGGAGGCACGGCTCACGATGGTCAGGGCGGAGAACTGCATGCACAGGGCGCTGAGGCGGGCTGAGTGCCTCGAGGGAATTCGCAGGGAGTTGGAGGTGGACATGGAGTTATCCGTGCGAGACCTCGGGGACAGAGAACAGGCCCGCCTCCAAGACATTGAACAGGAGTTCGATGATGCCCTGGCCGATGACATCAACAAGTGAGCCATTGGACTTGCCCGCCGCCATTATATATAGTTCATTAGTGTTAAGTTTCACTTCTTTTTTCTTTCATTTGGGGCGCATGGACTATGCCCCACATTTTTGTATATAGTTAGTAATTAGGTAGGTTTCATTGTAGGTTTCATTTATGTCGTTGGGCTCATGGACCCTGGATTTGCTATTTGTACATAGTTTTACAGTGGATTTTTCTCCTTCATCTTTATTTTTCTTCACCATGGAGCAATGGATATTACGCTTTTCTTTCCCTTTGGATTTGCTTTGATGGCCGGTGACTTTGGACACATTTTCATTTGGATTAATTTGGATTGTCATTTTTTTTATTTATCATTTTTTGGGACATGCTGCATTTTCATTATTATTGGCATTATTGTGTGTTTTTACTTAATTCCTTCATTTTGACTTGAATACATTTTTGTTTCTTACTTCAATGTGTGGTCTTCTCTCATTGGTTTCATGCATGTCACAATGTGGGTTTTCTCAGTCACGTGTTGCCATTGTGTGGGTTGGACAGACTTGTACTCATGCGCATACTGCTTATTTGTGATCTATCATGTAATGGGGATTTCAATTTGGAGTGGATGTAAAGCTTGGTTGGGTGTTTGGACTGGGGTGCTGTGGGGTGGGATTTGTGTGGCCATAAGAGCCAGGGATCTGGATTCTGATGACGTGTTGGCTGGGGGACATGTGTCAGGGCCTGCTGGCAGGTGCCTGTCAATGATGGCGGGGTGTGGGTGCTGGGGGACATGAGTGGAGGCCTGCTGGCAGGTGTCCTGCACTGCTGGGGGATGGGGTGCAGGGGGACATGTGTGGGGGCCTGCTGGCAGGTGCCCTGCACTGCTGGGGGGTGGGGGTGCAGGGGGACATGTGTGGGGGCCTGCTGGCAGGTGCCCCTGACTGCTGGGGGTTGGGGGTGCAGGGGGACATGTGTGGGGGCCTGCTGGCAGGTGCCCTGCACTGCTGGGGTGTGGGGGTGCAGGGGGACATGTGTTGGACATGAGTGGGGGCCTGCTGGCAGGTGCCCCTGACTGCTGGGGGTGCAGGGGGACATGAGTTGGTGATCATATTGCAACATGACATGTGGCTTGGCTGGGGGGCATGCCCATGGTGGATGGGCTGCCTGCGGGACATGACCAGGGGTGCAGGGTAGTCCCCTGTGGTGTGGGCTGCCTGCAGGGGCCGTGGAGGGGGTAGAGGGGACACCTGGGAGGACCCACACTGCCAATTCACGTGTAGGACTCCCCGTGCACCCCCGAAATACGCGTTCCCCGCTCTGACAGCAAAATCACGTGTGAAACTTCATGCGCAACCCAGTAATACACATACCCTACTCCAATTGCGTGTGAAACTTCCCGCGCACCCCCGAAATACACGTACCCAGCCCAATCGTGTGTGAAACTTCCTGCGCACCCCTGAAATGCACATACCAGGCCAATCGCGTGTGAAACTTCCTGCGCACCCCTGAAATACATGTACCCAGCCCAATCGTGTGTGAAACTTCCCGCGCACCCCCGAAATACACGTACCCAGGCCAATCGCGTGTGAAACTTCCCGCGCACCCCTGAAATACACGTACCCAGGCCAATCGCGTGTGAAACTTCCCGCGCACCCCTCAAATAAACATACCCAGCCCAATCGCATGTGAAACTTCCCACGCACCCCTGAAATACACGTACCCAGGCCAATCGCGTGTGAAACTTCCCGCGCACCCCTGAAATACACCTACCCAGGCCAATCGCGGTTGAAACATCCCACGCACCCCTGAAATACACGTACCCAGGCCAATCACGTGTGAAACTTCCCGCGCACCCCTGAAATACACATACCCAGGCCAATCGCGTGTGAAACTTCCCGCGCACCCCTGAAATAAACGTACCCAGCCCAATCGCATGTGAAACTTCCCGCGCACCCCTGAAATACACGTACCCAGGCCAATTGCGTGTGAAACTTCCCGTGCACCCCTGAAATACACCTACCCAGGCCAATCGCAGTTGAAACATCCCATGCACCCCTGAAATACACATACCCAGGCCAATCGAATGTGAAACTTCCCGCGCACCCCTGAAATACACGTACCCAGGCCAATCGCGTGTGAAACTTCCCGCGCACCCCTGAAATAAACGTACCCAGCCCAATCGCATGTGAAACTTCCCGCGCACCCCTGAAATACACGTACCCAGGCCAATCGCGTGTGAAACTTCCCGCGCACCCCTGAAATACAGCTACCCAGGCCAATCGCGGTTGAAACATCCCATGCACCCCTGAAATACGCATACCCAGGCCAATCGCATGTGAAACTTCCCGCGCACCTCCGTATTACACGTACCCCATTTGCACAGGCCCTTTCGCATGTGAAAGTTCCCGCGAACCCCGTAATACATGTACCCTGCTGAAATCACATGTGAAACTTCCTGCGAACCCCAGTAATACACGTACCCCACTCGCACAGGCCCTTTCACGTGTGAAACTTCACGCGCACCCCAGAAATACACGTTCCCCGCTTGGCGTTTGCTGTTTGGCAGCCCTGTAAACTGGTCCAGGGTTAACGCAGCACTTTGCGCTGAATTGGGAATTTTGATGGCTTTTCCTTGCGGGCATTCTTGGGGGCGTAACTGCTGCTGCTGCAGGGTCGCTTCACCACTCTGCGCCACGGCTGGTTTTGGAGGCTAAAATCCATGAATACGCTGTGCGCGTAAATCGATTTTAGCGCACGCGGCTGGTGCAGACATTCGCACACGCACACTGTGCGCCAGACGCGTGCGCCACTTTTGTGCGAAATTCTATGAATTACCCTGATAGTGTTTCTGCACACCAGTTGGGTTCTTTACTTGCATATTGAAAATGTTGCTGTTATATGATTCAAAGGCAGAGTTAGTCAAGAGCCTGATTCAATTTTCACTTGATTGGTGGGGCGAACAAAACTCAGCGAATTACCCTTTAGTAACTTTGGGTAAAACCCCACGTTTTACAAAATGTAGAAAAAGTATGGGAGCCCCTCTACTGAGAATGAACATGGCTCACACATAAAGTTCTATTGAATGTTTTCCACTCAAGAGTCTCTACAACCACGTTTTATCTCACTGCACCCTTCAAGAGGGAAAAAAACTATTTGCAGAACAGTCTAGTCCCACCTGCAAGGGCAGTTTAGCACTGAAGCTAGGCAAATCTTCTCTGAACAAGAGTACCATCAGCAGCCCCAGACACATATTGTAGCCATGTGGAGAAGTTGTGGTAAAGGTGTGACAGTCCTTGCAGTAGCCACTCGTTTGTACGGAACTCAACTGCTATGCCTGGCAACTCTGGGCTGTACTCTTTGGCCTGGCCCAACTGACAAAATCCCTGGAGGAGCATGTTAGCGCACACATTGTGGATAAGTTGTGGCAAAGGTGTGGCAGTTTTTGCAGTAGCCACTCATCTGTGCTGAACTCAACTGCTGCGCCTGGCAACTCTGGGTTCTACTCTTTGGCCCGGCCTAACTGACAAAATCTCAGGACAAGCGCGATATTGCATGCGTTGTGGAGAAATTGTGGCAAAGGTGTTGCAGTCTTTTCAGTCATTGCAAAAGAGTGTTGGGCGAAACTATAATTGCAGCGGTGAAGTTCTCACAGGCAGCCAGAGTGTGTCAGCACTAATGAGAGGAATTGAAACCACGGCAGAGGTAAGCCTTCCTATACTGGTTGGTATTTGCAAAGTCTTGATTCATCTGAAGTTTAAATAATCTAATATGCGAAAAGCAACGTTTCGCAGTGCGAAAACATTTTTTGCTTAATTGTCTAGCCAACACTTCTGTGCGAGCAGAAAGCAGCGTAACAGCTAAAAGATCTATCGGCAAACAACAGATTCACAAAACCTCACAATCCACCTTTACACACTTTTTCGACTCCTCCAAACCACTGAAGTCGAATCAGAAGACCACGAGCATCGCTGACGACATGCTCGATCAATCCCCATCACAAACGATAGACAACAACAACAATCTTTTGAAAATGGTTGTTGGTCTTAAAAGAGCATCCTTAGGCGGTGAGAAGGATTTACAGTAATACAAAACTGATCCAATGTAATAGATATAAACGTATCTTATTCCCTTACTGCTTTGGCTTCGTCCTCTGATTCCTACTACTCATCTGTTACCTCTGCTGACAGTGCTCATGCAAGCTTAAATGTTCAGGAATCGGAGTGCACAACTAATGGCAACATGCTGCAAAGTGACTAGAATGTACTACTATCCAAAGTGGACGATTTATCATTAAGTATAGCCACTATAGCTAAGGACCAGGTTGAAATTAAGGTGACCTTCGTCAAGCTAGTGGAACAACAGCAAAGAAAACATCATAAGCCTCCTCCTTCTAATTCCATCACAGGAATGGTGCAAGGCAATGGTGGGAAGCCCATACTATTGTCACTGTATCAGCACGGGATAGGGTTTCATTAGCCTCCTGACCGTGTATTCATTCATCTGAGAAGGAATACCGTATTGACAATAGGGACTATGAAGAGATCTTCTTCTCACCCGAGTTTGAGTCCATAAGCAAAATAAATCAGAGGCCTGTGTAATCAAAGCCTGTAAAAATGGTAAAATGTGGTCAAAATGTAGCCGCTCAATCCCAAGTAATTAAACGCATTACCAAAATAAATATTCCAGCTGATGGGTCGATTGATGTTAAAAACCGATTGCTATGGGAAAAGAAAAAACTTTTAACAAGCACCCTTACAGATGGTTCTATTTGCCAGGCATTTCGCAATGGGCCGTCGGCCTGCATCACTTCTTCCAAATCGTCTGTATACATCAGCACCATTCCCTTTAAATATGGCTTGTCCTAAATCCCGTGCTATTTCATCTTGCTGCTCTCTAAACCCGGACTACTGCTTTTGGATAAACAACTCTTAAGAAACTCAAGGGCCGTAGGTTCAATGCCTAATAAAACCGGCGTATCACCCAAAAATCTGGGTCATAAAAAAGACTGGTGACAACTGCAATGTCTGATATAAACTCCAGCTCAAGTGGGAACTTGTGCAAATGGTTTATGTTAGAAGAGATACAACCTACAACCTACACCCTATTGCCCCTTTCTAAATTGTCCCTATCTTTTGGCCATGATAGAGCAGCTTCCCAGTTTAGGTTTGATAAATTCATCTGACCTTGCCTGTATTGAACTTCATACAATGGCCAGCCACACAAATTGGCTCTTGGATTAATTCACTACAGATCTGATTGTGGCTTTATTAAAGTCAAATATTTCAGATTTGACAAAATTGGGTCTTTCACCTACCATCTGTCGGAAGACAAAAAAACCTATGCATAGACCGAATCAAATCAAACCTTTAACCAAAGCAATGCAGATAAGAGGTCCAGAGAATATGGACAGAGCAATACGTTGACCCCTTTTTACAAACAAGTTCCATATGGAGAACTTAGAGGCAGATGTCTGGGCACTATCCCGGAGAACTCTTTAAAGTGGATCTCATGGAATACTCATGGATATCAGTTCTTTTTAGTACATCCCATTGGTCTAGAGCAGTGGTCTTCAAACTTTTTTGGCCTGGGCCCCCCCCCCCCCTGAGCAAAGTGTGGGCAAGCCGGGCCCCCCCAAAAGTGCCAGATGGACAGTATGTAGAGATCGCTATGAACCTTTGCGTGCCGTCACCGCACCCTACTCCCAGTACAGACCCTAGGCTCTCCCCACTCTACTACCACCACTATCCCAGTGCTGCCGTCACATCCTGCTACCACCACAGTCCCATAACACAAGCATACACACATCCATACACATTTAAATAAAAAATAAATTGCCATAAACATACCTCGTGTGGTTGCTAAAATGCCCCGCTCCAGGTTGCTCTGCCGATATGTGTGAGGATGCACAGGAACACCCCCTCGCACATACATACATGCAGTGCCCCAGCCAGCATTTCCAATGAGCTATGCAATGCTGGCAAAGTAAAACACCCCTAGCCTTGCATGGCTCAGTGATCATGTGCGGCTGGGGAAATGAACTGTCAAAGGCAAACAGAGTTTCCCTTTGACAGTTCAGCCAGCCCAGGAGCACTCCCTCAGCTGGAAAAAGCAGCTGAGGGAGTGCTCAGTGTTTCACTGGGCTGGCTCCTTAGCTCCTCCATAATGGGTGAGGTGGCCAGTGGGTGGACGCCCCCTCACCCATTATGGATGAACCGGCAGGCTTGGACTGGCCTATAGGGCAATAGGGCGATGATCGTACCAAAAATGCAAAATGCTAGTGTAGGCCAGTAAAAATGGGCCACTTTTTTGACCATTGTTGCTGGATAAATATTCTTTAAATATCACCATTTGTTTACATTTGAACAAAAAACAACCCCGTGGGTACTA
Organism: Ambystoma mexicanum; assembly: GCF_040938575.1. NCBI lineage: Eukaryota > Metazoa > Chordata > Amphibia > Caudata > Ambystomatidae > Ambystoma > Ambystoma mexicanum. The sequence goes on from NC_090939.1 coordinate 513,256,184, forward strand.
TTCAAACAGTCTGTGACTAAACACTGACTATCCATTTGCAACTGCTGGCCATTTTTCCATTGGTGCCTAAAACCGTTGTATGGCCCAGTCTGACCATGTGAGCTGCCCCTTCCCATTTCCTCCAATCTTTCAAAATAAAAAAAATAAAAAAAAACATGTTTTTTTTTTACATTTCATGCTGGGCTCTGGCGCCCCCCCCCCGGGGGGATTTTTTACAATGCTGCTGTCCCTTCATATAGAGGCCATGAAAGCGGCGGCCTGGCTATTGGTACCAAGCTGGAACATGAGCTGATTTGTTTTCTGGACAAAATTAATTCTCCTTATATATTAGCAGCTAGTTTTAGAGGAAAAAGAAGTAAGATGTCAACTATATTGATAATAAATGTCTATGACGTGCCGAGAGGGATCCATACCAAAGATATTCAAGCTGGAATTGATTGCATTATTGTCAAATGGCATGGTATCCCTTCCTCTGCCGCTATTATCTTGGCAGGTGATTTTAGCACAGGAAGCCATAGCTTTTCTCCTTCTGTTGTACACAAAAATACATTCTATTGGTCAAGTTTTGTTACAATTTGAAAAGATACCCAGGGGTCAAAAAGGAAACTATAAATGGATGAATGGTATTTATAAATCACTTATTTATTTATTTATTTACTTATTTATTTGCATTCATATAGCGTGCACACTGCCCAGGAGCATCGAGGCACTGTTACAAGTTAATGCCTTAGTTACAATACATCAATGGGCAGCTAGGTTACATTGGCCCACAAGATATATGGCCTTTGACTATATGATGGTGGACTATGACCTCATTTTAAAATGTAGTCGGATCAAGATCAAATTTAACAACCTAAGTGATCATGCAATCCTAAACTGGTATTATGGCCCTGAAACTACATATATAAAGAAGAAATACTTTGTAAATATCGAGTCCAATATCCAGGGAAATCGACTTAATTGGTCAGAAACTGATATCAGGAAAATAAATGAAACCTTAAATCAGCCCAACTACGATCTTGATGTCCAGAAGTGTCTGTGTACACCGAATCAGGAAGTGAGTCATCAGACCTACCTTTTGGCCATTTTTTAAATATCTACTGGACGGATTTATAACCAAATTTGTAAAATCACGCTTTTGAGGCCAAGCCACCGCTCCTCACGCAGGTTTGGTGCAAATCTATCCAGCGGTTTGGGCTGTTGACGTGAACACATATATTTTTCCATTATGTCTATGAGGATTCAAACATTTTGGGATCCCCTCTATAACTTTGCCCCCGCCCCTTGACGAAACAGCTCCATACTTCGCACAACCATTCAGAGGTGGCCATATACATTTTTGCCAAGGTTTGATGAGAATTTGTCAAACAGCGTCAATGTTATAAGCCGCACAAAAACTGCTTTTCCAATGGGTTGAGCAACTTAACCAAAACTACAGGGCTGCTTCACAATTTAGGCCCAGAGGGGTGCAGTGTTTTTGATGGACTCCCTGAACCACAAAGTGAAGGCGCAGTGGACCTAGGTGAGTTCACTTTGGTGGTGAAAAAAATAGAGGCGCAATTTGAGCCAAAGAAGAATGTGACTTTTGAAAGACACACATATTTCCAAAGGACACAAGACCCATTGGAGTCTGTAGAATGGTATGTGGCTGTACTGAGAACATTAAGCCACACTTGTGAATTTGGTGCTTTGACAAATTTGTTGATTCGTGATCAGCGGGTGAGGTGCACCAATAATCCCAGGGTGCAAGAGAAACTGCTGGCAATGTATATGATGTAGGAACAAGCAGTAAAACTGACTAGGAGTATTGAACAAACAACGCAATATATGTAGTAAATGAAAATGGAAAAGAATTGTAAAGAAATGTGCGCTGTGACAAAAAGAAACATTTTGGGTCAAGGAATGAGTGGATAGGGAACAAGTGCTTCAGGTGTGGTAACCTTAGGCATGCAGCAACCAGTGTGTTTTGTCTGGCGAGAAATGCAAAATGCACAGATTGCAGTGTCAATAGCAGAAGTGGATGACAAATGAGTCGCAGAGTTCCTCAAGGTATTTCCGGAAAATCTGGGGAAATTAAAGGACTATGAATATTGTATCAAAGTGAAGAGCAGTTCTCAGACTGTGGTGCACAAAGTGCATCCAGTTTCCACAACATGTAACAGCAATTGCATGAGGAGTTAGACAGTCTTCTCCAAAGGGGCTGTGATAGAACAGGCACATGGTACAGAATGGTTATCTCCAGTAGTACTAGTGGCAAAGAAAAATGGGAAGATTTTTTTGTGTGTTGACTTGAGAGAGCGCAACAAGAACATCTTAGTCGAGAGACACCTTTTACCAGTTATATCAGAGGCTCTATCTGTGTTGGGAGATTCTAGATGGTTCACAGTCATAGATTTATCAGCAGCATATCACCAAGTGCTTGAGTCCCAAGAATGTCAAGACCTCACAGCATTCATTACACAGGAAGGAACTTTCAAATATCTGAGGATGCCGTGTGGGCTATCATCGACTGTGGTGGTTTTCCAGTAGGTGATGGAGAAAGTGCTGGAAGGGGTCAGCAATGTCATTGTATTCCAAGATGACATTTTGATTTTTGCTGATGACATGGAACAACATGATAGAGTATTGAGGTGTGTGTTGGAGAAAATGAGTGAGTCTGTCTTGACAGTACAGCACAGTAAGTGCAAAATTGGTGTGCAGGAGGTAGAATATTTAGAGCACATGATCTCATCTCAAGGGATTTCTCCCAAGCACAGTTTGGTGGAAAGTATAAGTAAAGCATCAGCCCCACGGGATAATGATCAATTAAGGTTATTTATGGGAATGGCAGAGTTCTAGCACACATTTGTTTGTAATGTTGCTATTATCTCAACGCCATGAAGAGAGTTGCTAAAGAAGGGAGTTACCTTCCTGTGGATGGAAAAATGTGAAGAAGCCTTCCAGAAGATAAAGGAAGGAATAGCTTAGGCATCGTCCTTGGGGGGAATTGCAAGTGTACGGAGGACAGTGCTGACAGTGGATGCTAGCCTGCTGGGGTTCGGTGCATCATTGTCGCAATTGGACTGCGAGAAGGAGGAGCATGTGATTGCATTTTGCTTCCATTTTGCAGTCCAGGCTAACATTAAGATATCTTGAAAAGTCCAAGACCCAGACCTCACAGGTCAACCTAAACGGGAGTTTAGGATTGTAGGATTTGGGGAAAGTAATACAAGATTGGTTTTGTTTTTCACATCCAGAAATAATTCAGTCCACAAACCCTGTTCAATTGAAAACGATTTAGGAGATTGCTCCACAGAATTAATGTGGAGTCTCCGTACATTTTTTCTGATTTAACTGTTTTATTTTATGTCATTGTAAATATGTTAGGTTATTGTAAACCATTAGGGTCGTACATATGTTTTGTCTTCTTTTGACTATAGAATTAAGCACAAGATGCTGAATGTGTTTTTTGTCCACACTGAATATATCTGCCACTGTCAATAACTGTTACTGCACCCCACACTTTAACTGAGAAAATTGTCATTGCACTATACATTTTGACTGTTTTGATTTTCTTTTTGACTTTATTTATTTGCATATAAAACATACGTCACCACATGTTTGGCTGAAGTTGTTTCTATAAGCAGACTCAGACTTAACCAATACACAGAAATGTGACTAGTTCCTCGTTATTCCCCTTGCCCAATACTGCATGACGGCTTAAGCAAGGACAACATGGGAATAAGTTTGTGCCCCAACTCATTAAAGGAGGGACACCACGACAAATTTATAGACGGAAAAGTGGACAACTTATTTCGTTTGAATATTTGCATTTTGCTTCCAGACCGTTAAGGGGGGCAGAGAAGAATTATTCAGTGGTGGAAAGGGAAGCATTAGCAGTGTTTTGGGCTGTCATGCACTTTACATTTTTCTTGTGGGGTGAACAGTTTATGGTAAGGATGGACCACAGACTGTTGGTGGAAATGTTAGCTGGAGGGAATTGGGCCAAGGGGTTGCCCAGAATTTCAAAGTGGATGTTAGGTTTACAGAACTATGATTACCAGATATGTTATGTCCCTGGCAAGGAGCATGTGGTGGCGGACTGTCTCTCGCGAGTTCCAGTGGAGGGGACAGCAGAATTAAGGAGAAGTTGCAGGAAGATGAGATGGTTGTGGCCAATATTGAACAGGGGGCCTTGAGTGAAGAGGCTTGGATAGTAGCTGAGAGAGGTGACTCAGTACTCAGTAAGGTGAAGGAGAGGTCTGTGAAACGTTGGCCTTGTAAAGATGAAGTAGAGAAGAAATTTGATCGATTCTATGAGGTAAGGGACAAGTTTGTCGATGGCTGGGGGGAGGCATAGGAGAGGGCACAAAGTGATTCCCCCTGAGGGCATGAGGGACAAACTAATTGACATTGCTCATCACGAACATTGTGGAATGAATAGTACAAAAAGGATGTTAAGACAAAGTTACTGGTGGCCAGCTATGGGTAGCAAAGTGGATAGGAAGGTCAGGGAGTGTGATGTTTGTTTAGCAAGTGACAAGAGTAAAGTGGCGAGGGAGAAACAACTTTGTCCAGTGCAAAGACCAGAAGAGCCTTGGCAGAAAGTGGCAGTAGATTTGATGGGTCCTATCCAGGGATTGGGTGATGGTATCAAGTTTATTGTGGTGTTGGTGGATTATCACTTGAAGTGGATGGAGTGGAAAGGGCTAAAGGAAGCCACAACGGCAGAATTAGTAACATTTCTGGAGGAAATATTTTTTTGTGAAGGTTTTCCCACAGAAATTGTGACGGATAATGGTGTGCAGTTTTGCTCAGATATCATGAGGACATTTTTGTTACACTCAGTTTCGAGGGTGTCTCCCATTGTCTCGTTAAAAGGACGGCAACCTAGTACCAAGTTATGTCCAGGTTGGTTGGGGTTGGCATGCAGCGTGAATGTTGATCGCAAAGAAGTGATGAGATTGGCGGAGGAGGCTCAGTGTATGATATGATATGATATAGCATTTATAACGCACCTATACACAAGTGTTTCAAGGCGCAACAAGGCAAAGGAGGGGAAACAGAGGGAAACAGAGACAGCGATCCAACTAGGCCAGCTGACAATGAGATTGCGCAAGTACAGGGGAGGTGGGAAGGGGAAAAGTGCGGGGGCAAAGTTGAGGGGCAGTGCAGTACATAGGATAACAGTATAATAAATAAAGACAATAAATAATAAATAAACGTGCGCCAGCAGGTGGCAAGTGCCAGGGTAAGTGCAGACATCAGGTTTCAAGTGCTAGTAGAGGCTGTAGGGATACAGAAACAGTCCCTGAGTGCAATGGTTGCCAGGGGGGCAGTGCAGGTGTGCAACTGGTGGGGAGGGGACCTGGGCCCGAGAACAGAGGGTGGCCAGGTAACCAGCAGTTTCAGATTCAGCCAGGAGATCAGCAGGGGAGAGAAAGCAGAAGTAAACAGGAAGGTCTTGAGGTGCTTCCGGAAACAGAGATGGTTCTCCTTAAGTTTCAGAGAGGTAGGGAGGCTGTTCCAGAGGGAGGCCCCAGCAGGAGAAAGAGATCTACCACCAACTCGCTGCTTGGAGAAGGGCCTAACCCTGAGGGAGTTGAAGGCGGAGGAGCGAAGAGCTCGAGAAGGAACATATTTAGGAAAAGAGAGTTGAAGCTATTGAGGCCCCAGGCCCCAGAAGTCCTTGTGGACAATGTACAGGGTTTTGAACTTAATCCTTGCCGCCAGTGGGAGCCAATGCAGAGATTCCAGTCCTGGAAAGATATGATCCCTGGGCTTGAGGCCATGGAAAAGACTCACAGTCCTGTTTTGGATGACTTGCAGAGGGCGGAGAGTAGATGCAGGCAGATTTAGAAAGAGGCTGTTGCAGTAGTCCAGCCTAGACAGAACCAGAGCTCTAGAGAAAGTGAGCTTCTGTGGGAAGGAGAGGAAAAGAAGAATACCTCTGAAGAGGTGCAGCTGTTGTGTGCCTTCCTAGAGACATCAGAGATGTGAGGAGTGTAAACACAAGAGAGCATTTGATTATACTTCCAAAGTAAAGGAACAAGATTGGGTTATTGGAGATTTGATGTTTATAAAGAATCCCAGGTATGGTCTCAAGTGTTTGGAAAGTAAGTTTTTAGGATCCAAAAGGATTGAGGCAGTGAGGGACAGTGTAGCGATTGTGGATGGTGGACAGGTGTGATCGAAGGGTAAGCTGGGTTTGAGTAAATTTCAGATTGAATAAAGGGAGAGTGAGAGTGGTGGTTGTAATATGGTGGTGGATGGGGGAAGCGTGAGCACTAAGAGTAATGTTGAGAGTAGTGTGGTGATGGGCAGGCAGTGTGTTGGTGGAAGACTCATTTCCTGTCAAGTTTAGGATTTCCTGAGTGTTTAATGATGCTCTAAATTTGGTGGTCTTCACCTATACACGTATTATTGTAATGCTTTGTAAAGGGAGGCTCGCCGTTGGGGTGCTATGTGTTGTTATTATTAAGGGGGAGATGTGTTATGTTCTTTTGTGTTCCAGAACCACTTGTGGTTCTGGAACCTGTGGTCGTTTACGAGAGTTTGGCAGCTGTGGTGGCTGCTGTTCTCTATGGGTCTCAATGCAAGACTGGCGGTAACCCTGACGGTGCTGCAAGTGGGTTGCCACCAGACTTGTAATATTTACCAGTGCCTGGCTTGCCGGAATCACCTGTGCATTACGACCCCGGGGATCTGGGAAGTCAGGCGCAGGTAAATTGTTAATCCCCATTCCCATTTGAGTCCCATAGGACTCAATGGGAATGGGGATGACAGAAGCAACGGCACCTTTAATAACGATGCCGGTGCTCCTGTGAAAGTCTGCGGGCAGGTGCTTTTCCACATGCCAGGTCTGACCCTGGTGGATGTGACCACACCCGCCTGCAGACTCGTAGTGTGCCGGTCCGGTAACAATGGTGCTGTTAGGCTTACCGGCACCACTGTTAACGGACGGGCACACTTGTAATGATGCCCAATGTATCTTAATAAAGCCTTAACTAAACTTACCATATGTCGTGTGTGCTCATACCTTATCAACATACTATTTTCACATGCAACTAAATGCTTCCAGTATTTTCTTAAATACATTTAGTAAATCCATTTGTCATTTTCCTTGGAAATAAAACACATTGGATGCAAATAACATTGCTTACATTTACAGGATAATTCATAGAATTTCGCACAAAAGTGGCGCACGCGGCTGGCGCACAGTGTGCGCGTGCGAATGTCTGCGCCAGCCGCGTGTGCTAAAATCGATATCCGCACACAGCGTATTCATGGATTTCAGCCTCCAAAACCAGCCGTGGCGCAGAGTGGCGCAGCGGCCCTGCAGCTGTGCCAGTTACGCCCCCAAGAACGCCCTCGCGCATGGAAAAGCCATCAAAATTCCCAATTCATCGCAAAGGGCTGCGCTAACCCTGGACCAGTATATAGGGCTTCCAAACAGCAAACGGCGAGCGGGGAACGTTTATTACTGGGGTGCGCGGGAAGTTCCACATGCGATTTCAGCAGGGTATGTGTATTTCTGCGGTGCGGGGAAGTTCAACACGCGATTCCAGCAGGGTATGTGTATTACAGGGGTGCGCGGGAAGTTCCACATGCGATTCCAGCAGGGTACGTGTATTTCTGGGGTGCGGGGAAGTTTTACACGCAATTTCAGCAGGGTGCCAGTATTACTGGGGTGTGCGGGAAGTTCCACACGTGATTTCAGCAGGGTACGTGTATTTCTGGGGTGCGTGGAAGTGTAACACGCGATCACACCAGGGTACCTGTATAACTGGGGTGCGCGGGAAGTTCCACACGCAAATTCAGCAGGGTGCGTGTATTACTGGGGTGCGCGGGAAGTTCCACACGCGATTTCAGCAGGGTGCGTGTATTACTGGGGTGTGCGGGAAGTTCCACACGCGATTTCAGCAGGGTACGTGTATTACTGGGGTGCGGGAAGTTTCACACGCCCTGTGCGAGTGGGGTACGTGTATTTCGGGGGTGCAGGGGAGTCCTACACGTGAATTGGCAGTGTGGGTCCTCCCAGGTGTTCCCTCTACACCCTCTATGGCCCCTGCAGGCAGACCACACCACAGGGGTCTACCCTGCACCCCTGGTCATGTCCCGCAGGCAGCCCATCCACCATGGGCATGCCCCCCCAGCCAAGCCACATGTCACCTTGCACTAGTGATCACCAACGAATTGCCCCCTTGCACCCTCATCCCACAGCAGTGCAGGGCACCTGCCAGCAGGCACACACTCATGTCCCCCAGCACCCCCACCCCCCAGCAGTGCAGGGCACCTGCCAGCAGGCCCCCACTGATGTCCCCTTGCACCCCCACCCACCAGCACTGAGGGTCACCTGCCAGCAGGCCCCCACTCATGTCCCCTTGCACACCCACCCCCCAGCAGTGCGGGGTACCTGGCAGCAGGCCCCCACTCATGTCCCCCTGCACCTCCACCCCCCAGCAGTGCAGGGCACTTGCCAGCAGGCCCCCACTCATGTTCCCTTGCACACCCACCCCCCAGCAGTGTGGGGCACCTGCCAACAGGCCCCCACTCATGTCCCCTTGCACCCCCAGTACTGAGGGGCACCTGCCAGCAGGCCCCCACTCATGTCCCCTTGCACCCCCACCCCCCAGCACTGAGGGGCACCTGCCAGTAGGCCCCCACTCATGTACCACTCATGGCATCATCGAACTCCTGCTCTATCTCCCGGAGGCGGTCCTCTTCCATGACCCTGAGGGTTCGCAGGGACGATGACAACTGGAACCCCAGGTCCCTGCGGTTTGCCTCGAGGCACTCGGCCTGCCTCAGGGCCCTACGCATGGAGTTCTCCGCCCTGACCATCATGAGCCGTGCCTCTTCCTCCCGCTGCCGCTCCGCATCTATCGCATGGCCCAACCGCTGCCACACGGAAGACACTTCCCGTCCAGGGTCCTCCTGCCCTTCGGCCGATGCCTGCCCCTCCGATGTTGATAGCCCCGAGCCATCATTGCTGCCACCTACAGCCTGCTACTGCTGCTGCTGCTGCTGTCCATGTGCCCTGTCCGATGGTGCTTGCACATCCTCCATCTGCTGGTCTCCAGTTGTGGTGTCCACCCCTGCTGGACCGCCAACTCACGACTGTGGCAGGGATGGGATCTCCACCAAGCTGGCTGTGTTGGTCAGGCCAGGTCCACAGGGGGCCCTGGTGGAATCTGGGCCGGAAGACGATGTGGAGAACGACCGGCGCATAGCCTCCACAGAGGAGCAGAGGTCTCCAACCAGGGCCCCTCCCAGCAGTGCCACGTCACGACGCTGCTCTTCGTGATGGTGTGCGCTCTCCGCCCAGGAAGAACGCATGTCATCACGAATGACACGCGTGCGCAACGCGACACCCACCAGGACGGAACCCATTTGGTCGCGGGACCCCTCGCCCGCAGGTAGTGGAGAGGCAGGTGATATGGCACTCTCCCCTACCTGCGGACGGGCCTGGGATGGGGCCTCCCTGCTGGTGCATGATGGTGCAGTCACAGGGTCAAGGACAGCGACATGCACAGGCCCCTCTGTGGTGACCTGTGCTGCCTCCTGACCCTGGCCCTGGACTGCACCACTTGCACCAGTGATACTACCCCCACCAGGCCCCATGTGCAGCTCAGTAGCGGGCTCCTCCTCCTCTGTGGAGACCACCAACCTCCACACCGTCTGCCGCCATTGGAAGACCCTGTGGGGGCTCACCCGGCCCTTCCGCCACAGCCGTTGAGGCAGACGCAGCACCAGCCCCCTCGCTCCCGGATGATGGTAATTCCTGGGAGGGTGGCTGGGCCTTGCGTCGCTGCCCAGTGGAGGCATCCCCGCCACTTGGCTCCACAGCGCCGTCTCTGCCCTCTTCTTCACTTGACGCTGCGTAGCGGGAGACATAGAACACAAGCATCAGGGTACAGTACTAAATACCCTAGACAGGAAGCAATAACACAAGAGTGGCACTGTCAAATGTCACTTCCATCCTGTCATTCCACAACACATGGGTGAATGCACACAACACACATGCAGAAACAGTCCGGGTGCCTGCAATCAACATCAACATCCATGTAGAAGGGCCCCTGTAAACCAAGATGTTGCCTTCAAAGTCACATGCATCCATGGCGTTTAAAAGTCACACACACACTTCTCAGGCACACACACACACACATGTGCACCATACATGTACATGACATCAGCACCCATTCCTCACCCCCCTCCATGTCCAGGAATAGAGACAGCCATGCATTCATGTGTGCATTCCACATAGAGCTCCCCATGTTGCTTTAAAACACATGCACCAACCATGTGGCTCACACATAACTGGTCTCACATGCATGACCATGATGTCCCTGCACACACATATCCATACATGGCCTATGTCACGCATACAGGCAAGCATCAGACTACCAGCACACTGCAACATGCCCTGTCTCACACAGCAATGCTTGGCCACTTACCGCTCAACTCCAGACGGGTCTGCCTCTGAAGGATCAGGGCGTGGAGCACTGGGCCTATGCGTTCCAGGACCCTCATCTGATGTTCCGACAGGTGGCCATGGCACCCCTTAGCATCCGCTGCCTTCAAGAGGCGCCGGGCCTTGTTGAGGGTCCTGGACCTGAAGTCCTCCCAGCGCTTCTTGACATGTTGGAAGTCGCGGACTGCTACCCCCTGCGCGTTGATGGCAGTCACGATGTCCGTCCAGATCCGAGTCCGTCCTTCCTTGGCGGCGGCCGACCTTCTGAAGAGGGCATCATACTGCCCCAGGACTTGCTCCACCAGGACACCAACTTCCATGGCACTGAAGCTGGTGGTCCTCTTCCTCTCTGGCTGGGGTTGCCAGTGGTGCCAGATGGTGCAGTGCCCGACATGGCAACCCCAGAGGCAGGTGTGGGTAGGCAACTGGGTCCTGGGGCTCGGCTGTGAGGCAATGCAATAGCAGTCGGGAGTCTTCGGTTCCAGCAGGGGTGGTCACAGCAACAGCACCCCGGGCTAACGTGCAGGCAGCAAATGGCAGGGCACGTGGGCAGCAGGCAATCAGGCAGCATCAGATGGCAGGTGGGAGCATGCTCGGGGCTCTTGGGGGCAGTAATTCGGCCTTCTGGGCAGGAGCATGGTCTTCCATGTTCGAACGCGTGGCCAGCTTGTTACGGAGTGATTTGGCACGTGAAAATCTAGCACGTCAGCGTGTAATTTGAGGAAAGGCCCTTAGCGCATAAGCGCGTCAGCACGCGTATGCAATTTCATTGGACGAAAGGCCCTTAGCGCATAAGCGCGTCTGTGACGTGCTCGCACGGACGTTTCCCTGAACCCGGGTGCATGTTACACGTCCAAGAACTGCACGTCCGAATGTCAGCTCGTGTAATTGGAGGATAGGGCCTTAGCGCGTAGATGCGGAAGTGACGTTGGACGTGTGGGCCGGTTCAAAAGGTACGTGTAGGACGTAATTTCCTTGTACATGCTTTTCGTGGAGAGCGAGTGGGTGAATTCTGTACTTCTTGTCGGTTCACACGTGATTTACAGCATTTCTAGTTCGTACTCCTTGTTACCTCTGACAGCTTTTTTTCTGATTTTCCATTGGGCCTGTTTCCTCAAACAGCATTCACTTCTTCTTTTGTCCTGTCTCCTCAGACAGCGTACAATTCTTCTTTTGGCGGGGGTGTTGCCAACGCGCACACGCGCATATTTTTCACGCTCATTTTCCAGGCAGACGGTGAGTCGGGCACGTATTTACCAACTGTGCTTGCCCCGTGTGTCGCGTACCCCTTCAGAGGTCATTGTAGGCTGCGTGTAACACACGTACATTCATTTTTGTGTTTCTGGGTGCCACAGCGTAGTGCAGGTTCATTTTTCCACGCACGTGATCTACGAGGGGTTGCGTGCACATTATTTTCTGTTTTTGGGGTGCCTGTGCGTTGTGTGACCCGTCATCTTTCCCCAGGGGTCACATACATCCTTTCTAGAGCACTAGGGTACGAATTCCATCTAGTACCCTACCCCTCTGACCCCCAATTGCCCAGGACAATAGTTTACTGCAACTCCCATACGCACAACAACATCAGTGCCATGGTTGGGAGGCCACCAAGCAGTAAGGGTGGCAAAGGTGGCCGAGCCTCAAGAGGTGGGCATGGTGGGCGCTATAGGGGATGTGGCCGGGATTTGCAGGGTACCCCTAGCCCCCCATGTGTGGAGGACCAGTCAGGGACACCCATGCCCCCCCCCATAGTTGAGGGAAACGTGGCGACACCATCTCTGCTCAGCCCTTGTTGGACCGGCCCATTCTGGCACCTGACCTGGCAGAGGGTGACTCCCAGGCTGACTTCCAGGTCACCAAGTTGGTGTCACCAGGCCACGTGGATCAGGGGCAGCTATGTCATCTGCTGCCCTGAGTAGGCAGGGTGGGGAGGCTGCAGGGGCAGCTGCAGCTCCATCCACCCCAGCTCTGATTCTCCCAGCCAGGGCAGTGTTGGTCCTAGTCCATCTTGCTAACCTTCCCCCTGACTACGTAACACTTCAGCCAATGCCTGCACCAAGTCCCATGCTCAGTGTGCATTCCCACACTCCAACTACCCAGTCCACCGGTGCTCCTGCCCCTAGTGGCCAGAGCGGCGTAGGCCACTCAGGATCCCCAAAAAAAAGAGGAAGAGTGCTCGTCCACTACAGGCTGATACCCCAGACACGGCTACGCAGTCCGGCACGCAAAGGAAGCCTAGCTTCAATGATGCCGAACGTGATGCACTTGTGCAGTATGTGTCCGCACATGACAGCGAAATGTTGATCACTTCAGGGTGCAAGACCACACCTGCTCGACGTCAGGCACACTGGCAGACCGTCGTGGACATCATAAGTGCCCTTGGATTAGTGAGGCGCACAGCTGGTGAGTGCTACAAGCGCTGGAATGACCTTAAGCGCAGGGCAAAGAAAAAGCTGGCCTCAAGTCATGCCGCTACTCCGGTGACTGGAGGTGGGTATCCACAAGAGGACATTGAACTCACTGTACATGAGTCTGTTGCTGGGACCTACGCCACAGAGGAACAGATCCAAGGTGTGGGAGAACTCCCAGATTGTGAGGCATTGTCCGGTGAGTGCACATGCATGTGTGTGTGATCCATGTGTATGTTGTGTGTGTGAGGGGTTCTGATTGAGTGCCAGGTGAGGGTGTTTGTGCCTGAGTGGTTTGGGTCACCCGTGTGCTTCATCCAAAACATTCTGCGCCCCTGGTTTTGGGTATTACAGTATCCCTTCTGCCCAGAGTAGACATTTTGTGCAACATCACGCCAGTTTCCCTTGAAGTGACATCTTGCAACAACATTGTTCTGTATTTCTCATTGTTTATTCAGGCTGATTGTTTCGATCCCCCCACTTTCACTACGCATTTCTCAGCCCTATTGTCAAACGATATGTGACATGCCTATGGTGCATGCCATCTGTGTGATGGCATCTGTCATTTATGTGGATTGGACATGCCACTCACAGGCCAATGTGTGATGGCTCTGCTAGCCAGCATTCAGCTAATGTGTTGCTCTTCCATCTTGCTGTCATCAGTGTCTGACATTTTCCTCCCCTTCAAACTCAGTGACAGTGCATGCATGGGAGGGTTATAGTCATGCGGGACATGTGTCAATCATGTACTGGCTCTGTAGCTTGTGAGGCCTAATTGTGTGCCATGGTGCTGATGCCTGTTTCCATTTTTTGGCTTTCATGTTTTTGCAGGGGATGACGCACTTGATGCTGTTGAGGGTGAGGAGATGGTGCAGACCCAGGAGGGATCTCAGGCACGACCGGGCACCAGTGGGGGACAGGGTGTGGTGGTGGGTGAGAACCCACTCTTGCTGCAGACCGTTCTCTCCAAGGGTGTCTCTGGGTGCACCTCCCCAGACCTCTATTCAGGTGTTGATTCGGATGATGAGACCTATGTGGCTTCGTAGGTAGGTGTTTCTGGAAGGGATTCTGTTCTGTCTGACCCACCTGCACCAGAAGTACATCCCACTATGGGGATGTCAGTGTTGGTAGGTCCGCCTTTGGTGGTTACGGATGCAGGGCCACACTCCGCAACATCTGATCCTGTTCCTCGGCCAGCAGATCAGAGGGGGAATGCAGTCCTGCAGCCTCAGGCAGTGCCAACACAGCAAGGCACAGTTCGCCTTGCCCCAGACAGGTGTGGTGCCCGCCAACGCGGTGGCCGTACGCCACCAGGCAATACCGCATGGGAGAAATCCATATACAGTATGGCAAACCAACAGGCAGCAGCATCTGAGATGATGGCTCATGATATGGAGAGGGTGGCCACTTCCATTGTCCCCCCAGAAAGGCAGATGGAGCAACTACAGCAGGCAACAGACTCCATTTGCCGATCACTCAGGGAGGACATGTTGGCGTCCAACAGGGACAGACGGGCGGCCCTGGACACTCTGCGGGAAGCCATTTCTTTAGAGTCCCAGGGCCAGAGGGAAGCCCTGAGGGTAGAAGTCCATCACCTCGGGCAGACTCTTGTGGACCTTGAGGCTTCCACTGTCACAAGGACAGAACAGCTGCTGGAGCGGGTCACAAGTACGCTCTCAGCAGAGATGCAGGCAACTCGGGAGGAGGTCCGGGCATCATGTCAGGTGGTGCATGGGGATCTCCGCACCATATTCCTCCAAAACGAGACCTTCCACACCTGCATGCTTGCTGCCATGGAGGACCAGACTAGGGCTTTGCGTGGGCTGCCTCCCATAGCACCACCACCTCCTGTGGCAGCAGCAGCACAGAGTGATGAGAGCGACCACAGCGATTCTGATTCTCGCACGATAGCGTAGCCATGCAGGCCATGAGCCCATGGAGGTGTTTTTTTTTCGCAACATCCACACAGGTGGCTGTTGGTGTGCACCCTGTCCTTGGACCTCCTGGGTGAACTCTCCCCCCCCCCTGGCCCCCACATGGCCATTTTTGATTTTTGATTTTTGATTTTTGATTCTGAGTTTTTGTTACAGTGTGTTGCCTTGTGTGGCTCCCGTGGGCATCCACTGTATTCCGGCTGGGCACATGCAGGCTTGTCCTGAGTTTGGGTTAGATGCTTGGGTTCGTGAGACACACACCCCTCCTGCTTCCCGTTTCCATGGGCTTGCAAAGGGTGTGCCCAAGTGACAGTGACTTACACAGTGACGTTGGACTCCCATTTGATGTGTGGGCAGTCTGTAGTCAATACTGTGTATACATTCCTAGTGCATACTGTTGTAGTATTGTACACTGCATGGTGTATTGATGGGTGCTTGTGCATCCATGTCTCCCTCCTAATTTGCAGGTTCATTCCTCATGTCTTCACAAGGCCGTCTACATTGGAGATGGAGTTCATGTTGTAAGCAGTGCACTTCCAGATTTGCGTGGCACCAACACTGTACAGTTGGAAGTGGTTGGTGTGCTAGCATCACCAGGTTGTAAGACTACGTAACCTTTAATTTAGTACTGTCATGTGAATGCTATGTTTGGGGTTGGCTAGCTGCATTGCATTGTGGTAAGTCTTTGGTCATGTTTGTTGTCAGTTCTACATTAATGGGAGCATATTGTGTGTGGCCATTTTCCATTCGGGACACTGTACTTTGTGACACTTGTGTCATGTTTTGGGGATTCCTTTGTTTGCTCTCACATAGCATGACATGCCATGGTGTGTTGGGTGGCGGTGCTGGGGAGGTGTTGGGTGACATGGCACTGTTGTCATGTTGTATCTTGCAAGGGGGTAATGATTTTAGCAGCATAGAAGTGTGTCTTTTGATGACACAGCATTGGTGGTGTTTGTGTAGGAAGGGATGCACACAATGGAACACTTCCAGGTGAACAATCTCAGGCTGGTATGGTTGTGACAGTTGACTGTCACTTGACTCATCATCATTGATAGCCAGCTGGTATCTGCCAGGGCTGTGTGCACTCCACAGGGGTGTGATTTTAGGTGAAGTAATTAGCCACCAGCTGCGTACGGGCTGCCTCACCCCGTGCCCTTTCCCCTCCCATGTGCAGCGGGCGTGCATGTGGTTGGGGATGTAGGGGCACCACCATGTCCACGGGCAGGCCCCGGCGTGTTGCAACGTTGTGCAGGACACATGTTGCCACTATGATCCTGCACACTACTGGGGGAGCGTATAACAGCTGCCTGCCAGAACGGTCAAGGGAGTGAAAGCGTGACTTGAGCACTCCGAATGTTCGCTCCACTATGCCCCGGTTTGCAATATGGGCTGTGTTGTATCTCACCTCGGGTGGCGTGGTGGGGTTCCGAATTGGCGTCATCATGTGGGTGCTCAGAGGGTAGGGTTGTAACATTACTCAGTATCTGACATGCGCATGCATGTGCTGTGGCATTTATACTCACCGATCAGCCATGTATCGCCATGCCGCCCAGCTTCTAGGTCCCGGTTTAGGGTTGACATTCTGTAAATGTCGTGGGTGGACCCTGGATAGTTGGCATATACTGAGGTGATAATTCCCTTGGCATCACATACTACCTGGACGTTGATGGAATGCCAGTGCTTGCGGTTTCTATAGATGTGCTCAGATGCCTTGGGGGGGACGTAGAGCCGCATGGGTGCAGTCAGTGGCACCTAGCACTTTGGGGAAGTGTGCCACCCCGTAAAAATCCTGGATGACAGCCTGCCTTTATGCAGGTGTTCTGGGCAGGTATATGTGCCTGCGTACTGATGGGCGTGCAGTCATGATGGCCAAGACCTGGTGTAGGCAGCGTGACTGCGTGGCCTGTGACCCCCCCCACTATGGCACTTGTCCGCTGAAATGATCCAGTGGCCAAGAAGTGCAGTACATTAAGGACCTTCTCCAGGTGGCTGAATGCTTGGGAGCAGAGGGTGGGTGATGTGTGGTCATCCTCCCACTCACTGACCAGGTCGAGTATTATGTGAGGTGGAAACCTGTACCTCC
Organism: Ambystoma mexicanum; assembly: GCF_040938575.1. Classification (NCBI taxonomy): domain Eukaryota; kingdom Metazoa; phylum Chordata; class Amphibia; order Caudata; family Ambystomatidae; genus Ambystoma; species Ambystoma mexicanum. The sequence continues at coordinate 513,273,062 of NC_090939.1, forward strand.
CATACACGTGATCATCAGGCATCCCAAAAAGGCTGGTTCTGGGTGTAAATATTCTGGCCCTGACTATCCTCCTCCTCCTCCTGCGGTATCCCACGGCCACTGCTGCTAGGAACGGTATATTCATCCTGGCATCTGAGTTTGTTTGTTGATTGCGCGCACTTTTATGCTGCGTGGGTCGACGTACGCCTGCTTCCTGCTGGCGTCCGTGTTTCCAGATTAGCGCATCTTTTTTGGCATGTGCGTGTGGGCGTTCCGCGCATTTGCCTCCTGTACTTCCACGCCCACCACAGTAAACACGTACCCCGCTCGTCCAGGCCCAATCGTGTGTAAAACTTCCCGCGAGCCCCTGAAGTACGCGTACCCCGCTCGCCCAGGCACAATCGCGTGTAAAACTTCCCGCGAGCCCCTGAAGTACTCGTACCCCGCTCGCCCAGGCACAATCACGTGTGAAACTTCCCGCTCACCCCGAAATACACGCTATTTATGACACAGGGTGTCCGTGTTTATCGCGTACCCCTTTGCACGTCATTTGTCCTAGAGAGACACAGTATGGGACATTCATCGGAGCTGTATATATGGCTTTTTGTTGGCGCACATTTTTTTAATGCGCAGGGACGCTACCGCCTGCCTTCGTGTGGCGGACATTTGTTGATGTACACAGTTGACTTTTGCTTTGTGTCATGGGATCGCCATTTCACTGCTGGGGGGTGGGGGTGCAAGGGGACATGAGTGGGGACCTGCTGGAAGGTGCCCTGCACTGCTGGGAGTGGGGGTGCAAGGGGACATGAGTGGGACGTGAGTGGGGGCCTGCTGGCAGGTGCCCTGCACTGCTGGGGGTGGGGGTGCAAGGGGACATGAGTGGGACATGAGTGGGGGCCTGCTGGCAGGTGCCCTGAACTGCTTCGGGGGTGGGGGTGCAAGGGGACATGATTGGGACATGAGTGGGTGCCTGCTGGCAGGTGCCCCTCAGTGCTGGGGGGTGGGTGTGCAAGGGGACATGAGTGGGACATGAGTGGGGGCCTGCTGGCGGGTACCATGCACTGCTGGCGGTGGGGGTGCAAGGGGACATGAGTGGGGTCCTGCTGGCAGGTGCCCTGCACTGCTGGGGGGTGGGGGTGCAAGGGGACATGAGTGGGACATGAGTGGGGGCCTGCTGGCAGGTGCCCTTCAGTGCTGGGGGGTGGGTGTGCAAGGGGACATGAGTGGGGGCCTGCTGGCAGGTGCCCCTCAGTGCTGGGGGGTGGGTGTGCAAGGGGACATGAGTGGGGGCCTGCTGGCAGGTGCCCCTCAGTGCTGGGGGGGTGAGTGTGCAAGGGGACATGAGTGGGGGCCTGCTGGCAGGTGCCCCTCAGTGCTGGGGGTGGGGATGCAAGGGGACATGAGTGGGACATGAGTGGGGGCCTGCTGGCAGGTGCCCCTCAGTGCTGGGGAGTGGGTGTGCAAGGGGACATGAGTGGGACATGAGTGGGGGCCTGCTGGCAGGTGCCCCTCAGTGCTGGGGGTGGGTTTGCAAGGGGACATGAGTGGGGGCCTGCTGGCAGGTGCCCCTCAGTGCTGGCGGTGGGTGTGCAAGGGGACATGAGTGGGGGCCTGCTGGCAGGTACCCCTCAGTGCTGGGGGGTGGGTGTGCAAGGGGACATGAGTGGGGCCTGCTGGCAGGTGCCCTGCACTGCTTGGGAGTGAGGGTGCAAGGGGACATGAGTGGGACATGAGTGGGGGCCTGCTGGCAGGTGCCCTGCACTGCTGGGGGTGGGGGTGCAAGGGGACATGAGTGGGACATGAGTGGGGGCCTGCTGGCAGGTGCCCTGCACTGCTGGGGGTGGGGGTGCAAGGGGACATGAGTGGGGGCCTGCTGGCAGGTGCCCTGCACTGCTGGGGGGTGGGGGTGCAAGGGGACATGAGTGGGGGCCTGCTGGCAGGTGCCCTGCACTGCTGGGGGGTGGGGGTGCAAGGGGACAGGAGTGGGACATGAGTGGGGGCCTGCTGGCAGGTGCCCCTCAGTGCTGGGGGGTGGGTGTGCAAGGGGACATGAGTGGCGGCCTGCTGGCAGGTGCCCCTCAGTGCTGGGGGGTGAGTGTGCAAGGGGACATGAGTGGGGGCCTGCTGGCATGTGCCCTGCACTGCTGGGGGGTGGGGGTGCAAGGGGACATGAGTGGGACATGAGTGGAGGCCTGCTGGTAGGTGCCCTGCACTGCTGGGGGGTGGGGGTGTAAGGGGACATGAGTGGGACATGAGTGGGGGCCTGCTGGCAGGTGCCCTGCACTGCTGGGGGTGGGGGTGCAAGGGGACATGAGTGGGGGCCTGCTGGCAGGTGCCCTGCACTGCTGGGGGGTGGGAGTGCAAGGGGACATGAGTGGGGGCCTGCTGGCAGGTGCCCCTCAGTGCTGGGGGGTGGGTGTGCAAGGGGACACAAGTGGGGGCCTGCCGGCAGGTGCCCTGCACTGTTGGGGGTGGGTGTGCAAGGGTACATGAGTGGGACATGAGTGGGGGCCTGCTGGCAGGTGCCCCTGACTGCTGGGGGGTGGGAGTGCAAGGGGACATGAGTGGGACATGAGTGGGGGCCTGCTGTCAGGTGCCCCTGAGTGCTGGGGGGTGGGTGTGCAAGGGGACATGAGTGGGGGCCTGCTGGAAGGTGCCCTGCACTGCTGGGGGGTGAGGGTGCAAGGGGACATGAGTGGGGGCCTGCTGGCAGGTGCCCCTCAGTGCTGGGGGGTGGGTGTGCAAGGAGACATGAGTGGGGGCCTGCTGGCAGGTGCCCTGCACTGCTGGGGGGTGGGGGTGGAGGCGGTCATGCGTTGGTGATCAGTAGTGCAAGCTGACATGTGGCTTGCCTGGGGGGCATGCCCATGGTGGATGGGCTGCCTGCGGACATGACCAGGGGTGCAGGGTAGTCCCCTGTGGTGTGGGCTGCCTGCAGGGGCCGTGGGGGGTGTAGAGGGAACACCTGGGAGGACCCACACTGACAATTCACGTGTAGGACTCCCCTGCACCCCAGATATACACGTACCCCACGCGCACAGGGCCTGTCGCGTGTGAAACTTCCCGCGCACCCCCGAAATACACATACCCCACTCGCCCAAGGCCAATCGCGTGTGAAACTTCCCGCGCACCCCAGATTTACACGTACCCAGGCCAATCGCGTGTGAAACTTCACGCAAACCCCAGGAATACACGCACCCCACTCGCACAGGGCCTATCGTGTGTGAGACTTCCCGCAAACCCGAGATTTACACGTACCCAGGCCAATTGCATGTGCAACTTCACGCGAACCCCAGGAATACATGCACCCCACTCACACAGGGCCTATCGCGTGTCAAACTTACTGCGAACCCTAGATTTACACGCACCCCGCTCGCCCAAAGCCAATCGTGTGTGAAACTTCCCGCGCACCCCTGGAATACACGTATCCCGCTCCCCCAGGCACGATCGCGTGTGGAACTTCTCGCGCACCCCTGAAATACACGTACCCCGCTCCCCCAGGCCCGATCGCGTGTAAAACTTCCTGCTCACACCCGAAATACACGCACAAGCACATTTTTCACACAGCGGGAGTCGCTGTTTGCGTGTACCCCTTTGCACGTCATTTGTCCTAGGGGGCCACAGTGTGGACAAAAAAAGGAATAATCAGGATGAAGAAGATCCTACAAGTAAGCCAGTTGTGCCGTGCATGTATGTTTATTTTACATTGACACAGTCCTTTTTTAGTTCATTCAACAATTTATTTTACAGGTCTTTCGATAAGCACGAAAGTTTTTTGGCATCAAACGGACAAAAGTGATTGTGAACGATGGTAACACGGTTTAAGTGTCAACCTCTGATGTATTGAGGTTAAAACTCCACACTGAAGTACATTCCCTGTATGGATGTGATAGAGAAAGAGCTATCAAGCAGGGAAAGTATGCCTGAGGCTTGAAAATGGCCCCAGGGTTAGTTCACACAAGGTGTACACAACAGATATTTACACAACATACACAAGGGGGAAGATACAGTTGTGTCACGGGGATCGACACAGGTGTGTTTCGGCCAAAACATGGCTTGATTGAAGCCGGTCTATATGCTGGCCTTCGTCAGGAAAGGCACCATTGGTGGTGCTGTCCGTTGATTCTGCTGCTCCGGTGGCAGTGGCAAGCTGGGAACTATCCTCACGTGGTTGAAGGATAGTGTGTGCGTGATTGCACTTAGGAATATGCCTGAGAGTGCTTCAGGCCGACATCTCTCGGGTTCCCGCTGACTGTGAAGGGCCACAGTGGGTCCCAGATCGCAGTATGTCCGGCGTACCTCTGTATACGGGGTCCTCAGCTCGAAATGAAACAGTATGGGACATTCATCAGAGCTGTATATTCGTGCTTTTTGTTAGCGCACATTTTAGCACCCATTTTTTTCCAGCGCAGGGACGCTACCGCCTGCCTTCGTGTGGCGGACGGGTTTGGGTCTGTGTGCGTCTTTGCCCGTGCGCTGGTTTGCCCTATTCGATTCCATGAATACGTGTTGTGGGCGAGCGTGTGGGCGTTCCACGCACTTGCCTCCTGTACTTCCCCCGTGACGCCCACATTTTCACGAGTTGTTCCCCATTCCGAGTGTTACGCCCCGTGTTCCGCCTACTTTGGTTATCTGCGCCGCCCTATGTGCGCTTTCTCTGTGGCCTTAGCACACGCCGTTAGATCACCTGTGCGGCTGCGTGCTCCGTGCACTTTTTCAGCGCACATCCCTGATTTTACTCGCGCATGGACTTCCATGAATAGACGTGCGCTGGTTTCCCTGCGATATTCGCACTTGCACTGCGATTTTCTCTCTTTCAATGCGAATCGCACGTTTTCGCATGCTTGCGCCAACATTTTCAGCACACATTAATTCCATGAATCGGCCTCTTAATCTATTCAGCATGAAGTATTTGATTTATATAGCAATTGAAGTATTTAACTCCATTCCAAGATGGTCATTTTGTTATTGTGACAAACTCATGGTAGTCACATGGCTTTGAGAACAGTGACAATATGGATTGTTTATATTTGAGGAAGAGACTAAGAACAACTGTTTTATCAGAGCCCAAAGAAGCTCTTGTAATGCACAGAACACACATTTTGTACCGCTGTGGGTGAGTGTTTTAACTTTGCCTGCTCTATTATGGTTGAGCATGCTTAACCAATCTTTTAAGGTTTGTTGTTTACAATGCACTAAATACATTTCACAAAGCACCCATCTATGAGTGCCCGGGTTATCTTTGTATATCAGTGTACTGTGGAAGAGTGATTGCCTTTTCACGCATCAGAGATTGTGCGAAACATATATATATATATATATATATATACATATATATATATATATATATATTTATATTCACTGAAACAACTTTGTTAAATGGGCATTATGGTTAAGTTGCACTAATAAAAACCTATGAAATTCACTGAAAAAACGTTGTTAACGGGACTTTATAGTTAATTTGCACTAATAAGCTAAGCAAACATAACTTGCGCCACCTCCGTGCACTGCTAATACTAACACCCAGTACATCAAAGATGACATCATAAATGTCATTGATGACATCACTGATGACATCACATATCTAGGCCACCTGTTTTTGTTCACTGACATATCTAGGCCAGGTGTTTCTGATTAATTACAGTCAAAATATGATCATTCAAAAGGTGCTATATATCTAGACATTGGGCCTCATTACGAGGTTGGGGGTAGTCATGGCGCTATTAGCGCCATGACTACCTCCAATACCGGTACCGAGTCCGTCCTCGTTCAATGGGGACTTACCGGTCTATTCTGACCTTTGCGGGACCGGTAAATCCCCATTGAAAAAGCCATTCCCCATTCCCATTTCAGCCCTCATAGGGCTCAATGGGAAGGGGGAAGGAGCTAATAACAGTACTGCAAATTGCGGTACCGTTATTAGCTCTGAAGTGCCTTAACGGGCCCCGTCCATAACGCCTGGTAAAACCAGGCGTTGTGGGAGGGACCTGCTAAGGGACCTCGTAGTAGGGCGGTAAGGGATTACCAGCACCGGTGCCCTTACCGGTGCCGGTAATCCCTTACTGCCAACCTCGTAATGAGGCCCATTGACCTAGTCGTGTGTGCTTAAAGTACTTTCCTTAGGGTTTGGTCTCAGCTGATGGTGCACATACATGGGGCAATAAGCAGGCCTCAAACACACCATTCATTTGTATCCGTGAATCATTTGTATCTGTGAGGATGAACTATAATGTTATTGAAATTTTCTGGTGATGCTGTTTATTTCTTCCTTACTGAAGTTTCCCTGTATGTGCCTCTGATTTGTATGCATTGTGGGTCCTCATGTGTACTGATTGTCTTGAATTGTTAGCTATTTATTACATGTTTAACATTACTCACAACTCTGATAAGGTAGCATTGATTATTTTGGAATCCAAAAATACAAGATTAAAAATATTGTACTTCTATGGTGCATGCTGCAGCTATTGCTTATGTTTATGTATTATTAGGTTCCTGGATTAACAACAGCACTCCAATATAATGTTTTGTTTAGATGAGTACATTCTTTAATAGATTAAATATTTCATTATAGGTCTCTGGATCACCCCTGAAATCTTGTTTCCAACATTATAATCTCAAACCCCTGTTTATTAAAATTAATTTCATATGTGATGTCATCATTGATGTCTTCAATTACATTTGTGATGTCATCTTTTATCTCATGGGTGTTACTATTAGCAGTGCACGGTGCTGGTGTGAGTTATGGTTGCTTAGTTTACCATACCTGGCAAATTTCTGGGGGGTTTCGGTTTTACTTGTAACCCTAAGTGGAACTTAACCATAATGTTCCTTTAACAAAGTTTTTTCAGTGAATTTCATGTGTTTTTAATAGTGCAGGCTAATTTCCTATAAATGACTAATATCATACTTGTTCCAATATAGCAACATTTGTGTCCAATTTACAAAGATTCACCCTAAAACGCTGCCATTTCCAACCTTCTAGCATCATTTTTAACACTTATACACATTTGCAACTTTTTCCACTGTTTTTGTGCTCGTCGACGTTCACGAAAGTCTAACGTCAGCGTGGACTTTCTGGACAGTGTCACGTGACCGCACACTTGTGCATGGCATAATGACACGTTCCCGAATGGGTTCACACTTTGCGAGTGTGCCCGTGCTTCGTGGACACTTCGGAACTGAACTTTCTGCAAAAAAAATCTTATGGACTCCATATACTTTAAATTTCTCAATAACGTATATAGACTCAATAACATTCTATCGTCCTAATTTCAAAGGCCCTAGCGGCACTGATTACGTTTCCCTGCCCTTAACGCTAACATCACTATAGGCTCAGTATGAGCTCCCCCTATTTGAATGACGTTAGTCGGTTGCATATCCAAACGTACCCTGTCCTCACCAAGGACACAAGGCTCTCTAACGCAGAACGGGGAACTGAAACACACACATCCACAATAAATGCAAAACATTTGTTTTGTTTTACAAAAATTGTAGAAACATTTTATTGGAAGAAATAAAGCAATAGTCAGGACCGTAACAAGTACTTTTCATTTTGACACAATGATCATAACATTTAATTAAGTCCACAAAATCTTGGTTAAGGTTTTCCAACACAGTTCATAGCTACCAAACTTTCCATCGTTCTAATTTTTAGTGTAACTGTCAATGGTGATCTTCTAATGCCAAATCTGATCGTCGTTCGATTAATGCAACTCTTTGCGTTCTTCACCAAAAAAGATCTTCCATGGCCGATGAGTAATCTACACACATGGCGCTCCATTACAAAAAGGAAATTAGTGCTTTAAAATTGAAATAAATGCAACTCTTTCACATCCACATGTTTCTAGAACCTATACGCTCCCATGTTGCTCTTTGTTACTGCAACTGTGAAAGGACAGATTGTTGTCTGGTGATCGTCCCAGATGATTGTTATCACAGATCCATTGTTGTTAATTATTGTCCAAATACTGTTGAAGAAGTCATTGGCCGGTAGGCTGTATCCATGACAGGCACACCTAGGGATCAGATAACTATGTAAAATTGAGAATACAAAAACATATTTCAGTAACCACTTTATAGTTAAATATACATAGTACATTCTTATTTTGACTATACATTTAAGTTACACTTAAAACGTACAATGTCTATTCTTTGCGTAAAATTGAACATTCATCTGTCACAAAGTTCATCATATTGCACACACCACACACTCAATCCACACTTCAATAAATATTATTTAAAATCTTTCTTATACTGTGTTTTGAAAATCCATTCTTCTGATGTAGTGGAGGCCCAACCGCTTCAAAACACAGTTTTCTGAAATAGAAACTTTACTTTCTGATGTACACTTTCAATACAGTGGGCCTCATTACACGGTAGGCGGTAGGGGATTACCGGCACCGGTAAGGGCACCGGTGCCGGTAACCCCTACCACCCTACTATGAGGTCCCTCAGCGTGTCCAGTCCTTAACGTGTGGTCAGACCACACGTTAAGGAAGGGACCCCCTGAGGGACTTCCGAGCAAATAACGGTACCGCTAATAACGTTACCGTTATTAGCTCTTTCCCCATTCCCATTGAGCCCTATGGGGGGGGGCTCAAATGAAAATGGGGAATGGTAATTGGCATGGGGATTTACCGGGTCCTCCAGGGTGGGAATGACCCGTTAAGTCCCCATACCGCCTACCCGGACCCAGAAGGCGGTAAGGGGTAGCCATGGCGCTAATAGCAACATGGTTACCTCCTACCGTGTAATGAGGCCCAGTGAATGTTATCATTTCTTTGTGGGTTTTCAACACATTTAATCCTTCAAATTCCTAGTGCGGTGTATTGAAGGACAAATACCAATGAGACCCTTCATCTAGTATTCGCAGATGGCGAAGTCAGTTTTGTTTTTGGAAACACATGCCACAAAAATGAACAATATTACTGGCAATCAGTGTACTAAAAAACAACGAAATATTTCAAGTAAACCACATATCACAATATTTACTTTCATTTTACCGGTATCAAGGCCCCTGTTCCCAATACATTTATGTTTTCTTTAAAAAATTACCCAATAATGATATGATATAAGTCATTTATAATGCCCTGTACAAAGGTGTAGCTAGTCGCAACAACAAGGAAGGGAAAAACAAAGAGAAACAGAACAAATGATCTTGCTAGGCCTTGTGGCATTCATATCATGCAAGTGCAAGGAGAAATGAGAGGAAAAGTGCCAATGGGGTGGAAGGGGAGAGTCCAATAAGCAACCTCCAATAAGTGACGGTGGGATGGCCGGCTCTAACTAAGTGCAAATAGGCATGGCACCATGTGGTTGCAGATATAGTCCATGCTGCATGGTGGACCGGGGGGCAGTTTATTGAGCTACTGGCCAGGAGGGAACCTGGCCCCCATAAGGTTTAGAGAGTAGCCAGATAACCAGTTAGTGCAGCACAATGAGAACATCAGCAGCGGGGGAGAGAAAGAGAAAGCAGAAGCATAAAGGAAAGTCTTCAATGCTTCCAAACCCTGGGGTGTTAAAGCTCAGGTTTTAGACAGGCGGGGAAGCTGTTCCAGAGGAAGTCACGAGCTGAAAAGGCAAATCTACCACCCTCCACTATCTACCTAAAAATGTGTCTAACCCCCAGAGAGTGTGAGGTGGATGAGTGAACGGTTCAAGAAGAAAGATGCTTAGGAAGATACAGTTTCATGTAGAGTGGTCCCTGGCCCCAGAAAACCTTGTGACCAATGCAGAGTGTCTTTAAACATGATCTTTGCACCTACCAATTGGAGCCCTTGTAGAGATTTCAGGACCGGATATATTTGATCCCTTGGCTAAAGATTAGGTCCGCTACAGGTGCCAAGTAAAGCTTGAAGAGCAACAGTGAGATATGTGGTCCCTGGTCTTCAGGCCAATAATAAGTCTTGCAGCCTTATTTTGAATGATCAGGAGGAGGCCGAGAGAGAAAGTAGATTAAGGAAGAGGCTGTTACAATAGTACAGCCTACAAAGTACTTGAGCTCTACAGACGTTAAGCTTCCAGGTAAAAGTGAGAGGGGGGAGGATGAGGTTTGGGCAAGCATGATAGGCCCGGGACAATGTTCAAGGGACACATACATATGTTAATTGCAGGAACTGAGTCTTCAAAGTGGAGTCTGGAGACATCGGTAGTGTGGTGGCCATTTTGACAATAGTCACAGTGCATGAGATGCCTTTCAGTTTCAAATGGTGTACCGCACCTTGAGCGTTCCCATCCACCCACCTTGCGAACGCAAAATCACAGGTGCCAACTGCCATTCTTTCCAGGGGGGGTATATGACAATGAGGTGAGTGCCATAGTTCAATGCACGTGTTATAGCACACCAATATGTCACAACATTCTTATATGTTTTAATATGTAGTGCACTTACACAACTTTCTTATAACTGTTTAGCTTCAATTATTTTTAATATTTCTGTTTAGTTTTGTAATATGGATGATCCCAGGGGTGCTTAAATCAGTAACATGTCATGCATAGATCGGATGCAGAATAACTCTTACACCAAATAATAAAACCGACTCAGGAAGTTGGCAAAAGGTCTCATCTGACTGTTTTATTATCAATTCCCTAAAACAGGGAGTTTACAACGGACATCAACGGTCATTCGCTTGAGTTCTCTCCTAAACATTCTGCATAAAAAACAAATGTATACACTAAAGATTTGTCATATATAGCGTCATATTATGTGGCAAATAAGAGAAATTTACGGGGTGTTTTGATACACTCAAGTGGAACATCTAAGTATACTTTCTATATAGGGATGGGTTGTGATTGGGTCTCTACTGTCAGGTGGTCAATTTATGCCCACCCCTAGTGCAAGTCAACGTCATCAGTTATTAGATAGACGGTATATCATTGGCTCTCAAAATATAAGGCCCTTCGTTATATTGTTTTACAAAGGTAGCGGGCGCCCCTCTCTCGCAAGAACAGACATGATAACCTGTTCAGTGGTTATTAACCACTTGAGAGTTCGCAGCCACTGCTTTTACTCACTGTGCCTTTCACAGATGGGAAATATCCATTTGCATATCAGTCCTTGTCCTGCCCAGGGGCAGTCCAGCACCGAAATACAATGGCAATTCCAATCTGAACGAGAGTACCACCAGCAACCCCATACACGGTTAATAACCACTGAACAGGTTATCATGTCTGTTCTTGCGAGAGAGGGGCGCCCGCTACCTTGTAAAACTATTATTTAAGGAACCTGGGATTGGTAACCCTAGGTCTCCTGGGGGCAACCAGACGTGGTCTCCCTCTCACTGTGCTTAGAGAGGCATCAGCTTCACCTCACTGATGATCCCCAAAAAGGGTGAAACACGTGTATGGGGTTGCTGGTGGTACTCTCGTTCAGATTGGAATTGCCATTGTATTTCGGTGCTGGACTGCCCCTGGGCAGGACAAAGACTGATATGCAAATGGATATTTCCCATCTGTGAAAGGCACAGTGAGTAAAAGCAGTGGCTGCGAACTCTCAAGTGGTTAATAACCACTGAACAGGTTATCATGTCTGTTCTTGCGAGAGAGGGGCGCCCGCTACCTTGTAAAACTATTATTTAAGGAACCTTGGATTGGTAACCCTAGGTCTCCTGGGGGCAACCAGACGTGGTCTCCCTCTCACTGTGCTTAGAGAGGCATCAGCTTCACCTCACTGATGATCCCCAACAAGGGTGAAACACGTGTATGGGGTTGCTGGTGGTACTCTCGTTCAGATTGCAATTGCCATTGTATTTCGGTGCTGGACTGCCCCTGGGCAGGACAAAGACTGATATGCAAATGGATATTTCCCATCTGTGAAAGGCACAGTGAGTAAAAGCAGTGGCTGCAAACTCTCAAGTGGTTAATAACCACTGAACAGGTTATCATGTCTGTTCTTGCGAGAGAGGGGCGCCCGCTACCTTGTAAAACTATTATTTAAGGAACCTGGGATTGGTAACCCTAGGTCTCCTGGGGGCAACCAGACGTGGTCTCCCTCTCACTGTGCTTAGAGAGGCATCAGCTTCACCTCACTGATGATCCCCAACAAGGGTGAAACACGTGTATGGGGTTGCTGGTGGTACTCTCGTTCAGATTGGAATTGCCATTGTATTTCGGTGCTGGACTGCCCCTGGGCAGGACAAAGACTGATATGCAAATGGATATTTCCCATCTGTGAAAGGCACAGTGAGTAAAAGCAGTGGCTGCGAACTCTCAAGTGGTTAATAACCACTGAACAGGTTATCATGTCTGTTCTTGCGAGAGAGGGGCGCCCGCTACCTTGTAAAACTATTATTTAAGGAACCTGGGATTGGTAACCCTAGGTCTTTTGGGGGCAACCAGACGTGGTCTCCCTCTCACTGTGCTTAGAGAGGCATCAGCTTCACCTCACTGATGATCCCCAACAAGGGTGAAACACGTGTATGGGGTTGCTGGTGGTACTCTCGTTCAGATTGGAATTGCCATTGTATTTCGGTGCTGGACTGCCCCTGGGCAGGACAAAGACTGATATGCAAATGGATATTTCCCATCTGTGAAAGGCACAGTGAGTAAAAGCAGTGGCTGCGAACTCTCAAGTGGTTAATAACCACTGAACAGGTTATCATGTCTGTTCTTGCGAGAGAGGGGCGCCCGCTACCTTGTAAAACCTTTGTTATATTGTCCTCTAAAATTGGTTGGCACGCTTTTACCCTTATGCAAAATTCAGCTCACTAGTATCATGTAGGCTAGCATCCCAGATGTCAGTGGGTGGACTTTGACCATGTCTCCCCACCCAATTAGCCCAACATCTCTCATGCCTTCTGCCATTCAGATTGTCTTTGAACTTGTCGTCCAAAGAATCCTTGCTCCTGGGAATAAAATGGAGTGCGAGTACACGCTATCTCAAGTCTAGAGCAGCATGCCCAACTTCTATTTCTATCCATAGGCCACATGACAGGAGACTGTATTTCGGCCTGTTTAGCAGCATTTAATTGTCTTTAATTAACAAATTTGGCACTCACAGTGTTCTTTCTTTGTACCTTAACACGAGATGATTCAGCGTCTCACGGTTACTGTTCTTCAAGGATAGATAACCAGTTATTGGCAGCTTCATCCTTTGACACCAGGCCAGACAGCTCTTCCAGGCCTTTCCATGCTCTTAGCTTCATGTTGCTGCGACACCCCTTTCCGATCCCTCTTTCTTCGTGGGTCTGAACTTTCTAAATATATGACACCGATGTTCAGCTTCTACATAATGGCGGCACCGCCTGCACTATGTCTAGCTGGCCTTTAAGATTACTTAGTCTACTTGAGATGCTGCATCCATACAGTTATTAAACGGCTTGCATTTTCTGCAGTGCCCTTCACACGTGCAATCATCATTCAGCATATGAAAGTTTATTTGATTCTTTATTTCGTTATCAGATATGAATCCTCTTCTTTACCCACTCTTCTCGGTGCATCACGCTTGCTTCTTGTGACGTCACCAACTTCTCTTGCTCTCATCATCATATTCCTTCAGGGATTTCCTCCAAGAGATTGTCATCTCTTTGGGGATACATCATATAGGGTTTTCTCAATGGAAACCTTTTCTCGAAGGCTTTTGTGCAATTGACACAATCACTGGTGTCGTACATTGCAATGTCGCTTCAATAAAGGGAACACTTCACTCTTGCAATGTAATGATACTATAAAGAACCTTCGCATTTCACTATTAAACACACTTTCACTGGTAAAGCATTGCTTTGAGATTGAGGATTTTAAATCCTCTAATAATATTGATATTTTTGCTATTTCTGAATCATGGTTACACGATGTTGCCGAAATTGCCATTGATAATGCTGCACCAGCAGGTTACAAGATCTTTCATGCCGACCATAATGCCCAATGTGGTGGCAGGGTGGCACTTATTCTGAAAGTTCATTTTGATTGTAATATGTCTCGCAACATAATTTTGGATGGCTGTGAGCTCTTCCTTGTCAAAATGAAAGTTAACCATAATATCTCTGTTACTATTGTTACCTTGTACAAGCCCCCTCAAGCTCTTATATTATTTGAGGAACAATAATTAGACTTATTGGGCAGCAACCTTGAAGCCAAAACCCCAGTGCTTCTAATGGGTGATTTTAACCTATGGGCTGATGTTACAATTGACCTTCCCGCCACATCCTTGCATTCCTCCTTGGAAACAATTGGATTTCATTAGTTAAAGACCCTACCCATCAGGGGTGGGGGGGGGCATGTACTGGACTGGATCCTGATGCACAATATTCAGTCTACTTCCATCAGCACACTACCATGCCCCTGGTCCGATCACTTCTTTTTCAATACCCCTATTATACTTCGTACACCACCCCTTAGACTGGACACTAACTTACAAACTGAAATGACCTGCCAAGATACAAAAAACATCTCTGCTAAGGCTTTTTCTGCATTTGTTTCTTCCAAACATTGGCATATTGACATTAGTGCTAACTCTCTGGATCTGGCAACTCATTTATCTTCTGCAATCAGGGAAACCATCGATACTCTTGCACCCGAGAAAACAAAAACCCTGAAATTAGAAAACATGAAGAAAACATGGTTTAAAGATGAAATTGTGGAAGCTAGATGAGTCAAAAGAGGGCTAGAACGAAAGTGGAGAAAAAATCCATGTCCAACAACATTTAGGAATTATAAAAAAAAAGTGTTCAATTGTATAAACAAACCATTAGTGATGCAAAAAAGGCAACAAATAACTTGTGTATCAACAATGCACAGTCCAATTCAAAATAACTCTTTAAAATCCTGAAGGATTTTGAATGTCACTCATCACCTTTTCCCCCAGTTATTAAAGATTAATTATGTTGTGAAGCAATTCAGGAAGGGTTTGTGAATAAAATCACAGGGCATCGACAATCTATTTTAAAACAACTGACACGACCTGTATCTAATGATAAGACCAAAACTTGCACAGGTTTTCATTCCATAAATGTACTGAGGAGGAGGACATGGGTATTGTCATGAACCTGAAGTTCACATCATGTCTGGGTGATCCTTGCCCTGCAGACATATTAAAAGACTCATTAGAAGCAGTACTGATCCCATGGATCACAACAATTATTAACCTTTCCTTTGAAGCCGGGACTGTACCTGTCATCCTGAAAGACCTATGAGTTACTCCCTTGTTGAAGAAGGCCACCCTTGATCCTGCAGCACCTAACAATTACAGGCCCTTTACAAATGTCCCCTACCTGTTAAAAATATTGGACAGAGTTGCCTACTTATAGTTCCTAAACTTTAGAGATGAAAACAATTTACTGAACTGTTACCAATCCGGCTTTAGGTCCCATTATGGAACAGGGACTGCCTTATTCGATCTGAAATCAATATCATTGAAATCATAGCAAAAAGCCACTCAATACTTCTATTATTGCTTGATTTGTATTTGAATTTGATTTTATTTATAAAGCGCAAAGAAACCAGGCCCAGGGGCAACCGGGCGCATACTCTTAAACATGTTACAAAGAAAACAGTAGTTACAGTGAGTTATGAAAATATACAGGATATATACATGTACCTGAGGGTACCGTTGACAGTGTATAATACAGGAGAAGAGCAAAGAGAAAAAGTGTATACAGTCCTGAGCCCCAAAGGAGTCTGGACTGTGTCAAGGTCTCAAGAGTCTTGGGAGAGCAGCCAAGTTTTAGCAATGTTCTTGAAGGAGTGGAATGATGGTTCAGTTCTGATGGGTGTGGGCAGGGTGTTCCAGAGTTTGGAGGCAAGGACAGGGAAACTCACCCCACCGGCTTTTTGGAGTTTGCATCTAGGCACGATGAGGCTGTGAGTTTGGGCTGCTCTAGTGGGTCGAGTGGAAGTGTGGCGTGTGAAGCGAGCGGACAAGTAAGGTGGAGCTTTGTTGCTCAGACATTTGTGAGTCAGAGCAAGGGTTTTTAGGGCAATTCTATGTTTTACCGAGAGCCAGCGTAAGTCCGATCTGACAGAGGAAATATGAGAGCGTCTTGGGATGTTTAAGGCTGCCCTTACAGCTTTATTTTGTACAGTTTGCAATTTATTAAGGTTAGACTGACTGGTCCCTAGGTAGAGAGCACTACAGTAATCGATTTTGGCCATGACAAGAGTTCTGGCGAGTGTGACACAGTTGGTGGAATTTAGGAGGGGTCTACAGGCAGTGATAAGTTTGCAAGTATAGGCCGATGCTGACCTAACTGCATCTATTTGTCTGTTCAGGGAGAGCGAGGAATCAAGATAGACCCCTAGCGTCTTAGTATCTTTGGAGACTTTAATGTCATTGCTGTCAATGATGAAGGACTTGTAGGTTTGGTCTAATTTGTTGAGCCGATGATTTGAACCTAAAAGTAAGAGCTCAGTCTTATCATCGTTAAGGCAAAGTTCGTGGTGTGCCATCCAAGCCTGGATGACCGAGTAAACATCGTTAAGGGCTTTGGTGTCAGCTGTATAGTCTCCTGTGATAGGGATGAGTATGTGGGTGTCATCCGCGTAGTTAGTGTAGGAGACACCCAGATAGTCAAGCACATCGAAGAGGGGCTTAGTGAATACATTGTACAACATAGGGATACACAGGAACGCCACAGTGAATAGGGGAAGGAACCGCGGATGCCAGAGGCGAGAAGACCCTCATGGATCTCTTGCTCAGGAATGAATGGATCCAGGCATTGGCAGAGTTGGAAAAGTGGGCTGCAGATTTAAGATGCTGGCAGAGTATTTGGTGGTTGACCAGATCAAACGCTGCGGAAAGATCGAGGAGGAGGAGAAGAGCTAGCTTCCCATTGTCCTTTAGTGACTCCATCTGAGTTTTCAGGTCGATCAAGGCTGACTCCGTACCATGTTTGGGGCGAAACCCTGATTGTCTTAAGCCCAGGAGATTATTTAATTCAAGGTAATCCTGAATCTGCAGGTAGGTTCCGCGGTCTAGGATCTTGAGCAGGAATGGGACTGTAGTGATGGGTCTGAAGTTAGTTGGGATATTGGGGTCGAGGGAGGGTTTTTTGAGGAGTGGGATAACCCATGCATTCTTTAGGTTGTCGGGGACAATATCCGTCTTGAAAGAAGCATTTATGAAAGCTGTAATGAACGGGGCTAGCTCATGAGACGCTTCCTTGATAGTAGGTGCTGGGCAGGGGTCACCTTGGCAATTGGATGGTTTTAGATTGTTTATGATGTTTTCTACTTCGAGAGTAGTAAGTGGGGAGAAGGAGAAAGGTTTATGCAGATAGGTTGAGTGAGTAATAGGTGTGGGTGTGGTCGGTGGATGGATAAGTTGTAGGGATTTCTGTTTGACCCTAATTTTAGATTGTAGGGTGGCGATTTTACCCAGGAGTGCTGACTGAATATTAGTGCACCAAGCGTTGTCTTTAGAGCATGAGTCAGGGGGGGCTGGAGGTGTCTCGAGTTCCTTAAGGATATTAAAAAGTTCCTTAGTACTGGACTGGGCTGACATAATGCGGTTATTGTATGAATCTTTTTTTGCCTGGAGCATAGCCTCTTTATAGTTAAGAGTGGGCGTCGGAGTGGTGACTTCTCCAGCGTGCCTCAGCTGTTCGTTTCTCTTTGCGTAACAGTCTGAGCTGAGGAGTGAACCACGAGTTAAGGTGTGCTCGTTGATTGGGTTTCCTCAGTTTGAGCGGGGCAATGGAGTTGATGGCTGAAACCAGTGACTGATTATACAAGTCAGCTAGAATGGTAGGGTCTGAGCAGGTGTCAGGAGCGTTGTTTAAAGTGGGAAGGATAAGGGGGAGTAGTTTAGCTGTCGTAATATTCTTTTTATTTCTAGTGAGGGTGGCAGGGGCAACCAGATGCCTGGGTGGTGGGGCTGCTTCGATGCTGAAAGTAATGACATGGTGGTCAGACCACAAGCAAGGGGCATTGGAGATTACACTAATATTGCAATTAGTGTCACTGGGCCAGTCGAGGGACCGCCCTTTAATATGGGTGGGTTCCTGTATGTGATGGGTGAAACCTAGATCTGTTAAGTTATTAGCTAGGTCGAGGGCCACAGGATCATTAGGGTCTTGGTGTCCTAGATTAAGGTTGCCAAGAATGATGGTTTGAGAGTTGGACTTAGCATTGTTGAGTACTAGCGTACTTGGCCTTCAACATCATTGATCATAAACTGTTGCACAATAGATTGCTAACCGTGGCAAATTGTTCAGAAGGTGCTGCTAATTGGTTAGCTTCCTTTCTTGTCCATAGGACATCAAGAGTGGCCGTGCCCAGCGCTCAAGCTAATCATATAACCCTTTCCTGTGGTGTACCACAGGAATCGTGCCTTACACCCTGTTGTTTAACATTTACTTAAGACCCTTCATTTACCTCCTGGAGGACATGGGTGTCCAATTCACAAATCATGCAGATGACACCCAGACACTCAACTTTCGGGTGAATACTCCAGTGATACAGCCTCTATGAATATGGTATACCATCAAATTCAAACATGGATGGTCCAAAATTCTCTTGCCCTTAATGTTTCCAAGACAGAGCTTCTCATTATGGTATCCGGCCCCTGCATGAAGAAACTTGATGGCCAATACTTACATTTTGATATTGTAGGCATGACGATTCTTGTTAGTAAAGCTGTGAAAACCCTAGGGGTACATTTTGTGATGCAGAACTCTCTGTGAAAACACAAGTTTCACAAATACGCACATCTTGTGGACATGTTATCAAGCTGTTCCATCAGATTTGCCCCTGCATATCCATTATGAACAGAGCACTACTTGCATCAGCGCTCGTGAACTCTAGGTTAGACTACTGTAACAGTCGATTACTGGGCACATCACAAGGCAAACTCCATCGCCTTCAGACCACCCAGAACGGGGCTTTGAGGGCAGTTTTTGGGCTCTGTAGAAAAGACCATTTTACAGACTTCAGGAGGAAATTGCACTGGCTCCATATGATACAGAGAATATGACACAAGTCACTCTCTCTTGTATACAATTGCCAGGTTAGCTGTGCACCTCTTTATCTATCCCAGAGGTTATCCTTCAAAACATCTACTAGGAACCTGCGCTCATTAAACACTGTGCAGATAACTCAACTGCATTTTTGATTGAAAACATTCGGGGAAACTACCTTTGACTGCCATGCACTGCGTGAATGGAATTCCTTTACACCTGCTGTTAAAATGGTGCATTCAAAAGCCATCTTTAAGAGAAGCGTAAAAACCCTTCTCTTTGATAGGGTTGACTGATCCTTAATCCTGCTGAGTTGACCTACTTTGCAGTTCTGCTTTCCTCTTACTTGCTGCGCTCTGAGGCCCATGGGCATGCAGCTCCTTACATAAAAACTAAAATAAATAAATAAATGGTGCAATTTCTGATTTCCAGCATATAGGAATTATGGGGGCGGGACTTCCTGAAGAGACATTCAGATGCTCCTCTACACTCCCCTCTCTGTTTCATTCATAGACCACTGCTTCATAAGTTTTCACATCTTGGTATCCTCTCGTGAAGAATTGCTTCTTTGGAGTCCAGATTTTCATCACTCCTTTTAGGAATCCTGCTGATTTTACATGTTCATCAACATTCCAGGTCATGTATCTGCACTGTCCATACGGACTACAATAGACCCATCGTCCTACATACTTTTTATGATGTCTTGGATGCAGGAACTTTATTCCCTCAGGTGCTAAGATGCTGGCTTCTTTATATTTTCTGATCTCTTCATCTGTCAACTCCTTGGGTCCAAACCCTGATTTGACATTGACCATGATCTTCATTCCGACT
Organism: Ambystoma mexicanum; assembly: GCF_040938575.1. Lineage (NCBI taxonomy): Eukaryota > Metazoa > Chordata > Amphibia > Caudata > Ambystomatidae > Ambystoma > Ambystoma mexicanum. Next base: position 513,292,759 of record NC_090939.1, read on the forward strand.
GTCTTCTTTGCTGTCTCCTTACACTGTGTAATTATTATCCTGATCACACAGAATCCAAACATCACTAATATCACTAATATTGCTCCAAGAAGCTTGAAAATGTTCACAATCCACTGTGGAACCCCTGAGGAGATAGACGCAAACCATCTGTCTCATCGTCTCATCGTCCATCTGATTATGCAGTTTGGTCAGTAACATTATGGCCTCTGTCAATGTCCCATTCTCATCATCATAAGAAGGTTTAAACATGCAACATGATGGTCTGATTTTGGCGCGAACTCCTCCATCCATTGATGGGATGAAATCAAGGACATAACTGTTCTGGAGGGTCATCCGCCTTATGGCCCTCAATTCTTCCTTGATCACATTGAATCCCTTGATGGTAGTGTTGATTGTCTGCAGGAGCTCTCATTGAGTGCTTTGCAACCACTTTGCATTGGCCATCGTCTGGATTCCAGGCATAAAGATAGTCGTGAATGTCACTGAAGTCTGGCTGAATAACCTGTGCTTGTATGGAATAGCATCAAAAGCTTCTATCGATTTAGCTGAAAAGTAGTTTGCCCTCTTTGTCCTGTTGAGCAATTTGAGTGATCTCCTCCTCAAATGAGCATCTGCTTTTGGAAACTCTCCAATATTCAGGTCACTCTTAGAAATCACTATTGCTGGAACATGGATGAGCACTATAGATCACATCCCTCCCCAGTCCTTGGGAAGCTTCATGTAGGCTCTGGACCCACAAGCCAAGTAATGATCCATCACTACGGCTGTTCCTCCTTTCATTCCTTGTACATCAAAAATCCGGCCACAGTGGCAATTCTCTCCAACTTTTCTCATACCATTATTTCTGAAACATAAGGACATACTTTTTAGAGGTATTATCTGCAATGGTCCTCCCTTATCGTCGACCCATGTCAGCAATTTTATAATCATTGGCCATTGATACTTGATACTTCTTCCCACTGTCCAGTTACGGCTGCTGCTCTGCACACAACCAACCCTTCAGCCCATCCTTCACGAGTCAACACTGTCCTCTTCCCCAACATCTTTGGATCTCTTCCTTATTCTTGCCTTGGTAATTTAACAGCTTGTTTTCTTCAATCCTGATTCCTGCTCTGCCCATTTCAGGTTGTTCATGTGTTATTACTTGATGCCTCTTTCTGGCTTCTCTCGTGTCTTCAAATCTTGCACATACTTATCTTCTCTTTAATTTGTTGATTCATTTATCCACACTAAGGATTCTGTTTGAACATGAAACTGTACTATTGTCATGCAGAGTGCGAGATGCGTCAGGCAATGAGCTTTTTTCACCGGTACTTCTGTAGCTATGAATAATTTGGTAGTTCCCATGGCATAAGGTATGAGAGCACAGACAGAGCAACTCTCCTTAGACGTCCTTTCTCACACCTTATTCATGTGCTGGTACCACATGTTATTACACAGGTGTGTTGTACTGTCTAGATAAGTGCTTATCCCATCATTGTCCAAATGCAAATCTGCGTTTGTTAGTTTGTAGTTTTATCGTCCCTCTTCTTTGTCATCGATCAAGTCTGCACATGCTGAAATTCTTCTTCTTATCTTGCTTTTGGATCAGTTGGGGGTGGCCTCACCGGTGTACAGCTTCAAGTCGTTTAGATGTATCCACGCTTGTCTGCTTTGGACCTTTACTGCTGAGGGAGTGACATTTTTGACAAGAAACGGATCATTAAATCTCATCTCGTGCCACTTCCTAGTGAAGTTTTTAATTAGCACAATGTCACCAACAAATAATCTAGGTGCTGATAATAGTTCACTTGATCCGGTTGCTAAATGGTTTTCATCAGTCTTCTGAGACCGACCCCCTTCACGCTCGAGTTGATCTGAAATGAGAGAGATGCTCGAGGTCATACATGTCTAGTAATAACGTTACTCATTTCCTAACATTTTTCACTGTACTCTGGACATCACTTCTATTCCTTGATGGAGGAGTCAGAGGTGTTCTCATTCGTCTCCCTGCATCTAGTTCATGGGGTGTAAGGTGGTGGTCCAAACCAGGCTGATTCCTTAGGGCATATAAAGCTAAGGTATGGCAATATAGCCATCCCCTTCTCAATGTAAGCTTAAGCTTGGCAATCCTTTCTTTAAGGAGGTCATTGAGTCTCTCCCATATCCCGTTTGCTTGCAGGAGATAAGCAGAAGAAAACATGTGCTTTCCATTGAATAACAGTCCTATCTGTTCAAATACTTCATTAACAAAATGTAGCACATTATCGGACCTCAGCACTTCACACACTCACCATCTAGTAAAGTCTTCATGTATTAGAAACTTTGGTGCACAAGTGGTGTCAGGGTGTGTACACGGACCTGCCTCAATCCACCCAGAGAAGGGACACACCACCACTATCAGATACCTGTATCCACAACACACATAGTCAATATGTAAATGCTGTAAAAGACCATTTGGTCGAGGTATTATTCCTCTGATTGTTCGCAGTGTATGCCCAGCAGAAAACGTTTGACATACAACGCAGTTTGCTACATAAAATGCAACATGTTCTTATAAATTACAAATTTGGAGTAAACCAGTCTTCCGCAATTGTTGCAGCAAGATTTTCCTTAGTTAAATGGGGAGGGTAGTGCAGCTGTTCAAGCGCTACCTTTGACAATGCTGCTGGTATCTCCTGCTTTCCAGTGCTATCCTGTCGCCATAATGCTTCAGTGGGGGATAAAGAACACCCCTTTGACTTCCATAATTCCTGCTCTTCCTGTTGTGAAATGCCTTGAATCACCATTAATTGGATTTTCGTCAATTAAATACTTCTTTCACAACCATAATCGTGACTACCTTCTCATTGACATCTGGGGCATCAAAACTTGAAATATTTGGTGAATATGCAACCCTTTTGGCTTCTGCGGCTTTGTTCCTGCAAGAAGTAAAGTCTGTACGCTTAGTGTGAGCGGCACATTTAACGACTGCTATGGCTACTGTGAACTGTAGTGCTTTAATAAGCCTTTCCAATACGGATTTGTGTGTTAGCAGTTGAATTGATGCATTCCCTCAGGGCGTGATGTATTCTTCAATATTGATCCTGCTCCATCGTCGTGATTTCACGCATTTCCGGTTTCCATCTCCGATCTAGACGTACGTACGGAGACGATGGAACAGGATCAAAATTGAAGAATACATCACGCCCTGAGGGAACGGATTCATCTATCTGGCCAACTACGTTGGACATGGATGCGGCTGCCATACATGCAATAAGAACGATTTAGCATTTCTTTGCTTTTACTGAAGACAATGATAAAATAATTTCTGAAGTTAAATGACAATAAGGATTACTTTGAATTGAATTCCTTGGATATTTCCCTTGACAGAACTCCCAAATGTTCACATATCCTGAAGAAGACACAGACAACCTGTCTGGAAGATCTTTACCAGACATTGTCGAGTCGAAACTATTGTTAACCTGGAAGCCCTTTATTAATAGAAGATCTATGAGCCGGGGCACCTATAGCCGATAATGTTTGAGTGAACAACTGTTAGAGATACAGTCCAAGATATCTGGAAAATGTCTAAGTTCTTAAAATTATGAATTGTTTTAGGATTGAATGGTATGAATGAACGTATGAATTACTTTATAATGTTTTTTATTGAAATAATAATTAAAAAATGTTTATCTATTTTTACATCTAAATCAGAATGAAATAAAAATAATGATTTAATTCTTACAGCTCTAGTCTCGACCTCACCAGTTTTTCTTTGAATCTCTCCTGGCACCATCACTGTTTTATATTACATTACTTCTTGCCTAACCTGGTTCTCATCTTTTTTCATTCCAGTGTATGCCTCCTACTTTGGTTTGCTCTGCTGAAAAATCTCTTGGTTTTTCAGTGGACCATACGCTCTCTTTCAAACCTCACTTTGCTCTGATTTCAAAGTATTGCCGGCTACAGCTTTCTTTTAAGGATCATTAAAAATGTAACACATTCTTGCTCTACCTTGCTGTAATCTGTTGTCCCAGCCTTGGTTTCTTACAGACTGGATGGTGGATATGATGTCTTAGCTGGTTCCATTGCTTCCTCTTTGACTCTTTCAATGGTACTCTTCACACTGCTGCATGTCTTATTTTTTGGTCGAAGAACATTCATCACATTTCTCCTGTTTTATTTAAAGGGTAGTTCTTACTGATTCATTTTTGCAAGAAACTCAAACGTTGCTGCATCAACTTGCAGGTGTTGTTCCTAAACCAACCTGCATACATGGCAAATAAAGTGAGTATCTGTGGTTCTTCGGTTCATGGATAATCGATGGAGCAAAAGTTTAATCTGCTTCAGGCCCTCTAAACTCAAAGCCCACCCCCCCGCAATGCAGAAGGATGTGACAACTTTGCTTTCAGTTTTTTGTTTCAGAGTCATGCCGTCCAGTTGTCTGCCATTAAAAGCATACGCAGCTAATTTAATATATTTTTTAAACTGACTGAACTGTGAACACTCTACTTACTGTCCTTCTCTTTAGCACACAATTTATAATAAAATTAGAATTTTCACTTAATGTGATGCTTAAAGTGCAAATGAAAATACGTCAACACAATGCAAATGCTGCTGTACAAGACCGCTTAGTTTATATCACAAATCTGAAATGGCAAATAGAATTATGTAACAGGAGATCTATTTATTTTTGTAGGTTAAGTTGACATCAATATTGCAAACAAGACTTTGCTTTCAATATCACACGTAGACATTCGTTGTCTAAAGAATGATCTTCTAGATTTTGCACTCACATGTGCACTATAACCAATGGCCCCTTCTCAGACTTTGAAAACTATAAATAGGTTTTAATAAAACAATAAGCCTCGACTGCGAGCCATTACCGCATAAGGTAATACCCCTGGGGCCCATAGTTAACGAAGGCCCCGGGGGCATTACCTTATACAGTAATGGTCCGCAGTGGAGGGGCTTATGGCCATTAGTACCCCGGCACGTTAGACCGTGGTACTTCTTCTTCTTCTTCTTCTTAATTATCTAATGGTGGGTTTACTTTCGGCTACGAGATGCGTTGCCTCCCGCAGCCGGAAAAAAAAGTTACAAAAACGGCCTCCACAGACAGGAAAACATAGGGCCTCATTACGACCGGGGCGGTAAGTGATTACCGGTACCGGTAAGGGCACTGGTGCCGGTAATCCCTTACCGCCCTATTCCGAGGTCCCTTTGCGGGTCCTCCCTTATCACCTGGTTTTACCAGACATTAAGGACAGGACCCGCAAAGGGACTTTGGAGGTAATAACGGTACCGCAATTTGCGGTACCGTTATTACCGCCTTCCCCATTCCCATTGAGCCCTATGGGGGCAAACATGGGAATGGGGAAGGGCCATGGTGAATGGGGAATTACCGCCCCGCCAACCTTGGAATGGGGCGGTAATTGCTCCATTCACCATGGCGGAATCAGTAAGGTTCCGGCGGCAACCATGGCGCTAATAGCGCCATGGTTACCGCCTCGGTCGTAATGAGGCCCATAGTCTGTTTTCTCTTTCCGTGGCAGCAATATTAAACAAAGAAAATGGCTGTCGTATAAGGGGAGAAGGGACTATGTGTAGTCCCTTCTCCCTTTCCATTGCACCTATAGAAGTACATTGAAAAAAAAATAAACAAAAAATGGCCGCCATGGAAGAGGGAGAAGGGACTATCTGTAGTCCCGTCTCCCTTTCAATGGTGGCCTGAAGAAAACAAAACAAGTGGTGCGAGGGCCATGCATGTGGGCGAGCGGGCTTACCGTTGGGTTTTGTTTGCAAACGAACCAATAGGTTCATTTGTGAGCGGAAAAAAAAAACGTGCCAGGTACTAATCACATTTCATTAACTGAAACACCTCTCTACAAGCAACAGCCACACCTAAAATCAAGACCTTCATGAAGACCCACATATTTGGAAACAATAAATATTCCCTTGTATGCTGAAAATAATGCAACAACAAAAGTATGCTCACTATCCACACCACATAACTGTTGACTTTGTCAATAACTATTGTCTAGGAAACCACGAGTAAGGCTTTCTGTGAATGGTGCACACTGTACACAAAAGAAAACACTTCTACAAACTGGCAATTTTGGTAGCTAAGGCACAGGATTGCAGATTGTATGTGGTTAAGCTTTCATGTGAGCCCTGTTTATAACTTGGACCCTAGACCACATATCTTCCCAACCCCAATTGCCACAGATATTTGTTAATGGGAGCGTAAACATATCTTCTTTTTGTTTTATAGCTGTACTATGGAGATTTAGCAGTGAAAAAATGCACGTTGTGGTCACCTGCTTGTAGTCATTGTTTTGCATAGTATGGAGCTTGTTAGGTACCCGTCGCATTTATAATCGCACAATATTTGCATTAATAAAGGGACCTCCGACTAATAATAATTCCTGCCAATTACCTTATCACAACTGTGCCTGCAGTCATCTACCACTAATTGCTTCCTCTTTAAATTGTAGTTCTAACAATAAACACGTTTTTAAAACATACTTGTCAGGTTCTGTGCTGTCCTGTTTCTTTCTTTCCAATTGAAATGCAAATAAAAGAATAAAGAGGAACACGTCTCGTAAATTAGTCTTGGAACGCTGGCTGGGAATCGCTGCCCCTGTGGCCTCAAGGTATCCGTGGCCCAGACAGCCACCCACTTTGCTCACAGCAAGAAACAGCCCTGAATGTCAATTTGGTGTACTCATGCACGGAGACTACAGCAAGCTGTAAACACCCATTAGCCAACAAAACATACACTTTTGCTCATCACTGATTTAGAGCAACTGTAGCAAGTGCAGACAACAATGAATTCATAAGATATTGTTTAGCTCTGTGATCAATTTCTCGATTGTTTGCAGCATTTCCTCAAAGCTGTAGCACAGCTCATGTTCCCATGCGATGGGATGCTATCTCAGAGCCATGTATGGTAATGGGTCATTGTGCGTGTGCCTTGTGAAACACAGGCTAGTGAATGGCAGTGAGTTCCAAAGAGTCAAGATGAAGGTCGCACCATTAATTGCAAACTTGAGCTCTAGAGAGGTGGACTCACAGTCAACTGCAACTTCACTCTGCCAGCCGAGCAACCATCTGCACTACTAGCATCCAGGTTTCTTTTTTTTCTGCTTTGCCATCATAGTTACAATATGGTTGATGTTTCCAACTTCTGGAAAATCCCATTCCCCGTTCCCCCAAGGTATACATGCTAACCTTTTATCTTTTACAGAATGTTAAAATAAAGTGCAATTATAGGCGGTAATAGAATACCGCCGGTTAGCAGCAGACTCAAGGGAGGTCAGTTCAAATGCACTTTACTATGTCATCTGACTACTCTAGTGCTTCTATGAATTGCCGCATACAATGCTGGTAAACAGTTTCCCTCAAGCCCTATCAAAACTCTCTCTGCAGAGAGAGTTCAACAGTTTTCAAGATTCAAATCCCAGTCACTTAGCTCTACATGTTAAGGTGCCTTCTGCAGAGATGCATGTGTAGCTTGCTGGGAACAAACTCAATCCCAGTAAGATAGCTCAGCTGTTAATGCACTTGCTGATGAGCTACTCTCCATCACCTGGGTGCCACCAATGATTTCATACAGGGCATCATCCTTAAAATGATACCATTCAACCTAATGCACATGTAACCCAAAGAAACACTGCAGAAGAAACTAGTACTTCATGAACTTCTGAAACCTCATATTGATTGACTTGTTGTTTTTCCTAGTTGCAAACAATTGGGTTAAGTGGTTATTATACTATCATTTAAATGTTCATATCCATTGAGGATTCACATATCAGAGCGGTTGTGAATGGTTCCCAGTATCCCAACAGGAGGCATATTTTAAATCTATGGATGTATAAAATGGTTCCATGTCTTTACAACACCATAAATAATTACATACTCGTTTTTATTTTGTTTTTATTTGGGGGGTTTCTCCCCCAAACCGTTTCTACTGCCTTTTTACCCTGCCTCAACTACCCCCAACCCCTTTAATCCCTTACCCAAACCCCCATATATACTTTTACAAAACAAATTGACTTTTTGAGGTTATTTAGGTGTCGTTAAAACAGTGTTGTTATTTTTTTTCTGTTATAAACACTGCATAACGTATAAAATATATTATCATTACAATCATCTTTTGTGGCACATTGCTTTTTTTTATTTAAATGCTGGTCTTAAGTGTCACCCTGATCATCTCTCCTGCATAATCGGGGGCTTGAGTTTGATCAACCTTCAAGGTAAACTGAGAGGGCTTTAGGCAAAAATATTTTACCATTTGTGCTGTGTATTGAGGACAGGGGAGTTCACTCAGGCATGTTAATCTCTGTCCACCATCTAAGAGGTTCCTACTCATATGAGGTTTTTTTTAAAGCGTTCTAGCATCAGTGTCCTTTATGCATTTCTCCTCTTGCCCAGGCCTGGATCCTGTGCCTGTTCGACCTAGAGATCCAAGCTACTCCTCACTGATGATGTCCAATGAGACAAAAACATGTCGTCTAGTTGGTATATGCTATGTCACGATGATCCAGGTCATTAAAGAGGGGGAGGGTGAAAATATTATACAGTGTGGGAGCGGTACATGATACCTGTGGTACTCCACAGTGATTGGTTGTGGGAGAGGCACTAGCCGAGTCTGAAAAAACTCTCATGAGTCGGCCCTTGAGGGAGGATGCGACCCAGGCAATGGCTTGCGGGGAGAGGTGGGCATTGTTTTTTAGTTGTGTTCCGAGGATATCGTGGTTGACAAGGTCAAAGGCAGCTGACAGATCTAGGAGGAGGAGAAGTGCCGGTTTGCCTTTGTCCATGATGTCGTTAAGTTGTATTTTGAGGTCAAGTAGGGTGGATTCTGTCCCGTGTCCCAGTCTGAATCCTGATTGTCTTTTGCCTAGGATATGATTTGCATCCAGGAATTGCTGGGTTTGCACATAAGCAACTTTGTCCAGAATCTTGTGTAAGAATGGGACGGTGGGTATTTCTGAGTCCAGTGTTGTTTTTTTCAGTAGTGGGAGCACCCACGCTTCTTTAAGGCTACCTGGCACTGTGTTAGAATTGAAGGAGACATTGATGAATGTCTTTAGGAAAGGTGCAATAGTGTCTACACACTCTTTCATAAGTTTGGCGGGGCAGGTGTCTCCTTTACAATTGGAGGGCTTAATTTTGTTACTACTTCGGACTCAGTGACTCCTTTGAATTTGAAGGGTATTATTGGGTCATTCTTGACCTCTTTCTCAGAGTGGGAGGATAATTTGATGTGCTGAGTGAGATTTTTACGATTGTCCTGAATTTTTATTTGCAGAAGCTCCATTTTATTTAGCAAGGCTTTTTGTATAGCCTTCCACCATGTTTCATCCTTTACAATCTCTTGAGATTTGGTGGCTGGGTGGATATTTCCTTGTAAATGGTGAAGAGATCTCTTGATTCAGATGAGGCATTCATGATTCTGTCATTATAAGATGCAGATTTGACTGTGATTATGGCTTTCTTATATTGTGCAGCGAGCGTTTTGTACGCAGATAGAGTGTATTCGTTCGGCGATCCTTGCCATTTGTTAAAGGCATTTGTGTTTTTGTGTCAGGAGTTCTTTTAGTTCTGCAGAGAACCAGGTATTTGAGTGTTTGATTTTTTTTGCTTTTTTGTTCTGTAGGGGTTCCGCCAGTACTGATTGGTCTGAGGAGGATGGGCAGTTGTTGGTGAGCGAGTCACAGTGGGAGAGAAGCATATCTTTGGTGAGGTTTCTCGCACTTCTGGCTGGAGCTGGGGGGATGCTGCTCGGAGTTTTGAGTGTAGAGGTATTGGTCGGGATGAGGAAATGAATAAGGAAATTATCTGACCATGGGAAGGGGGTGATAGAGCTGGCGTCAATATCAGAGTTATGGTCTGCTAGCCAGAGTCAGTGCATGGGTGTGTAGATTTTTTGGTCGAAGCTGAGTTCTTTTAGAGCTAAGGCAAAAGCGTTAGGTGGTCTATCATTCTTGTCATTGAAGCCAAGGTTGAGATTGCCTAGGAGGATTGATTTGGTGGTGTTTTTGAGGTTTTCAGCTAGGATATGGGTGAGATTATCATGGATCTAGCAGTTTGGGATGGAATGCCCTTTTGAGCTGGGACCAAGTCTGATTTGAAAATGCTCTTTGCCCTTTATGTAATGGCTTGGCAGGTGAAGAACAATGTATTAATTAATTTATTTATTTATTTATCTATTTATTTATTTATTTATTTATTATATGTATGGCACTCATAGGTGCATTTCTTGACAACCCACAGAGCCGGTTGCATGGGTCACATAGGTTACATAGTTGTGCTCGACATGGTTGTAGACTTGAATGCAGTACAGTACAGCGTTATACATAGGATAGTATATTTACATCATTGCCAGTGGCAGACATTGCATTGTTGATATAATACAAGCAAGCTCAGGGTGATAATATGTATTCATAAGGCAAGGGTTACGGATTGCAGCAGGAACAGCAAAAGAAGATGGTAGAGACAGGTCAAGCTATAAAAAGTGGTCTGTTATCTATCAAGTTTTTGGGGGCACAGCCACGTTTTAAGGTGTTTATGGAATGCCCAATAGGAACTAGGATATCTGAGTGTAGCCGGTAGTTTATTCCACTGCTTGGCCGCTATCACTGGGAAGCTGCATCTGCCTGCCTTCTGGTGCTTGAACCTTGGTATGGTGAGGCAGTACGTGTAAGCACCGCCTGTTGGTCTAGATGATTGATTAGCAGTGAATGTGTCTGTGAGGTATTTCAGTGCTTGCTCGGATTGGGCTGCAGGGTTGCCCGGAGCAATTGCCAGAGGATTAATATTAATTCTAAATCTTCCAGCCATCATCTCTTTGTTTTTGCATTTCTCCTCTTGTGCAGCAATAGGCAGTCGAATCTAGTGCAGAACTATGTTCCTCAGATGCCTAACAGAATCTCTTGATCCAAAGTTATTTCCTCAGTCAACTGATGCTACCCGCAATCTTTTGTGTCTTGTTCAAGATGACCCTATTATTTGTATGTACTTCCAGGATATGTTTATTTGCAAGAACGTTGGAGTTTTTGGTAACATCCTTAATTTTTAGAAGTAGCTGTAATTTCAGATGTCAACAGCTATTCGAACATGACTCGTTCCTCTTAAAGTCCCCTGCTACTGCACATACTTCAGTATACAAAAATGCATGTCCATAATGCAGTGCCTAGGAACATGCATGAGGGGCTTCCTGCACTCTCACTGGACTTACAAGGCCATATAACAAAGGTAACTCAGAGCAATTACAGGTACAGCACTCAGGCAAAGGAGTGCCTGTAGCCAGTTATTGAGTCAGTTTTGAAAGTATTGATAGTCATGATGTCTGCTTTTAAACCTTCAACCTATCACATTTATGTTTTCAACTTGCTTTTAAATCTATTCACTGCTGCTAGTGAGGTATATAAAACTGTGGGACAGCATCGTCTTGGGAAGATGGCTCAGGGCATCATGCACGCCTTGGAAGCAAGATGACACAGAGTAATGCAGGTTTGCTCCTTAGGTCCGCGATTAGAAACCACTAGGTATTAAGCGCTTTATAAATAACCTATCATCATCATCATCATCATTATCATTGGTACTGTATTTTACATTAACTTACTGCAATTTCTTTCTCTATCGTATTCATTGTGGGATGAGTCTACTGTGCCACTGACCACTGCTTGGCATCATGCTAGGACTACCCGAATTGGCCTCCTTTTTTCTGGAAGCAAACAAAATCTACAAATCGGCCATCATAACTCACAAAGCCAATGCCCTGGGCACCCGCATTAACAATGCCTTTTCCAATTCCAAAGAGCTCTTTTCCATTCTTAGAGAACTGGAAGACCCTGTCCCCTTCACCATCTCTATTAACTCTAGTAAAGCTTGGTGCACCACCATACAGAATGTGCTAGCCTCCAAAATACTCATACTCCAAGACAAAATTCTAGCCAAAAGAAATCTACTGGCCAACAAGAGTGTACCGCCGCTAGTCCTAGACAGAGACTGCGAAATCACAGCCACACAATTCAAATTTGCAATGGTCACCCAAGACCAGGTCTTGAACACCATCTCTGTGTTAAAACCATCAAATTGTAAGGAGACTGCAACCTCAGACACTTAATAAAACTCTGCGCACCCACGCTAACACCCATTATCACAAAAATGTATCAATGCCTCATTCTGTACCAACTCTGTCCCTGCCAGTATCAAAGAAGCAATGGTTGTTAGAACTGATATAATATTGTTTCGTCCTCATTGTATATGTTGACCTATGCCCAGTTGCTTTGCGAGGAAAACCGTATTACAAGGTCGTGACCTCAAGTGAGTCAAGCCTCCATTTTAGGTTAGAGCCGCCATTTTAGCTTATCGTACAAAGTCACCCTGCAGTCTAAAATGGCCGTCTCGGGTGCTCTTGTTCTTGGTTTAACCTCTCCAACCTCTGTAGGGGAGTTAATGTCCAACCTGCATTCAGGCTACATGTTAGGGTCATGTAGACCTTGTCCTTCGTTGACCTCGGGATCAGGGGATTACTTGAATCGGCGATGTTAACCTATAAGTATACAAGAACAATAACGCAATCCAAATATGACATGCAAAACATTTGTTTGATCTTTAGTAAAGCAATGTGTAAAGAGTGTAACGTTAAAACTAAAGAATAATAGTGTGTGTAGTAAATATGTTGAAAAGTAAACCGCATGCACGAGATATGTAAATTAGGAAACGAACCTGGCGCGACCCTAGCCCTGTATATAATTAACTTGTAAGAGGCTGGACATCATTATAACAAACTGTATAAATACGCTGATGTCCAGCTAGCAAATCCTGCTCACTGCTCACATTGAACCCTGCTGGTGGTCTCTGCGATGTATTGCCTGCCAAATAGCTATTTGTGTACTTTGTTCGATACTAGTTTGTAATAAAGATTCAGGGAATCTTTACAAGCCTGTGTCAGTGTATTTTCCTTTGCATGGTGTAAAAGCATTAATATTGTATTTTTCTGATTCCACAGATGGCGCCCGAATAGGGACCCTCAAGATCGACTTTGTCTCGTTGAAGGTTGGCTCGGCTATCGGACCGGGATCGGATGGTGCCAGCAGAAGCGGCCACTTTAGATGAGAAGCGAATTCCTCGACAAAACTGCACAATCCGATCCCTGAACAGTGAGCTGTAGCCCGAGACGACGTCTTGAAGAAGGTCCATATATCGAGGTGAGTAAATTTGCCGAAAATCACCAGACACGTGGGTCCTTAGCATTGTCCTTAGTAACCCGATCGGGCCTCCCAGTCCTTTGGTCAGGTGAATCGTGTCCCAAATCTTAATTTAACCCTGACAATTTGAATTTGGCGCATTGTACTCGCGAGCACAATTACTTGACCAGGTAACACCAGAACTTTGATGTGCATGGGAAATTGTCTGCCTGCTTTAGGGCATTATTCCGGAGCGACAGACAATCTTTGGAAGATAGCCGTCCCGCACCACAGGAGGGGGTCGCTGGCATGTACTATGTACTGTAAGAAAGGCTTTGGTAGTATAGCATTTAATGACATTTGCCACAGAAAGACCAGACATAATTCTAATCTTCGGTGGCCAACCAATGGTAGTTTTAAAATCCCTCGTATACAATATCTACAGTCTGTATTAGTAAAGAAAAAGGCTAGACCTGCAGCATTTGACGCATTGCACAGTTGGAAAACAGAAGCTTTGCAGCAACAAAAGAGTAGAGAGAAACATTTGCGTAGACATATGACAAGTGTCGAAAAGGCACAGTTATATGATCAAAATAAACAATTGGAGTCAGTTAGGAACACGAACAGGGTGTTTCAATTAGGCATTCAAAAAATCTACCCTTCAAAAGATTTTCATACATCAGACGAATTGATTAATAATCTTTTGCATGAACGAAGGCCCGATGCCTCCGCGCCGCCCTGTACGTCCCACCTCCTGGCGCTTTTCCCCTTCCCGTTGTTATTCCCCCTCCTATAGTTCCCCCGGTCCTCCTTGCTGTTCTTCCTGTTGTTCTTCCAGCTGTCGTTCCTTTGCCTACCCCCTTGCCTCCACCTGTTGATATTCAGAATGTGCCTACTCTTCCTCTTCCGAGTGATTCTGCATCGCTTGTAGTAGACCAGGGAGCGAGACCAAGGGTTGTGACTCGTAATACTGTGTCCCCAGACAAAAAGAGTGAATTGATTGCTTGGGCTAAACATTGTATGGAGAAGGGTGAACAAGCTGATGTTTTTTCCACACTCGAAAATTTAAAAGGCATTCCTGAGAAAAATGTTTTTATTGAAGGATTAGGGACTCATTTGAGTATAATGTGGAATAGATTAAACGATGTAGATTTCCCACAGGGGTTACGGGATTTGAACGCCTTAGCGTTGTCCAGAGATACTGCGGAGAAGGTATATGAGCATGGTGAGAGGATTTTTGAGTATAGGAAGGAGTTGGAAGGGTTACAGAATGAGGAAGCAGATGGTGGTAGTTTAGGTATTATGTACTTACAGAAACGGTTTTCTCCTCGCCGTGAATTAAAAGGTGAGGAAGCACAAATTTGTATAAAGGATGCGATAGGATGGATTTCGGATATGTCGATAACTCCAGATGAAGTATATGACACATATAGTCAGTATACGTTAGAAATGCAAAAGAAGGTGATACAGGTGATGGTAGAGTACCTGCAGAATGAGTGTGTAAAAGAAATATGAAAGATTTGTTGACCCGCAGAATTGTTGAGTGTTTATAAGAGAGCTTTTTCGACTGATACTTCTTCGACTGCCCTAGCGCTTGATTTGGCTCTGTTGCTTAGTAAGCGTTCAGAGCTACCTACTTTTCAGTTGCCTATGAGAGAGGTCCCTCCGACGTTTGTCCCAAAAGTTGAGATTGCGGCCGATGCTGGACAAGGAATACTTGCGGGAGAAATTCCTGCACATTACGTATAACAGTTTGTTCACGTCCCGTTTTCAAGACAGGAAGTGAACACCATAAAGCAATCCATTCCCGATGTAAGAAAGAATCCGACCGGTTTCTATAAAGAAATGGAGTCGGTCTTACAGTCATCGGTATTCACCTTAAGTGATATTGATTTATTATTTCCCGTACTCCTGCCAGTTGATTTGTGGAAACAGATTAGGACTATAGATGACATACCTGGGTTGGGAGATACATGGTTAGGCTAGATAGAGAAAGACCAACTGGCGAACGACCGCCTCGAGTGATATTAACCTTGCCTGATAGAATTATTCTAAAATTGAAAACTATAGTTCCTGAAAAAAGAATCATTTGGGACAAGCTTACAGCCTGTGTCCAAGGAAAATCTGAGGGTGCTACCGATTTCTTCAATCGGTTCGAGCAGGTATTTTCAGATTTCAGTGGACAAGAGTCAGGGAAAAGGTTGTTTGTCGACAAATTTGTACGTGGATTGCTGCCTGACATCCAGTTACAGATTATGTCTTCCGAAAGCCTCTTGGCAGGCGAAGTCTCAATCAGAAGTACTGCATATGGCTCAGTACTATGAAAATCGTGTAAATACTGAAAAGGAAAAACTTGAGAAAAAAAAGGGTGGCCTGAAAACAAAAGTCTTATTACAACAGATTGTTAGAAGCCCCAGAGGGGGTAATCAATTTAGAGGTCAGTACATCCCACAGCGAAGTACGCCCTTGGCTCCCTTAACCATTAACCAGTGTGCCTATTGTCGGCAGGAAGGCCACTGGCGCGCACAATGTCCGACCTTGCAGCAAAGGTCATTTGGGAACATGGGTAGACGATCTAGAGGTCGCCCAGGTGCAGGGGGCCCTGGCAGAGGTCAGTTTGCACCAGAATCACAGCAACCTCCTTCACAAGATAACTAAGTTTCGAATGTGGATAATAGAAACATTTTTGATCACCCTTCTGCCGCGTACCTCTCTGAAGAGCTTCCTTTTGATAATTTTCTGTTTCGCTAGGATTGCCCGAAGCAGGATTTGGAACCAACGCCTATTCCCGTTCATCAGAAAGGCCCCTACGTTGAGATGGCGGTGGGAAATAGGAAGCATCTATTTTTAGTAGATACGGGAGCACAGAAATGTTCCATTGATCATTCACAGGTTCCAAATATTCCCCTCTCAGGACAGTCCAACGTTTCCGTAGGGTTTTCAGGCACACCTGTAGTTTGTCCGGTCTCTTTGCCGGTACTGATAACACTGGGTCCCTTCACGGAACAGTGTCCATTTCTACTTACCACAAACTGTGGGGAGAACTTGCTGGGGCTAAATTTGTTGAAGGCATTGCATGCAGTAATACATTGTTCTCCGGACGGAGTTCGATTAACAATTTCACCTCAGCTATCACTCGCCTCTCAGTTTTTGACTCGACCCTTACCGCCAGAATTCAGTAATGTTCCAGAATGCTTATGGACAATTGATGATAATGATGTGGGCATTCTTCAAATTGAACCTGTTAAAATTATCCTGAAACATGAAGTAAAAGTGCCTCGCATCCCGCAATATAAGATCTCAGTTGAAGGCAAGCAGGCTTTAAAATGAATATTTTCTGATTTTGTACATCGTGGAGTAATTGAGGAAATTACAGGTAGCCTATGTAACAGCCTCATTTTGCCAGTATATAAAAAAGGTGATAATGCGATTCCCTTTCGTTTTATAATTGATTTACGTGCCATTAACAAAATTGTGGCTCCTCAATTTCCTATTGTACCTGATGTTACAATGATACTAACCATGATTCCAGCTTCTACCACTCATTTTAGCGTTGTTGATCTTAAAAACGCGTTTTTCAGTATTCCCATACACAAGGATAGCAGGTATTTGTTCGCGTTTACCCTAGGTGGACGCTCGTTCACATTCACTCGTGCACCGCAAGGGTACACTGAGACTCCAAGTATTTATAGTAGAGCATTGAAAGAGCAGCTCGATACTCTCGAGTTGCCTACTACTTGCATATTGCTACAGTATGTAGATGATCTCGTCTTGGCTGCTGATTCTGAGAGCGCCTGTAAAGAAGGCACTGTGTTGTTGCTTTGCCATCTAGCGAAACATGGCCACAAAGCTTCACTCTAAAAATTCCAATATTGTTGTCAAGAGGTCGCCTATTTAGGCTATCTCCTGTCAAAGGAGGGAAGACGGTTGACACCTGAATGAATAAAGACTATTTCTGGCATGTCAGTCCCAAATACGCAGAAGGAAGGTAGAGCCCTGATAGGTATGGCTTCTTACTGTAGATTGTGGATTCCTAACATTTCGTTAACGATTAAACCAATGCTGGCTTTGACAAAGAAGGGCATATCTTTGCCATTGCCATGGACTTTGGAACACCAGACATCATTTGATTTGCTCAAATCCACGCTGTGTTCAGCGCGGGTTTTAGGAACTCCGAATTATGACAAAGCCTTTGTGTTGTATGTGCATGAACGTGATGGATGTGCTTTGGCTGTGTTAACACAGGAACATGGAGGGAAGAATAGGCCATGCGGCTATTTCTCATCCGCCCTTGATCCTGTTGCATGCACTTTGCCGAGATGCTTGAGAGCTGTTGCTGCTGCTGCTGCGTCTGTAAAACAGAGTGAGGGAATGGTCCTGGGTCATGCGTTAACCCTAATGGTACCTCACTCTGTAGCTATTTTATTGAATAGAACTCAAATGCAACACCTCACTTCTGCACGATTTACAAGATATGAACTAATCTTGTTTGCCCCCCACATTCAAATTCAGAGGTGTTGTGTATTAAATCCGGCTGAACTTTTACCTGTCCCGCAAGATACTGTTGATGGTGACGAAACGTCACATGATTGCCTTTATGTGACAGAACAATAGACTAAAGGCAGAATCGATCTGAAAGACACACCTTTGAATAGCCTACAAGGAGAGCTATTTTGTGATGGCTCTTGTTTTAAACTTCCGAACGATACATCCACGGCTGAGTATGCCGCCACTACTTTAAGCACGATTGTGGAAACCAAAAGAATTATGCATAATTCCGCACAGGCCGTAGAAATTATAGCGTTAACTCGAGCTTGTGAACTTTCTGAAGGGCTTACAGTAAATATATATACCGATATTCAGTATGCTTTTGCGGTGGTCCACAACTTCGGTAGACTTTGGAAAGAACAAGGGTTCTTGACCTCGCACGGAATGAAAATTCAGCATGGCACTTTAATAGTGCGATTACTTTCAGCACTCGCACTCCCTGTTCAGTTAGCTATTATAAAATGTTCAGCGCATCAAAAGGTTACAGATGATGTAGGAAAAGGGAATGCTTTCGCTGATCAGATAGCTAAACAAACTGCCACTGATTTCAGTTCAGAAATGTATGCTGTAAGAGAAACTGTAAATATTTGCACTTTGGGTGAAAGTATCGATTCTGTAAAAGACATTCAAGCAGATGCTGTTATAGAGGAAACGAACAGATGGATTGTGGGTGCAGGGCGATGGGATGATGATGGGTGTTGGGTGGACAATATTGAAGCAAAATGGTTACTCCCTGACGCCTACATTACAATGATGGTTATTATGGCTCATGGTCCGACACATGTTTGTGTGCGTAAATTGACTAAAATGCTACACAGTGTATGGGCCAATGATAAGATTTTCAAAACTGCGGTGCGCTTTGTCCAAGGGTGCATGGTCTGCTTGCAGCACAATGTAGGAAAAGGTACCTCGACTCCTAGAGGAAGTTTCGTTCCACCTTCTGTTCCATTTGAGGTTATTCACTTTGATTTTATTGAAATGGAACGTTGCAACAATCTTAAATATGTGTTGGTTGTCATTTGTGCCATTAGTAAGTGGGTTGAGGCCTTCCCGGTTAGAGATGCAATGGCCATTACCACGGCAAAAACTCTGTTGAAAGAGTTTTTTCCTAGATTCGGGCTGCCAAGAGTCATCTGGTCGGATAATGGGATACACTTTATCGCTACTGTAATCCTACAAATTTGCAAAGGATTGCAGATTGATAAATGGTTCCATTCGGCCAGACATGCCCAAAGTGCCGGATTAGTGGAAAGGCATAACGGCATTATGAAGAACAAGCTCGCTAAGACGTGCGCTGGCAGCAAGCTAAAATGGCCGGACGCCTTACTGATCGTGTTGCTGTCGATGAGAACAACCCCTCAAACTAAGACTGGGCTCCCTCCCTTTGAGGTGGTAATGGGGAGACCTGCTAATATTTGGGGTTTGCCAAAAAGCAGTTCATTGCGGGGTATAGAAAATGTGCTTCATTCAGATTACTGTAACCAGTTGACTAAAAATCTGTTTTCAATTTATCACCAGGTGCGAGAGCCATTACCTGTACGGTACGAGGGTCCGGGTCACAGTCTACGATCGGGGGACTGGATCCTCACAAAAGTTTTTGAGAGGTCGTCTTACCTTGCACCTCGGTGGAGGGGTCCCTACCAAGTCCTGCTAGTCACTCAGACTGCTGTGCGGGTAGCGGGTCGTAAGAACTGGATCCACACGACACACACCAAACGGATCCCGCAGCCCGTGCCATACGATACAGAAGACGCAGAATCCCTTCCCACTACTGTAACTAGCGTGCCTAAAACAGCAACAACCAACAAGGGAGTATCGGAGACCGCTCCAGAATCCACAAGGCCAGACAAAACGGCCATCTTGTCTCTGCACTCCCCAACAGTGGAACTTCTGGATCAATCCCTTCCTGATCCCATTTCCGTTCACTCGTCACCTCCAGGAGGAAGTGACGACACTTTGTTCTCACCCGAAACTGTGAAATATAATTTGCGTCCAAGGAAATAGACGTACAGCACGGTCTGACTGTGCGATTTAGAAAATCATTTGACGGCTTGTCTTTTGGCCCGACTGTACGGAAGGATTCTGTTGGCTAAGTGTTGTGGGAAAGACATTAAGAAGACACGCGACTGGAGTCGCCAGCAAACGAACATTTGGTGTTTTTTCGATTGAAGACTACAATGCCTGCACCCACTACCGCTCGTACCAAACTTTTAGATAAGAATGTGACTAGCAGAGACAATGATCAAGCATGTAGAGGGACCCCCAAAGTGTATTGTTGCCTTAATAATAACTGGATTTTTAGTAACTGTTGGTTTTGGGATATGGTATCTGGAGGAAGCATATCCGTTAGAGGACTTTTTTCCTATTGAAAACGTATCTGTTATCCCCACTCCTTCCGTGCAATTGCATACTTTATCGCCTAGAGATTTTTCGCATAGACGGAACTATCAGAATAATAATCTTTTGTTAATTATGAATGCCACTCATGCAATTTTAAATAGAACCAATTGCTGGATCTGTTCACATCTACCGCAACATGTGGATAAGGGGCTAAATTGGTATATTCATCCTTTATCTTTGACAACTGCTTGTTATGCTTCTCTTAGAGTACTATTCTTTGGCCGATGGAATGACAGCATCTCAAGGAACTTTGATGGTACAAATTTGAATAGTTTTGAAAAGCATGTTTTGATGCCCCTCGGATGCTCGCTTTTTGCAAATAGAAGTAAGCCAAACGGTGCTTCTGTTAGGCCCTCTGATAGATTGTCTCGTCCTTTTGAGTCTTTAATCTCTTTCAAAATGGCTCCTATAGGCAATAAGGATGCCACGCCTCCATTTTATTCTGTTAACCATAGCCCCGATTCAGTATTCTTCTGCATACAGAGGAATGGAACACGATCAATGGGTAATTTTAGAAAGTCCGCCAACGTTGCGAATTTGACTAGTGAGAACAGACCTCTGTACGTAGGCGAACCTGTCTATTTTGTTTGCGGTGATGTGGCATTTCCATGGTTGCCGAGAGATTGGCAAGGAATCTGCTATTTAGGGATTCTACTACCTGGGGTATTTATTGCCAGTACTGCAGAAATTTCGAAAACTCGTCCATGACGAGGTGTGAAAGGGGATACTCCAGCGCAAACTCTAGGAGATATCATGAAAATCCTTTGGGCCATTTTTTGGGCAAATTACGAATTCAGAAGATATCAGGGGACTAGCGAGAGTATTGGAGAGAACCATCAATCGGACCAGTGACATACTCTATAATACGACTTTAGAACAGAAAGCGATAAGATTAGTGGCTCTTCAGAACCGGATGGCATTAGATGTCATTCTAGCCGAGCGTGGAGGAGTATGTAAATTAATGGGGTCCGCTTACTGCGTTTACGTACCAGACTCCTCTCTAACGATCTTTAGGGCTATCCAAAATCTACATGTTCTTAGTTCAGAAGTACATGCTCCTGAGGGAAATTGGGAACTTAGTGCATGGTTTTGGGACATCCTACGGTCATGGGGATGGAAGTTGTTTTCGGCCCTGCTGATTATCTTGGGAAGTTTTCTGTTTCTTTGTTGTTGTGTACAGTGTCTCCGTGGTATATGCTCAGTATTAGGGGGGTGTTGCGCTCAAGCAACAAGTATATTAGGGCATAAAATATACACCCCAGATAAGGTTTCCAAAGAGTATGTGTTGAAAGAAACTCTAGCGTCTGATCTAATGGCAATACATATGTCCGACAATGATTCGGGATGTATAGACATTGAAATGTGGAGTTAACCGCAAAACGATTGAAGGTAGATTAGCGCTTGGCATAGGCCAAAAGGAGGGTTTGTTAGAACTGATATAATATTGTTTCATCCTTATTGTATATGTTTGCCTATGCCCAGTCGCTTTGCGAGGAAAACCGTATTACAAGGTTGTGACATCAAGTGAGTCAAGCCTCCATTTTAGGTTAGAGCCGCCATTTTAGCTTATCGTACAAAGTCACCCTCTATTCTAAAATGGCCGTCTCGTGTGCTCTTGTTCTTGCTTTAACCTCTCCAACCTCTGTAGGGGAGTTAATGTCCAACCTGCCTTCAGGCTACATGTTAGGGTCATGTAGACCTTGTCCTTCGTTGACCTTGGGATCAGGGGATTACTTGAATTAGCGATGTTAACCTACAAGTATACAAGAACAATAACACAAACCAAATACGACATGCAAAACATTTGTTTGATCTGTATTAAAGCAATGTGTAAAGAGTGTAATGTTAAAACTAAAGAATAATAGTGTGTGTAGTAAATATGTTGAAAAGTAAACCGCATGCACGAGATATGTAAATTAGGAAACGAACCTGGCGTGACCGTAGCCCTGTATATAATTAACTTGTAAGAGGCTGGACATCATTATAACAAACTTTATAAATACGCTGATGTCCAGCTAGCAAATCCTGCTCACTGCTCACATTTAACCCTGCTGGTGGTCTCTGTGATGTATTGATGGCCAAATAGCTATTTGTGTACTTTGTTCGATACTGTTCAGTTTTGTAATAAAGATTCTGGGAATCTTTACAAGCCTGTGTAGGTGTATTTTCCTTTGCATGGTGTAAAAGCCTTAATATTGTATTTTTCTGATTCCACAGGGTAACCCCACTCCTTCAAAAACCCTCCCTGGACCCTACCATACTTACAAATTACCGCCCCATAACCACAGTTCCCTTTCTGCTAAAAAGTATTGATAAAATAGCTTACTCTCAAATACAAAGCCATCTTGAATGTAATCATCTACTAGGAGCCAGAGAATCTGGTTTCCGGCCCAATCATAGCACAGAAACGGCCTTACTGGACTTCAAAATCCAGATGGACACCATAAGAGATGTTGGTAACCTGGACATACTACTACTATTATACCTCTCTGCCGCATTCGACTTGGTGGACCATGATATTTGTGCCAAACGCTATCTGAAAACTTTCAATTTTCCCAGTAAGCTACCCTTTGGGTCAAATCTTTCCTGGCAGAACGCATCTCAAGAGTACCCATTGGTAAGGAAACCTCTGACCCAATACCAGTCCCAATAGGGGTACCACAAGGCTCATGCCTTTCTCCTACCGTCTATAAAGCATATACAAAACTACTATTTGCAGCCCTTGACACTATCGGTGTCATTTACATGAATTTCACAGACGACACCCAGATCCTCAGCCCTGTTACGGGTAACCATGAGAATGACTCAATTACCATCAACAAAATATATGCCATAATCCACAACTGAATGGCCACAAACAGCCTGTGTCTCAATAATGAAAAGACAGAGATCCTCATTGTTGGCTCTCCACCCTAACTACTCATCCCTCACCATTGATGGAGCACCTATCCAAGTCCTTAAGCAGGTCAGAATGCCGGGTGTGTACCTAGATGCCAATCTAACAATGTCTAGACACATTAACGCCCTTCCATCTTCCACCTCTAACACAACTAAACGTATTGCACTTATCCATCAATTTCTGACCCCCCAAAACTGTCTCACACTTGCTGTGTACTCATATTGTCAAAATAAGACTTCTATAAAATTCTTTTGCTTGGCTCCTCAAATGCAAATCTGGCTAAACTTCAACTTTTGCAAAATAAATTTCGGCGAGCGCCTTTGGGTATTAAAAGATCCGACCACATCTCCAATGCTAGGAGGGAAGTACACTGGCTTCCCATTAAAGCCAGAATTATCTTTAAAATGCTTTGCATTGCCCACAAATGTATCATCAAGAAGGCTCCCAATTACCTCAATAACTCCATCCCCAAAATAAGGCCACTAGAACATTGTGATCCAACTCCAGTACCCAACTATTTGTTCCTCGATTCAACAGCTCCAGGGCAGGGGGGAGTAGCTTCCCAGTAGTGGCATCCACAATTTGGAACTCCCTCCCCACACACATGAGAAACGAGCCCTCCGATCAGCGCTTTAAGAAATGGATTAAAACATGGCTTTTTAACACATTTTAATCACTCGCTTGTCCATGCTGTTCCACCTTATACAGTGCTTACGCTTACTCATTGCATGATCATACCAATTTTCTGTAGCCCTTGTCCTGAAATTGTATATACTGTAATATTCTATAATAAAACGCAACTGTAATTTGTTTTAAATGTAACTATTTTTCACCCTGTAACCAGATAATAAAGCTTTCTGTAACCTACGCTGTGATACCCCTGGTTTTGGGCGTATAACATGAATTTCACAGACGACACCCAGATCCTCAGCCCTGTTACGGGTAACCATGAGAATGACTCAATTACCATCAACAAAATATATGCCATAATCCACAACTGAATGGCCACAAACAGCCTGTGTCTCAATAATGAAAAGACAGAGATCCTCATTGTTGGCTCTCCACCCTAACTACTCATCCCTCACCATTGATGGAGCACCTATCCAAGTCCTTAAGCAGGTCAGAATGCCGGGTGTGTACCTAGATGCCAATCTAACAATGTCTAGACACATTAACGCCCTTCCATCTTCCACCTCTAACACAACTAAACGTATTGCACTTATCCATCAATTTCTGACCCCCCAAAACTGTCTCACACTTGCTGTGTACTCATATTGTCAAAATGAGACTTCTATAAAATTCTTTTGCTTGGCTCCTCAACTGCAAATCTGGCTAAACTTCAACTTTTGCAAAATAAATTTCGGCGAGCACCTTTGGGTATAAAAAGATCCGACCACATCTCCAATGCTAGGAGGGAAGTACACTGGCTTCCCATTAAAGCCAGAATTATCTTTAAAATGCTTTGCATCACCCACAAATGTATCATAAAGAAGGCTCCCAATTACCTCAAAATAAGGCCACTAGAACATTGTGATCCAACTCCAGTACTCAACTATTTGTTCCTCGATTCAACAGCTCCAGGGCAGGGGGGAGTAGCTTCCCAGTAGTGGCATCCACAATTTGGAATTCCCTACCCGCACACATGAGAAACGAGCCCTCCGATCAGCGCTTTAAGAAATGGATTAAAACATGGCTTTTTAACACATTTTAATCACTCGTTTGTCCATGCTGTTCCACCTTATACAGTGCTCACGCTTACTCATTGCATGATCATACCCATTCTCTGTAGCCCTTGTCCGGAAATTGTATATACTGTAATATTCTATAATAAAACTCAAACTATAATTTGTTTTAAATGTAACTATTTTTCACCCTGTAACCAGATAATAAAGCTTTCTGTAACCTATGCCGTGATACCCCTGGTTTTGGGCGTATAACAAATGTAATAAATAAAATAAGATAAATAAAATACTCAGAATTGTATACTCTGTGATCAAACTTGCTTCTGACATTTCAGCCCACCCTGCTTTTGGGTGGGTGAATATGGGGATGGAGAGGGATTGTAGACTAGAAGTATCTGAAGGGGGACAAGTGTGCCCTCCCACAGAACCATTTGGAGAATCCAAGCGGTCTGCTCTGCACATCCTCAGAAGTATACATCTCAAAATACCTCCATCCTTCAGCCAAGCATTTTGGATTGTAAAGATATTTATTCTGCGGTGGTATAAAGTCTAAAGGAGAAATCTGTTGTGATGAATTCCAGGTCAGCTATTTACTCTGCTCTGTTTGCTCTGCTTTGCAATTGAGCTGGTAGACCCTACCATCATGAATAGATTTTGAATCTAGCACTCTTGAATATGAAGGAGCATACAGTGCTATAACTTCCAAGGCCACAGAAGAAACAGTGAGATGGGAGGATGTGACTTTTTGATTTGATCTTGTCTTCTTCACCTACTCTGTTCTTATGTTTAACCCTTTCACTATGTGACCATTTGATGCAGAATGATGGAGTAGCTGGCTCCATACTTCACAATTGGGAATACTTCTTTTGGGAAAAGGGATGGTTTTACATCTCAAATGTGTGAGGTGATCGCTGATATTTTGCTGGAATTCCACTCAAAATGATATTGGGTGATTTCATTGGTTCTACATTGAAATACCGAATTTAAAATAATGAGCCCGAAAATTCTGAGCTTTTGTAAATCGAATTTTCAAACTGCCTTTCTGTTTTTGCACTTTTTTGGTTAAATGCAGGGCTGTCCACCCGCAGCCCCACCCCCACATTCTCCCAAGTTTAATGTATTCACTTACCCAAACCCCTATCTATTTTGGTGAAAGAAAATAAAAAAAAGTCAACAAAGTAGATTTGAAAATTAATTTTTCTGGCTTGTTGTCTTGTGATTCACTTTTTTGAGGAAATACCGATTTCATGTATGGGCTGAGGATCTATCAGAATTTGGGGCCAGAACCTGTGGACACCATAAGGAGATTTGGATCCTCGAGTCTAGGATATCTCAAGTCCTTTGACCAGATCATTGTCATGTCTTCTTTCTGATCTTTGCCATTGGTATATTCATTGGAGAAACTGGATTTTTAACACAAATGTGGATCACTGGAATATTTAGAGGAATACAATGGGCCTCATTACACGGAAGGCGGTATGGGTTTACTGGTACCGGTAAGGGTACCGCTACCGGTAAACCCTTACCGCCTTACTACGGGGCCCCTTTGCGGGTCCTCCCTTAACGCCTGGTTTTTACAGGCATTAAGTACGGGACCCGCAAAGGGACCTTGGCGCTAATTACGGTACCGCAATTTGTGGTACCGTAATTAGCACCTTCATCATTAACATGGAGCCCTATGGGGCTGACTGGCAATGGCGAAGGGGCAATGGTGGATGGCGGAATTAGCGCCCCCACACACCTTGGAATATGGCGCTAATTCCGCCATCCACCAATGCGGACCCGGTAAGGTACCGGCGGCAGCCATGGCGCTAATAGCGCCATGGCTTACCGCCTTCCGTGTAATGAGGCCCAATATCCTATAACATGTTGCTGTGGTCTGAAGTACTTTAGAGCATCCCTTGATGATGAGGCACCTACAGGGGCAAGTATACACTTTCAAGCTCACTTTGGCACTGAATCATGAATAATATACATGATGACTGAGTCGGGAAGAATCATTTCATTGGATTCTCTCAGCATGTTCATATCCCAAGGAATGTAGGAGATACTGCAATGTTATCTCTGATGTGCATCAGTAATTGTGTCATCCAGAAAAAGATTACATTTCAAACCTTACAATGATGCTGTGGATCTCAGCCAAACCATATCCCACCCATAAGGCTAATTGATATGTAGTGCCATTATAGTCTGGGAGCCCCACTTATTCCCAAGTAGGAATTCCCATTTTGTATATATAGTAATGTAAGGGCTACGTGGGTAATAATGTAACGCTATGTTCCATAGGACCATCAAAGCTAATGTCCAACTTAAAGACTTTGTACAAAGGAAGACCCTATATTCTCTGTGAAATTCCAGTGAGATCAAGGCCTTGAAATAAAAATATTAACAGAAGTATCAGTGAACCAATGGGCATTTAATATGCCAGTCTCTCTCCTTACCATTGTTCTGTCTCCATGAGAGTGTCCAGAAGGCCAGAAATACACATGGAGAAGCTAAGCACTGAATTGACAAGACATTGTTTCTCACTGTAGGGAAACTAAGGTCTGTGTGATTTTAGCAGGCCTTACAATGTTACAGATCACAATGTAATGTGTATGCATCGTGGAGGAGGCAGAAAATCCTTAAATCCTCTGGGAATACAAGACATGGGCCCTCATTAGGACCCTGGCGTTAAGGGGTTAACAGCGCTGTAAAAGGCTGTGGCGCCGTTAACCCCTTAACTCCTTACTACGAGGTCCCTTTGCGGCTCCCGGCCTGAACGGCTGGTCTGGACCAGCCGTTAAAGTAGGGACCCGCAAAGGGACCTTGATGGCAATTACGGTACACCATGGTTTAGCACCGGAGTCCAAATGAGGGCCATGGAGTAGAGCGTTGAAGGAACACAAAGGTCAGGGGAATACAGAGACTGAGTACAAAGCAGGAGGCTCTTGATTACAAATGGGGAGCAAGACCATTCCGCCACTCAAGCCGGGTGCTGCGCTGGAAGTGGGTTACAGGTGCTAGATGGCCAGATGAAACAGGAGGAAAATGTAATGGCTATCGGAAGTGCAGTGTAAGAGAGGTCAGGCAGTGAGTAGAGCGGGCGGACCCCAGCATCAACAAAAATATTTCATAGAAACTTAAGCCAAAGTCAGACAACAGAGCAGAGGAAGTGAATGGCCAGGGAGGAAATAGAGATACAGGTAGCGGAAACTTGAATGGCCGCTAAGGGACTAGTGCACAGTCCACATCATATTGGGTTTAGGTGCTTAGAACCACAAACTCCAGGGACATCAAAGAATATTTTGCCAGGTCATGATCTATGGCTGTGTAAATCCTTTTGACTGGTGAATGCTTGTATGACCCAGCAGTATTTACCTAGTTATTTAATGGGTCTCTAGGACAACAGGTGGACATCTTGGAATGGTATTCCTTGCATACCAAACCTTTGCAATTTTTTTTATTGCTTTTTATTCTTCATATTTTTCTCGTTGTCCATTTGTTATAGTTCTTCCATATTGTCTGCCCATACTTAGTCCAGAATTGCCAGAGTGCTCTACCTGATTCAGCGATAGTAGGCGACACATGTTGATTCACTCTAGAAAATGACATTGCTTTAGAAAACAGCATCATCAGAATAGACCTGTAAAGAACCTGCCATGAAATACTTTTTCAAAATGATGGTCAAATTGCCAACTTGCTTTGTCCAAGTGTATAGTCCTGCCATGTATCTGACTAATTTTTTCTTAATTAGTTCAAAGTTGTTGTGTCCAAGGTAGTTATTTCGACACCTACATTTGAGCATGGAACAGATCTTGGGTTAGACCACTTCATATTAGAGTCTTCCCATAAACACTTCTCGTTCATTGAAGAGATGAATCAGGGCACTTTTACCCCAATGGTTAAGACTCACAGATTAACCCTTTTATGCATTTGAGTCTGTGGTACCAATTGGTGTTTGATATGAGAAACAAGTTATTTTACATCATTTAATCCCAGGGGCATGTAAGAAGCAATCCTCCCTGCTACTAAAGCAAGCCGTATTTAATGTTGACTTGTTCACCTGTTATCCCCTTAACTCCATTTTTGGAATACATTATGGTGAGGCTAAACCTTTCCCATCTGTCTGGATTATGACTGGCCAAGATGTTTAGCCAAGTAGTATAAATCTGCATTTGTCAATGTAGATCTCTGTGTGTCCTTTTACATGCTTGATAACAGAGTGTCAGTCTGGTGTTGGAAGGACCAGGTACTCTCCTTGTCTTTTCAGGGAAGGACCCACAGTCAATTATATTAACTGCCATATGTCGTTTTTTCAAAAGAGGGCAACTCTGATGTAATGCCCTCTTAATGAAAAAAACCAATACATGCAGTTAATATACATACAACACAAATGGTGGCTCATACGGGGCATTAAGTGTATGACATAACTGATGTTGACACACGTGTGCATTGCGTAACACAAAATGTGCTCAAGAAGATGTGTGTGACGTTGCATTAATGTGCGGAAGTAGATGTTGTTAATTGCATAGTCACCTTAGAGGAGAGAGATTGTTCTTCTTGGATTTCTATAGACCTGATTCAGAAATAGAATTAAGCAAAGACTGTGAAATTATGTCTTGAAAGAAGAATTGGATTTTTGAAGTGAGAAATATAATTCAGGTGGATTGTTCATTTGTTTACAGGATTGTTGCTCGTCATATAGATTGAGCGATTGTTGTGATCAAACATACAATCTGGCTATTATATCACTGAATGTCAAGAATGATGTGGAAGTGGCGTTTGATCATGCACTGACAAGATATTACTTGCATGGGCAATGGCCAATGCAGGATGTCCAGTCATGGAAAGATGAAATGAAGAATATTTTAGAACATGCTGGAATAGATATTGTGTGACAGAAGACCCACTTCCAGGATTTGCATCCATTTACAGATAATGCTCAAAAGACCTCAGGAGGATTGATGTGCAACAGGCTACTGATCATGAAGTATAACAATTGAAAGTGTCACTGGGTGACAATCAATTGTTACTACGGAAATAACACAGTGCAATAGAGACAACACAAGACAAACTGAAAGTGTGCAGAGAAACCAAACAATGAGTAGAGATGGATTTTTCAGAGACTAATTACAGTCATATCCTGTGCCTACAAACATACAATAAGTTAAAAAACAAAATGAATAATCAAACCACTTGTATGGACGGATTATTTGATGATATGATGATTGTAACAATGCAATTGATAGAGAGCAAAAAGACAAATGAAAGACGTGAAGTATATTGATTCAAAGGCTGATCTTGATCAGGTATATAATGATATGAACACCATTAAGAAGCAAAGAACTATGTTAGCACACAGAGAAAAAAACACACTGCAATTCAAGAAAAACACCAGCTCACCATACAACGGACAAAGACACAAGCAAACTGTGATCTAAGTAAGTACGGTGACTGCACAAGTGTTCATGCAAAGAATAGAAGGAAATGTGGCATTGAGAGAGAACTTAGAAACATTCATGAAATACCTTGATCCAATGTATGATTCAGCACCTGAAGAAACTATTAGCTAGCTGGTAGTCCATAAACCAAGAGTCAGAAGAAGAAATATGTATTTGTCAAAAAGAAACCTTTTCTTTGCAGAAGAAAAAATGACCTCCAAAACCCAAGCATTTGACACTAACTAGGTTAGTGTAAATCAATCTAGGGAGCAGATGGCAGAGAGTGAACAGTAGATGACGACTGAATGGACTATAATGTCAAGTTGAGACAAGACATCAACGATAATTAGTTGAGTTCAGGATCAAAATCTAAAACCTGCAGCCAGATGCATTTCATGGATGAAGGGAGATCATCTCCAATTCCTGAGACGATGGGCCTCATTACACGGACGGCGGTGGACCAAGGTGCTATTGGCACCTTGGTCCATGCCGGTAAAATACCGACACCGCCTTGGAGGAAAGGGGAATTACCGCCCTATTCCAAGGTTGGTGGGGCGGTAATTCCCCCTTACCCCATTGCCCTTCCACATTCCCATTTTTGCCCCATAGGGCATAATGGGAATGGGGAAGGTGCTAATTACGGCAGCGCAAATTGCGGTACCGTAATTAGCTCCCTGGTCCCTTTGCGGGTTGGTTTTAAATGCCTGCAAAAAGCAGGCGTTAAAGTCTCCAACCCGCAAAGCGACCTCGTAGTAAGGCGGTAAGGGATAACGGTCACCGGTACCATTAATGGTGACCGTTAACCCTTACCGCCGTCCGTGTAATGAGGCCCTATGTCTCCATTGTCCAGGCATTTCCAGAGTCATCACACTGTTGGCATTGGCACACTTAGTCATAGTCAGGACATAAGTGATGCCAAGCATGCCATTTGCTTTTCCCAAACTCACTCAGATACACAGAAAGACTTGATTTCCCTGTCAGATACAGAGGAATATAGAGTGATTCGGATGAGAATAGAGGGGAGTTGCATACAGTATGTCAGGAGTGGAAATGGTAGGAAATGAGAGCACTCACAAACAGAAATTAGATACGGGAACAGCAACTACAGAATATGATCCATCAGAGAGCCTATTTAGCCATTTCACTGACATTGAGAGACAGACAGTGAAACCCAAAAGGGCATGTTTAAGACCCCAATATTTCGCAAAGATTATGGAGACACCTCAGAACCGGTAGGTATATGTGGAAATACTGATCCTGAGTGACAATATGAAGACACACCATATTATTCAGCTGCTCAGAAAATATTTGGGACCCATAACCCAGAAGACCAATGGGAAAGTGAGAAGAGAGGACCCTTGGACCGTAAACGTAGGAAACCCTGTTATAGTCATTGTGACAGGGACGATATGCAAGCAGGGAGAGGGATTAAAGTAGTGGCACTGACTCTGATGAGATTAGTTGGATCCAAGTTAAAAGATATATAAAAAGAAAGCCACAATCTCAGTTGTGAAAGATCCAATTAAGGCAATGCAAAGTTTCAGAACCCCTTACCATAAAAATGCAAACCATTCTATCTGAGAACATTTAGAATTGTATGAATAGATGATAGCATCATTTGGATTGAAAATGACCAAAACAGCATTGAATTCATAAGTTGGACATTCTCTTCCTGAGTTTTCTAGCTTCTTTGCATAGCTGGAAGATCAAAATTACAGAAATCCCCAAGAATCCCTCAAGGCAAACTATAATTTTGTATGCACAGAGGAACACTCTTCTAGGGAGTTTGCTCAAGAACTGAAGTACGTCTTTGCACACATTTCTCAACATGTTGATACTGAAAGTCAAGATTTAAAAAACAAAATTCTTCAATGCCCTTCCAAAATACATAGTTACTCATTTAGTTCAGGATTCTGATGACTCAAAAATTCTTGAGTGTATTATCACGCAAGCTACAATGATATATGGAGTACAGAAACCAACAACTACTAAAAACAAAGAAAAGAACCACAAACAAATGCCTGCTTCAGCCACAATGAAGGCAGCTGAAGCCAAGAAGATTTTGGAAGCCTGAGAACCCCAATGAAAAACCTGCCGTTGCAAGGTACGAACATTGTAAATAATGATTGTAAATCATATTAAGGTAACAAGAGCATAAGAAACCCGAGAGACAAGAAAAACCCTATGAAAGTGGGATTGAGCGAAATAAAAGCATTGAAAATAACGATTGGAAAGCATATCAAGGTTACGAGAGCCTGAGAAACCTGAACGTGGAGACAACCTATTAAAACAGAATTAAGAGAAATACAAACATTGGAAACAATGATTGGAAAACATACCAAGTTTACGGGAGCCTGAGAAACCTGATAGCAGAAAACCCCTTGAAAAGGGCATTGAGAGAAATACACATTTTGTAAATTATGATTGGAAAAGATATCACGGTTAGGGGACCTTGGAATACTGAGAGTGGAAAACCCCTAAAAAGGGGGGAGTGAGAGTAAGACAAATACTGTGAAAAAACACTGGAAAAGTTATTCAGGTTAAGGGAGCTTGAGAAACCAGAGAGTAAAAAACCCTATGAAAGGGAGACTGAGAGAAGTATCAACAGTGTGAATAATGGCTGGGAAGCCATCTAGGTTACGGGTGCCTGAGAACCCCAAGTGAGCAAATATCCTAGAGAGGGGGGATGAAAAGAAATAGAAAGACTTTTGAAGTAAGGCTAAGAAAGCCATAGAGACATTTTGAACTTTGAACAGCCAGTGTGGACCACCACCCTATACATAGATATATACATTATTTTGTGTTAAAAACATCAATGTTCTGAGGATTGTGGAACTTTGGGAAGTCCCAGTGCTTCAAAGTAGGAAAAGACAGATATGCTATATTTTTTTTGCAAACCTCAAAGAATGGAATTGCTTGTTTCAAGAAACATGTTTCGGTAATAACAAGGAGAGACTGAAATCCTGGCCCTAGTATCAATGCTGGGAAGAGTATCCTGCTGTGAAAAATTATATTTGAAGTCTGAGAACCAGTCAAGGGTAAACTGGCCCATAAAGCCTTTACTCTGGCTAGTATACAAAGGCTCCCCATTTATCTTTTTTAGTTAGGTGTTTTCTAATGTGGTAGGGCCAGTTAGTTGGAAAGGATTAGGATTAAAGTAACTTTATTTTGGACTTTCAGAAACATCCTTAGCTTTTGTTTTGCTAGGTAAGGAACTTCTCTCGTAGAAATAGGGCAAGTTAGGCCTTTTGATCTTTTTTAAATTAAAATCCTTGAACAATGAAACAAAAATGTTCAAGGCCTTCTTCTGGTTCGCACAGTACCCTCTTTATTCTTTCAAATAAATCTAGATTAAAACAAGAAAGTGAAATTTAGTGAGGAGAAAAATTTAACAATTACATTTGAAAAAGAGGAGAACTCTGTGGAGGTAGAAGCCAGCATTTCTTTGTTCCCAAATGTAATGCATCCTCCAGAAGAACAGAGCATTTGAAACAGGAAAAATGTAATAAATAACTTGAAGACCAGAGCAAAATGAAATGAGAGACCCATACACATGAGGCCCAAAAAGATCAAAACAAAATAACCTCGACTAAAATACCAAAACAAAATGGTGTTCCTTCCTCTCCAGATTTTTCTAGGATTTGCTAATGCTAATTTCAAAATGTGTTTTCATTCATACATTTTCATTGACCAACCCACATAAACTTGAGCTTGAACAGCATGCCTGTGAGGTCTCCATCCAAAGCAAACTCATTAAATCCCTAAAAATATGACAATGCTGATGGAACTGTCCACAAATTCCGACTTTCTCTGAAGGTCGGAGATGAAAAGTCAGAGATTTTTTGCTCCCATCCAAGTTCAGGGACAGTATTTGTATTTTGTATTTGTTTTATTTGTAACGCGCACCATCAGGCCCGTAGGCATCAGGGCGCAACTTAGACATGGTTACATGAGCGAACAGTTACATAAAATCAACAAATTTACATTACATAGTGATCAGGGCATATAGGCAATATATACATATATACAGACGTAGCTTGTGGCAAGCGTTTGCAGAAGTGGGTCTGGGCATCAAGGCTGGTTAAAGAGCCAGGATTTAGTTTTAGATTTAAAGGCGTTAACGCTTTCTTCAGCATGGATGGTGAGAGGGAGAGCATTCCAAAGCTTAGAGGCTAGGACGGGGAAGCTAGATCCACCCGCCTTTTGGAGTTTGAACCTGGGAATGGTTAGGCAGTAGGTCTGAGCCGTTCTTTGCGGGCGGGTAGGCGCGTGTCTGGAAAGCCGGCTGCAAAGATATGGTGGGGCTTGGTTAGCTAGGCATTTGTGGGTGAGGCCTAAGACTTTCAGTGAAATTCTCTGTTTGACCGGTAGCCAGTGTAGGTTGGATCTGGATTCCGAGATGTGATGGTTTCTAGCGATGTTTAGGGCAGCTCTAATAGCGTTATTTTGAGTAATTTGCAGTTTGTTCAAGTTCTCTTGGCTCGTGCCAAGGTAGAGGGCGCTCCCATAGTCAATTTTGGCCATGATGAGCGTTCTGGCTAGGGTGACAGTGTTGGGTGTAGTCAGAAATGGCCTGCAGGCTGTAATGAGTTTGCAGGTGTAGGCTGAAGAGGATCTGACTGCGTTTGTTTGTCGGGTTAGTAATAGAGTGGCGTCAAGGTAGACGCCAAGAGTTTTGGTGTCCTTCGAAACATGGATGGTGTTGCCATCGATGATAAATGCTCGGTAGGATGGCTCAAGTTTGCTGAGACGTTGCGTGGTGCCCAAGATGAGGAGCTCGGTCTTGTCATCATTGAGGCATAGCTGGTGTTGCGCCATCCAGGCTTGGATGACCAGGTAGACCTCATTCAGGGCCTTGGTGTCTGCCACGTAGTCACCGGTGATAGGAATGAGTATCTGGGTGTCGTCCACGTAGTTAGTATAGGAGACACCCAGATGGTCAAGTACATCAAAGAGTGGTTTTGTAAATACGTTATAGAGCGTTGGCGACACACAAGAACCCTGGGGGACGCCGCAGTGAATCGGGGAAGGATCTGCAGCTGCAGATTGAGAAAAGACCCACATAGATCTATTGCTCAAGAAGGATTTGATCCAGGCCGTAGCTGATGGTGAGAAGTGGGCGGCTGAGTGAAGATGTTTGCATAGGATTTGGTGATTGACCAGATCGAAGGCCGCAGAGAGGTCAAGTAGAAGTAACATGGCAAGTTTGCCGTTGTCCTTTAACACTTCGATCTGGGTTTTTAAGTCTAGTAGAGCTGTCTCAGTTCCGTGTCTGGGACGGAAGCCGGATTGTCTGAAGCCTAGGAGATTGTTGGCTTCCAGGTGCTCTTGGATTTGCAAGTATGCTGCACGGTCCAGGATTTTTAACAGGAACGGGACAGTGGTGATGGGTCGGTAATTGGTAGGTATGCTGGGGTCGAGGGAGGGTTTTTTAAGCAGGGGATCACCCAAGCTTCCTTGAGGTTGTCAGGAACGGTACCCGTTTTAAAGGATGAGTTGATGAAGGCTGTGATGAAAGGGGCCAGATAGCGGGCGGATTCCTTGATAATTGAGGCAGGGCAGGTGTCGCCCTGGCAGTTGGATGGTTTGATCCTCAGAATAATGTTTTCTACCTCCGCACTGGTGAGCGGTGAGAAGGTAAATCGATTGCAGTTTGGGACGTCAGGGGAGAAGGCCCCTGCGGCGGTTGGACGGTGATTGTTCAATTTTAGGTTAATTTGTTTGGCGTATTGGTTCTCATAGATACAGGGCCTCAAGCGACCTTCATGTCTCAAAAATTAATAGAAACTCTGAACCAAGAAAGAGGGAAATATCACTGTATTAGCCATGTACCACCATTGAGGGTAAGGAAATCATAGTTGAAGGGGCTCTTGGAGTAGACTTTTTTTTTAAAAAAGACTCACCCATACAAATGCTAATTATTGATCCTCAGAGTAAACCTAATTTACTGGAAATCAATTTATTTTGGAAAGCTTTAGCCCCTGATAGATCATGTAAAACATGTCCTTTGGACCCAAACCTACAGCCCGATCAAATTAAAGAGGAGTGCAACTATGTCTATTTATATGGCACATGTTACTTGATTGAAAAACATCTGACTGTGTGGAGGTGCATTTTCAGAATACACAATTTCCAGACATCACTGTCATATGTGTGAAAGAACAGGACATCTTCCCCCAAATAATGAGTGGTTTTCCACTTTGGAGGGAAATACTCTGAAATGTTAGCTACGGCAGAACTTCAGTGAGGATCAAGGTAGACTGGATGATAACTCAACAGACGAAATCAGCAGCATAGGATACACTACAAAAGAAAGGAGTTCTCATATTATTCCCTCTTCAACACAAGGAAGGTAAGGGATATATTCAGGGTAATACATAGAATTTTGCACAAAAGTGGCGCACGCGGCTGGCGCACAGTGTCCCCGTGCAATACACTGCGCCAGCCGCGTGCGATAAAATCAATTTCATCGCACAGCGAATTCATGGATTCCAGCCTCCAAAACCAGCCGTGGCGCAGAGTGGCACAGCGACCCTGCAGCAGCGCCAGTTACGCCCCCAGGATGGCCCTCACGCAAGGAAAAGCCTTCAAAATTCCCAATTCATCGCAAAGGGCTACGCTAACCCTGGACCAGTTCACAGGGCTGCCAAACAGCAAATGCCAAGCGGTGAACGTGTATTTCAGTGGTTCGCGGGAAATATCACACGCGATTGTCCTGGGTACGTGTACATCAGGGGTGCGCATGAAGTAACAAGCGCGATTCCATCAGCGCACGTGTATTCCAGGGGTGCACGGGAAGTATCACACACAAAATCAGCAGGGTACGTGTATTTCAGGGGTGCGCGGGAAGTATCACACGTGATTTCACATGGTACGTGTATTTCAGGGGTGCGCGGGAAGTATCACACGCGATTCCATCAGGGCACGTGTATTCCAGGGGTGCGCGTGAAGTATCACACGCGATTCCATCAGGGCACGTGTATTCCAGGGGTGCGCGGGAAGTATCACATGCAAAATCAGCAGGGTACGTGTATTTCAGGGGTGCGCGGGAAGTATCACACGCGATTCCATCAGGGTACGTGTATTTCAGGGGTGCGCGGGAAGTATCACACGCGATTCCATCAGGGCACATGTATTTCAGGGGTGCGCGGGGAGCATTACACGTGAATTGGCCGTGTGGGTCCTCCCAGGTGTTCCCTCTACACCCTCCACGGCCCCTGCAGCCAGCCCACACCACAGGGGACCACCCTGCACCCATGCCCATGTCCCGCAGGCAGCCCATCCACCATGGCCATGCCCCCCAGCCAAGCCACATGTCACCTTGCACTACTGATCAACAACGCATGTCTCCCAGCACCCTCACCCCCTAGCACTGTGGGGCACCTGCCAGCAGGCCCCCACACATGTCCAACTCATGTCCCCCTGCACCCGCACCCCCAAGCACTATGGGGCACCCTCCACTAGGCCCACACTCATGTCTCCCAGCACCCCCACACCGCAGCCTCCAGGGGCACCCTCCACCAGGCCCCCACTCCTTCCTACCACCCTCCCCACCACCCCAGCAGTGCGATTCGCCTGTGTACGTGTATATCAGGGTTGTGCGTGTAGTCTGACACGCGATATCAGCAGGGTACGTGTATTACGGGGTTCGCAGGAAGTTCCACATGCGATTGCCCTGGGTACGTGTATTTCGGGGTGCGCCTGAAGTTCCACATGCGATTTCAGCAGGGTACGTGTATTCCAAGGTGCGCAGGAAGTTCCACACGCTATTTCAGCAGGGTACGTGTATTCCAAGGTGCAAGTGAAATTCCACATACGAATCCAGCAGCCTACGTGGATTCCGGGGGTACCGGGCAGTCCTACACGTGATTCGGCCGTGTGGGTCCTCCCAGCTGTTCACTCGACACAATCCACGGCCCCTGCAGGCAGCCCACACCACAGGGGACTACCCTGCACATGTCCCGCAGGCAGCCCATCCACCATGCCCATGCCCCCCAGCCAACCCACATGTCACCTTGCACTACTGCCCACCAACGCATGTCCCCCTGCACCCCCACCCCCCAGCACTGTGGTGCACCCACCACCAGGCCCCCACTCATGTCCAACTCATGTCTCCCAGCACCCCCACCTCCCCAGCACTGTGGGCCACCCTCCCCCAGGCCCCCACTCATGTCTCCCAGCATCCCCAGCATCCAGGGGCACCCTCCACCAGGCCCCCACTCATGTCCCCCTGCACCCCCACACCCCTGCATCCAGGGGCACCCTCCGACAGGCCCCCACTCATGTCTCCCAGCACCCCCACCCCCCTGCATCCAGGGGCACCCTCCACCAGGCCCCCACTCATGTCGCCCTGCACCCCCACCCCCTGCATCCAGGGGCACCCTCCACCAGGCCCCCACTCATGTCTCCCTGCACCCCCACCCCCCAGCACTGTGGTGCACCCTCCACCAGGCCCCCACTCATGTCTCCCTGCACCCCCACCCCCCACCAGTTAGGACCACCCTCCACCAGGCCCCCACTCATGTCCAACTCATGTCTCCCAGCACCCCCACCCCCAGCACTGTAGGGCACCCTCCACCAGGCCCCCACTCATGTCCCCCTGCACCCCCACACCCCTGCATCCAGGGGCACCCTCCACCAGGCCCCCACTCATGTCCCCCAGCACCCCCACCCCACCCACCAGTAAGGGGGCACCCTCCACCGGGCCCCCGCTCATGTCCCCCTGCACCCCCACCCCCCTGCATCCAGGGGCACCCTCCACCAGGCCCCCACTCATGTCCCCCAGCACCCCCACCCCACCCACCAGTAAGGGGGCACCCTCCACCGGGCCCCCGCTCATGTCCCCCTGCACCCCCACCCCCCTGCATCCAGGGGCACCCTCCACCAGGCCTCCACTCATGTCGCCCTGCACCCCCACCCCCTGCATCCAGGGGCACCCTCCACCAGGCCCCCACTCATGGCTCCCTGCACCCCCACCCCCCAGCACTGTGGTGCACCCTCCACCAGGACCCCACTCATGTCTCCCTGCACCCCCACCCCCCACCAGTCAGGGCCACCCTCCACCAGGCCCCCACTCATGTCCAACTCATGTCTCCCAGCACCCCCACCCCCAGCACTGTAGGGCACCCTCCACCAGGCCCCCACTCATGTCCCCCTGCACCCCCACAACCCTGCATCCAGGGGCACCCTCCACCAGGCCCCCAGTCATGTCCCCCAGCACCCCCACCCCCCACCAGTCAGGGGCACCCTCCACCAGGCCCCCACTCATGTCCCCCTGCACCCCCACCCCCTGCATCCAGGGGCACCCTCCACCAGGCCCCCACTGATGTCTCCCTGCACCCCCACCCCCCTGCATCCAGGGGCACCCTCCACCAGGCCCCCACTCATGTTCCCCTGCACCCCCACCCCCCTGCATCCAGGGGCACCCTCCACCAGGCCCCCACTAATGTCTCCCTGAACCCCCACCCCCCTGCATCCAGGGGCACCCTCCACCAGGCCCCCACTCATGTCTCCCTGCACCCCCACCCCCCAGCACTGTAGGGCACCCTCCACCAGGCCCCCACTCATGTCCCCCTGCACCCCCACACCCCTGCATCCAGGGGCACCCTCCACCAGGCCCCCACTTATGTCCCCCAGCACCCCCACCCCCCACCAGTCAGGGGCACCCTCCACCAGGCCCCCACTCATGTCCCCCTGCACCCCCACCCCCCTGCATCCAGGGGCACCCTCCACCAGGCCCCCACTGATGTCTCCCTGCACCCCCACCCCCCTGCATCCAGGGGCACCCTCCACCAGGCCCCCACTCATGTTCCCCTGCACCCCCACCCCCCTGCATCCAGGGGCACCCTCCAGCAGGCCCCCACTAATGTCTCCCTGCACCCCCACCCCCCACCAGGCCCCCACTCATGTCTCCCTGCACCCCCACCCCCCAGCACTGTGGTCTACCCTCCACCAGGCCCCCACTCATGTCTCCCTGCACCCCCACACCCCACCAGTCAGGGCCACCCTCCACCAGGCCCCCACTCATGTCCAACTCATGTCTCCCAGCACCCCCACCCCCCAGCACTGTAGGGCACCTCCACCAGCCCCCCACTCATGTCCCCCTGCACCCCCACCCCCCTGCATTCAGGGGCACCCTCCACCAGGCCCCCACTCATGTCTCCCAGCACCCCCACCCCCCACCAGTCAGGGGCACCCTCCACCAGGCCCCCACTCATGTCCCCCTGCACCCCCACCCCCTGCATCCAGAGGCACCCTCCACCAGGCCCCCACTAATGTCCCCCTGCACCGCCACACCCCTGCATCCAGGGGCACGATCCACCAGGCCCGCACTCATGTC
Organism: Ambystoma mexicanum; assembly: GCF_040938575.1. NCBI lineage: Eukaryota > Metazoa > Chordata > Amphibia > Caudata > Ambystomatidae > Ambystoma > Ambystoma mexicanum. Next base: position 513,333,213 of record NC_090939.1, read on the forward strand.
TCCCTGCACCCCCACCCCCCAGCACTGTGGTGCACCCACCACCAGGCACCCACTCATGTCCAACTCATGTCTCCCAGCACCCCCACCCCCCAGCACTGTGGGCCACCCTCCCCCAGGCCCCCACTCATGTCTCCCTGCACCCCCACGCTCCACCAGTCAGGGGCACCCTCCACCAAGCCCCCACTCATGTCTCCCTCCACCCCCACCCCCCTGCATCCAGGGGCACCCTCCACCAGGCCCCCACTCATGTCTCCCAGCACCCCCACCCCCCACCAGTCAGGGGCACCCTCCACCAGGCCCCCACTCATGTCCCCCTGCACCCCCACCCCCCAGCACTGTGGGGCACCTTCCACCAGGCCCCCACTCATGGCCCCCTGCACTCCCACCCCCCTGCATCCAGGGGCACCCTCCACCAGGCCCCCACTCATGTCTCCCTGCAGCCCCACCCCCTGCATCCACGGGCACCCTCCACCAGGCCCCCACTCATGTCTCCCTGCACCCCCACCCCCCTGCATCCAGGGGCACCCTCTACCAGGCCCCCACTCATGTCTCCCTGCACCCCCACCCCCCAGCACTGTGGTGCACCCACCACCAGGCCCCCACTCATGTCCAACTCATGTCTCCCAGCACCCCCACCCCCCAGCACTGTGGGCCACCCTCCCCCAGGCCCCCACTCATGTCTCCCAGCACCCCCACCCCCACAGCATCCAGGGGCACCCTCCACCAGGCCCCCACTCATGTCCAACTCATGTCTCCCAGCACCCCCACCCCCCAGCACTGTAGGGCACCCTCCACCAGGCCCCCACTCATGTCCACCTGCACCTCCACCCCCCTGCATCCAGGGGCACCCTCCACCAGGCCCCCAATCATGTCTCCCAGCACCCCCACCCCCACCAGTCAGGGGCACCCTCCACCAGGCCCCCACACATGTCCCCCTGCACCCCCACCCCCTGCATCCAGGGGCACCCTCCACCAGGCCCCCACTCATGTCCCCCTGCACCCCACCCCCCTGCATCCAGGGGCACCCTCCACCAGGTCCCCACTCATGTCTCCCTGCACCCCCACCCCCCAGCACTGTGGAGCACCCACCACCAGACGCCCACGCATGTCCAACTCATGTCTCCCAGCACCCCCACCCCCCAGCACTGTGGGGCACCCTCCACCAGGCCCCCACTCATGTCCCCCTGCACCCCCACCCCCCATCACTGTGGTGCACCCACCACCAGGCCCCCACTCATGTCCAACTCATGTCTCCCAGCACCCCCACCCCCCAGCACTGTGGTGCACCATCCACCAGGCCCCCACTCATGTCCCCCTTCACCCCCACCCCCCTGCATCCAGGGGCACCCTCCACCAGGCCCCTACTCATGTCTCCCTGCACCCCCACCCCCCAGCACTGTGGCCCACCCTCCCCCAGGCCCCCACTCATGTCTCCATGCACCCCCACCCCCCAGCACTGTGGGGCACCCTCCACCAGGCCCCCACTCATGTCCTCCTGCACCCCCACCCCCCAGCACTGTGGTGCACCCACCACCAGGCCCCCACTCATGTCCAACTCATGTCTCCCAGCACCCCCACCCCCCAGCACTGTGGGCCACCCTCTCCCAGGCCCCCACTCATGTCTCCCTGCACCCCCACCCCCCAGCACTGTGGGGCACCCTCCACCAGGCCCCCACTCATGTCCCCCTGCACCCCCCCCAGCACTGTGGTGCACCCACCACCAGGCCCCCACTCATGTCCAACTCATGTCTCCCGGCACCCCCACCCCCCAGCACTGTGGTGCACCCTCCACCAGGCCCCCACTCATGTCTCCATGCACCCCCACCCCCCAGCACTGTGGGGCACCCTCCACCAGGCCCCCACTCATGTCCCCCTGCACCCCCACCCCCCAGCACTGTGGTGCACCCACCACCAGGCCCCCACTCATGTCCAACTCATGTCTCCCAGCACCGCCACCCCCCTGCATCCAGGGGCACCCTCCACCAGGCCCCCACTCATGTCTCCCTGCACCCCCACCCCCCAGCACTGTAGTGCAGCCACCACCAGACCCCACTCATGTCCAACTCATGTCTCCCAGCACCCCCACCCCCCAGCACTGTGGGCCACCCTCCCCCTCCCCCAGGCCCCCACTCATGTCCCCCTGCACCCCCACCCCCCAGCACTGTTGGGCACCCTCCACCAGGCCCCCACTCATGGCCCCCTGCACCACCACCCCCTGCATCCACGGGCACCCTCCACCAGGCCCCCACTCATGTCTCCCTGCACCCCCACCCCCCTGCATCCAGTGGCACCCTCCACCAGGCCCCCACTCATGTCTCCCTGCACCCCCACCCCCCAGCACTGTGGTGCACCCACCACCAGGCCCCACTCATGTCCAACTCATGTCTCCCAGCACCCCCACCCCCCAGCACTGTGGGCCACCCTCCCCCAGGCCCCCACTCATGTCTCCCAGCACCCCCACCCCCCAGTATCCAGGGGCACCCTCCACCAGGCCCCCACTCATGTCCAATTCATGTCTCCCAGCACCCCCACCCCCCAGCACTGTAGGGCACCCTCCACCAGGCCCCCACTCATGTCTCCCAGCACCCCCACCCCCACCAGTCAGGGGCACCCTCCACCAGGCCCCCACACATGTCCCCCTGCACCTCCACCCCCCTGCATCCAGGGGCACCCTCCACCAGGCCCCCAATCATGTCTCCCAGCACCCCCACCCCCTGCATCCAGGGGCACCCTCCACCAGGCCCCCACTCATGTTTCCCTGCACCCCCACCCCCCTGCATCCAGGGGCACCCTCCACCAGGCCCCCACTCATGTCTCCCTGCACCCCCAGCCCCCAGCACTGTGGAGCACCCACCACCAGGCCCTCACTCATGTCCAACTCATGTCTCCCTGCACCCCCACCCCCCAGCACTGTGGGGCACCCTCCACCAGGCCCCCACTCATGTCCCCCTGCACCCCCACCCCCATCACTGTGGTGCACCCACCACCAGGCCCCCACTCATGTCCAACTCATGTCTCCCAGCACCCCCACCCCCCAGCACTGTGGTGCACCCTCCGCCAGGCCCCCACTCATGTCTCCCAGCATCCCCACCCCCCTGCATCCAGGGGCACCCTCCACCAGGCCCCACTCATGTCTCCCTGCACCCCCACCCCCTGCATCCAGGGGCACCCTCCACCAGGCCCCCACTCATGTCCCCCTGCACCCCCACCCCCCTGCATCCAGGGGCACCCTCCACCAGGCCCCCACTCATGTCTCCCTGCACCCCCACCCCCCAGCACTGTGGGGCACCCTCCACCAGGCCCCCACTCATGTCTCCCTGCACCCCCACCCCCCAGCACTGTGGTGCACCCACCACGAGGCCCCCACTCATGTCCAACTCATGTCTCCCAGCACCCCCACCCCCCAGCACTGTGGGCCACCCTCTCCCAGGCCCCCATTCATGTCTCCCTGCACCCCCACCCCCCAGCACTGTGGGGCACCCTCCACCAGGCCCCCACTCATGTCCCCCTGCACCCCCACCCCCCAGCACTGTGGTGCACCCACCACCAGGCCCTACTCATGTCCAACTCATGTCTCCCGGCACCCCCACCCCCCAGCACTGTGGTGCACCCTCCACCAGGCCCCCACTCATGTCTCCCAGCACCCCCAACCCCCTGCATCCAGGGGCACCCTCCACCTGGCCCCCACTCATGTCTCCCTGCACCCCCACCCCCTTGCACCCAGGGGCACCCTCCACCAGGCCCCCACTCATGTCCCCCTGCACCCCCACCCCACTGCATCCAGGGGCACCCTCCACCAGGCCCCCACTCATGTCTCCCTGCACCCCCACCCCCGAGCACTGTGGTGCACCCTCCACCAGGCCCCCACACATGTCCCCCAGCCAACATGTCATCACAATCTAGATTCCTGGCCCTTATGGTCAGCCTCCAAATGCCAAACACCCACCCGAGTATTGCATCCACCCACTTAGAAATGGCAATTACATGATAGAACCCCAATTGCAAGTTTGTAAATAAACACATGTCCCTCACATACACACAATGGGTGTCAGTGAATGTCAAAACCCATATCATGATATGCATGAAACCAATGAGATGATACTACACATTGAAGTTTGAAGAAAAAATATGTATTAAAAGCAACATAAATTGAATCAAAAATAAACAAACAAAAATGGAAATTAAAAAAAAAAAGCAGCATGTCCGTGAAATAATGTAAAACCACAAATCATAATCCAAAGGAAAGGTGTCCAAAGTCACAGTTCACAAAAGTAAATCCAATGGAAAATTAAAATTTAAAACCATTGCTCCTTGGGTAAATCATAAAAAAAAAAAAATGAAAATCCAACAGTCAACTATATACAGATAAACAATCCAGGGTCCATGATCCCAACAGAAGAAATGAAACCTATCTAATAACACTACCTAATAAAAAAAACTATATACAAAAATGTGGCCCATTGTCCAAAAGGTCCAAAAAAAATGTAAAACCAAAAGAAACCTAACACTAACTACAGAACTATTTACAAGGGCAGCGGGCTAGTCCAACGGCTCACTTCGGGTTTGTCCGGGCCAGGACATCATCGAACTCCTGCTCAATGTCCCGCAGGCGGTCCTCCTCCATGGCCCAGAGGGTCCGCAGGGCCGTCGACATGTTCACCTCCAACTCCCTGCGGATTTCCTCGAGGCACTCGGCCGCCTCAGGGCCCTCCGCATGGAGTTCTCCGCCCTGACCATCGTGAGCCGTGCCTCTTCCGCCCGCTGCCACTCCGCATCTATGGTGTGGCCCAACCGCTGCCACACGGAAGACACTTCCCGTCCTGGGTCCTCCTGCCCTCCGGCCGATGCCTGCCGCTCCGATTGCGAAAGGCCCTGAGCCATCATGACTCCCACCTCGTTACTGCTGCTGCTGTGCCTCTGCCCGTACCCTGGCTCCTGCTGCCTGCACATCCTCCACCGGCTGGGGTGCAGTCGTTGATATGGCCACCCCTGCTGGACGTCTGACTCCCGACTGTGGCAGTGATGCCTCCTCCACCAGCCTGGCCGCACCGTCAGAGGCAGCTCCACAGGGCACCCAGGTGACTAATGGGTGGGAAGATGGCACGGAGGACGACTGGCGCATAGGGGGTTCAGTTGAGGAGAGGGTCTGAGCAAGCCCCATCAAACGGAGGAATCCGGCCTGGGTGACCTGTCCCAGTAGGCCGACGCGGTCAACGAGCCATTCGAGATGACGTGCAGTCTCCTCATGAAAAGACTGCAGGTCATCTCGCATGGCCCGTTGACGCAACGCCACACCAGTCAGGACAGACTCAACCCAGACCCGGATAGCCACGTCTGCAGGCAGAGGAAGGCCAGTTGTTGTGAGCTCATCCCCTGCCTGAAAACAGGTCTGGACGTAGGCATCCCTGCTGGTGCAAGATGATGCAGTGACAGGATCAGGGACAGGATTGCACACAGACACCTCCGCGGCGGCCTGTGCTGCCTCCTGTCCCTGGTCCTGCACTGCACCACTAGCACCAGTGGAATCCCCACCTCCAGACCCCGTCTCTGTTGCTTGCACGGCCTCCTCCTCCACCAAACCCCCCAGCAACCTGGATGACTCCGTGCCATCTTCCCCCGTTTGGCCCTGTGGGGTCCCAGCTGCCCCTTCTGCTGCCGAGGAGTCCAACTCCGACCTCCGCCTCTTGGACCTCCCCCCGGCAGCTGCGGCCTGGGACGCGGCACCGGACTCCTCACTCCCCGACGAGATCACAACCTGGGAGGGGAGCCGGGCCTTGCGTCTCCGGCTGGCGGTGCGATCCCCGCCGCTGTGCTCCACAGCACCTTCTCCGCCCTCTTCATCAGTTGATGCTGCAGACAGGGAGAAATAAAACACAGGCATCAGGGCACTGTACAATGGACACATACACACATGACAGTTGTACATGAGTGGCATTGGCAAACCTCAGACATGGCATCACAATCGCCAACACACATGTCATTTCAACTTGCACACATGAGCCATTCCACAGCCATATCGCAACTGCTAGCACCATCCATACACATACAACAGCATGAGCAGGCAAAGGTGAGCCAGACATCACATGCAACACAGGGAGTGCACTACACATGCACACACCCCACCACACTTGCATGCATGTGTACACCTCTGCCAACTGTTGCAGTGTTCAGATGGGCATCCATGTCACATCTGCCAATCAGGCTTCCACATCCCGCTGTCACATGCATCCATGTTGCATCACTGTTGCACCCTTGTCAAATACATGCACATGTACACAGTGCTGATACATGCAGCTGAAAACAACATCCATGTGTGACATCACGAACATGCCAACTTACATACACATTCATCCAAACATGTGTGCCCACACAACTGCATTTGGCATGCAAGCCTACTTACACAAGCACCATCCATGTCTCACACATGACAGCTCTCGCATGTGTTAGCCTCACAGCCCTGTACACCCCCACCCATACTCGGCCCCATACAAACACATGTACAACCTGCACACTACTGGCACATCACCACATGCACAGCTTACAATCATGATGCATGTACACTTACCGCTCGACTCCACATGGGTCTGCCTCTCAAGGACCTGGACGTGGAGCGCTGGGGATATGCGTTCCAGGACCCTCATCTGATCGTCCGACAAGTGGCCCCGGCGCCCCTTAGCATCCGCTGCCTTCAAGAGGGAACGGGCCTTGTTGAGGGTCCTAGACCTGAAGTCCTCCCAGCGCTTCTTGACATGTTGGAAGTCGCGGACTGCCACCCCCTCCGCGTGGATGGCAGTCACGATGTCCATCCAGATCCGAGTCCGTCCTTCATTGTCGGTGCGCAAACTTCCGAAGAGGGCATCATACTGCCCCAGGACTTGCTCCACCAGGATACCAACTTCGGTGGCAGTGAAGCTGGTGCCCCTCTGCCTCTCTGGCTGGGGGTTGTCAGTGGTGCCAGATGTTGCAGTGCCCGACATGACAACCCCAGAGGCAGGAGTGGGTGGGCAACTGGGTCCGGGGCTGGCCTGTGGAGCGATGGAATCCCAGTCGGGAGTCTTCGGTTCCAGCAGGGGTGGTCACAGCAACAGCACCCCTGGCTAATGTGCAGGCAGCAAATGGCAGGGCACGTGGGCAGCAGGCAATCAGGCAGCAGCAAATGGCAGGTGGGAGCGTGCTCGGGGCTCTGGGGGGCAGTAATTCGGCCTTCTGGGCAGGAGCGTGGTCTTCCGTGTGCTTATGCGTTGCCAGCTTGATAAGGAGTGATTTGGCACGTGAAAATCCAGCACGTCTGCATGTAATTCGAGGAAAGGGCCTTAGCGCGTAAGCGCGTCAGCACACGTACGCAAATTCATTGGCCCAAAGGCCAACAGTGCGTATGCGCGTCTGTGTCGTGTGCGCACGGGCGTTTCCCTGTACACGGGTGCATGTTACACGTCCAATGACTGCAAGTCAGAGTGTCAGCGCGTGTAATTGGAGGATGGAGCCTTAGCGCGTACATGCGGAAGTGACGCTGGACGTGTGGTCATGTTTAAAAGCTACGTGTAGAACGCCATTTCCTTGTACGTGCTTTTCGTGGAGAGCGAGTGGGTGAAATCTGTACTTCTTGTCGGTTCACACGCGATTTACTTCACGGCGTTCCAAGTTCGTACTCCCTGTTACCTCTGACAGCTTTTTCTCTTCTTGTCTTTTTCCTGGGCCTGTTTCCTCAAACAGCATTCACTTCTCCTGTTGTCCTGTCTCCTCAGACAGCGTACAATTCTTCTTTTGGCGGGGGTGTTGCCAACGCGCACACGCGCGTATTTTACACGCGATTTTTCCTGGCAGACGGTGAGTCGCGCACATATTTGACATCTGTGCTTGCCCGGTGTGTTGCCTACCCCTTCAGAGGTCAGGGTTTTTTTTCCACGCACGTGGTCTAGGATGGGTTGCATGCACATTATCTCCCTTTTTCGGGGTGCCTGTGCGTTGCGTGACCCGTCATCTTCCCCCAGGGGTCACATACAGCCTTGCTAGAGCACTAGGGTATGAATTCCATCTAGTACCCTACCCCTTTGACCCCCAATTGCCCAGGACAATAGTTTACTGCAACTCTCATACGCACATCTACATCAGTGCCATGGTTGGGAGGCGAGCACGCGGTTGTGGGATGTTTTTACCCATGCATCCGAGCCCTACCTCAAAAACTGTGCAGTACTGGCATTAAAAACATCATGATGGCCAGAGCTTCCCAGAAAATGCCCAGGGAAGTGCATGAAGAATAGGCTGCCACCCATTTTTGCCGATGTTATGGGCACAGAAGGGCACTGCCTAAAACCACCATTGGACTACCCACACCGTAGTCTGAAACCATTGGGAATGGCAATGCTGATTGCCAAAAGCAACCTAGAATTGTGGGGAATTCATTTTCTTAAATCCCAAAAATGGGTGCATTACCAGTACTCACCACTATCAGAAAGCCGGCGTTTTAAAACAACACCAGACTTTTTTTTTTTTTTGTGTAAAACTGAATAGATGAACCCAAAGCAGGCCAAAGAAAGACTTACTGAGGGGTGGATACCATGTAAAGTTATATTCTGAAGTGACTTGAAGGTTTATAACAAGACTGGCTGAGCTGTGGATTTCAGCAGTTTAAGTAAATTTGGACTGAAAGACACTAAAAATCTAAATGTTTAAAAGAAATGAGTGACCTACTTTTGAGTGTCACATAGGTTGCAATTGTTTAAATGTCATAGTTTTAAACTTAGAATCAGCATTCTAGCTGCATATGTAAAATGGTTAATTTTATTTGAATGCAGAAAACTGGGTAACTAAAAGTGACATTAGCTGGGGCCTGGCTTAAGGAACTGAATTCTGCCCACCAGCTACCCCCGACAGGAGATGAGACTTGCACAACAGCTGTGTTCCCAGGCCTATCTGCCTTTTGCTGTTCCCACCCAAAAGGGATATGACACTTCTCTGATTGAATTACCAAGGGACTGCTAGAGACTAAACATAGGACCCAGGCAGAGGGTTTATTGAAGTGGCCATGAATGGCTTCCTCTTGAACAATGGGCCTTCCAGGGCCCAGGCAGATGGTTTATTGCAGGGGTAATAAAAATGGCTTCCTCTTGGCAGAAACTGGGAGGGGGAGAAACTGGAGCCAGAGGCTGAGCTTGAAGAAAGTGGAAAGACTGGTTTCTGTACCATGTGACCTGAAAAGACACACCCCTGTAGCCAGAATATGGTCTTAGAAAAAGATGAATAACTCATAGTACGGACTTGTCATAATTATTTAAATGATACCATAATTTTTGTGATTTTTCTGCCCACATTTTAAGAGGTTTTTAGAACCGGTGGTATGATCTGGGGGCAAACTAGCAGTTAAGAGGGTATTACTTAAAATGTATGCATGTTAAAAATCTGACACTTCATCAAGTAATGTCCATACTCCTTGCGCACATGTGTACATTTGGGGTAATGTCCGATATTGCGAAACCAGTTAAAAAGAGCAAATGTCGCCATTTCTGAATGCAAGCTCCCAGGAAGAGCAGATTTGGACAGGGTATACCTCCTGTGATATGTGGTGGGTGCATGTAATTTTAAACAAATGTGTACCTGTGCAAATATGTCTTTTGGGTCAAAATATAGATTGTGTGTAATTTGACAGGGGTGGGTTCTCTGTACCATAAACAGACCTCATCATGATGACACTTCATTTCATTCCCCCAATCAAGGGGAAGAGGATGAAGTGGCCAATGACAAGTGGAGAGGGGTAGAGCCTAGTGATGCTGCACACACACCCATTTTCAAAACACATAAAAGCAGACAGTCAGGACAGATAGGGACATTCAATTCCAGTTGCTGCAACGCGCTCTGCCGGACCATACCACATCCAGAGATCCAGACTTCAAATCCATCAATCTCCAGAGAAAGCTGTGCAGAAAGATCCAGAAGCAGTGCTGTACCCAGAGAGAGCAGAGCTGACCCAGACCACTGTTAGCAGAACCACAGAGCTGACCCAGATCACTGTGAAGTGCCGAGACTAGACCGGAGTACAGTCCGAAAACCTGACCAGATCCGTGGCGAGGCCCATTCTATTTCTAAATATATTGTGAGTACCTAGCAGAACCGTGCAGAACCAATCTCTTAGTTAAAATAATATAATTCACTCTATTTTAATCTAACCAGAACTGTCTCCTAGAAGTTGTACCTTGTCATTTTGCAAAACTGTCACTTGTCACTTTGAACTTTAAATTTTCAAATCTGAAAAACGACCTTTACCATATCGCTCATATCTCTGTGACCGTTTGTCTTAGAGACTTGCAGTAACTTTCCTCTGAAAGCTGGGAATGTTGGCTTTCCAACGAATCTAGAACCGCATTCCTACCCCCTATATTTTTGCCGCAATCGCAAAAAACGCATGTGCGAATTTTACCGCGATTTGAAAATTCCTCCACGTGTGAAAACAGCAGCTTCTTGCTAGAACTGTTAGAAAGTCGTTTGCAACCTGCCAATCATTCGTAGAACATTGCTAGAGTGAGCCTGGTCTAATATTAACTAGATACCACTCACCCTGAACCTCTAGGGGGAATTAAAAGCATTTTAGCATATTTTTCACTTCATTGCCAGCACATGTAAAAGCATTTTGGGCCTGTGTTTCAAACTTCTGTAGTCTAAGCTTGCTGGGGTGAACTGAATTACATTTGATTGCATTTCTGAGAACTGTGTGCTTTCCTTCCATTTCCTTGCATTGCATAAAGGGGGGAGGGGATTGCCAGAGAAAAGTGATTACATTGTTTTGTTGAAATCATATTGAGTATTTTCTGTATTGCATTTTCATTCAACATTGCATCCATCTGAATTTATATAAAGCATTCTCTACCACCTTATTCTTCTGTTCCTATTCACAAGTGTGCTAGTGCCAGACTATCCATCATTGATTACTGCTCAGATTCAGTGTGATATTCAATTATTAATTTATTATAAAGCATGATATATATATATATTGTTTAAATTCTCAAATAAACCTTTTAAACTTGCAAAACAGAACTACTTCTTGGCTCAGTGGGGTCAGGGGGATTCCAAGAGAGGGGTGTTATATAGGGGTAGTCATCCAGAACGCATGAACTGGACATAAAGATATATCAATAAGGGTTTCCATTCAGTATCCCAGACTAGGCATTGACTTAGCTGTAGTGTTGAATTGAATCCTCTTACACGGTAAGGGTGGCAAAGGTGGGCGAGCCACAAGAGGTGGCCGTGCTGGATACGGTAGGGGACGTGGCCAGGACTTGCAGGGTGCCCCTAGCCCCCCATGTGTGGGTGACCAGTCTGGGACACCCATGCCCCCCCGGTTGAGGGTTACGTGGCTGACACCATCCCTGCTCAGCCCTTGTTGGACCAGCCCATTGTGGCACCAGACCTGGCACAGGGTGACTCCATGGCTGACTTCCAGGTCAGCAGGTCTAGGCCACGTGTGGCGGTGCACGTTGGTGTCACCAGCCCACGTGGATCAGGGGCAGCTATGTCATCTGCTGCCCCGAGTAGGCAGGGTGGGGAGGCTGCAGGGGCAGCTGCGGCTCCATCCACCCTAGCTCTGAGTGTCCCAGCCAGGACAGTGTCAGTCCTATTCCATCCTGCTGACGTTCCCCCTGACTACATCACACTTCAGCTAATGCCTGCACCAGGTCCCATGGTGAGTGTTCATTCCCATACTCCTAGTCCACAGTCCACCGGGGCTCCTGCCCCTAGTGTCCAGAGCGGCGTAGGACGCTCAGTATCACCACCACCTTCCAAGCGGAAGAGGAAGAGTGCTCGTCCAGTACAGGCTGATGCCCCAGACACGGCTACACAGTCTGGCCCACCAAGGAAGCCCAGCTTCAATCAGGTCGAACTTGATGCACTTGTGGAGTATGTGTCCGCACATGACAGCGAAATGGTGATTACTGCAGGATGCAAGACCACACCTGCAGAACGTCAGACCCACTGGCAGACCATTGCGGAACTCATAAGTGCCCTTGGATTTGTGAGGCGCACAGCTAATGATTGCTACAAGCGCTGGAATGACCTTAAGCGCAGGGCAAAGAAAAAGCTGGCCTCAAGTCATGCCGCAACTCTAGTGACTGGAGGTGGGTCTCCGGCAGAGGACATAGAACTCACTCCACATGAGTATGTTGCTGGGACCTACGTCATGGAGGAACAGATCCAAGGCGTGGGAAACCTGCCAGATTACGAGGCATTGTCCGGTGAGTGCACATGCATGTGTGTGTCATCCATGTGCATGGTGTGTGTGTGAGTGCTTCTGATTGAGTGCCAGGTGAGGGGGTGTGTGCCTGAGTGGTTTGGGTCACCCATGTGCTTCATCCAATACATTCTGCACACCAGGATTTGGGTGTTGCAGTATCCCTTCTGGCAACAGTAGACATTCAGCCCAACCTCACGCCAGTTGCCCTTGAAATGTCATCTTGCCACAACATAGTTGCATGTTATTCTGTGTTCATTCAGGCTGATTGTCTTCAGGCTGATTGTCTGCATTCCACCACTTTCACTAGGCATTTCTCAGTCCTATTGTCACATGTGTGACATGGCTAGGGTACATGCCATCTGTGTGATGGCATGTGTCATGTATGTGTATTGGACATGCCAATCACAGGCCAATTTGTGATGGCACTGCTAGGCAGCATGCAGCAAATTTGTTGGTCTTCCATCTTGGTGTCATCAATGTGTGCCATCTGCCTCCCCTTCATACGCAGTGACAGTGCATGCATGGGAGGGTTATAGTCATGTGGTACATGTGTCAATGAAGTACTGTTTCTGTTGCTTCTCAGCCCTAATTGTGTTCCATGTTGCTAATGCCTGTTCCCATTTCGTTTCTTTCATGTCTTTTCAGGGGATGACACACTTGATACTGCTGGGGTTGTGGAGATGGTGCAGACCCAGGAGGGGTCTCAGGCCCGACCGGGCACCAGTGAGGGACGTGGTGTGGTGGTGGGTGAGAACCCACACTTGCTGCAGGCCGTCATCTCAAGGGGTGTCTCTGGGTGCACCTCCCCCGAGCTCTATTCAGGTGTCGATTCGGATGATGAGACCTATGTTGCGTCGCAGGTAAGTGTTTCTGGGAGGGATTCTGTACTGTCCAACCCACCTGCACCAGGGGTAGAACCCTCAATGGGGATGTCAGTGTTGGTAGGTCCGCCTTTGGTGGTTACAGATGCAGGGTCACACTCCACTACATCTGATCCTGTTCCTGGGCCAGCAGATCAGAGGGGGAATGCAGTCCTGCAGCCTCAGGCAGTGCCGGCACAGCAAGGCGCAGTTCGCCTTGCCCCAGACAGGTGTGGTGGCCGCCGACGCAGTGGCCGTACGCCACCTGGCAATACTGCATGGGGGAAATCCATATACGGTATGGCAAACCAACAGGCAGCATCAACTGAGATGATGGCTCAGGCCATGGATAGGGTGGCCACTTCCATTGTCCCCCAAGATAGGCTAATTGAACAACTACAGCAGGCAACAGACTCCATTAACCAGTCACACAGGGAGGACATGTTGGCGTCCAACAGGGACAGGCGGGCGGCACTGGAGACTCTGCGGGAAGCCATTTCCATTGAGTCCCAGGGCCACAGGGAAGCCCTGAGGGTGGAACTCCGTCAGCTCCGGGCAACTCTGGTTGAGCTTGAGGCTTCAGCTAACACGAGGACAGAACAGCAGCTGGAGCGGCTCACACGTACGCTCTCAGCTGAGATGCAGGCAACTAGGGCGGAGGTCCGGGGCATCCCGTGAGTTGTTGCATGGGGACCTACGCACAATTATCCTCCAGAACCAGACCTTCCACACCTGCATGCTTGCTGCCATGGAGAACCAGACTAGGCCTTTGCATGGGCTGCCTCCCATAGTGCCACCACCTCCTGATGCAGCTGCAGAGGGTGAGGAGAGCGACAGCAGCGATTCTCCCACAATAGGGTAGCCGTGCAAGCCATGAGCCCATGGAGGTGTTTTTTTTTTCTCGCAAGATCCACACAGGTGGTTTTTGGTGTGCACCCTGTCCTCGAACCTCCTGGGTGGCCTCCCCCACCCCCCTGGCCCATTAATGGCCATTTTTGAATTATGATTTTTTATTTTTTTTATTTTTTATTTTTTATTTTTTGGACAGTGTGTTGCCTTGTGTGGCTCCCGTGGGCATACATTGTATTGTGGCTGGGCACATGCAGGCTTGTCCTGAATTTGGGTCAGATGCTTGGGTTTGTGTGCCTAGAGACCCAAGCTACTCCTCACTGATGATCCCCAGCAAGGGTGAAACATGTTTGGGGATGCTTGTGGTCTCGTGCAGAAGGGATGTGACCTAGCAGTTCGGGCTGGACTTCCCCTTTTGGGGTGGGGCCAAGCCTGATTTGCATATGGTCTTTCCTCTTCTGTAATGGCTTGGCAGGCGAAGAACGATGGTCTGGAGGGTTGCCCCGAGCAATGCCAGTGGTCAAGATTCAGTCTAAACCTTCCAGCCATCACCTCTTTGTTTTTGTTTTGTCACCCCGAGTGGGACGGGTATGCCCAGACGTGGGTCCCGTGCCTGCTGGGCCTAGAGACCCAAGCTACTCCTCACTGATGATCCCCAACAAGGGTGAAACATGTTTGGGGATGCTTGTGGTCTCGTGCAGAAGGGATGTGACCTAGCAGTTCGGGCTGGACTTCCCCTTTTGGGGTGGGGCCAAGCCTGATTTGCATATGGTCTTTCCCCTTCTATAATGGCTTGGCAGGCGAAGAACGATGGTCTGGAGGCTTGCCCCGAGCAATGCCAGTGGTCAAGATTCAGTCTAAACCTTCCAGCCATCACCTCTTTGTTTTTGCTTTGTCACCCCGAGTGGGACGGGTATGCCCAGACGTGGGTCCCGTGCCTGCTGGGCCTAGAGACCCAAGCTACTCCTCACTGATGATCCCCAACAAGGGTGAAACATGTTTGGGGATGCTTGTGGTCTCGTGCAGAAGGGATGTGACCTAGCAGTTCGGGCTGGACTTCCCCTTTTGGGGTGGGGCCAAGCCTGATTTGCATATGGTCTTTCCCCTTCTGTAATGGCTTGGCAGGCGAAGAACGATGGTCTGGAGGGTTGCCCCGAGCAATGCCAGTGGTCAAGATTCAGTCTAAACCTTCCAGCCATCACCTCTTTGTTTTTGCTTTGTCACCCCGAGTGGGACGGGTATGCCCAGACGTGGGTCCCGTGCCTGCTGGGCCTAGAGACCCAAGCTACTCCTCACTGATGATCCCCAACAAGGGTGAAACATGTTTGGGGTTGCTTGTGGTCTCGTGCAGAAGGGATGTGACCTAGCAGTTCGGGCTGGACTTCCCCTTTTGGGGTGGGGCCAAGCCTGATTTGCATATTTTTATTGTTATTGTTATTTTGCATTTATATAGCGCCTTGTATACCATTGGTATGGTCTGAAGGCGCTGGTAGGTTGAATGCCCTTGGGAACCGAAGTTCATATCAGTAGAGAGAGAGAAGAGAGAGTCAAAAAGGTGCGTGTGAGCACCAGGTATGTGTACAGCTCGTGCAGTATCAGTGTAATAGCTGCTTTCTAGCGGTAGGTGTGGTGGTTGAGAGGTCAGGAGTATGTGTTCGTTCTGGCAGGATTAATCCAGATCGGATGTGGCTGCGTTAGGCCTGAGGAGAACGCCTTGCTGGGGGGTGTGTAACCAGCAGTGATTATTTAGAATGATGTGGAGTGAGCAGCGAATGTTGATATGAGAACAGTTATACCGAATGGTGTCATAGTATCTCTGTGTTCTAGTTGAGTGGTGATGTAAGGAGAGAGTCAGCGTGTTGGTGAGATATGATGGGTTTCATGCCCTTTCAGAGACTTCTAATTCACAGGGAGGCTATTGGGGACACTTCTAAATTCAACTTCATAGAGAGGCTATTGGGCACATTTCTAAATTCAACATTTCACAGCTATTGGGTGCACTTCTGAATTCAACTTTCTAAATGTACTTCTAAATTCAACTTTCCACAGAGAGGCTATTGGGCACACTTCTAAATTCAACTTTTCACAGAGAAGCTATTGGGTAACTTCTAAATTCAACTTTCTACAGAGAAGCTGTTGGGTACACTTCTAAATGCGACTTTCTAAATGTACTTCTAAATTCAACTTTTCGCAGAGAGGCTATTGGGCACATTTCTAAATTCAACTTTTCATAGAGAGGCTATTGAGCACAATTCTAAATGCAACATTTCACAGCTATTGGGTACACTTCTAAATGCAACTTTCTAAATGTACTTCTAAATTCAACTTTTCGCAGAGAGGCTATTGGGCACATTTCTAAATTCAACTTTTCATAGAGAGGCTATTGAGCACAATTCTAAATGCAACATTTCACAGCTATTGGGTACACTTCTAAATGCAACTTTCTAAATGTACTTCTAGTTTCAACTTTTCACAGAGAGGCTATTGGGCACATTTCTAAATTCGACTATCCGCAGAGGAGCTATTGGGTACACTTCTGAATTCCACTTTTCACAGGGAGGCTGTTGGGTACACTTCTAAATTCGACTTTCCACAGAGAAGCTATTGGGTACACTTCTAGATGTACTTCTAAATTCAACTTTCCACAGAGAGGCTATTGGGCACACTTCTAAATTCAACTTTTCACAGAGAAGCTATTGGGTAACTTCTAAATTCAACTTTCTACAGAGAAGCTGTTGGGTACACTTCTAAATGCGACTTTCTAAATGTACTTCTAAATTCAACTTTTCGCAGAGAGGCTATTGGGCACATTTCTAAATTCAACTTTTCATAGAGAGGCTATTGAGCACAATTCTAAATGCAACATTTCACAGCTATTGGGTACACTTCTAAATGCAACTTTCTAAATGTACTTCTAAATTCAACTTTTCGCAGAGAGGCTATTGGGCACATTTCTAAATTCAACTTTTCATAGAGAGGCTATTGAGCACAATTCTAAATGCAACATTTCACAGCTATTGGGTACACTTCTAAATGCAACTTTCTAAATGTACTTCTAGTTTCAACTTTTCACAGAGAGGCTATTGGGCACATTTCTAAATTCGACTATCCGCAGAGGAGCTATTGGGTACACTTCTGAATTTCACTTTTCACAGGGAGGCTGTTGGGTACACTTCTAAATTCGACTTTCCACAGAGAAGCTATTGGGTACACTTCTAGATGTACTTCTAAATTCAACTTTCCACAGAGAGGCTATTGGGTACATTTCTAAATTCAGCTTTTCACAGAGAAGCTATTGAGCACAATTCTAAATGCAACATTTCACAGCTATTGGGCACACTTCTAAATTCAACTTTCCACAGAGGAGCTATTGGGTACACTTCTGAATTCCACTTTTCACAGAGAGGCAGTTGGGCACTCTTCTAAATTCTACTTTTCACAGGAAGGCTGTCGGGTACACTTCTAAATTAAACTTTCCACAGAGAAGCTATTGGGTACACTTCTAAATGTACTTCTAAATTCAACTTTTCACAGAGAGGCTATTGGGCACATTTCTAAATTCAACTTTTCATAGAGAGGCTCTTGAGCACAATTCTAAATGCAACATTTCACAGCTATTGGGCACACTTCTAAATAGTACTTTTCACAGGGAGGCTATTGGGTACACTTCTAAATTCAACTTTCTAAATGAACTTCTATATTCTACTTTCACAGAGAGGCTATTAGAAGCCATCTAAGTGTGGCCTAAGCTAACAATCACATTTCTGGCTAGATGAGGGGCAGGCTAATCAGTGTGGTTCTCTAGGGCAATGGTGCTGGTTAACATTAGACTGCAGGCCATTGAAAGATATGTGAGAGTGGCAGGAGCTTTCTGGAGTAGAGTAATTGCTCTACCCCCAACCCAAGCCAGCACTTACAGTTTTGTCGGTGTCTGGTGGCTTCCTTGGCTTCCCCTGCGGACACCTGCTGACACTTCCTGGAGCCGCCCTTGGCCTTGGGGCCCTTAGCCTCTGGGGCTGCCGGGCAGAGGGCTGCCCCTGGGAGGACCTGTGATGAAGGGCTCACGGCCCAATGAGAGCGGGGGTGGGCGGGTTGGGAGGCGGGAGGGGAGCGGGAAACAGGAAGAGGGGAGGGGAGCATATGGTCTTTCCCCTTCTGTAATGGCTTGGCAGGCGAAGAACGATGGTCTGGAGGGTTGCCCCGAGCAATGCCAGTGGTCAAGATTCAGTCTAAACCTTCCAGCCATCACCTCTTTGTTTTTGCTTTGTCACCCCGAGTGGGACGGGTATGCCCAGACGTGGGTCCCGTGCCTGCTGGGCCTAGAGTCCCAAGCTACTCCTCACTGATGATCCCCAACAAGGGTGAAACATGTTTGGGGATGCTTGTGGTCTCGTGCAGAAGGGATGTGACCTAGCAGTTCGGGCTGGACTTCCCCTTTTGGGGTGGGGCCAAGCCTGATTTGCATATGGTCTTTCCCCTTCTGTAATGGCTTGGCAGGCGAAGAACGATGGTCTGGAGGGTTGCCCCGAGCAACGCCAGTGGTCAAGATTCAGTCTAAACCTTCCAGCCATCACCTCTTTGTTTTTGCTTTGTCACCCCGAGTGGGACGGGTATGCCCAGACGTGGGTCCCGTGCCTGCTGGGCCTAGAGACCCAAGCTACTCCTCACTGATAATCCCCAACAAGGGTGAAACATGTTTGGGGATGCTTGTGGTCTCGTGCAGAAGGGATGTGACCTAGCAGTTCGGGCTGGACTTCCCCTTTTGGGGTGGGGCCAAGCCTGATTTGCATATGGTCTTTCCCCTTCTGTAATGGCTTGGCAGGCGAAGAACGATGGTCTGGAGGGTTGCCCCGAGCAATGCCAGTGGTCAAGATTCAGTCTAAACCTTCCAGCCATCACCTCTTTGTTTTTGCTGTGACACACACCCCTCCTGCTTCCCGTTTCCATGGGTTTGCAAAGGGTGTGCCCAAGTGACATTGACTTACACAGTGACGTTGGACTCCCATTTGATGTGTGGGCAGTCTGTAGTCAATACTGTGTATACATTCCTAGTGCATATTGTTGTTGTATTGTACACTGCATGGTGTATTGATATGTGGCTCTGCATCCATCTCATCCTCCTAATTTGCAGGTCCATTTCTCATGTCTTCACAAGGCGGTCTACTTTAGGACTGGAGTCCATGTTGTAAGCAGTGCACCTACACTCTTGCGTGGCGCTAACACTGTATACTTGGAAGTGTTCGAAGTGCTGCCATTATCAGGTAGTGAGGCTACCAATTTTTTAAGTCCATACTGTCATGTTTATGGTAGGTTGGAGGTTGTGTAGGTGATTGGTATTCTTGGTAAGTATTTGGTAATGTGTGTTGTTGGTCCTGCATTACTGTGAGCATTTCATGTGTGGCCATTTTCCATTAGGGACACTGTAGTTGGTGACACTTGGGGCATGTTGTGGGGATTAATTTGTTTGCTCTCACATTGCATGACATGCCATGGTGTGTTGTGTGGACGTGCCGGGGAGGGGTTGGGTGACATGCCACTGTTCTCATTTTGTATTTTGCAAGTGGGTATTCATTTTTGCTGCATGGAAGTGTGTCTTTTGATGACACTGCATTGGTGGTGTTTGTGTAGGTAGGGATGCACACATTGTGACACTTCCAGATGAACAATCTCAGGCTGACAGTGACTGTCCCTTTGTTCATCATAATTGTCAGATTGAGTCATCATTGATTGTCAGATGGTATGTGCCAGGGCTGTGTGCACTCCACAGGGGTGTGCTTTCTATGTGACGTAATTAGCCACCAGCTGCGTACGGGCTGCCTCAACCCGTGCCCTTTCCCCTCCCATGCGCAGCGGGCGTGCATGTGGTTGGGGATGTGGGGGCACCACCATGTCCACAGCCAGGCCCCGGCGTGTTGCAACATTGTGCAGGACACATGCTGCCACTATGTTCCTGCACACTACTGGGGGAGCGTATAACAGCTGCCCGCCAGAACGGTCAAGGGAGCGAAAGCGTGACTTGAGCACTCCGAATGTGCGCTCCACTATGCCCCGGGTTGCAATATGGGCTGTGTTGTATCTTACCTCGGGAGGCGTGATGGGGTTCCGAATTGGCATCATCATGTGTGTGCTCAGAGGGTAGGCACTGTCCCCTGGGGAGGTGGTGATGGGGATCATTAGTGGGGTATTGGCATTACTCTGTATCTGTCATGCATGCGTGTGCTGTGGCATTTCTACTCACCAAGCAGCCATGCATCGCCATGCCGCCCATCTTCCATGTCCCGGTTTAGGGTTGACATCCTGTAAATGAAGCTGTTGTGGGTGGACCCTGGATAGTTGGCATATACTGAGGTGATGATTCCCTTGGCATTACATACTACCTGGACGTTGATGGAATGCCAGTGCTTGTGGTTTCTATAGATGTGCTCAGATGCCCTAGGGGGACGTAGAGCCACATGGGTGCAATCAATGGCACCTAGCACTTTGGGGAATTGTGCCACCCTGTAGAAATCCTGGCTGACAGCCTGCCTTTCTGGAGGTGTTCTGGGCAGGTATATGTGCCTGCGGACTGATGGGCATGCAGTGATGATGGCCAAAACCTGGTGTAGGCACCGGGACTGCGTGGCCTTTGGCACCCTCCCCCCACTATGGCACCTGTCCGCTGAAATGATCCGGTAGCCAAGAAGTGCAGTACATTGAGGACCTTCTCCAGGGGGCTGAGTGCTTGGGAGCACAGGGTGGGTGATGTGAGGTCATCCTCCCACTCACTGACCAGGTTGAGTATTATGTGTGGTGGAAACCTGTACCTCCCATACACGTGGTCATCAGGCATACCAAATAGGCTGGTTCTGGGTGTGAAGATTCTGGCCCTGACTATCCTTCTCCTCCTCCTGCGGTATCCCACGGCCACTGCTGCTAGGAACGGTATATTCATCCTGGCGTCTGAGCTTGTTTGTTGTTTGCGCACTCTTTTATGCTGCGCGGGACGTGCGCCTGCTTCATGCTGGCGTACGTGTTTCAGGATTGGTCCTTTTATTTTTTGGCGCGTTGTATGCGACCGTGTAAATCTTCCCGCCCACCCCAGGAATACACGTAACATGATCTCCCAGGCCCAGTCACGAGTAAATAATCCCGCCCACCCCTGGAATACACGTACCCCACTCTCACAGGTCCAGTCGCGTGTGGAACTTCACGCGCACACACTGAAATACACGTACCCTGCAAATTCACGTGTGAAACTTCCCGTGCACCCCGAAATACAAGTGCCCTGCTGGTATCGCGTGTGGAAGTTCACGCGGACCCATGATACACGTACCCTGATGGAATCGCGTGTGAGACTACCCGCGCACCCCTGGAATGCACGTACCCAGGCAAATCGCACGGCTGGGGGGTGGGGGTGCTGGGAGACATGAGTGGGGGCCTGGTGGAGGGTGCCCCTGACTGGTGGGGGGTGGGGGTGCTGGGAGACATGAATGGGGGCCTGGTGGAGGGTGCCCCACAGTGCTGGGGGGTGGGGGTGCAGGGAGACATGAGTGGAGGCCTGGTGAAGGGTGCCCCACAGTGCTGGGGGGTGGGGGTGCAGGGGGACATGAGTGGGGGCCTGGTGGAGGGTGCCCCTGGATGCAGGGGGGTGGGTGTGCAGGGGGACATGAGTGGGGGCCTGGTGGAGGGTGCCCCTGACTGGTGGGGGGTGGGGGTGCTGGGAGACATGAATGGGGGCCTGGTGGAGGGTGCCTCACAGTGCTGGGGGTGGGGGTGCAGGGAGACATGAGTTGGACATGAGTGGGGGCCTGGTGGAGGGTGCCCCTGACTGGTGGGGGGTGGAGGTGCTGGGAGACATGAGTGGGGGCCTGGTGGAGGGTGCCCCTGGATGCAGGGGGGTGGGGGTGCAGGGGGACATGAGTGGGGGCCTGGTGGAGGGTGCCCCTGGATGCAGGGGGGTGGGTGTGCAGGGGGACATGAGTGGGGGCCTGGTGGAGGGTGCCTCACAGTGCTGGGGGGTGGGGGTGCAGGGGGACATGAGTGGGGGCCTGGTGGAGGGTGCCCCTGACTGGTGGGGGTGCTGGGAGACATGAGTGGGGGCCTGGTGGAGGGTGCCCCACAGTGCTGGGGGGTGGGGGTGCAGGGAGACATGAGTGGGGGCCTGGTGGAGGGTGCCCATGACTGGTGGGGGGTGGGGGTGCTGGGAGACATGAGTGGGGGCCTGGTGGTGGGTGCCCCACAGTGCTGGGGGGTGGGGGTGCAGGGAGACATGAGTGGGGGCCTGGTGGAGGGTGCCCCACAGTGCTGGGGAGTGGGGGTGCAGGGGGACATGAGTGGGGGCCTGGTGGAGGGTGCCCCTGACTGGTGGGGGATGGGGTGCTGGGAGACATGAGTGGGGGCCTGGTGGAGGGTGCCCCACAGTGCTGGGGGGCGGGGTGCAGGGAGACATGAGTGGGGGCTGGTGGAGGGTGCCCCTGACTGGTGGGGGGTGGGGGTGCTGGGAGACATGAGTGGGGGCCTGGTGGAGGGTGCCCCACAGTGCTGGGGGTGGGGGTGCAGGGAGACCTGAGTGGGGGCCTGGTGGAGGGTGCCCCACAGTGCTGGGGGTGGGGGTGCAGGGGGACATGAGTGGGGGCCTGGTGGAGGGTGCCCCTGACTGGTGGGGGGTGGGGGTGCTGGGAGACATGAGTGGGGGCCTGGTGGAGGGTGCCCCACAGTGCTGGGGGGTGGGGGTGCAGGGAGACATGAGTGGGGGCATGGTGGAGGGTGCCCCTGACTGGTGGGGCGTGGGGGTGCTGGGAGACAGGAGTGGGGCCTGGTGGAGGGTGCCGCACAGTGCTGGGGGGTGGGGGTGCAGGGAGACATGAGTTGGACATGAGTGAGGGCCTAGTGGAGTGTGCCCCACAGTGCTGGGGGGTGGGAGTGCAGGGAGACATGAGTGGGGGCCTGGTGGATGGTGCCCCTGACTAGTGGGGGGTGGGGGTGCTGGGAGACAGGAGTGGGGGCCTGGTGGAGGGTGCCCCACAGTGCTGGGTGGTGGTGGTGCAGGGAGACATGAGTTGGACATGAGTGGGGGCCTGGTGGAGGGTGCCCCTGACTGGATGGGGGGTGGGGGTGCTGGGAGACATGAGTGGGGGCCTGGTGGAGGGTGCCCCACAGTGCTGGGGGGTGGGGGTGCAGTGAGACATGAGTGGGGGCCTGGTGGAAGGTGCCCCTGACTGGTGGGGGGTGAGGGTGCTGGGAGACAGGAGTGGGGGCCTGGTGGAGGGTGCCCCTGACTGGTGCTAGGGGGGTAGGGGTGCAGGGAGACATGAGTTGGACATGAGTGGGGGCCTGGTGGAGGGTGCCCCACACTGCTGGGGGGTGGGGGTGCAGGGAGACATGAGTTGGACATGAGTGGGGGCCTGGTGGAGGTTGCCTCTGACTGGTGGGGGGTGGGGGTGCTGGGAGACATGAGTGGGGGCCTGGTGGAGGGTGCCTCTGACCTGTGGGGGGTGGGGGTGCTGGGAGACATAAGTGGGGGCCTGGTGGAGGGTGCCCCTGGATGCAGGGAGGTGGGGGTGCAGGGGGACATGCGTGGGGACCTGGTGGAGGGTGCCCCTGGATGCAGGGGGGTGGGGGTGCAGGGGGACATGAGTGGGGGCCTGGTGGAGGGTGCCCCTGAGTGGTGGGGGGTGGGGGTTCAGGGAGACATGAGTGGGTTCCTGGTGGAGGGTGACCCACAGTGCTGGGGGGTGGGGGTCCAGGGGGACATGAGTGGGGGCCTGGTGGAGGGTGCCCCTGACTGGTGGGGGGTGGGGGTGCTGGGACACATGAGTGGGGGCCTGGTGGAGGGTGCCCCACAGTGCTGGGGGGTGGGGGTGCAGGGAGACATGAGTGGGGGCCTGGTGCAGGGTGCCTCTGACTGGTGGGGGGTGGGGGTGCTGGGAAACAGGAGTGGGGGCCTGGTGGAGGGTGCCCCACAGTGCTGGGGGGTGGGGGTGGAGGGAGACATGTGTGGGGGCCTGGTGGAGGGTGCCCCTGACTGGTGTGGGGTGGGGGTGCTGGGAGACATGAGTGGGGGCCTGGTGGAGGGTGCCCCACAGTGCTGGTGGGTGGGGGTGCAGGGAGACATGAGTGGGGGCCTGGTTGAGGGTGCCCCACAGTGCTGGGGGGTGGGGGTGCAGGGAGACATGAGTTGGACATGAGTGAGGGCCTGGTGGCGGGTACCCCTGACTGGTGGGGGGTGGGGGTGCTGGGAGACATGAGTGGGGGCCTATGGAGGGTGCCCCTGGATGCAGGGGGGTAGGGGTGCTGGGAGACATGCGTTGGTGGGCAGTAGTGCAGGGTGACATGTGGGTTGGCTGGGGGGCATGGCCATGGTGGATGGGCTGCCTGCGGGACATGTGCAGGGGTCTAGGGTAGTCCCCTGTGGTGTGGGCCGCCTGCAGGGGCCGTGGAGGGTGTAGAGGGAACAGCTGGGAGGACCCACACGGCCAATTCACGTGTTGGATTCCCCGGCACCCCCAAAATACACGTAGGCTGCTGGATTCGCGTGTGGAATTTGCCGCGCACCCGGAGTACACCTACCCTGCTGAAATTGCGTGTGGAACTTCATGCGCACACACCGAAATACACGTACCCTGCAAATTTGCGTGTGAAACTTCCAGCGCACTCCGGAATAGAGGTGTCCAGGCCAATCGCGTGTGGAACTTCCCGCGAACCCCGTAATACACGCACACGCTATTTTTCACACAGCGGGTGTCCGTGTTTGTCGGTACCCCTTTGCACCTCATTTGTCCTAGAGGGCCACTGTATGGATTATTCATCATAGCTGTATATGGGTGCTTTTTGTTAGCGCACATTTTGGAGCACATTTATTTCAGGCGCAGGGACGCTACCGCCTGCTTTCTTGTGGCGTACTTGTTTGGCCCTGTGCACGTCTTTGACCGTGCGCTGGTTTGCCCTATTGGATTCCATGAATACGAGTTGTAGGCGAGCGTGTGGGCGTTCCGCACACTTGCCTCCTGTACTTCCCCCGTGACGCCCATATTTTCGCGCGTTGTTCCCCATTCCGAGTGTTACGCCCCGTGTTCCGCCTACTTTTGTAATGTGCGCCGCGCTATGTGTGATTTCGCAGCAGCCGTGGGGCACGCCGTTGGATGACCTGTGCGCCGGCGTGCGCCACTCACTTTTTCAGCGCACATCCAATGTTTTTCTCGCGCACTGTTACTGCGAATCGCACGTTTTGGCACCTCTGCGCGGGAATTTTCGGCGCACATTAATTCCATGAATCAGCCAGATTGTCTCTAAAAGTTGTTTAACTAGTTCAAAATGCCCTGTGGCCTGATGGCATCAAGGATGTTACTTACAACATGATAGAAGATCACATATTATTCAGAGTCACTAGTAACTGTATAAGTACCAAGGAATCATACTTTCAGACAGACACCATCAACTAGGACCTCTCAACCCAGCTAGAAGATATTTCAGAAATTGCTATTCAAGAAATATGTACAGGCTTCTGTCAAATGATCGAGTAAAATATCTGTATGGCTGACACCTGTGAGACAGGAGCACAGAAACAACAACTCTGACAAGTATTCCTAGATCACCATAAAATCTTTCTGCTGATTCCTATGATTGTGGCCGCACCTTCCTCCATTATGCCGCAATAACTATGGAGCCTGATATGGAGCCCGTATTTGAAATACAATCACAGTTACCTCTATCGTCAATGGATTAGCTGAAATTGATTATTAACAATGTGGAATCCTGTGGGATTATTTGATCATTCCACAGTACATTTAATAAAACATTTAATAAACCACTTCTAGGGATAATGAAACCCAATGAACAATGTAGACTCTGTAGCCCTAAGGGAATTGAATAAAAGGGTATATATTTCGCAGTGTTATCTCCCTTATTTTGATCAGGGGTAAGCAATGATCCAGGGTTATTAAGCATATACTGCCCTTGATATGACTAATGGATGTTGGACTGTTTTGTTACTCCAAAAACAATATAAATCCACATTTACATTTGGAGAGCACCAATAAACCTGGACACAGACTCCATTTTGCTATATTAACAGCATAAATGATTCCAACATACTCCTACATGAAGCCAATGCTGGCCAGGCAGAAAGCAGAAATGTGTCCTTCGTCAATGATCTACTGATCAAAAGTCAAACTATTGAAAGACATTTGGTGGAGATCTAGCATGTGTTGACCCAACTAAGAAACCCAGATGCAAAATTATCTCTTCAAAAAACACAATGGCCCCCAATTAAAGTAAACTTTCTAGGCCATTAAATCACAGCAGAAGGTCTTAATCCCCCGGAAATTGAAGCTGAGGCTCTACTAAAATTAAAGAACACCAAATATCTTTGTGAGTTAGGATTATAGTCATACATTCATACGCAATTAGGAAGAGTTTACTCATCTCCCAGTCCTTCTATTGAAGGAAGGGGTGAAATTGGAGTAGGGGGACTCTGAAACAGAAGCTCTGAAACAACTGAAGTTAAGTGTATCCCAAGTTCTGTGTGTGGCTTATCAATCAAAAATAAATAACTCTTCCTGGAAACTGGATTTTCTACCTGTTTGACTGTAGTCCTATATCAGAAGCATGACAAAGGTGATCTCTGACGCATATACATCTTTATCGCCTGTTGAGATAACATTTAACAAATGTAAAGAATCACTCCTGGCAATGGTATGAGCATTGAAAAACTACTGTGCGTTGATCCATGGAAATTATATAATAGTTGAGACCTCCCACCAGCCTCTTCAATATTTACAGAGTGAGCGGATACAAACTGGGAATGTCTCTAATTCGAGGATGACTTTGATCAATGCAGGGTTGCCCTGTGGAAATCAGTTATTGACAAATTAGAATGAGTCAGATGGCACAAGGATTAGCCGATCTACAACACTCTGTCCAAGATAACTGCTTGCAGTAAGAAGAATTTAGATGAACAAGTAATATGGAGGCATATCTAGCTTCTCATAAGGTGTATGATGAAAACACTGGTCAGGGAATTCCCAAAGTTTATGTCGATGTATGTTTCTACCATATTAAAGAAAATGATGAGAAGGAATGTATAGCTGGTGTCATTAATGATTCGGTGAATGACATCCCTGAACCCTCAACCAGCTATAAAATTGGTCCCCAGAGTGGTCCCCAGAGTGGTCAGGTGGCAGAATTGATAGCCATATATAAAGCTCTCCTTACTCCAGGATCTACAATAAAAAACAATTCAGATTGTTAGAGAAAGTGGATTAGTTGAGCACTTAGTACACTTGAAAGCCAGAGGTATGTTTTCTGTGAACAATGCCTTAAATGACAGGAAGTTAATCCAAACAAAAGAGGTTATAGTGACGTCAAATGATTTGATCTTTTTTTAGAAACATAAAGATAAAGGATCTCCCATAAATTGAAGGTCCTGATAAGACAGGACATGATTTGGCTGATCAACTATGCAAAACTCGAGCAATCCAAGGTGAACACATTGATATGGAAAATCTCTCTGGAGAAATACAAAACCAGAGTAACTCAATCACAATATCAAGCTGAAAGCAAACTTTCTACTCTTCAAAGGAGTAGAAATGTGAAAGATCAAGATCAAATTACGGCCCAAAAGGAGGACCTGAATACCAGAAAATTCTATTAATATCTAGAAGATCCAAAAAATGTCACTTATCTAAACCAGATTGGTAGGGAAAGGAAGACCTTCAAATACTAAAGAAATTCCCAAAAATGTTCAAAATTCAAGATGCACTCTTGGTTAGGAAACCCGAATCTTGTTACGGTCAGAGGGTGGTACCTACCTTATTCCGAAGCATAAGATGAAATCATTCCCATGACGCAGTGACAGATAGCCATTGGGTATTCCAAAAGACAATGGAGATCCTAAGTGAGATCACTTATTGGCCACACATGGTTCATTATGTCTGGTGTGTACGCATATCCAATTGAGTTATCCCACTCACCGGGCTCCTCTACATAAGAGAGGAATGACATCACCAAGGTGTAAACTTGAGATCGACTTTATTGGTGCAGTGACTCATTCTGCATATGGAAACAAACATATGTTGACCATTATATGCCTCTTCACCAAGTGGATTGAATGCCTCCCCATCCCAAATAGTATGGCAGAAACAGCAGCTATGTTATTGATCAACTACATCTTTTCTCATTTTGGCCTTCCTTATTGAATTGAACCCGAGTTGGGTAGTCAGCAAATAGGTAGAGTGATAAAACAAAACAATTGTTTGAATTTTGAAGAAGTTCATGGCAGATTCTGGAACCAGTTGGGACTCCCACTACTACTAGCCCTGATGTGTCTGAGGCTCACCCCAACTTTTGCGAATAAGACGGCCCCATTCAAAGTTATGACTGGCATGAAAATGCTCTTGCTCAAAATCTGTTGAACTAAACACTGGAACAGACATTGAGCAATGCATCTACAACTAATGAAGATGTGGAGAACCTGCAGAAGCATCTGCAACATGCTTTGGTGTATGCATGGAGGAATTTTGTAAAAGCTGTTGAACCCGTAGGCCCTTTAAAATGAGATAGCACTCTATGGATGGATGGGGATGCAGATCTTACTCTCGCACCAATAATGAGACCGACTCAAGAAGTGGCAAAACTGTCATTGTTTTATGAACAATTATCTAAAACAGGGAGTACAACGGGCATCAACGGAGCCCGCACAAGCATTCTCAATGAAACACAGCTTTCGAGCACATACTTGTCATTATTGATGTCACACTACATGGCAAAGTAAGAAAACCTATGTGGAGTTGTGATAGGCTTAAGGGGAACATCAAAGTATACTTTCTATATAGGGACGGGTTGTGACTGGGTCCCTACAGTCAGGTGGACAGCTTAGCCCACCCATAGCACAAGTCATCTTCCATGTCATACTAATAACCAACGTTTCATTGGCATTCAAACTATAGGGATCTTTGCTACGTGGCCCTCTATAATTGGTTGGCACACTTGCACCCTTCCGTGCTATTCCACTTGCTAGCAGCATGTAAGCTGATACTCCAGGTGCTGGAGGGTTGGACTTCACCATACCTCCCCACCCAATTAAACTGACACCTTTCTAAAGTTTGCATAACCACAAAGTCAAACAGATGGTCTGCTTAATGTAGAATAGCAAACAAAACCTGCCATTTCATTCAAATCAATCATGGACTGGAGCTACGACATGGGTTTGTTCACATGGGTCATTTTGCTGAAACACAACATCCTCTACAAAGGTTAAATCCAGGGCATGAATAAAATATTACACTTTACATACAGAAATTAATTTGGCCTATAACCATGCAGCCATGTGATTTAAAAAACATACGGCTGGTTGTGTTTTTACTGTGAGAATTTCCTCAATGTTATCAGTATAAACTCATGTTTTCTATGCATATTGATAATTAAGAAAATTAGGAAAAGTAATAACTTTGAAAAATCATCACACAACCTTATATCACATATACATACATGAGTGTTGACTGGGGGGTTACAGAAATCCGTGTTTCACGTATTGCTATGATTAGGTATTTTAAACAATGATTTATAATGTAATATTACTCAGAGCAAATCGGCCTCCAAATGTTTCATATCAAAACAGATGAACATTTACAGCAGATTGAGCGGGTGTATTCTCTGGAATTGCCTGACTGTTGGGTAAACCAATGAAAGTTGTTTTGAGCAATTAAATAGTGAGACATAAGCTTAGGAATATGGCCCATTTTTGAACAAAAACTACAACACACAGAAAAAGGATCCCGATTATGAAAATAGCTGTAGTAATGAACACTAGCTGGAAGCAAATTAATGTAGACCTGACCTGCTTTTCTGAAAAAAGGGAGACAGGGAACAGAAGGGGCCTGCTGACTTGGAATTCGTTCTGAACACGAAACAGTATCTGCTGGATCCATGTCTTTAAAAGATACATTCAAAGTGAGTACGCAAATTCCCCAAATAAAATGAAACATGGTTTTTAGAACCTTTTTTCTGACTATATCCCAAAAGGGAGAGGTCTGGAAGGGTGCTACTAAGATACATTCATGGTGTAATGGGAGATTAACAGTGCATTCTTACCGCATTTGAAATCATGTGAGATGTCATTTCAGTCCAATCCAAAATACATTTCTGAGCTGTGTGCACAGTGATACAGATGGCACTTCAGTGCAGCCTGTCAAAGAATCCCTTTGTAAATAGTAATCTCATTAAATTGTACCCAAAGTGTTCCCACAGATAAAATTAACATTAAGCTGTGATATATAAATGTATGTACACTAAAATAATAAAAATGTAATTGAAAATGTGTGCTCTATGGAGGCAATAGCTATTAAATAAGGATAATGGCACAATAGTAGGTTTAATTGTGTTATTTCTACACCCATAGACAATGAAAATGTTACTCCCACATAACGCTCATTCTTAAAACTGCACAGTGGGATTTTTGAGGTAAAAAAGTAGGGGCACTTATACCTGTTTAATAAAATCCTAAAATCATTCTCCTGATCAAAACCTGCAGAATTCTGATACAATTAATTATAAGCTTATTTATTTTAAACTGAACAAGCATACTAACAATCTACAGCACCATATTTACATGGGAAATTTAGACATGCAACAGTTCTCTGATTCCAGCATTTGTTTGTGATAATAGAGAAAGCAGAGTTATTTGTATCATTTGTAAATGTAACTTTATGTGTAATTTGGAGATGCTTTGCAGTCAAGAGAGTTTTGATAAAGTGACCATCATGTGGTTACAATGGCTAGTGCGATTCAGAATTAAACATATAGAGATTTGATTATGTAAAATGATGCATGTGTGCAAGAAATAGCGGGATTTATGCAAACAGGATTTGTTGTAGACAAGCTGCCTATTAATGTTTGATATTCTCTTGTGTCCCCTACATAAAGTGGGGGAACAATCTTTGCATTTATTTTATTTTAATAAAACAAGGTATTGAGTCTTAAATGAACCTGTTTGTTGTGCCCAGATTTGTAGACTGGGATGGTATGCCAGGAGGCATTAAACCAGTGGTACCCTCTTAATAAAGCAAACCAATATGTAGCAGTTTATATCTGTGACAGCAAAAAATGACCTTTAGATCCTATGTGCTTTTGAAGGGGCCTTACTCTTATTGGGTTCCTAAACAATCTCAGTTATAACCCATTTTGTTCAACATAAATAGAAGACAACTTGGTCGTATAATTAGAAGAGCTGTTCTAGCTATGTGTTGACGTCTTGCAAACTGGGTCGCCTACACTTAGCAGTGTGTGAGCAAGAAAATACATGAGTAGAGCTGAGCCAGTGCATCAGGCTTGTTCTACGACCTAAACAAAAGCAAGCTGTCAAAAGACCCATATCTGACCTCCTGCCGACCCACCATTCAAAACACAAAACCCATCAATTGCATTCTGCCTTCCTGCACCCTACAACACACAACCTATAACCATGGAACCACCCACTCCATTGAAGAGGTAGATGCCAATTTCTGATGTTTTTACTTTGCTTTCTTGGACTTGCAGTCCTGGATTCGTAATTATAATTGTGTCATAGCAAGCCTGAGAATGCAAAAAGATATAAACACGACTGGACAACCAGCTCCTGAATCGAATAGGGCATGTTGGCAAGCATGCATATCTGGCATTCTGCCATACTGGGCCCACAACATGAAACCCATACTTGAAATCCTAACTCATAGAAACCCATAACACAAACCATGTATTTGGAATCACTATTTGGGCAGATACAGCAGAGGGGGATCTAAGGATTTTTCCGGAAGCACATCCCTTCAGATCTGAAGATGAAATGTGGGCCCAGTTTTCCCTTTGGAGCTTTGACCACAACTCTTCTGCCCTCCAATTCATACAACTTTGGGGGTCGGTTTATATAGATGACTCCAAAAGTAAACAAATAACATTATCAACCATATTGGCACATTTCTAAAGGGCTAGATAACATGTTTGGCAGTGCTGTAAAAATGGGGCTGTAATTCTTTTTTTTTGGCAGTAACGGAATTAACGCCCACTTTTCTGCACCTCCAAACTACGAGTTAAGTGAAGTGAAGGATTATCCTCCTGCATAGTTCTGGAGATAAATCATGCACATTAATGCCAAAATGCAGCAGATTTACAGTGGTGGAATTACCGCTCGCAGTAAATCTGGCAAAATCTCCACAGAATCCCAATTCAACCTCTCTGCAAAGCACCTTGGCAATGACGTCACTGCAGCACAGTCAACCGCTGCTGGCAAGCTCACACTGTTCCAGCTAATACAGCAGAGACAAGAGGAGGTCGTTAAAAATGGCATAATATTCGAATGAAATCAAATTAAACCAAAATTAATCCAAACAAAATTTAAGGAAAACAGAAGAAGCTGGCAAACGGTTGAGTCAGTTTAAGACAACGGACCTGATTGTATGTTATAACCCCATTGAAAAACGCTTAGTGAATCATGCCTGTGGTGGGTTTTTATGTGTTTGTTTGTGGCATTCACGTTGGAGTTGGACACTTTTGAATACTTTACGTGCCTGCTCTATAAAATTCAAATCACTCCAAAGGATTTGAACTTAAGATCGACATGAATCAGACTTGAGCCGGCTCGCCCACCCCTAGTGCTAATCAATGGTCAAAGTGAGCAGGAGAGGTTGATAGCAGTCAACCTCTACTTTTTTTATTTATTCAGTTGTACTGTTCCTATATTTTTATTTTAAAAAGAAACTGTTCCGGAATGTTTGTGTATTAAAATAAAAGTGTAGGAATTGTAATTGGTTATTTATAATGCGCTTAATACCCAGAGGTTTCTATGAGCAGGCCCAGGGATCAAACTGCTGTTGCTCTGCATCACCATGTTTCAACGGCGAGCGCATTGCCCCAGAGCTATCCTCCCGAGACAAGTTCAATCTTGCACTTCAGTGCACTGCACTGAACGTTCTCTTAAACAGCAGGCGAATTTGTTTGGGAGTTTGTATTGTGCATGGGATGGGGTGTGGCAATGGGGTTTGTGGGGAACGGGGCAAGTCAGCAGGGAACATAGTTCCACTACTTCTTTTCATGCACTTCAAACACTGGTGCAAATGTACCGCCCCCTGTGCCTAGAGCCCTCCAGCAATGGCTGGGCGGCTGCACCAGCATCTGCTTGAACATCTGTTGGCGATTATTGTACATCAAATGCTAGACGAGAATTGTCTGAGCAAATGCCATAACACTAATTACTAGAGAGTTCTCTGCCTTTTAAAGGTATCCCCTCTCGCCCCCCCCCCCCCGCCCTTTCTTGTTCGGATTGGACCTTTTACCGAGGTTTGTCGCAAGCATGCTGTGAGTTAATACAATATATAATCCCACTTTCCATTTTAGAAATGCCATGAATCAATCACGTCTTTGGCACGTTTATGGCAAACACATTTAAACATGTATTGGTCCTTGGTGCTAGTGTTATAAAACACCACATGTTTATTGGATTGTCTTTCTTAGACATATGGGGTTACACCACATACGTGTATTTTCCCCCGACGGTAATACAGCATGAAATTCGACACACACAATATATACATCCATAGGATTATAGATTTCCTAAAATCATGCAAAAAAATTCAAGAATGCAGACTTTCAACAAAAATATACCATCACTCAAAAACATACACACAATAGTCAGAGATGCCTTAAACATGTCACTGGAGATCCCAGTGGCCCATGGACATGCGCTGACGCCAGAGGGGCAGGTAGATGCTGCATTTGGGTCCGTGCCCTGCAAGCACGTGTGGCCTAGCAAATCACTTTTTGCAGCAGGATTGCAAAGCCAATGCTTTGTGTATCCACCTTGCGTTTCTGCACATGTACTGCAGGCAAGATTCCTCGCGGCATTTCCCGATTTGTATTTCTTTGTTGCAATCATCAAAAATGCAGAATTAACCCTCTTCATTATTGTTGTGCACATTGTCATTGAACACATGGAAGTGCACAGGGTATTTAATTGTCACACTCCAGCTGATGGTTTTAGTTGGATCTATGCAGATATCTACATGCAATCCCAATTTACATTTAACTCTAGCTTTATGAACCACAAACAGTGGTCCCTCCTCCATAATGGGCGAGTGGCGCGCCGACGCGCCAGAACTCTCACCTTTTATGGAGTAGCCGAGCCAGCCCAGTGATCAATCTGAACACTCCCTCGGCTGGTTTCTGCAGGTCCCGGAGTACTCCTGGGCTGGATTAAACTGGGTTGACAGTTCCCTTTCCCAGCGTGCATGCTCAATGAGCCATGCAATGCCAAAGGCAATTTGCTTCCACCAGCCTTGCATGGACCCTTGGGAATGCAGGTCTGGGAATGGCACCTTTGAATATGTGTGACAGCACTACCACACCTCCGCACACATTCCAAGGGTCTGGGTCGGCGTCAAGGCAGTGCTCAGGCGCCTGTGCGCAAATGCAGGAAAAAGGAAGTGCCCTTTGCTTTCGCGTTCCTGTTCCTGTACCATGGGGGCTGAAGGGCTTTCATGTTGCTGCCGTACATGGAGAGGAGTTGAGGACCGCGGCAAAAAGGCAGATACATGAATTATGGATGCACATTTATGTGAATGAGTGAATGTATGATGCATGGGTCAGTGATGGGTGGGTGTAGGAATGAGTGGGTGTGTGGTGTATGCTTGCACAAGTGAATGCTGTGTGAATGACCATGTAAATGAGCAAGTGAATATTGCATGGATGTGTGTGTTGGTGTGTGCGTGATCCACGCCAGGTAGCTGATTTTGGGGGTGGGGTGTCATTTTTACTGTCCATCTTTGATCAAACAAGCATTATAAGTGGTATTACGTGGCTAGACTAGCATTTTGAGAAGCCATTCTAGCCATTTTCTACAGTGGCATGTTGTTTTTTCTGGGCATCTTTGATAAAAGCAGGTACAAGTGTTAGTATGTTGCAAGGCTGGCATTTGGGTGCAGCCAGTCTATATATGTTTTTGCTGCAACCCTCTCAACGCCATTAGCCACTCACAATGCCACCCAAAGGCTGTACTGTAACCCCAGAAAATGTTGCTTCTGTTGTGCCATAGTTCTTGAGACTGACTATGGTGGGGATGACTGACAAGTTAAAGATGCCAATGGCATTCATGATGTTTCTGTTATGTTCTTGAGTCAAGTTCCTGCTATTTTACAACTACAGTAATGTCAGAGAGCCACCTTCCAACAAGACACACAGTATTACCTCTGGCAAATTAGTTTAGTTTCCCCTGTGAGATGGTCGCTGCCAAAATGAGCAGTTATTGCCTGCTAGCCAAGTTGCAATAGCAATAATTTGATCCGGTGCACCTGCAGGTTCTCCACATTTTGTGGACTGCCTTCTTGTGCTTTTTCAAAACTGCAAATGACTAAAGGATTTGCATTACAAAATATACCATCAGCTCCATGGCATCAGAGACAAAAAGATGGCAAATGCACAGTCAGGGGTGTTGCTAGGTCCGGAAAAGACCCGGGGCTACGCTGATGTCAGAGCTGTCGGGACTGGGGGCTAGCTAGCCTTTTGGTTGTAGCTCCTGAGATTCTATCAAGGGCTACAACCAAAAGACCAGGGGCTATAGACCCCTTAGCCCCACCTAGCAACGCCTCTGTGCACAGTACTAATGAATTAGAATGTTCAATAACTAGCCTGTCCAAGTAGTCCCATTTACAATATAACCTCATATAATTTTCAAAGTCCTTCATGTTGGGCTCTTGGGCTCCTACTTTATTCCCACTGGGTAAAAGCAGCATTGAATTATTCAGTGGTGGCTTGAATAAGTTTCATAATGTCGCCACCACATCAAATATACATTGTCCTTTCTTCCTTCCATGACAGAAGATAGAATAATGCAAGAGGCTCATTCCTAGGTGGCATCAATTTGCATGTTCCATATGAAAAATGCATGTATGTTCAGTAAGAACATGTGGAACATAAGTAAGTGAATTGCTGCCATCTTCACACTTTTTCTGAGAGTGTCACGAATCCCAAACATTTGGCCAACAGGTGGTCCATCAATTTAATTCTGGGATGGACACAGTACTTTCACTTTGATTAACTCCTTAACTCATTTCTCAACCTATTTTTACTCCCACTTGACCTCTGCATTCAAGGGTGCAACTTAGATTCATCTAACAATCCTTGTGACCCTCTTGCCTACTTGGAGATCTACGACAACCTTATTTAGGGGCCACTCTTACAGCTCCGAAGGAAGTCACTCCAACTGCCTTTTTCCTACCCCTTTCACCAATACATTGCGAGTCATCTGCAAGAGGAAAGAGTGGTTTTGGCGCATGTGCACCTCCACAACTTCCATTACTACAGTGTGGTTCAATTCCCCTCATATGACAAAACAGGCAGTATAAGACAGCATGGTACTTCACTTCCTGTTTCCCCACCGTCACTCCCCAAATAGTGGCACACCCATAGGACTACCAGTAACAAAAATCTGCAGTGGTCCTGGAGGCGAGGACATGGCCCTAACAGTAGATAGTGTCACCCACATAGCATGCAGGAAGGACATGCATGCTTGAGCAGGCTGGGAGGGTGGGGACACTGAGGGCGGCTTGTGCCAGACCCAGTGACATGTGGATGTGCCCTCACTGCCTTTCCCCCGCTCTTGAGTGCGGTCGAGTGGGATTACTGGAATCTGACCTGTGTGCAAGACTAGTTAGACGACACATTCCATGCTCTGGTGCATAGCATGGACCCCAATTCGCAACACTTCCTTGTCCAACCTGACACTTGACAAGGGATGCCACTATTATGTGTCTTGCCCACTTTTTAAAAGCAGGTACAGGTGCAAATGCTTCTAGCCTTTTCCTTCTCCTGAGAAATCTGCTGGGACACTACCTTGATTTCCTCCTCTCCTTGCTCTTCCATATCCACCACCCCCTGCACCCTCACAGATCTGGCTTGGGGCATCCCAACACCTCTGCTGCACCATCTCCATCAATTACCAAGATTTCCTCTCCAAAGTTATTGTACATTAAAGACCCTAGTGGATCAGAAACCTCAATGTATTCTTCTGTGCTAACCCAAGAATGTCCTGCCAGTCCTCCCAAATTCTACCCAGTATTCATGACCTAAGGACTTCCTGCACTGGCAAAACACTTTTTTTTTCAGCACTATCCTCACCACCTCCACCTCTCCCCCCACCACACTGGCAAGCCCTCCATCAGCCTTCCCCCTCTCCTCTTTCTATGAAAACACAAAGTAGAGTAACTAACACAGGAGGGATTCTCTGGTTCACACAGAAATGGAAAGGCTTCTTAGGTATCACAAACAAGTGGAAATGCAAACAGATTATATATTGTTTTTTTTTTTTTTTGTAGTTATGGGCAATATGGAGGAAACGAAAGGTACTCTTCCTAGTAGGGGCAAACACATAGGTAAATGGCACAGTGGCATAGCCAGGGGAAGGTAGTCGGGGTCACCTCCTTTGACTCGTCTGGGTGACCAGTTCACCGCAAATCTGCTGCAGGGCTGCCTCACTACGCACCAGCCCTGATGCTGTAGAAAAATAAAAAATGACAGCAAGTTGCGAGCATGCAAGGCGTGACCTAGTGCATTTTTTATACGTAATTGATTAGCAACCACATTGATCAACTGTGCTGTAGCGTCATGCCCTAGATGTTCAAGTCCTGATAGCACACGTCAGATGTGTGTCCCTGAATTAATCCTGCCTCGTGATCGGTGGCATGCCACTGTGTCTCTCTTTCCTGCCCCAAGAGAAAACAACAGAGAAAAAGACCTAAATTAAGAACAGTGTGTTTTGTGTGATGTGTACGTATGTTTTTTTTTCCATGTGTCTGTGTGTGCAATACTAGTTGAGTGAGTTTGAAGATGTGCTTGTATGTATGTGTATGTTGGAATCAGAGTGTGTGTGCATGAGTGGCTGGGCATGAGTGTGCATGTGCATGGGTTTAAATGGCTGTCCGCTATCAATCCCTTGCAGAGGCTGCTGGCATATATAGTTTGTGTCACCAGCTTCATGCATGTGATTTACAGTGACCATTACTGGGAAACAGGGGTGTAACATTAATGGAAGGTGTGAATGCCTTTGTTAAGGCTTTTATGCCGTCCATTAACACACCATATTTTCTTCCATGACAGGCGATATTTACAATTGCAAATAAGCGCTGCCTACCATGTGTGCATGGTAGCAAGCGTTTACTCATTTGGACGGCAGAGTGCAAATATGCAGTGCAAAAGGCGTCATACACCGGTGTATGCCACCTTTTGCCCTGTAACGTTGCCATCTGCCATGCAAATGATGACAATTCAGTGGCAGGGAACTGTGCGTGCCAAAGTGCATGTGTACAGGTCCCCGTACCAGATTATGCCAGCAACTGAAAATGAGCCCCATTGGGATAACAGACTCATGCATATGAGCTATAATTACTGTTACTCGCAAATAGATTGTGGCAACTGCTTCATGCATGTGATTTACAGTCACTTTTGTTGGCATGGATAGGTTGTGGTAGCGTCCTCGTGCAAACAATCTACACTGACCATTATTGGCGTAGATAGGAGGTTTCCTATCCTCATGTAAATAATACAAAGTGCTCCTGTTTAGTAGACCGTTGGTGACATGGCATTTACTGGATTTTGTTATGTATTACCCTAGAGATAGATATGTTAATTGTATGGCATTTAATCTCATTTTCTCCTAAAAACATTACTGCAAAATGCATTATTTCAACCTGTTATTTTTAAAAAAAGACATTTCAGGGGAATCACGCTTTACCCCATTTAATTATTTTGGCCTGGCTCCCTCGCTATGTTCAGTTACTAGTCCTAATTTGAGGAAATATTTAGGCCCCTCCACTGGATTTATTCACCAGACTTAACTGTAGGAGAATCATGAATCATTCCATTTTCTGGATAATTTCCATGTTTCCCTAGAGAACCACTTGTCATGTTGTATGGGTTTTTGTCCAATTTGTACTCAAAATGTTCTGAGAAAATGGGTGTGCAGTCATAATGTCGACAGTAAAAATGTCGACAGTCAAAATTTCGAAAAATAAATGTCGAAAAAAATAATGTCGACAAACAATAATGTCGACATTTTTTCGATATTTATTTTTTGAAATGTTGTATTTATTGTATGAATAAATAAATAAATATATATAACTAAGCTATGTTGAGTATGAGGAGTGGGGGGTGTGGGGGGTGGCAGGGGGTCTTGGGTGAGAGGGGTTGGGGGGACATCCCCATAGTAAATGATACTCTTTTTATTTATTTAATTATTGAATAAATAAATAAATAAATATATAATTACTATGTGTTGAGAATGAGGGTGAGAGGGTGGTTGGGGGAGGTGTGGGGGGGGTGGCAGGGGGGTGTTGGGTTAGGGGGTTTTGGGGGGGGACCCCCCCATAGTAAATGATACTCTTTTTATTTATTTAATTATTGAATAAATAAATAAATAAATAAATAAATGTATAATTAGTATGTGTTGAGTATGAGGGGTGAGAGGGTGGTTGGAGGGGGTGTGGGGGGGTGGCAGGGGGGTGTTGGGTGAGGAGGGGTTGGGGGGGACCCCCCCATAGTAAATGATACTCTTTTTATTTATTTAATTATTGAATAAATAAATAAATAAATAAATATATATATAATTAGTATGTGTTGAGTATGAGGGTGGTGGTGAGGGGTGTGGGGGGGGTTGCAGGGGGGTGTTGGGTGAGGTGTTGATAGTTCTAAGTGACATTTTTTTTGTCGACATTTTTTTTTCTAAAAAATGACTTTTTACATTATAAGTATAGGATGTCGACATTATTGTTTTCGACATTTTTTTTTCGACATTTTTGTTTGTCGACATTTTTTTTTCGAAATTATGACTATAAATCGAGAAAATGCATAATTTCAGCAAATTGTTTTAAAACATGTTCTTTGGTGGAAACTTTCCTGATGCCCCCTCATTATTTTGGACTCCCTGTGATGCTGGAAATGCTTTGGAGGGACGGGGCTTCCATGTCCTTGTCCTATCCTCCTGTAATCATGTGTGTTCTGTGTTATTTTCTGCACAGGAGTCCATTTGGGACTCCTGGCAGTGAAGCTCTTCCTCTTTTTGGTTTGGTGTACAGACCCTTCGAAATACTCATATGGCACCCATGGGAGGGGTACAACCCTGTACCCCTAGCGTATGTTTTTGGGTACCTGTGTGTGGCCCACATAGCAGTGTATAGGCTGGTGGCAGCTCCATGCTGAATTTGACAGGTGTTCTGGGTATCCTCCATTTTGGGATAGCAAGGCCCTGCCATTGGAATCAGTTGATTCCTGATAGGAGACAAGGTGGCCCCTGTGGCCTCTTGCTTTCTATTGCCTGTGACCTTGTTTTCCCAAGGTCATGGGAAGCCTGGACTCTGTCCCTTCCCCTGATGGGCTGGTGGGTGTAAGTTCCATATCTGGTATTGTGGAGAAGTCCAGACCAGACTGGCTGGAACCTTCCTATTGACTTTATGTTGTGGGTACACCCTTGGGGTGGGACTTGGGTGAATGGAGTGTGTGACCAATATACATTTCCTGTTATGGGTGTCTGGTTTCTGGTATGTGACACAAAGACTGAGACAGCCCTGCCCGAAACTGGTATGCAGTGTGGAGTGCTGAAGGGCTGGGTGCGTGTCCCAATCCACATTCCATGTTGTGAGTGTCTGGATGGAGAAGAATGGCCTGAATGCACTGTGAGCCTGATTGGATGCCTGCCTGCATGAATGCCCTTCTGAATGATTGGTTGCCTGAGTGTGACCCAGCAGAGTGAATGAAAGACCAAACAGTATATCTGGGGACCACTCACTGATGGAAATCATTCAGAATCTGAATTCGAAACTTGATGCTTACCTTGAAGCCCAGCTAGAAGAAGAAGATTATGCTGCTGCTTTCCTTCGCTGCAATCTGAAATCTGTTGTGTCGCCAAGAACTGATTCAAAAGAGGGACTGGCTAGGAGACCTCTTGCCCAGCTACGAGGGACCAGCATGCACCAGCTAACCTTCTTCAAGGCTCCCTGGAAGTCAGTTCTCGAAAGGCTGCCCACAGGAGATGGGGACCACCGGGGAATCTGAAGTGAAGCGCCCGGACATTAAAGTCCATCGCCC
This sequence comes from Ambystoma mexicanum, assembly GCF_040938575.1. Classification (NCBI taxonomy): domain Eukaryota; kingdom Metazoa; phylum Chordata; class Amphibia; order Caudata; family Ambystomatidae; genus Ambystoma; species Ambystoma mexicanum. Next base: position 513,374,220 of record NC_090939.1, read on the forward strand.
TCGTCGACCATCATCGTCAACCGGAGCCGCAGGGCTCCATTGCCTCAGACATTTGAAACAAGGACTCCCTTGCTCATCACCGTCGACCAGTATATGTGCCACCGGAGAAAGTCAAGCTTTCCGACCACCCGAAGTCCTCAAAGACACCTACGAAGATTCGAAAGCCAGCTGTGGTCGAGTCCCGATCGCTGACACCAGCCGCCGATGACCCGATGCCCTTACTAGGCCAAGGGTCTTCATTGACTCTTTGCCGCAACAAACTATCGTCATCGAGGTGCACCATAAGCCTTCTTCGCAGGATGTCAATATTTCCTATTTACAGGTTGCCCAGTTGGGGTGATCTTCACACAGATCTGTGTCTAGGTAACAGGGACAGTATTCTGCCAATTGTTTAACCAACTTGTCTTCCTCCTCAAGTCTTTTGTTGGTTCACATTATTAACTGGTTTGTATGTCATTTGAAACTGTCTGCAGTTGATGCATTTTAATGGAATCAAAAGAGTAATTTTGGAAACACATATAGACTGTATATATTTATCATTTTAGAATTGCCTGAGCACAAAGTGTGTTATTGTATGTGAACATAATCAACACCTTATTTATATGAAGAACTGTGTTTTCACTAACATAGTGTGTGGACATTCCTTTGTGGTCCCCAATTGGTAATGAATTAATGCTAATGGAATTGATTTCTGAAAATTAAATACATTTTGCCAAAAATTCCCTTCCATTTTTACCATATCATAGCACACCTGAAAATAATCATTCTCAATTCCATATAGGATCTTAGGCAGAACCCTTCCATTATAGAATTTTAAATAGGGAATGAATGAAAATGTCCCATAATTAGCATCCATTCTCATTGTCTGATTCAATAGGTTTCTAACACAATTTTTCAACCATTTTCTGATTTGACTTTTTCCCCGTCTCTATAACTCCCTCAGTTTTTATGTTAGAAGGGAAATTTCACCTCCTACTTGTACCTAATGGTGTGATTGGCCCGTTTTAGCGAATATCTTGAAATTCTGAAAGGTTTTTACACGTGTGAATTAGCTTTAAATTGTCTCCTACTTGGACTTTGAGATTTCAAATGTTTTCTTTTGACTAAATCATTGTTTGTGATTGTGTACAACTGTTCAAAGCGGCTCCCATATGAATTTATAACATTTAAGTATTCTTGACCACATTTGCAGGCCGATTCATGGAATCAACGTGCGCCGAAAAAACGGCGCACGCGTGCGAAAACGTGCGATTCGCAGAGAAACAGCGAAAATCGCTGTGCAAGTGCGATTATCGCACAGAAAACATCGCACATCAGTTCATGGAAGTCCGTGCACGCGCTAAATGTGGGATGTGCGCTGAGAAAGTGCGCGGCGCACGCTGGCGCACGCTGGCGCACGCTGGCGCACAGGTCAACGAACGCTGTGCGATAAGGCCACAGCGAATTCGCACATAGCGCGGCGCACATAACAAAAGTAGGCGTAACACAGGGTGTCACACGCAGAATGGGGAACAACTCGTGAAAATGTGGGCGTCACGGGGGAAGTACAAGAGGCAAGTGCGCAGAACGCCCACACGCTCGCCTACAACACGTATTCATGGAATCGAATAGGGAAAAACAGCGCACGGCCAAAGACGCGCACAGGCCCATACATGTCCACCACACGAAAGCAGGCGGTAGCGTCCCTGCGCAGGAAAAAAATGTGCGCCAAAGTCCTACGCGCGAGAAGGCCCACACGCGATTGGCCTGGGCGCGTGTATTTCAGGGGTGCGCGTGAAGTTCCACACGCGATTGGCCTGGGCGCGTGTATTTCAGGGGTGCGCGAGAAGCTTCTTACACGCGATTGGCCTGGGCGCATGTATTTCAGGGGCTCGCGGGTGTTTTCACACGCGATCGGGCCTGGGGGAGCGTGTGCGTGAATTTCAGGGGTGCGCTTGAAGTTCCACACGCGATTGGCCTGGGCGCGTGTATTTCAGGGGTGCGCAAGAAGCTTCTCACACGCGATTGGCCTGGGCGCGTGTATTACAGGGGCTCACGGGTGTTTTTACATGCGATCGGGCCTGGGGGAGCATGTGCGTGAATTTCAGGGGTGCGCGTGAAGTTCCACACGCGATTGGCCTGGGCGCGTGTATTTCAGGGGTGCACGAGAAGCTTCTCACACGCAATTGGCCTGGGAGCGTGTATTACAGGGGCTCGCGGGTGTTTTTACACGCGATCGGGCCTGGGGGAGCGTGTGCGTGAATTTCGGGGGTGCGCGTGAAGTTCCACACCCGATTGGCCTGGGCGCGTGTATTTCAGGGGTGCACGAGAAGCTTCTCACACGCGATTGGCCTGGGCGCGTGTATTACAGGGGCTCGCGGTTGTTTTTACACGCGATCGGGCCTGGGGGAGCGTGTGCGTGAATTTCAGGGGTGCGCGTGAAGTTCCACACGCGATTGGCCTGGGCGCGTGTATTTCAGGGGTGCGCGGGAAGCTTCTCACACGCGATTGGCCTGGGCGCGTGTATTACAGGGGCTCGCGGGTGTTTTTACACGCGATCGGGCCTGGGGGAGCGTGTGCGTGAATTTCAGGGGTGCGCGTGAAGTTCCACACGCGATTGGCCTGGGCGCGTGTATTTCAGGGGTGCGCGAGAAGCTTCTCACACGCGATTGGCCTGGGTGCGTGTATTACAGGGGCTCGCGGGTGTTTTTACATGCGATCGGGCCTGGGGGAGCGTGTGCGTGAATTTCAGGGGTGCGCGTGAAGTTCCACACGCGATTGGCCTGGGCGCGTGTATTTCAGGGGTGCACGAGAAGCTTCTCACACGCGATTGGCCTGGGCGCGTGTATTACAGGGGCTCGCGGGTGTTATTACACGCGATCGGGCCTGGGGGAGCGGGGTACGTGCATTTCAGGGGCTCGCGGGTGTTTACACACGCGATTGGCCTGTGTACGCAATTCCATTGGACCAAAGGCCCTGACAGCTCAGGCGCGTCTGTGACGTGACACGCGCGGGCGTGTCCCTGTACCCGGGGGAATGTTACAAGACCAAAACTGCACGTCCAAGTGTCAGCCTGCGTGATTGGAGGATAGTGCCTCAGTGCGTATACGCGGAAGTGACGTTGGACGTGTGGTGCGGTTTAAAAGATGCGTGTAGTATGTCATTTCCTTGTACGTGCTTCCCGTGGAGAGCGAGTGGGTGAAATCTGTACTTCTTGTCGGTTCACACGCGATTTACTTCACAGCGTTTCCAGTTCGTACTCCCTGTTACCTCTGTCAGTATTTTTCTGATTTTCTTTTCGACCTGTTTCCTCAAACAGCGTTGACTTCTCCTTTTGTCCTGTCTCCTCAGACAGTGTACAATTCTTCTTTTGGTGGGGGTGTTGCCAACGCGCACACGCGCGTATTTTTCACGCTCTTTTCCCAGGCAGACGGTGAGTCGCGCACATATTTACCAACTGTGCTAGCCCCGTGTGTAGCGTACCCCTTCAGAGGTCATTGTAGGCTGCGTGTGACACGCATACGTTCATTTTTGTGTTTCTGGGTGCCACAGCGTAGTGCAGGTTCCTTTTCCCACGCACGTGGTCTACGAGGGGTCGCGTGCACGTCATTTTCTATTTTAGGGGTGCCTGTGCGTTGCGTGACCCGTCATCTTTCCCCAGGGGTTACATACAGCCTTGCTAGAGCACTTGGGTATGAATTCCATCTAGTACCCTACCCCTTTGACCCCCAATTGCCCAGGACAATTGTCCACTGCAACTCACATACGCACAACTCCATCAGTGCCATGGCTGGGAGGCGAGCAAGTGGTAAGGGTGGCAAAGGTGGCCGAGCCTCAAGAGGTGGGCGTGGTGGGCGCGGTAGGGGACGTGGCCAGGATTTGCAGACTCCCCCCAATCCCCCCACGTGTGGAGGACCAGTCAGGGACACACACCCCCCCCATGGTTGAGGGAAACGTGGCTGACACCATCCCTGCTCAGCCCTTGTTGGACCGGCCCGTTGTGGCACCTGACCTAGCACAGGGTGACACCCAGGCTGACTTCCAGGTTGCCAAGTCTAGGCCACGGGTGGCGGCGCAAGCCAGTGTCACCAGGCCACGTGGTACAGGGGCAGCCATGTCATCTGCTGCCCCGAGTAGGCGGGGTGGGGAGGCTGCAGGGGCAGCTGCAGCTCCGTCCACCCCAGCTCTGACTCCCCCAGCAAGGACAGTGTTGGTCCCTGTACATCAGACTGAGGTTCCCCCTGCCATAATCACACTTCAGCTAATGCCTGCAGATAGTCATGTGGTCAGTGTGCCATCGCACACTACTACTACACAGTCCACCGGTGCTCCTGCCTCTAGTGTCCAGAGCGGCGTAGGGCACTCCGGATCCCCACCACCCACAAAAAGAAAGAGGAAGAGTGCTCGTCCAGTACAGGCTGATGACCCCGACACGGCTACGCGGTCCGGCACGCCAAGGAAGCCTAGCTTCAATGATGCCGAACTGGATGCACTTGTGCAGTATGTGTTCGAACATGCCGCCGAAATGTTGGTCACTTCAGGGTGTAGGATTACACCTGCTCGACGTCAGGCACACTGGCAGTCCATCGCGGACAGCATAAGTGCCCTTGGGTTTATGAGGTGCACAGCTGTTGAGTGCTACAAGCGCTGGAACGACCTTAAGCGTAGGGCAAAGAAAAAGCTGGCCTCAAGTCATGCCGCAACTCTGGTGACTGGAGGTGGGTCTCCACAAGAGGACATAGAACTCACTCTACATGAGCATGTTGCTGGGACCTACGTCACAGAGGAGCAGATCCAAGGTGTGGGAGGACTGCCAGATTACGAGACATTGTCCGGTGAGTGCACATGTATGTGTGTGTGATCCATGTGTATGTAGTTTGTGGGAGGGGATTCGGTTGAGTGCCAGGTCAGGGTGTGTGTGCCTGAGTGTTTTGTCCCACCTATGTGCTTCATCCAATGCATTCTGCGCCCCGGGATTTGGGTATTACAGTGTCCCTCCTGGCCACAGTAGGCGTTTAGCACTACATTGCGCCAGTTGCCCTTGAAGTGGCATCTTGCTACCACATTGTTCCGTATTAAGCTGTGTTCATTCAGGCTGATTGCAGGAATTCACCTGGTTCTACTGCGCTTCACTCTGCCCCATTGTCACATATATGTCATGCCCATGGTACATGCCATCTGTGTGATGGCATGTGTCATGTATGTGTATTGGACATGCCACTCACAGGCCAATGTGTGATGGCACTGCTAGCCAGCATGCAGCTGATGTGTTGCTCTCCCATCTTGGTGTCATCAGTGTCTGACATTTTCCTCCCCTTCCAAATCATGGACAGTGCATGTATGGGAGGGTTATAGTCATGTGGGACATGTGTAAATCAAGTACTGGTACTGTGGCTTGTCTGGCCTAATAGCGTGCCATGGTGCTAATGCCTGTTTCCATTTTTTGTCTTTCTTGTTTTTGCAGAGGATGACGCACCTGATGCTGTTGAGGGAGAGGAGATGGTGCAGGGCCAGGAGGGATCTGAAGCATGACCAGGCACCAGTGGGGGACGTGGTTTGGTGGTGGGGGAGAACCCTCTCTTGCTGCAGGCCATACTGTCCCGGGATGTCCCTGGCTGCACCTCCTCAGAACTCTTTTCAGGTGTTGATTCGGATGAGGCCTATGTGGATTCGCAGGTATGTGTTCATGGAAGGGATACTGTTCTGTCCGACCCACCTGCACCAGGGGTAGAGCCCACTATGGGGATGTCAGTGTTGGTAGGTGCGCCTGTGGTGGTTACGGATGCAGGGCCACACTCCGCAACATCTGATCCTGTTCCTGGGCCAGCAGTTCAGAGGGGAAATGCAGTCCTGCAGCCTCAGGCAGTGCTGACACAGCAAGGCGCAGTTCGCCTTGCCCCAGACAGGTGTGGTGCCCGCCAACGCGGTGGCTGTCCGCCACCAGGCAATACCGCATGGGAGCAATCCATTTACGGTATGGCCAACCAACAGGCAGCATCATCCGAAATGATTGCTCAGGCCATGGAGAGGGTGGCCACTTCCATTGTCCCCCCAGAAAGGCAGATGGAGCTACTACAGCAGGCAACAGACTCCATTTGCCAATCAGTCAGGGAGGACATGTTGGCGTCCAACAGGGACGGACAGGCGGCCCTGGACAATCTGAGGGAATCAATTTCAATAGATGCCCAGGGACAGAGGGAAGCCCTGAGGGGAGAGGTCCGGCACCTCAGGCAGACTCTTGTGGACCTTGAGGCTTCCACTGTCACCAGGATGGAACAGCTGCTGGAGCGCGTCACCCCTACGCTCTCAGCAGAGATGCAGGCAACTCGGGCGGAGGTCCGGGCAACACGTCGGGTGTTGCATGGGGATCTCCGCACCATATCCCTCCAGAACGAGGCCTTCCAGGCCCGCATGCTTGCTGCCATGGAGGACCAAACTAGGGCATTGCGTGGGATGCCTCCCATGGCACCACCACCTCCTGTGGCAGCAGCAGCAGAGGTTGAGGAGAGCGAATCCAGCAGTGAATCTCCCACTATTTAGTAGCCGTGCAGGCCATGAGCCCATGGAGGTGTTTTTTTTTCTCGCAACATTCACGCAGGTGACTGTTGGTGGGCACCCTGTCCTCGGACCTCCTGGGTGGCCTCCCCCACACCCCCTGGCCCACACATGGCCATTTTTGATTTTTGATTTTTGATTTTTGATTTTTGATTTTTGATTTTTGATTTTTGATTTTTGATTTTTGATTTTTTGTTGCAGTGTGTTGCCTTGTGTGGCTCCCGTGGGCATCCACTGTATTCCGGCTGGGCACATGCAGGCTTGTCCTGAGTATGGGTTAGATGCTTGGGTCAGTGAGACACACACCCCTCCTGCTTCCCGTTTCCATGGGCTTGCAAAGGGTGTGCCCAAGTGACAGTGAATTACACAGTGACGTTGGACTCCCATGAGCTGTGTGGGCAGTCTGTAGTCAATACTGTGTATACATTCCTAGTGCATATTGTTGTTGTATTGTGCACTGCATGGTGTATTGATGTGTGCTTGTGCATCCATGTCTCCCTCCTGATTTGCAGGTTCATTCCTCATGTCTTCACAAGGCCGTCCACTTTGGAGATGGGGCTCATGTTGTGAGCAGTGGACTTCCAGATGTGCGTGGCAACAACACTGTACAGTTGGAGGTGGTGGATGTGCTGGCATTCTCATGTTGTAAGACTACGTATCCTTTGCCTTAGTACTGTCATGTTTATGCTATGTCGATTGTATTGTGGTAAGTATTTGGTAATGTTTGTTGTTGTTTCTACATTCATGTGGGCATATTGTGTGTGGCCAGTTTCCATTAGGGACACTGTACTTTGTGACACGTGTCATGTTTGGGGGATGACTTTGTTTGCTCTCACATGGCATGTCATGCCATGGTGTGTTGGGTGGCGGTGCTGGGGAGGGGTTGGGTGACATGGCACTGTTGTCATGTTGTGTCTTGCAAGGGGGTAATGATTTCAGCAGCATAGAAGTGTGTCTTTTGAACACAGCATTGGTGCTGTTTGTGTAGTTTGGGAAGCACACAATGGAACACTTCCAGATGTACAATCTCAGGCTGGTATGGTTGTGACAGTTGACTGTCCATTGACACATCATAATTGTCAGTAACAATCATCATTGATTGTCAGCTGGTATGTGCCAGGGCTGTGTGCACTCCACAGGGGTGTGATTTTATCTGAAGTTATTAGCCAAGAGCTGCGTACGGGCTGCCTCACCCCGTGCCCTTTCCCCTCCCATGCGCAGTGGGCATGCATGTGGTTGGGGATGTGGGGGCACCACCCTGTCCACGGCCAGGCCCCGGCGTGTTGCAACGTTGTGCAGGACACATGCTGCCACTATGATCCTGCACACTACTGGGGGAGCGTATAACAGCTGCCCGCCAGAACGGTCAAGGGAGTGGAAGCGTGACTTGAGCACTCCGAATGTGCGCTCCATGATGCCCCGGGTTGCAATGTGGGCTGTGTTGTATCTTACCTGGGGCGGCGTGGTGGGGTTCCGAATTGGCGTCATCATGTGGGTGCTGAGAGGGTACTGTCCCCTGGGGAGGTGGTGATGGGTATCATCAGTGGGGTTGTGACATTACTCAGTATCTGACATGCATGCATGCGCAGTGGCATTTATACTCACCGAGCAGCCATGTATCGCCATGCCGCCCAGCTTCTATGTCCCGGTTTAGGGTAGACATTCTGTAGATGAAACTGTCGTGGGTGGAGCCTGGATAGTTGGCGTATACTGAGGTGATGATTCCCTTGGCATCACATACTACCTGGGCATTGATGGAATGCCAGTGCTTGCGGTTTCTATAGATGTGCTCAGTTGCCCTGGGGGGACGTAGAGCCACATGGGTGCAATCAATGGCACCTAGCACTTTGGGGAATTGAGCCACCCTGTAGAAGTCCTGGGCAACAGCCTGCCTTTCTGCAGGTGTTATGGGCAGGTATATGTGCCTGCGGACTGATGGGCGTGCAGTGATGATGGCCAAGACCTGGTGTAGGCAGCGTGACTGCGTGGCCTGTGACACCCCCCCACTATGGCACTTGTCCGCTGAAATGATCCAGTGGCCAGGAAGTGCAGTACATTGAGGACCTTCTCCAGGGGGCTGAGTGCTTGGGAGCACAGGGTGGTTGATGTGAGGTCATCCTCCCACTCACTGACCAGGTCGAGTATTATGTGAGGTGGAAACCTGTACCTCCCATACACATGGTCATCAGGCATCCCAAAAAGGCTGGTTCTGGGTGTAAAAATTCTGGGCCAGACTATCCTCCTCCTCCTCCTGCGGTATCCCACGGCCACTGCTGCTAGGAACGGTATGTTCATCCTGGCGCCTGACCTTGTTTGTTGTTTGCGTGCACTTTTATGCTGTGCGGGTGGCGTACGTGTTTCCGGATTGGCCACGTTTGTTTCCATGAATACGTGTTGTAGGCGAGCGTGTAAAACTTCCCGCGAGCCCCTGAAATACACGCACCCAGGCCAATCGCGTGTGGAACTTCTCGCGCACCCCTGAAATACACGCACATGCTCCCCCAGGCCCGATCGCGTGTGAAACCACCCGCGAGCCCCTGAAATACACGCACCCAGGCCAATCGCGTGTGGAACTTCTCGCGCACCCCTGAAATACACGCACACGCTCCCCCAGGCCCGATCGCGTGTGAAACCACCCGCGAGCCCCTGAAATACACGCGCCCAGGCCAATCGCGTGTGGAACTTCTCGCGCACCCCTGGAATACACGCACACGCTCCCCCAGGCCCGATCGCGTGTGAAACCACCCGCGAGCCCCTGAAATACACGCACCCAGGCCAATCGCGTGTGGAACTTCTCGCGCACCCCTGAAATACACGCACACGCTCCCCCAGGCCCGATCGCGTGTGAAACCACCCGCGAGCCCCTGAAATACACGCACACGCTCCCCCAGGCCCGATCGCGTCTGAAACCACCCGCGAGCCCCTGAAATACACGCACACGCTCCCCCAGGCCCGATCTCGTGTGAAACCAACCGCGAGCCCCTGAAATACACGCACACGCTCCCCCAGGCCCGATCGCGTGTGAAACCACCCGCGAGCCCCTGAAATACACGCGCCCAGGCCAATCGCGTGTAGAACTTCTCGCGCACCCCTGGAATACACGCACACACTCCCCCAGGCCCGATCGCGTGTGAAACCACCTGTGAGCCCCTGAAATACACGCACCCAGGCCAATCGCGTGTGGAACTTCTCACGCACCCCTGAAATACACGCACACGCTCCCCCAGGCCCGAACCCATGTGAAACCACCCGCGAGCCCCTGAAATACACGCACACGCTCCCCCAGGCCCGATCGCGTGTGAAACCACCCGCGAGCCCCTGTAATACACGCGCCCAGGCCAATCGCATTTGGAACTTCTCGCGCACCCCTGAAATACACGCACACGCTCCCCCAGGCCCGATCGCGTGTGAAACCACCCGCGAGCCCCTGAAATACACGCGCCCAGGCCAATCGCGTGTGGAACTTCTCGCGTACCCCTGCAATACACACCCAGGCCATTCGCGTGTAATACTTCTCGCGCACCCCTGAAATACACGCACCTAGGCCATTTGCGTGTGGGACTTCTCGCGCACCCCTGAAATACACGCACCCAGGCCATTCGTGTGTAATACTTCTCGCAGGTGCAGCCCTTTGCGATGGTTTTGCGATCTTGATGGCTTTTCCTTGCGCGAGGGCGTTCTTGGGGGCGTAACTGGCGCTGCTGCAGGGCCGCTGCGCCACTCTGTGCCACGTCTGCTTTTGGAAGCGAGAATCCATGAATACGCTGTGCGCGGGAATTGGTTTTATCGCACGCGGCTGGCGCAGACATTCGCACGGGCACGCTGTTTCGCCAGCCGCGTGCGACACTTTTGGGAGGAATTACATGAATCGGCCTGTTGGTGTTTTTGCTAAGTCACTTCAAAAGACAATTTCAAAGCCATCTGACAGCTGAAAAGTCAATTCCGTTTTCTCTTGTGTTTGACAGGGGAAGGTGGGAGTGATATTCTGTTGGATTTGTGCTATTCCTGAATACCGGCCCTCTCCTCATATCTAATGAATTGCCTATTGGGGGGTTGAGGGGTGTTGCAGGGGGAACCTCTAACCATAGTGCTATCTGTTCCAAACCAACCCCAAAGTATTCCTTTCTGTGCTGCATTTGTTTTTTTGCTCATTACTTGATTCCTAGTGTATTAAAGATACTATTCAGTGTTCTGTCACCCCATTGGTGAATGTTGTGTACCTATTAAAATATATTGTGATTACATTTTAAATACATAAACAAATATTTAACTTTGCAAACTAGCTTGATTCCTGGTTCAGCGTGACCGGTGGGGTCTCAGGAGAAGGGTGTGATATAAGTGGTATATCGTTCAGAATATTTAATTTATAGATAAAAATAAATAAGGGTTTCATTTGCGCACTACATGCTGGGTGTGACTTAGGTGTGTACCGGATTGAAATCACTTACATTACTATCTGTGTCAAGTAAAGATATCGGTCAGTAATTTCCTGGGTCATTTCTCACACCTCTCGTATAATTTGTAATAATATTGGCTAGTTTACTCATGGTGTGTTCCACCCTTTCTTGGTCAACAAATAAAGTCCATGGATGGACCTCACTATATTGGTCAGTCAAAGAAATTAGGTTTGGTTGATTTTGTTCTGTAAAAAAATACATGTAAATTGGGAAACCCAATCTGATTTATAAACTGAGTTTAGTTGGAAATTAACTTGTCTATCAGAGTCATCATTAATAATTTTCCAAAATTCAATTGAAGTCTTACTTCTCAATACCTCTAACATATTTTCAGACTCCCTTTAAAGAAGTAAATCTCAAAGGTTCTTCAACCAGTTCCTAAAGTCAGTTTTAACCCATTTAATTTCTCTCAACCTTGTGAATGGACTCAGTCTCTCTAAGCATTTCCAAGTTTTTATATTGGCTTGCATAAGACATTTCCTCTTTATTTTACCTAACCAAACAGAGGGGGGGCTAAGCAGTGAATGATCAATGATATACTTTATAAATGATTGGAAAAGATCTACGGAAAAAGTATTTTGCTTCCAGCTCAATGATGTAATTGCCAAACAGTTTGTGATTGCAAAATTCATTGACTCAATATTAAGAGTATTCCAAAATATCTTAATGCCAGAAAATTAACCAAAAGATCTCAAGGACCATCAGGGTTCAGCCGTGTAATACCCAATCAATTTTTGTTACCAGCATACTATGACCACTCCATTAGTTTGGTAGTGTATCCAAGGAAGTACAGAAATCAAAAACCTATGTGCCTGCAAAAATATAATCAATGGTAAAAGAGTGAATACCATTGCACCAAGTGCACTTAGATGGAACATCACCGGTCACGGACCCATTAAACATTATAAGACCCAATCCATTCAACATTCCCATTCATGTATGACCATTTCCCTCACTAATATTTGATTGGCATAGGTCAGGTAAATCGTTTGGGCCTATTAAAGTGCAATGTGCATTAACATCTCCTAAACCCACCAGATAACCACATCTTGTACTGTTACACCATACATTTATAAAGGCACCAAGAGTGTTTAGAGCTACCTCCAACTCAATAATGCCTATATGCCAATAAACATTTATAAATACAAAATCAATAGCCTTTTTACCCTCTAAAATTCAAATTGCAAAACGGAGAAACTCCCACAATTTATGTTCCCAGACAGGGGAGTTGCTAGGTCTGGAAAAGACCCGGGACTAAGCTGATGTCGGAACTGTTAGGACTGGGGGCTAGCTAGTCTTTTGGCTGTAGCTCCTGAGATTCTATCCGGGGCTACAACCAAAAGATCAGGGGCTATAGCCCCCTTAGCCCCCCCCCTAACAACGCCCCTGTTCCCAGAGATCTTCATCAAAGTTATCAGAGCTCCAGAAGGCCTACCCACACAACACTTATATGCTGATTGAAAATGTAACACATATCCATCAAAAGATGGTATGTCACTTAACCATGTTTCTTGTAAGAAATCAGATGGTGTCTTTTTAATTGGTCACCAAAAGATTTGAGTACAAATTACTATGGCCTCGCGAGCTCCAAGATAGCAATGAATACCAAGATAACAATGAAAGAGAAGTTTGTGTTTAGTGTGCATTAGTTTAACATATGAAACTTTAAGCACATAGAATAACAGAAGAAAATATAACAGATATACATAAGATAAAAAAGAATCACAGTGCATTTCATATTTGAGATTAATAAATATGTGTTTAAACATTTCTATTTGTCAAATTCATTAGTTCTTAAAAGTTTTTTGTTGCTTCATTCCATATGTCATAGGCAGCTGCCGTGATAACAATGGATGCAGCACCAAATAATGTGGCCCAGCACTGGACTTGAGTGATGTCATCAATGTTACCTGTAAATTTACCATAACCTTTTTGCTAACGTTGTTTAAGGGAAATACAGTTGCCCAGTACATGACAAACTGTCTCCACTTGGGTATGGCAGAGACGACATATGTGCTTTTCCAGACATGTGCTCTTCCAGAAGCCAATATGTTCCATGGTAGGAAGGAGATTTAATCAATCGTAGGCATATTATAAAGAGCTTGAGTTCGATTGTACAATGTTTTAGTAAGAGTGTGGCTTGAGGGGATGAAAGCTCTGATGAGAGTATTCATTATGCCTTCTAATCCCCTGCAGTTTTTCAATATTTTTAACTTGATCCAATTGAGTCGATTTGGTTTTAATGCACTTTTCGAAGTTGGGATTTGTATTGATGATGTCATCTGCTAGATCTAACTCCTCGAGATGTGCCTTGGCCGAGACTTATAATTATTTGATGAAAATTTTATGACTTTAGTAGAAATTAATTTGCTTTGGCTACATATTTCCAGTTTTCCCATAATTTGTATCAGGAGTCTCAATATTATTTCTCATAAATGACAAACCCCTACCAGTGTTTCCTCTAAAATCGGCATTTGATTATCAGGCTTCGAGTTCTCAACATTTAATTCAGAAACCTCTTTGTTGTACAGAGATACATCGAAGCCCAATAAACTCAATAACCTCAATTGGGAGGCTTCATTCAGGATGGTATTAAGAACAAACTTCGATCGAATAAACATGATTGCACGGTCAGTACGATGTAGATCAATAACATCTACTCTATCAATATCAATTGTGGAGAGTACCCATAAGTTAGGGACTTCACCAAACAGATACATTATGCTTGATATATTCAGTAGAATGTCTCTATTTTATGACAGTAAACTCTCCACAAGGATCTTGAAAGGACCATTTGAAGATTGCCCCATATTCTCTTTCCTATTACATTTAATTGAGGTCTACTTTGGGAGGGTGCATTTTCAAGTATTAGAGATATCTCCCTTAAATTGGGTACCTCTATTGTCCTGCCCGCATTTTATTTTAACCAGTGGTAAACACAAATGTACCTCGGCTATGAGGTTGGAAAGCTTCTTCTAGCACACTGTTTACATACACAAATCAAATGTATTACAAAAAACAAATACAAATGCTATTTACTTATAAAAACCACACATTGTCCCACAGATTTGACATCACCAAATTCATTCCACCATCCATACACATACTCTCTATCACATATCCAATGTCAACTCTACAGTAATTTGGGTTATCAAATACATACAACCCTTTAAAAAAAAAAACACAAGATTCTTCACACCCATATAAACTACAAGTGTGTATATCTGTTAAAAAGCAAACACAAGCTTATTTACATTGTCTATACTTGTTTAGGTCAGCACAAAGGGCTTCTGATGTAGCCTTGCATTACTGCAACCTTCTTCAGGACGATAGGCATGGTGTGAATGTCGCCTCACCCTCACAACAAGATCCAGTGGAAGATGTCTTCAGACAAACTATCTCCAATATGTACTTGTGGGGGTAGTGCCCCAGTGATATGACCCAGTTTCAGTCTTGTGGCATCGGCTGCCAGTGTATCTTAATATCCACCTTCCATGGTGACCCTTCGCTGATTTCAAACCGTTCACCAGGTATGCACTATGGAGTCAAGCACATGTATTCCACTGCACTGTGATTGCACTGTTACAGCTTCTAATATTGGCTGCCAGTTTGTTTTTGTATTCACAATCCGTAGTGACGCTTCGTTGCTTTCAATTTTTCCCACGGTATCCGCTACAGAGCCATCCATGTGTACTCATCAGGGCTTCTCAATTCTAATCTATGATGCACTGACAAGAATGGAGCAGCGCAGAGGAGTACACGTGGATGACTCCCTAGTGGATACCGTGGGAAAAATTGAAAGCAACGAAGCATTACCACAGATACCTTTTTGCAGAGAAAATGGATAAAACTGAAAATAAGGTTTTTTTCCTTTTTTGTGATCACATTTTTCACTTTGGTGCAAAATCAAATTGAAATGTTTTTAGAATCATCTAAGATTTAGCATAGTATATTTGGCAAATTTTTATGGAACCTGGTGATATGTATTAATAAAAGTTGAATTTAAAAATGTCTTGACTGAGCCTACCCTCTCTTCCACTAGTGATACACTGTGGGGGTAATTCATAGAATCCAGCGCACAGGTGGCGCATGCGGCTGGCAAACAGTGTGCGCATGCGGCAGTCTGTGCCAGCCGCGTGCGCCAAAACCCATTTCAGCGCACAGCGTATTCATGGATTTTAAAATCCATAACCAGCTGTGGCGCAGAGTGGCGCAGCGACCCTGCAGCAGCGGCAGTTACGCCCCCAACTCCGCCCTGTGTGCAAAAAACATTGCACAAATCCAGTACATGGCGCAAAGGCCAGTGGACCTGCATACAGCCCCCGAACCACGAAAACTCCCCACGCACCCCTTGGAATACACGAATCCCGCTCGCGCTAGCGAAAACATGTGTAAAATTACCCGTGCACCTGTCGGAATACACGTACCCCTCTCCCGCCTAAGTGAAAACGTGTGTAAAACTGCCTGCGCACCCCTCGGAATAGACACGCACCCCTCTCGCGCTAGAGAAAACACAGGCATTTTCACACGCGATACTCCATGCGAGAGCGGGGTACGTGTATTACTGGGGTGCGCTGGCAGTTTCACACACGATACTCCATGCGAGAGTGGGGTACGTGTATTACTGGGGTGAGCAGGGAGTTTTACATGCATTTCCGCTAGCGTGAGAGGAGTACGTGTATTCTGAGGGGTGCGCAGGCATTTTCACACACTATACTCTATATGAGAGTGGGGTACATGTATTACTGGGGTGCGTGGGCAGTTTCACACGCGATACTCCATGCAAAAGCAGGGTACGTGTATTACTGGGGTGCGCCGGTAGTTTTACACGCGTTTTTGCTAGCATGAGAGGGGTACGTGTATTCTGAGGGGTGCGCAAGAAGTTCCACACGCGTTTTGGCAGTGAGGGCCCTCCCTGGTGTATCCCTACTCCCCTCCCCATGCCCTGCAGGCAACCCACACTACAAGAAAGCACCCTACACCCCTGGGCATGCCTCGCAGGCAGCCCATCACCCTTGGCCATGCCCTGCAGGCAGCCCATCACACCTGGGCATGCCCCACAGGCAGCCCATCACACCTGGCCATACCCCGCAGGCAGCCCATCACCCCTGGCCATGCCCCGCAGGCAGCCCGCATGGCACTATGCGCCTGGGATCCTTTATGCATGTCCCCCACCCACCATTGACGTGTACCCGCCAGCAGGCCCCAACTCATGTCCCCCCACCCCCCACCCCCAGTGACATGTATCTGCCAGCAGGCCCCAACTCATGTCACCCCACCCCCACCCACCAGCAGGCCCCAACTCATGTCCCCCCACCCCCACCCCCAGTGACGTGTACCTGCCAGCAGGCCCCAACTCATGTCCCCACACCCCCACCTCCAGTGACGGGTACCTGCCAGCAGCCCCGACTCATTTCCCCCCACCCCCAGTGATGGGTACCTGCCAGCAGGCCCCGACTCATGTCCCCCCACCCCCACCCCCAGTGACGGGTACCTGCCAGCAGGCCCGACTCATGTCTCCGCACCCCCACCCCCAGTGATGGGCACCTGCCAGCAGGCCCCGACTCATGTCCCCCACGCCCAGTGACGGGTACCTGCCAGCAGGCCCTGACTCATGTCCCCCCACCCCCACCCCCAGTGATGGGCACCTGCCAGCAGGCCCCGACTCATGTCCCCCACCCCCAGTGATGGGTACCTGCCAGCAGGCGCGGACTCATGTCCCCCCACCCCCACCCACAGTGACAGATACCTGCCAGCAGGCCCTGACTCATGTCCCCCCACCCCCACCCCCAGTGACGGGCACCTGCCAGCAGGCTCCTATACATGGCCCACCAAACACCATGTTCTCTCAAATCAGAACCATGGGCCTAATGCCTACACAAATCCCCCCTGCCCCCCAGTCCAAGCACGCAAGCATCCACTGCCCCCACTCACAAATTACACATGCAAGCCTCAAAAGAACCAGCATGGGCATGCATAAATGTACAACAGAGCCACAAAGTGGCAACACATGACAGAGCCAATGCCCATTGAGCAATGCCCAAAACCAATGAGAGTACACAACACCAATAATGAAGAAATATGATGTGTATTAAAATACGTAATTAAAAACACAAAGAAAAATCAAACTACTAACTATGTACATAAAGTGGAGCAAAGTCCATGAACTCCAAAATAAAAAAAAAACAAAGGAAACCAAACACTAACAAACTATATACAATGGCGGCGGGCAAGTCCTACTGCTCACTAGCTGATTTCCCAGGCATGGGCATCATCGAACTCTGAGGTCTCGCAGGGATAAAGCCATGTCCACCTCCAACTCCCTGCGGATTCCCTCAAGGCACTCAGCCCGCCTCAGTGCCCTGCACATGGAGTTCTCTGCCCTGACCATAGTGAGCCGTGCCTCCTCCGCCCGCCGCCATTCCGCATCTATCCGCTGGCCCAACCACTGCCCTTCGGAAGGAAGACACTCCCATTCCAGGGTCCTCCTGCCCTCCGGCAGATGCCTGCCCCTCTGATCTTGATGGCCCCGAGCCATGATGCCTCCCATGTTGAGCCTGCCGCTGCCTCCGACGCAACTGCCTTTGCCAGCACAACGGCATCCGGGCTGATGGAATCCACCGGCGCCGTCGTGCACGTGCCCTGCCCAATGATGCCGGCACATCCTCCATCTGCTGGAGTACAGTTTCTGGGGTGTCCACCCCTGCTGGACCTCCGACTCCCGACTGTGGCAGGGATAGGATCTCCACCGAGCTGGCTGCGTTGGTCGAGGCAGGTCCACAGGGGGCCATGGTGGCATCTGGGCCGGAAGACGGCATGGAGAACGACTGGCGCATAGTCTGCACAGACGAGGAGAGGGCCGCCAGAGTGCCCGACACATGTATGAAACCCCCGACCATGACCCCTCCCAACTGGGCCACGTTGGCATGCAGCTCTTCGTGATGACGCTAAACAACAACTTGAAGCCCAAATTGAAACCAGACTACGAAAGCTTCCACTTTTGCATGACCCGTCAGAGAGAAAAGGAGACCATCGACGACTTCCATGCACGGCTCAGAAAATTAGTGATTAGATGCGAATTCCCGGACGAAGACTTTGTGGTCTGTCTACAAATCATCAATGGGCTGTCATCAGAAAAACTATGAAGACCAGTGCTGTCAGGGAAAACATCCCTTTGGACCACATCCTAGCTATGGGGAGACTCCAGGAGCGCAGAGATGAACAGGTGGCGGTCTTGGAAAAAGCAATGCAGCATCTACCCCTCGACAACACAAAAAAGGAAAAAGAAGTAGCAGCAGTCCAAGGTCCTCAAGAGACGTCCCAACAGCATAAGACCAGTACGCCGGTCAGGATGAGGTGACACATGCGAGTGGTGTGATGGACCATGGAACAGAGGAGAACCGTGTCCAGCTTTAGGAGTGACCGGTGGGAAGTGTAAAAGGCTGAACCACTTTGTGCCGTATGCCTGAAACCCACACCCTGAGGGATCCCGGTCGGCAATACACCCCGAGCTGCCAACAAAGGGGAAGAGGAAAAGCGAGAGTGGTCGCCACCGCGCAGAAATTGCCCTGCAACAGCGACACGGATGAATCCTCAGATGAAGGAACGTCCCCAGATGGACGTGAAAACAAAAGAAAGAAAAAGAGCAAAAGAAGAGAACGTCGAGACCATATGATTTCCGCCATAAAACCAAACAAAACAAAACACAATCGGAAAAGAGAGCAACATAAGCAACCATCATGCACCATCCTGTCAGATGGAAACCCCACCAAAGTAGTTATGATCGTGGACCTAACGGGAGCCAAAGTCTTCAGCAAACTCAACCTAAGGTCAGGCTATCATCAACTACACCTCACCCGAGACTCCAGGTATGTAACAACCTTTTCATCACACCTGGGACTTTGGAGATACAAAAGGCTAAACTTTGTCATATCCTCTGTGGCAGAAATCAGTAGAGTACTCAATGGCCTCGCCGGAACTACCAACATCAGTGATGACATTTTAGTGTATGGCACCATGAGAAGTGAACACCATGAGCGACTAGCCGCATTCCTCCAACCCCTGTAAAATTCAGGCCTCACACTGCACACAGAGAAATGCAAATTTAATAAAATTGAACTGAATTATTTTGGCTAGGTGTTCAACCCAGACAGTATGTTGCCCGACCTGGTTAAGGTCTCCGACATCAAAGGAACAAAGGCCCCCACATCAGCGTCAGAAGTGAGAAGCTTCATGGGCATGGCCACCTACTTTACCAGATTCATCCCCGACCTAGCCACCATGGTAGCACCAATGAGGGAACTCACTAGGAAAGAGAAATAGTGGGAATGGACAGAACAGCACCAACACATGTTCCAACGCATCAAAGACACGCTATCCAACAACACCAAGATGGCATTCTTCAACACTGACCGAGCTACAGAACTACTGGTGGATGCCAGCCTTGTGGAGTTAGGAGCTTTGCTCACCCAAGTTGACAGAGAAGGCATTGTGTACCCAGTTGCTTTCGCCAGTCAAGCACTAACGAAAACCGAACAGAACTATGCCCACATTGAGAAGGAGGCACTGGAGATTTTATGGGGCTGCCATTACATCAGGGTATATCTCCTAGGACAACCAGCAAAAGTTTTCATGGACCATAAATCACTGAAACAGATGTTCAGAGGATTGGCACCACACCCTCCAGCGTGGCTAGAAAAGTGGATGTTAAACTGCAGGCGTTCAACATTGACGTTTCCTATAGAGCTGGGGCGGACAAACTGGCCGATTACCTGTCTCGCCACCCACGACCAGCCACCAGAGAAGAAGAGTAACATGTGATGGAGACAGAAGAACATGTGTGCCTGTAATAGCCTGCATTCACCCACAAGGGCTAACACTGCAGGAAATAGCAGAGGAAACAAAGACAGACGCCTGCCTACAACACACAATTCAGACCGTCCAGTCAGGTGATTGGAAAGATTATCTATCCGCTGTAGCACACTGCACTGCTGCCTCCCAAGAGAAGCTACACGCACTGTTTGGCATCCGACATGAGCTAACAGCATCGTTCTGAAAGGACACCAACTCGTCCTACCCGAGACCTTGGAAGAAAGAGCCCTAAAGTTGGTGCATGGGGGCCAGCAAGCCATCGTGAAGACCCAGACCTATCTAAAGTCAAGAATGTGGATGCCAAAGATACAGAACTGCGTGACTGAACTGGTAGAGACCTGTGCGGCATGCCAACCCTCGAGGAGACTAGCAATGCTCAAACCCATAACAAGCGCACACAGGAGCCAAAGAAGTTGGGAGTCGGTGAGCGTGGATTTTTGCACCATCATGGGGGAAGGATACCTATTTGTCCTAATCGATGAATTCAGCAGATACGCAGAGGTGGAGTAGGTCAAGTCCACAGATGTTGTGTCAGTCATTACCGCCCTCAAGAAAACGTATTTACCATACATGGAATACCTATGAAAATGAAAAGTGACAATGGGCCACTGTTCACTAGCCATGAGCTCAAGCAGTTTTTCACCAACCTAAACGTAAAACACCGGAAGATCACCCCATGCTGGCCGCAAGCAAACAGGGATGCCAAACATTTCATGGGATCTCTAAACAAAATCATAAGAATCGTGAAGGACCACAATCAATCCTGGCTGCCGGCAGTATATTGATTCCTCCGAACACACAGGCAAACCCTGTACACATCGACAGGAGTAAGCCCAGCAGCACTGATGTTTGGAATGCTGATACAAGCTGAACTACTACTACACCCAAGCTGGGTGAACCCTGAACCGGACATACCGCTGATCGAAGAGAGACGGGCGAGGCAAAGCGAGGAGAGTGAAGCCCACCACGCACAACACAGAGAGCTGCAGCCAGGTGACACGGTGTTAGTGAAAACCAGAACACCCCGAAAAAGATGACACTGATTTACGAGTCGCACCCATGGACAGTTTAGAACTCCAATCACAGTATGGTAACAGCCACCCGAGGACAAGAAGTGGTGACGTGAAAAGTATCCCATTTCGGCAAAGTACCAACGACACTGTGGAGAGAACAACCACATTTTCGAAACTCCAAGTGAAGATTTCCCAGCGGACCCTGATACGCAAACGAGGGCGAACAACAATTTGTCTCATCAAGCAGGTACTGGACCACCACTCGACTGAGCAAATGACCCAGCCGAAAGCCTCAATGTGACAGGGCTACCGGAGATAGCACACACAAGATATCAACTTCGAGAGAATCCACAAACCTTGATCCGGCTACCATAGCGCTCCAATTCCAGTGTTGATGTATAAGGTCATTATTTCAGTTAACATTGGGACAGAACAGTGGTCTCACCTGGACAACTACATAACTCAGGAGACAATGGGCCTCATTACATGGTAGGCGGTAACCATGGCGCTATTAGCACCATGGTTGCCGCCGTTATTTTACTGTGTCGCTGTGGTGGATGGCAGAATTACCGCCCTACTCCAAGGTGAGCGGGGGCGGTAAATCCCCATTCACGAAGGCACTTCCCCATTCCCATTTTTGCCCCCATAGGGCATAATGGGAATGGGGAAGGTGGTAATTACGGTACTGCAAATTGCGGTACCGTAATTAGCACCAAGGTCCATTTGCGGCACCCTACTTTAACGGCTGGTAAAACCAGCCGTTAAGGTTGGGTCCCACAAAGGGAACTCGTAGTAAGGCGGTAAGGGTGTACCGGTACCGGTGCCCTTACCGGTACCGGTAAACCCTTACCGCCTAACATGTAATGAGGCCCAATACCTTGGTTGAAATGTGGCCCTTTTCATGTTACATGCTTGTTATAGGGCACAGCCTTGACGGGGTATTTTGTGCAGCATTTTGCTTTGAAACATACTACGATAATTTTGCAAGAGGAATTACCCTATAAGAAAACAATTATAGGTAAACATTACAGTCATCCTTGCAATGCACGTATGCTCGCCTTGACCTCACCCATGGCTGTCGAGGGAGGAGAACGCTGCCCTGAGATCCAGCTGTTTCTCATGGAAAAGATAATCCATGCCAGCACAGTGCCCCTGGCCAAATGGTTCACTAATTTAGCTTGCAGGCACCAGACCCTCGTTGTCGATAGGAGGTTCTGTGACATTGCAGGGATAGCCTGTGGGCCAAATGAAGACTGGTGATAGCCCCTGGCAGTCCTATTTTTAGTAAGTAGATTGGCTACCTAATCTTTCTTTCCTTTTTTCGCTTCTTTTTTGACCTGTATCCCTATGCCCCTCTTGCCACTACAGGGTATGCTCGTTCCTTACTGTCTTCATCCATTCTCTGTCCCATTCCTGCACCCTGCATTTATTTTCATTGGATCTTAGAGTGACAATAGGCATTAATGTACCTCTTGTCCATTAAACCTCAGACAGTAATGTAAAATGGCAGCATGCCATCAACGCCCAATTTCACTTTGTGAGTGCCTATATGGCTGATTTGTGCTGCTTTGTGAGCAAAGCAGGCCGCTGCTCCCCTTTTATAAGTCAGCTTGCTTTGGAGGTGGATATACCGTTATCTGCTTTTTGACAGGATTACCTGTCCGCACCCGATTTGGGAAAAGAGTTGCCAGCTCTTCATCCCAGCTAGAAGGCCAGTCTATGCCTTCAATGCCTTCGTCCCTATTCTGTACTGAGATTGCAGTGGACCTTCCTTTCCTTGATATCTGCAAGGGATGGTATTTTATTTTATGCATGTATGACGTGCACTGCTTCTATTGACATGGTTTCAGGGTGCACAGAGGGATTTGAAAGAGAGAACGGTGGTTCAGATTAATGGAGAGAGAGAGAACATATTGTAAGTGATTTTAACCCGGCACTCCACCCAAGTCAATGCCTAGCGTATGATGCCCAGCTGGAACCTTTAATTATATATCTTTGTCTGTTCTTTTATTTCTGATTGGTTTACCCTTGTATCACGCCCCTCTCTTTGAATCCCCCTGGTTTCACTGAACCCAGAACCGGGTTGTTTTGCAAAGTTAAAAGATATATTTTATGGATTTGAACAATATATATATCACACTGTTTAATATTTATACAAGGATCACCAATGGGTGATGTCACAATCAACAATTTCTTTAATCAGAATGAGTATGGATAAGAAAAATAATGCAGCATAGAATAATACTTGATATGGGTTCAATCAAATGCAGTGTCACTCTTTCCCCCTGTACACTACTCAGTCCCCCCTAATATGCAATATAGAGATGGAAGGAGAGAAAACAGGTTTCAGGTATATACAATCTCAACCAATACAGTTTCAATCCCAATTCCCCCTAGCAAGCATAGAGAGAAACAGGAATGATTTCAAAACAAGTCAAATACTTTTGAATGGGGCTTGTAATGAATGGGAAAAATCACTGGAAATAGATTTAATTCTCTAAATGGGATTCAAAACTAGTGGGAGCCGCTTTGTATAGTTCCAAATAAACACTATCAATGAAGATTGGAAAACTAGCAGATTGAAAACTGAATTCTGCGGTGAGATGCAAAGAATAGCTGTTTTACACGTGATTTTACATGTGATGAAATTGCGAGAAACACGATTGCGGCAATATTATAAGGATTTGGAATGCATACGGTTTAGAAGTTATGAAGTTTTTAGTAGAGGTCGATTTTTTTTTCAGAAACACTCAAGATTTTCAAATGAAAGATGCGCTTTTGAAATTACAAACAGATATTCTTTACACTAAGGAGGCTATGAAGATGCAAGATACCCAACGGACAGCCACCAGAACAGCGTTGCCTCTGCTCTGACTTTTGCCCGCCAAGACACTTGTCTTTCTCTCAGCAAATATATTAGCGCAAAGGTGAATTTATCACTACAATTTAGAAAGGACTACATGGATGAGGGAAAGATTCAGAAAAACAAGAAAGATTCTACAATGCAGTTCTGGATATGATAGAATGGTCTTGGATTGGATTACTTAAGGATAAGAGATTGGCTATGGACAATTCTATTCTATAGATACTCACAACTATGGTTTTAGAATAGGCCGGTCAAAGAACTGGTCAAAGGTTTTGGACTGGAATTCTGTGAGACCTCCGGACAGGATACTGGCACCTGGTTCTGCACTCAGCATGGCACTCTGGTCTCTGCACGGCCTCGGGACTGGATCTGACGGGTTGGTTCTGGGTTACAGCTATCTGGTTACAGCTCTGCTCTACTGGTTTGGATCTCTGGGTTCTAGCAAGAGTTCTTCGCAAGAAAGCAGAAACAGCACAGCCAGGCTGTTCAATTTTATGTGTGCCCCTTGGAAATCTGTGGGTAAAATCAGGTTGCAAGATTTTAAAGGCCAAGCTGAGAAGGGTTCAACTTTGAAATTGGGCCTCTCTGCTTTCAAAGTTCTGGAGTCTTGGATCTGGGTTCCTCCTGCAGAGTGCTTCACTAGTAAATCAGTTGATGGGTGAATCTTTGTGTCCTTATAGGTCCTAAACTGTCCCTATTTATGAATTTCCCAAAGGGGTGGGTAGGCTGAATTATACTAAGCACACCCTCTAGGAATCCTATTGGTTAGAGCATTTCCCCTCTCCTGATTTGAGAAGGAAATCTAGTGTCATAGTGATGCTGCATTTTACAATCCAGGGAGTACCTCCCCTTTGTTTCAGTTCAGTAAATCTATTTTTCACACAAATCATATTTACAATATCACCAACTTGCTAACAATACATATTCACATTACAGATTTAGTATAGCACGTATCCGTCCGAGTCCCACATCAGTGAGAGCTTTGGTTCTTCTCGCTTTTGGTTGGGTACTCAGTGTCAGATCTGTCCACATTTTTCTCCATACATGCGCATGACATCTGCGAATAATCCTCTAAACTTTCATATTCCTAGCATTATCACAATTGCTACAACATCCAAATTGCGGTAGTCCTGTCTCTGAACATCGCACAGAGTCCAGAATAGTTTCAAATGATGAGCAGCATTTTCATATTAACAACCTCTAATTTACAGATTTTTACACATTTTTCACAGTTTTCTATGAGACTTTTCCAAAAAGATATATTCTTGTAAACTAAGATACACAAATCTGTCTGGTCATGCCCCCAAGGTTTGGCTGGGTCCAGAACACTCCCAGGCTGGCTTCCTGCTGGCAGTTGTTTTCTGTTGACAGATGAATCTGCATATCTTTTCAATCAAGGGAGTCTTTTGTCTCTCCTCAGAGCAACAGGCCAAAATCTCCTCCCACCTCCATTAACAAATCAATGACAGTTCCTGAGCAGAGAGCAGGGGGAAGATGCCTTTGTTTGGGGCAAACTGTGGAATGTGCCTTTGAAGTACTGTGGCAAACATTAGTTCACTTTTTAAACCCCTGTTTTAAAATTGTCTTTTCTAAATAAACTTACATTTTCATCAAATATGCACGCAGATCTCATAATTCCAGTCTTTTTCAAACATAGTGATTGGATTGTAGCAACCTATATTGCTGTTGATGGCAAGTCTCTTCTTTTCCACAATTTGATTTTAAGACACAAGTTTTAAACTGCCAGTATAAGTAAATGACAGCTCTGACACAGGCGAGCGGCAGTACTGTGCCCATATTCTGACATATTTTTTCCAGGTAAGCACCTTTTTGAATGGGGATATTTTTGTAATGAAATGTGCTTCTCCTGACATTGTGCTTAGGTGGATTCTTTAAATAAAGTGATGTTTAACACCCAACAAGGATGTTGGATCTTTTCTGATGTTTGGGACCCATGATTTTGCACTTTCAACAGCCAAGGAAAAACGGATTTTAAAGCACTTCTGGGTTTTCCTGGCATGCAGCACTGCTTTTTCAAGTAGATTCATTTCACTCTGCGGGCAGCCCAATGACAGGTTTTGGTAGTGTGGTCTCCGGTTCTATCACTTACACAGGCAAAATGGATTGGCGGCCTATTTTTCAGGTTTCCCTGCACACTTCTCAGAGATTTTTAGCGCATAGTGCTTTTTGGCGGCCATCCTGTTTTTTCTGATGAACGCAGCACACAGTGATGTTGCAGGGCAGAGCCTAGTGGGTCCGAACATCCCACAAGCCCCCCTTTGCGATTTGGCATTGATCATCCATCAATGGGAAGTCGCAAAACTGGGATGATCAGTCTCATTTCTTTTGGTTCCAAAAATGGCAAAGTTCATCATCTTTTCTTCCATCTGGGGTGGATCGACAATTTCCTCGCCCAGTCCTGATATGGGTATGAAGGGTTACCCCGGTCCCCTTGGATATATGCTTCCGGTCCCTGGGTGGTCCTCCTTGGATTTAGTCTCCATGGTTTCCAATTCTAGGATGACAAAGAAAAAACATTTTTAGACATTTCCCCACCACTATTGATGTAGTGGGGCGGACACATACGTTTTGACAAATCAGGACACATTTTTCTATTGGCAATTTATTGACTATATAGATGGAATATTTTTTATAGTGGGAATTCTAGGGAGCTGGAGTGACCCCCTCTGGGGTTCCAGAAGACTCCTCCAGTTGCTGCAGAGTGTGCCTAGGATGGCAACACTTCAGTTGGTTAATGTGGACCCACTTATCTTCCCTCTCGGCCAAACTGCCTTTGGGGATGCGGATTTTGTAGGCGACTGGTGAGATTTTGTCCACAATTTCTCAAAAAATGTGCGCTGTTTGGCCTTGTTCCTTTGGAAATTGGATAAGTAGACCCGGTCTCCTACATGGTATTCTTTTCTAGTAGTCTTTAAGTCAAAGTGGGTCTTCATGCTGTCTGCAGATCTTTCTAGTTTTCGCTGAGCATAGGCAAAAGCATGTTGAATGTCTTTTCTTAGATTTTCAACATACTCACGAGTTGTGGAGGCATTGATCAATGTCTGCTCTTGGGTTCTGTAGAGCAGATGCTGGGGAAGCACCATCCTGCGTCCAGTCATCAGCTCAAATGGTGACATTTTAGTTGCAGATGAAGGGGTAAATCTGATGTAATCGAATATCCCAACTTGGCCCAGAATCTGCCACAAACTTTTTTAATATGCTCACAATTGTCTTGTTGTCTTGTTGTATCTCTCTACTGCACCACTAGAGGCTGTCCGGTAGGCAATGTGTAATTTCCTTCTCACCCCAAGTATCTCCCA
The DNA here is from genome assembly GCF_040938575.1 of Ambystoma mexicanum. Taxonomy (NCBI): domain Eukaryota; kingdom Metazoa; phylum Chordata; class Amphibia; order Caudata; family Ambystomatidae; genus Ambystoma; species Ambystoma mexicanum. Next base: position 513,401,281 of record NC_090939.1, read on the forward strand.
CATCTTTGTCATTACTTCGCTAGTAAAGTAGCTACCTCGGTCTGACTCGATCCTTTGGGGTAGTCCAAAATGCAAGAAGATGTGGTTGATCATCAGGACAGCTGCTGCTTCTGCCTTGCAATTTGGGGCCGGGACACATTCCACCGATTTAGTAAACAAGCATGTCACGGTCAACATGTCCTTATTCCCCTAGAAGAGCAAATCACTGCCCAATATAATCGACTTGTAAATATGACCAACGCAGTGTCATCCCCCTCTTTTGGAGAGGCGCACGGTGTGTGAGGGATGTTGGCTGAAATTGTGCACACACAAGACACCCCTTCAAATATTGGTCAAGGTCCTGTCCCATGTGTGGCCAGTATGCAACCTCTCTAAAGATTTCAAGTGCTGTATGAAACGCCAGATGACCAGCTGTGGCCGCATCAAGGGCTTGACTTAACATCAGGCTTCAGAATGAGGTACGGACCACCCACTGATCATGGCTAGCTAGGGATTTCCTTACCAACAAACCGTCTTGAATTCGGAAACATTTTTGGACATTTCATCAACACTCTGAGGTCCTCTTTGCCAATGTAATCGGTATCCGTCAGAGGAAAGTTCTCAGGGTCCTCAATGTGTTGATAAAACTTACCAATTATTGGATCCCCTTTTTGAGCCGTAATCAAATCAGCATCTGTGGTCTCCTTACTCCATTGTGCAGTCGGGAGACCATTGTGAGCATTTGTCTGAGACCTAGTGATGGCAGTGACCTATATTTCCCCCAACAGGGACTCGATCTCAAGTAGATCCCCTTAGATGGCTCTGGTTTTGGCCAGTTGATCAGCTAGGTCAGTTCCAGTTTTGTCTGGTCCCTCTACTTTAGAATGACCCTTGATCTTTTTCCAGTAAATGGTCATCCCATTCGAGGTGACCAGATCATCAATGTTTTGAATTAATTTGCCATGTTTCAATGGTTTGTTATTAGCATATAATATGCCTCTGGTTTTCCAGTTAACCAGGTGCTCCACTAACCCGTTCCGTACATAATCCGAATCTGTGATTATGACCAGTTCGTGGAGTTGATGTTGGACAGCAGAGAGGGTGGCTTGATGCACAGCCATCAACTCTGCCACTTGACTACTTCAGGGTCCAATCTTGTGCCCAGCGGAGGTTTCTGGGGTCTCATTCACCCATGCATTCCCTACGCCGGCCACAAGCTCTTTGTCCCCGTTGTTGTCAACATGGTAAGAGCATCCATCCACATAGACAGTGGGCATTCCCTCACACTTGTCTTCTTCAAAGACTTTGTGTGGGGAATTAAGGTATGCCTCCAGGTTGTCCTTGATTTTAAGACTTTCGTCCTTGAGAAGGTTTTCTCTGGCACAATCATGCAAGTCAGCAAGACCTTGCGCGAGGGACTCTTCTAGTTTTGATATACACAAAATTATCTCAACCATTTGAACTGGTCACTTTTTCCCGAATGTACATCCTGAGAAATAAATGTAGGCCAGCAGAGCAAGTTCTCTACTAGTTAGAACTAATTGTGAATGCACAAGACAAAATGAAATTCAAGCTTGGCATTGTGTTGCTGACAACTGTAGACATAGATGTGTCTAAGGAAAAAAGAAAGGAGAAGATCCTGCCAGAACGGGATGATGTTCCACATGGAGTAGTGGACATACCAATAACTTAACTGTGTTCGCGCATAACCCTGCGAACATCCTGAGCCCTGGAGCTTTCAAAGGGTCTCCTGTGTTTTTAGACAAGCAATTTGCTTGGTCATGCACTTTATTTGTGAATCAAAATGTTGCTACCTAGATATGAGCTCGTAAACATGATTTAATATGTATGTTTTAAATGTATAATGAAATAAAAATAAAATGTTCATGTTTTCTAATTATTTCTCTTTTTGTATGGTCTGATTTGTGGTTCCAAATTCGGTGACCCCTCTCCCTGTCCTTGTTGCCGGACTCCTCCTTAAACTTGAATTTTTCTACTGACATAATTTTGTGGATATTATTATTGTTACTTCCTCTTTGTCAGTGAAGTAGAGGTCTACCCATCCCTTGTTGTTACTCTTCTTGTTTTGGCCATATCTGACCTCCACAGGAAAGCCTTGCATTGACAGAATCCAGGAATTAATTTGGGGATTACTCACATTTCTGGCCCGGATTCTGTCACTTTGAAGATATTGCAGAGGCTGGTGTGGAGTCTCCACTATGATGTGTTCCCCCTGGATGAACGGGCGGTGTTGGGTGTCCTGACCCACGTTTGGACTATTAAGCTGCAGCATTTGGTGCTGTGGGCTTAGAAAATCCAAGATGGCGGAAGAGCCCACAGTTGCGCCAGAATCCGGGAAAACCGCGCAGTTTGTGTGCACACCAAAATGGTTGCCTAACCTGCCACCCACCAGTGCAAGTATGATGGGCCAGGAGTGCCATGAGTGAAATGTGTGCCAAAGGAAAAACAGCAGTGCCGGTAGGCTAAAAAAACACTTTAAAATAACCTTTGTTTCCCTGAATACAAGCTCAAAATGCCTATTTCAAACATTGCAGGATATTCAAAAATCTTACTGAACACCAGCAGACATCTGGCAGAATGAAGTTTTGTGTGCATACAAAATCTGGAAAGATGAAGAGCCCAAAACAATGTTTATAACAAAACTGGCTGAGCTGTGGATGTCAGCAGCTTAACTGAAATTGGATTTAAAACCACTAAAATCGAAATGTTTAAATTAAATGAGTGACCTACTTTTGAGTGTCAGATAGTTTGCAACTGTTAAATGTCATAGTTTTGAACTTAGAATCAGCATTCTAGCTGCATATGTAAAAACTGTGAGTTTCATTTGAATGAAGAAAAACTGGGAACAAAAGTGACATTTAGTTGAAGCCTGGCTTAATGAAACTGGATTCTGCCTGACAACTACCCCCGACAGGAGAGGGAATTCAGCAGCTGTGTTCCCAGGCCTGGCTGCATCCTGCTGCCCCTGCCAAATGGAGATGACACCTCTCTGATTGAATTAGGGGAGTGGTACCTGCAGACTGCAGGAAATTGAACAAAGCCCTGTCCTGACTCAGGCAAATGTTATATTGGGGGGGGTCGTAAAATGGCTTCCTCTTGGGAGAAACTGGGAGGGGCACTGCATCTGTGAGCAAGCTGAGCTTGGGGGAAGTGGATAAACCAGAAATTCCACCATGTGCTTTGGAAAACCACACCCCTTTGGGGCCAAAGCATAATTTTAAAATGATGGCTAATTCATAGTGCGGACTTGTAAAAATTATATAAATAACATCATCATTCTTGTGATTTTTCTGTGCACATTTTAAGAGGTGTTAGGACCCTGTGGTATGTTCTTCGGGATAGTAGAGGAAAAAAGGTTGTTACTCCAAATGTATGCATGTTAAAAATCTGACACTTTATCATCTGAAACCCATATCCCTGGTGCACATTTGTGTACAATCTGGAAAGGTTTAGAGGTCGTTATCTGGATGAAAAGGGCAGAATTCTGTCATAAGTGGACACGACATCTTACAAAGACAGGGATCGGATGGTGTGGTGCTACAGAAAATATGTTAACTGGACGTATAATATTAGAAAAATGGTACATAGATAAATATGTATTTGGATCAGAAATAGATTTGTGTGCAATTTGACAAGGGGAGGATTCTCTGACCATATACCTACCTCATCACTCTGACTCACAACCCAGTTCCCCCAATCAAGGAAGAGAGGAGGAACTGGCCAATGATAAGTTGAGAGGGTTGGGTATGCAGAATTAGCCGACCCACCAACTTTCTAAACACATAAAAAGAGCCACTGGAAGCCAGATAGGAGTTTTTCTTTTTCACTTTCTGCGGAGCATTTTGACTTCAGACTTCCCATCCAGAGATCCCGACTTCAAATCCATCAATCTCCAGAGACCAGAAATTAACTCCAGAATTTGTAGCAGAGAGGCCTGAATCCACAAGCTGAATCCTTTTCAGCAGGCCTCCAAATCATTTGCAAACTATTCAACAGCCGGGCGAGCTGTTTGAATTTTTGCTAAGAACGTCTGCCAGAACCAGAGACCCAGAAGGTACAATTATCCAGTGAGCAGAACCAGGCCGAGACCGTCTGTGGCGAGGGAACCGCAGTCCAATCCTGACCCGATCCGTGGCGAAGTCGCATTCCTGTCCACAATATAGTGTGAGTACCGCCAGAACTGTGCAAAACCCAATCTCTTAGTTTAAAAAAATCTAATCCAAACTATTTTAACCTATTTAGAACGGCCTCCTATAATCGTGTCATTCTGGCATCTTTAAACCTGAAAACTGTCATCTGTCATTCTGAGCTTTCAAATTTCCAATCCGAAAAACTACCTTTACTAAATCGGCCGTATCTCCGGAACCGTTTGTGATAGAAGCGAGATTTAACTTTTAGTTCTAAGCTTTCCAACAAGCTCTAAACCGACTTGCTACTCCTCATACTCCCTCCGTAATTGCGCTTGACGCACGTGACTAAATTTGCCGCGATTTGACATTTTGCTTAATTTCAGATTTGTCCTTGCTTTCCATTGCTGAAATTCGTTTGCAACCTGACAATCATTCATAGAGCATTGCTAAAGTGATCCTGAACTAATACAAAGAAGCTGTCACCCACCCTGAACCTCTAGAGGGAATTAAAATCATTTTAGGATATTTTTCACTTCTTTGCATACCACATCAAAGTATATTGCCTGTGTTTCAAACTCCTACCTGTTTTCTTCTAAGCTTGCTAGAGGGGAACTGAATTATATTTGATTGCATTCCTGAGAACTGTGTGCTTTCCTTCCATCTCTTTACCTTGCATAAGGGGGGGGTGAATTGTCAAAGAAAAGTGATTACATTGTTTTGGTTGAAATCATATCAAGTTTATTTTCTGTACTGCATTTCATTCATCATTGCATTGTCTTTGAAGCCATAAAAGCATTCTCAGCTACGTTATCCTCTCTATACCACTTCTAAGTCATCAAAAAGAGTGTACCACTGTAACATTATCCATTGTTGATCATTATCATCCTCACAAGTGTGCTATCAAATATTAATTTACTATAAAAGTGTGATAGATATATATTGTTTAATTTTCAAATAAACCTTTTAAATTTGCAAAACAAACCTACTTCTTGGCTCAGCGGGGTCAGGGGGATTCTGAGAGAGGGGTGTTATATAAGGGTTGTCATCCATAGTAAACGAACTGGACATAAAAATACATCAATAAGGGCTTCCATCAGCATCCCAGACTAGGCATTGACTTAGCTGTAGTGTTGAATTGAAGTCGCTTACAAAGTGGGGGCTCGGAGCCGGGATATTCTGGGTTAGACTTACCACTTGTGCAGCTTAATACAGTGTGCCAACTGACCGGATACACATATCCGGTTAGATCACCACGCTGTTTTACACTGTGAAAGCACCCCTCAAAGGAACGCTCTAAGGAAACTGTTTTGCAAAATAAAATACAAACTTCTGTAAGTCAGGAAGGAACTCAAATTCCAGAATGACGACACTGGTAGACATGAGAGGTGAATGGACTGAGCAGGGCCAGGATGCGTGGTTGCAGGCAATCACACAACAGGTCACTGCAACTGGGTTAGATATCTGGAGAGATCAGGGTCCCTTACATGTGGCCCTGAGTGAACTATACATGGCTCCTAAAGCTAAAGATGAACACGACAAGATGGTTAGGATAGCGGCATATTTCTATCTATATATGGGAGCCATGCAGGACAAATGCGCTGAAGGCCAAGATCTGGCAAATAGGCAACAGATCGTGCTAGAGAAGGCCCAATCTGACCTGGTCTCTTCTGAGCAGAGGATGCACAGAAACCAGGAGTCAGAAAATGAGAGCAGACAGTATCTCATTAAAATCAAAGAGGACATGTGTATCCTGCAACAGGAAAAGTCTGACCAGGATACCAGATTTCTGGCCTTGCAGAAGGAGTACCAAGAAGGTTTGGACTCCCTACTGCAGAGCCAGAAAAAGCTGGAGCAACAATTAGATTTCAATAGGGCATGTGCTGAGCAGGTAGTTACCCTGCAAAGCCACCTAGAAAGGGAAAAGGCAGAGAGCAATATCTGATCCTGAAAGACCTGGATACCCAGGCAGAGTTTGATTAGGAGTGCCAGAAAGCTGGTGCCCTTCAAAGGCAAAGGGACGACCTGGCGGCACAGATGCAGACTCTTAGTCAGGAAAGGGACACCTTAGACCAGGAAGTCTGCCATTTAAAAAGAAAAACTGAAGAAAATCACTTAGCCCTCTAGGGGCTGGGCGACCTCCAAAAAGAGCATCAGAACTTGTTAGAGCACACCAGGAGGATGGAAGAGGCTCTGGCAAGAAAGGAGCAGGCCAGTAGGGATGGGACTCAGGAGGTACCCCTCCTGCAGCAAAGACTGGCCCAGTACTCCAGGACCAATCAGGAGGCACAGAGAGAGAATGAGGCTCTCTGCCAGCACAATGATAGGCTCCAGCAAAAGGTAGCCATGCAGGAGAGACTGGTAGAGTCTAGTAAGGCCTTAACTGAGGAACCGAAAGCGCAGGCTCTTGCATTGCAACAGGGAGCAGGGGCTGATAGAGATGAGGTTCGCTGGGAAAGGGAAACGCCTGAGCATAACCTCAGGAGCCCTAGTACCAGAGGCCTTCATCTCTCCCAGTTCCTGGACTCTGCCACCCCCATGTCCCCTGGCGCACATGAGCACAGGGCCACAGGGATGGCAGATTACTATCCAGCCAAAAGTATGGGGCTCATAGGGCAGTACCACCCAGGAATGGATGCGTGGGCTTCCGGGTATGGGCACCTAAGTACAGTGCAATTTAGTGGGGAACCCCAGGAGAGTAGGCCCACTAAGGGCATCCTGAAAACCTCTGCCCAGTTAGGTCAGTGGGGGGTACCCATCAAATCCTGGTAGCAAGGAATGATCTGAAGACTCCTCTGAGCGTCACAGGACACAGGAGACCAGGTCCCCACATTCTGCCAGCTATTCCCAGGCTTGCAGAATCCGGGAAAACCTGGAAGATCAGACGGGCACCTCTGGGAGCAGTGCTTCTGAATCAGAGGATAAATGGACATGGGTTACCCGAACCAAAAAGGCCAATAAGGTGAAAAGGGCCTTGCTTAAGGACCCCTTAAACAGATTAAGGCAATCAGGAGTGTCATCACGCCTTATCATAAGAACGCCAAGTATTCTGTTTGGAAACACTTGGAGCTCTATGAGCAAATGATGGAGACTTTCCATTTAAAGGACAGCAGTAGCTGCATCCAGTACATCAAATGGACATTCTCCCCTGAATACTCCAGTTTCTTTGCGGGGCTGGAGGACCAAAACCATTCAAGATGATCCATATATACGGCGGCCATCTTGAAACATTTTTCTGTACATAGAAATCCCCAAGAGGCTCGCAAGGCAGCCTACAATTTGCAATGTGGGGAGGATCAGGCCCCACAAGAATTTGTGCAAGAATTGAAGCGTGCCTTTGCGCAGACCACCAGAAGGGTGCGCACGGACAGCAGAGAATTCGTCAACACATTTTTCCATGCTCTCCCCAAATACATAATGACCCAGCTCGTGAGAGATTTTCACGAGAAAAGATCTTTAGACTGGGTCATTGAGCAAGCCACCCGCATCTATGAGGTGCAGAAACCAGTGGAAAACAAGAATCAGCCCAAAAACCCCAAAACCAACAGCACCCCTGCTGCTGCCAAGGTGGCAGAGGTAAAGGTTGCTCCCGTTTTAAATTTGGATATGGGGGGGCCTAAAAACCTGCCTGCACCAAATAATTCACAGCCCAGAAGGCCTTCGGGCCAGTCACAGACAGGGAGTCAAGGAGGTAGTCCCACAAATGGGGTCCCTCGCTCCCCTGATTATGTAAGTCCCCGCTACAAGGGAAACAGACCAATCCTGGGTTATGCGTGGACTCCTCCAGCCCAAGGGGGGGGATCCAGCCAAGCACCTGACCCGGGGACTTCCCTCCTAACTTCCCACAGGAGAGCAGAAATTCCCCAAACACTGGGCAGAACTTTTTTCCCAGGTATCCACCCAATTTCCAACCCCAAAACATCCATCCTTCTTTCCCAATTCCCTGAGCCCAGACAACCTAATCCGGGAGAGGGGAGGCCAAGGGTGGAGGGGTACCCAAACCTTCCCAACCCGGGGTATTACTAGAGAAGGGATAGCTACCCTTCCCGGGATCAACCCAGGGGAGAAAATAGAACCCTGTATCAACCTGAGCGGGTTTCCCAACTTGAGCGCCAGGTCCAAAATATGGCACGGGATCTGGGTCACATACTGAGGGCTCAACAGAACCCTCAAATGAGCATGCCACCGCAGAATGCCCCAAACTCTGGACATGGTGCTGTAGAACAATGACGTAGGCAGCACCCCGATAACCCACCGGTTCCCAGGGAGGAGAAACAAGGGGAAGAGGGGCGTAAAGCCTTGGAGGAAGCTTCCTTCCCAACTTGTAAACAGCCCCTGGAAAAAACAGGAACTGGAAACAAAATCTCCTGCCCATGAAAGCCTGCCTCCCAAGGAGCAGAGGGGGGGCAGGAGAAACAAAGGACCCAAACATACCCACTTTGTGGAGGAGGTACAGGTCTTCTAATTTGAGGGAGAGGGATCCTCAGATGATCCTGGGAAAAGGATCTTCTCCTTCAGAGGTGGGGGAACTCCTCCCAAGGAAAAATGGGTCTCAAGAGATTCCAATCCAGACTGGGTAGATGTGGGGATTGAGCTGTCGCCGCCCATCATCCTATCCCAGAACCAACAAAACCAAAAACCCCTGGTTCAAACCCATCCTGGTGACTACTTCCCAAAAGGCAGGGGCGGCCCAGAACCCGAAACCATTTCCAGTTGCCAACTTTTTCTTTCAGATTCCCCAGGCCCTTCAGAGAATTCTGCCCAAATCCCTTCTCTCGCCATGTCCAAAACCAGAAAATGAGCCCACCAGTTGTCCAAAAATGTGCATTATCTATGCCCCCTTGAGGAGAAGGAGGGAAGATACTATGCCCCGGTACAAGCACAGGGGCAGGGTACAATTGTGGCACTGGTGGACACTGGATCCCAAGCTACCCTTCTGTCCAAAAGGGCCTTTGATGAACTAAATGCAGGAAGGGGGAGAATTACCGAATTCCGCTCACCTCTCTTCCTGGACAACTGCAGAACTTTGACGGGAAGGAATTTCTTGTCGAGGGGACTGCAGACTTGGACATTAAAATTGGGCGACACAAGGTGAAACACCCGGTCATAGTAGTGACTCCAGAGGGCACCCCTTGTTTACTAGGGAATGACCTCCTGAGATGGTTGTCACCCCTATTAGATTGAGTAAACAAGGTCCTCTGGACCCAGACTAGCCGACCAATAAAATTAAAGCAGAGTGTCAACCATGTTAGTTTAAACGGCACGTGCCACATGGTTGAACAAAAATCTGACCAAGTAGAATTTCACTTCCAGAACAACCAAATTCCAGACGTGACAGTAATAGCAGTAGGGCAACAGACTGGTGATGGGGGGTCCTCTCTATTTCTGAAAATCAACCTTCCTTCCAGTTTAAGGTGGTATTCCACACTGGAAGTAAACACTCTGAAATTCTTTACCTATCCACAATCAGACACTCCCACTCCTATAGTCCAGAAAGATGTGAAATCAGCTCAGAGCCTGGCTGATATTCAGCAAATTGGAGAGCAGTTGTTCATCCCTGTTCAGTTAAATGATGGGAAGGACTCTGTTCTTGCTCGAGTGTGTGTGAACAACGGTAAGAGCTTCATCAGCGAAGCCATGTTCCGCCAACTCCCAAAAGATCCAGCCATTCCCACATTCAAACTGATAGACAAATGGGAAATGGATCTGGAAACACCCAATTCAAAACATCTCCTGCCAAGCAGGTGTATGCTCAAAATCTCCATTGGTAACAATAGCATAGTCCATAATTGTTGGGTCGTGCGAGACGTCACTGCCGCCTTTTACTTAGGCAGTGACATTCTCAATCGCTTTGCCATTAGTTTGGACCTAATAAACTTCAAAGCTTGGTCCCGATTAGAAGGATAATCCCATGGGCTTCGATGATCCAGAGAAAGCATTTAGGTGAGCTCAATTGCTACCTTATGCGGTCGAAATTCAGATTAAAGAGGAAGTCACCATCCCAGAAAGGACCCGACAATTCTCCCTGGAAGTGAACATTAAAAGAGGACAAAAATTGAAAAACCCTGATGCTTATATTCATCTAAATGCTTCTCTCCAACAGCAAGGGTTGGGGTAAACCCAACACCATTAGTCAACATACAACATGACACCATTCCAAATGAGGTGGATAACAGCGACTTAAAGTGTATTACTCTAGCCGCAGGCACCATTATTGGAATGGCGGTTGATGACTGACATTTCTCCATTGATTTAGGAAATGAACTATTAGGACCAATCCCCAAGGACTGTTTTGACAGTGACAGTGATGACAATACAACACCAGACAGGATCTTTACCCGGCATGGGGGGAACTTCCTGGTGTACACTTCTTGCCCTTATGGTAAGGAAGATGTGACTTGTGACTTCAGGAGGGATGAGGTGATTTTCCAGGTCCATGAGGGCTGCCTTTCCCACCTGAAGCCTCCAGTCCAAATCAGCACTCTGACCAGGGACTTCTCCACCCAGCTGGAGGAGGCCGCTGAGATAGCCAAACCAGAAGTCTTTCAAGGCTTCAGGCAGATGGTGGAAGAGAGAGTCAACCTAGCTGATGCCTGCGTGACTCTGGAACAGAAGCAAAAGTTGAAACAAGTTTTCTTGGATTTCCAAGATCTCTTTGCTGTAGACTCATATGACTGTGGTCGCACCGACATCCACACAACAACAATTCCCACGGACCCTGGCATGACTCCAGTGTTTGTGAAGCAATATCGTTTGCCTCTCACATCCATGGAGTCCCTTACTGAAATAATTAAGAACCTTGAGTCCCGGGGAATAATCCGTCCAGTACACAGCACCTTAAATAATCCGGTGCTGGGAATATTGAAGCCAAACTGCCAGTGGAGACTCTGCGCCGTCCTTAGGGAGCTCAACAAACGGGTCCATACTTCCTGATGGCCTCTGCCCTACATTGACCAAGGGCTGGCCCAGATTCAGGGGTCACAGGTATTCACTGCAATAGACCTGACCAATGGATACTGGACCGTGCCTGTCAGTAGGGAGGACCAATACAAACTGGCTTTTACCTTTGGGGGCCAGCAGTACACATGGACCCGGACTCCCTTCGGATACCTCAACTCCGGCAATTAATTTAACATTTTCCTACATAAGGCCATGCCCGACCTGGGTGCGAGGGGTAACCTGGCTTATGTAGAGGATGTCCTCATCAAAAGTTAATTGGTGGAAGAACACATATCGGAGATCCGTTATGTTCTGACACAGTTGAGGGCCGCCGGAGCAAAACTTTCCTTTCAGAAGGCACAGTGGTGTAGAACACATGTTAATTTCTTAGGGCATGAGATTACTCCTCAGGGTCTCTGTCCCCAAGAAAAGAAAGTGGAAGCACTTCAGAAACTGAAGGATCCCACAAGTCTGCGGGAACTAAGGAGCCTCCTTGGACTGACTAATTACAGCAGAAAGTTCATTGAAGGCTACGCAGAGATCACTAGACCCCTGATTCATCTCTTGAAGGGGGGGTCAAGTGGGAATGGGGTCCAGAACAATCAGAGGCTGTAAGACAACTCAGGAGAAGCCTCTCACAAGCGCCTTGCCTAGCTTACCCTGTCAGAAACAAGGAGTCCTTCCTGGAGACAGGGTCCTCTAATACGTGCTTGATGGCAGTATTATACCAAAAGCATGACAAGGTCAATAAAGTAATCTCCTATGCGAGCAAAACTTTATCCTCTGTGGAGGAAAGGAAAAATTCAACAATTGTGAAAAGGCACTCCTGGCAACGGTGTGGGCATTGAAGAATTACCGCCCGTTCATCCAGGGGGAACACATCATAGTGGAGACTCCACAGCAGCCTCTGCAATATCTCCAAAGTGACAGAATCCGGGCCGGAAATGTGAGTAATTCCCGAATTACTTCCTGGATTCTGTCAATGCAAGGCTTTCCTGTGGAGGTCAGATATGGCCAAAACAAGAAGAGTCCCCTCGCGCAAGGCCTGGCTGACTTGCATGATTGTGCCAGAGAAAACTGTCTCGAGGACGAAAGTCTAAAAATCAAGGACAACATGGAGGCATACCGTAATTCCCCACACAAAGTCTTTGAAGAAGACAAGTGTGAGGGAATGTCCACTGTCTATGTGGATTGATGCTCTTACCATGTTGACAACAACAGGGAGAAAGAACTGGTGGCCGGCGTAGGGAATGCATGGGTGAAAGAGTTTCCAGAACCCTCCGCTGGATACAAAATTGGTCCCCGAAGTAGTCAGGTGGCAGAGTTGATGGCTGTGCATCAGGCCATCCTCACTGCTGTCCAACATCAACTCCACGAACTGGTCATAATCACAGATTCGGATTATGTACGGAACGGGTTCGTGGAGCACCTGGTTAATTGGAAAAGCAGAGGCATGTTATGTGCTAATAACAAACCCTTGAAACATGGGAAGTTAATCCAAAACATTGATGATCTGGTCACCTCGAATGGGATGACCATCTACTGGAAAAAGATCAAGGGTCATTCCAAAGAAAGTAGAGGGACCAGACAAAACTGGAAATGACTTAGCTGATCAGCTGGCCAAAACCGGGGCCATCCAAGGGGATCTAATAGAAATAGAGTCCCTGTTGGGAGAAATCCAGGTCACTGCTATCACTAGGTCCCAGACAAATGCCCACAATGATCTTTCAACTGCACAATGGAGTAAGGAGACCCCTGATGCTGATTTGATTACAGCTCAGAAGGGGGACCCAATAATTCGTAAGTTTTACCAACACATTGAGGACCCTGAGAACTTTCCCCTAACGGATACCGATTACATTGGGAAGGAGGACCTAAGAGTGTTGATGAAATGTCCAAAGATGTTCCGAATCCAAGACGGTTTGTTGGTAAGGAAATCCCAAGCTGGCCATGATCAGTGGGTGGTCCCTACCTCATTCCGAAGCCTGATGTTAACTCACGCCCATGATGCGGCCACCGCCGGTCATGGGGGGTTTCATACAACACTTGAAATCCTAAGAGAGATTGCCTACTGGCCACATATGGGCCAGGACCTCAACCAATACTTGAAGCGGTGTCTTGTGTGTGCACAATTTCAGCCAACATCACTCACACACCGGGCGCCTCTCCAAAAGAGGGGGATGACACTGCCATGGTCAGATTTGCAAATCGACTTCGTAGGCCCTGTAATTTGCTCGTCTAGAGGAAACAAGTACATGTTGACCGTCACATGCTTGTTTACCAAGTGGGTGGAATGTCTCCCGGCCCCAAATTGCAAGGCAGACACAGCAGCTGCCCTGATGATTAACCACATCTTTCCCGTTTTGGTCTACCTCAAAGGATTGAGTCAGACAGAGGTAGCCATTTCACCAGCGAGGTAATGACAAAGATGTGGGAGATACTGGGGGTTAAAAGGAAGCTACACATTGCTTACAGGCCAGCTTCTTCTGGAGCAGTAGAACGCTACAACCGAACCATTGTGAGCATCTTAAAAAAGTTTGTGGCAGATTCTGGGCCAAGTTGGGATATCCGATTACCTCTGGTCCTAATGGCCATCAGATCTACCCCTTCATTTGCAACTAAAATGTCACCATTTGAGTTGATGACCGGACGCAAGATGGTGCTTCCCCAGCATTTGCTCTACAGGACCCAAGACCCAAGAGCAGACACTGATAAATGCCTCCACAACTCATGAGTATGTGGAGAATTTAAGGAAACACCTCCAGCATGCTTTTGCCTATGCTCAGCGGAATCTAGAAAGATCAGCTGATAGCATGAAAACCCACTATGACCTGAAAACTTCCAGGAAAGTATATGATGTGGGAGACCGGGTCTATCTATACAATTTCCAAAGGAACCAGGCCAAACAGCGAAAACGTTTGCCTACATGGAAGGGACCGTTTGAAATTATAGACAAAATCTCCCCTGTAGCCTACAAGATCCGCATCCCCAAAGGCAGTTTGGCAGAGGGGGAAGATAAGTGGGTCCATATAAATCAGCTAAAGTGTTGCCATCCTAGGCACACTCTGCAACAACTGGAGGAATCCTCTGGAATCCCAGAGGGGGCCGCCCAGATCAATAAAAGCTCCAACCCTAAAATATTCCACATACCAAAAATATAGTAACCTAATGTCAATATTTCCTGTTATATCTTGTTTTTTAAAAATAATACTGCAAAATGTATTTGGATGGATAAAATGTATATGTTCGCCACACCATTAATAGTGGTGGAAAAATGTCTAGGAATGTGTATTGCCGCTTTGCTTTATCATCCTAGGAGAGATGAAACCATGGACACCGACCAAGGAGGACGACACGGGGACCGGGAGCAAAGATCTGAGGGGTCCGGGGTACCACCCAATATTCCCATCAGGACCGGCGAGGAGAACCAATCCATCCAACTGGATGGAGGAAAAGATGCTGAACTGTGCCATCTACGGAATTGGAAGAAGATGATGCGGACATACCAGCGCGTGGATCAAAACATCCTTTGCACCTGACTCCTCCTCGACTCGAAATCAAAGTGCAGTCGGGCGGGGGGGCTGGTTGGGTGTCCTGACCCACGTTTGGATTTTTAAGCTGCAACATTTGGTGCTGTGGGCTTAGAAAATAAATCCAAGATGGCGGAAAAGCCCACAGTTGCACCAGAATCCGGGAAAACCGTGCAGTCTGTGCGCACACCAAAATGGTTGCCTAACCTGCCACCCACCAGTGCAAGCGTGATGGGCCAGGAGTGCCATGAGTGAAATGTGTGCCAAAGGAAAAACAGCAGTGCTGGTTGGCTAAAAAAGCGCTTTAAAATAACCTTTGTTTCCCTGAATGCAAGCTCGAAATGCCTATTTCAAACATTGCAGGATATTCAAAAATCTTACTGAACACCAGCAGACAACTGGCAGAATTAAGTTTTGTGTGCATACAAAATCTGGAAAGATGAAGAGTCCAAAACAATGTTTATAACAAAACTGGCTGAGCTGTGGATGTCAGCAGCATAACTGAAATTGGATTTAAAACCACTAAAATCGAAATGTTTAAATTAAATGAGTGACCTACTTTTGAGTGTCACATAGTTTGCAACTGTTAAATGTCATAGTTTTGAACTAAGAATCAGCATTCTAGCTGAATGTGTAAAAATTGTGAGTTTGATTTGAATGAAGAAAAACTGGGAACAAAAGTGACATTTAGCTGAAGCCTGGCTTAATGAAAATGGATTCTGCCTGACAAATACCCCCGACAGGAGGGGGAATTCAGCAGCTGTGTTCCCAGGCCTGGCTGCATCCTGCTGCCCCTGCCAAAAGGAGATGACACCTCTCTGATTGAATTAGGGGAGTGGTACCTGCAGAATGCAGGAAATTGAACAAAGCCCTGTCCTGGACTCAGGCAAATGTTATATTGGGTGGGGGGGTCATAAAATGGCTTCCTCTTGGGAGAAACTGGGAGGGGCACTGCATCTGTGAGCAAGCTGAGCTTGGGGGAAGTGGATAAACCAGAAATTCCACCATGTGCTTTGGAAAACCACACCCCTTTGGGGCCAAAGCATAATTTTAAAATGATGGCTAATTCATAGTGCGGACTTGTAAAAATTATATTAATAACATCATCATTCTTGTGATTTTTCTGTGCACATTTTAAGAGGTGTTAGGACCCTGTGGTATGTTCTTGGGGATAGTAGAGGAAAAAAGGTTGTTACTCCAAATGTATGCATGTTAAAAATCTGACACTTTATCATCTGAAACCCATATCCCTGGTGCACATTTGTGTAAAATCTGGAAAGGTTTAGAGGTCGTTATCTGGTTGAAAAGGGCAGAATTCTGTCATAAGTGGACACGACATCTTACAAAGACAGGGATCAGATGGTGTGGTGCTACAGAAAATATGTTAACTGGACGTATAATATTAGAAAAATGGTACATAGATAAATATGTATTTGGATCAGAAATAGATTTGTGTGCAATTTGACAAGGGGAGGATCCTCTGACCATAAACCTACCTCATCACTCTGACTCACAACCCAGTTCCCCCAATCAAGGAAGAGAGGAGGAACTGGCCAATGATAAGTTGAGAGGGTTGGGCATGCAGAATTAGCCGACCCACCCACTTTCTAAACACATAAAAAGAGCCACTGGAAGCCAGATAGGAGTTTTTCTTTTTCACTTTTTGCGGAGCATTTTGACTTCAGACTTCACATCCAGAGATCCAGACTTCAAATCCATCAATCTCCAGAGACCAGAAATTAACTCCAGAATTTGTAGCAGAGAGGCCTGAATCCACAAGCTAAATCCTTTTCAGCAGGCCTCCAAATTATTTGCAAACTATTCAACAGCTGGGCGAGCTGTTTGAATATTTGCCAAGAACTTCTGCCAGAACCAGAGACCCAGAAGGTAGAATTATCCAGTGAGCAGAACCAGGTCGAGACCGTCCGTGGCGAGGGAACCGCAGTCCAATCCTGACCCGATCTGTGGCGAAGTCGCATTCCTGTCCAAAATATAGTGTGAGTACCGCCAGAACTGTGCAAAACCCAATCTCTTAGTTTAAAATAATCTAATCCAAACTCTTTTAACCTATTTAGAACGGCCTCTTAGAACCGTGTCATTCTGTCATCTTTAAACCTGAAAACTGTCATCTGTCATTCTGAGCTTTCAAATTTCCAATTCGAAAAACTACCTTTACTAAATCGGCCGTATCTCTGGAACCGTCTGTGATAGAAGCGAGATTTAGTTTTAGTTTGAAGCTGAGATTCTAAGCTTTCCAATAAGCTCTAGCCCGCCGCGATTTGACATTTTGCTTAATTTCAGCCACGTGTAAAAAGATTTGTCCTTGCTTTCCCTTGCTGAAATTCGTTTGCAACCTGACAATCATTCATAGAGCATTGCTAAAGTGATCCTGAACTAATACAAAGTAGCTGTCACCCACCCTGAACCTCTAGAGGGAATTAAAATCATTTTAGCATATTTTTCACTTCTTTGCATACCACATCAAAGTATATTGCCTGTGTTTCAAACTCCTACCTGTTTTCTTCTAAGCTTGCTAGAGGGGAACTGAATTATATTTGATTGCATTCCTGAGAACTGTGTGCTTTCCTTCCATCTCTTTACCTTGCATAAGGGGGGTGGGGGGAGAGGGTGAATTGTCAAAGAAAAGTGACTACACTGTTTTGGTTGAAATCATATCAAGTTTATTTTCTGTACTGCATTTCATTCATCATTGCATTGTCTTTGAAGCCATAAAAGCATTCTCAGCTACTTTATCCTCTCTATATCACTTCTAAGCCATCAAAAAGAGTGTACCACTGTAACATTATCCATTGTTGATCACTATCATCCTCACAAGTGTGCTATCAAATATTAATTTACTATAAAAGTGTGATAGATATATATTGTTTAAATAAACCTTTTAAATTTGCAAAACAAACCTACTTCTTGGCTCAGCGGGGTCAGGGGGATTCTGAGAAAGGGGTGTTATATAAGGGTTGTCATCCAGAGTAAACAAACTGGACATAAAAATACATCAATAAGGGCTTCCATCAGCATCCCAGACTAGGCATTGACTTAGCTGTAGTGTTGAATTGAAGTCGCTTACAGCGGTAATTCTTCAATGCCCACACTGTTGCCAGTAGTGCCTTCTCATAATCGTTGAATTTTTCCACCACAGAGGATAAAGGTTTACTCACATAGGAGATTACTCTATTGACCTTGTCATGTCCTGGGAGGACAGCTTAACGGCAACGTGCGTGCCTTGGAAGCAAGCGACACCGATCCCTGGGTCCATGCTTAGAAACTTCTGGGTGTTTAAGCGTGTTATAAATACGCAATGAAGACAACAAAAAAAAAACAATTACGCAATTGAAAAAACAAACAATTCCTGTAACAGCGCATCGATGCCCGCGGGCTGTGAGAGTGCTTTAAAAATGCAAAAATAAATTAATTAATTAAATAAATAAATAAATGCATTTGGTAGAATACTGCAGTCAAGCATGTATTAGAGAACCCTGTCTCCAAAAAGAACTCCTTGTTTTTGATAGGGTAAGCTAGGGAAGGCGCTTGTGAGAGGCTTCTTTTGAGTTGTTTTACTGCCTCGGCTTGTTCTGGACCCCACTCCCACTTGACCCCCCCTTCAAAAGATGAATCAGAGGTCTTGTGATCTCTGCGTAGTCCTCAATTAACTTTCTGCTGTAATTAGTCAGTCCAAGGAGGCTCCTTAGTTCCCGCAGAGTTGTGGGGTCTTTCAATTTCTGGAGTGTTTCCACTTTCTTTTCCTGGGGACAGAGACCCTGAGGAGTAATCTCATGCCCCAAGAAATTGACACGGGTTCTACACCACTGTGCCTTTTGAAAGGAAAGTTTTGCTCCGGCAGCCCTCAACTGTGTCAGAACATAACGGATCTCTGCTATGTGTTCCTCCACAGTTTAGCTTTTGACAAGAACATCATATACATAAGCCAAGTTACCTCTTTCACCCAGGTCAGGCATGGCCTTATGTAGAAAAATTTTGAATTCATTGCTGGAGTTGATGTATCCGAAGGGAGTCCGGGTCCATGTGTACTGCTGCCCCCCGAAGGTAAAGGCCAGCTTGTATTGGTCCTCCCTACTGACAGTTACAGTCCAGTATCCATTGGTCAGGTCTATTGCAGTAAATACCTGTGACCCCTGGATCTGGGCCAGCCCTTGGTCAATGTAGGAAAGAGGCCATCGGGAAGTATGGACCCGTTTGTTGAGCTCACTAAGGTCGGCGCAGAGTCTCCACTGGCCATTTGGCTTCAATATCCCCAGCACCGGATTATTGTAGGTGCTGTGGACTGAAGGTTCTTAATTATTTCAGTAAGGGACTCCATTGATGTGAGAGGCAAGCGATATTGCTTCACAAACACTGGAGTCATGCCAGGGTCCGTGGGAATGGTTGTTGTATGGATGTCGGTGCGACCACAGTCATATGAATAAACTGCAAAGAGATCTTGAAAATCCAAAACAGTCCTTGGGGATTGGTCCTAACAGTTCATTGCCTAAATATATGGAAAAATGTCGGTCATCAACCGCCATTCCAATAATGGTGCCTGCGGCTAGAGTGATACTCTTTAAGTTGCTGATATCCACCTCTATTGGAATGGTGTCATGCTCAATATTGACTAGTGGTGTTGGGTTTACCTCCAACCCTTGCTGTTGGAGAGAAGCATTTAGATGAATATAGGCATCAGGGTTTTTCACTTTCTGTCCTCTTTTAACTTTCACTTCCATGGAGAATTGTCAGGTCCTTTCTGGGATGGTGACTTCCTCTCCAATCTGAATTTCAACTGCATAAGGCAGCAGTTGAGCTGACCTAAATGCTTTTTCTGGGTCATCAAATCCGATGGGATTATTCTCTAATCAGGACCAAGCTTTGAAGTTTATTAGGTCCAAACTAATGGCAAAGCGATTTAGAAAGTCACTGCCTAAGCAAAAGGCTACAGCGACGTCTCGCACGTCCCAACAATTATGGACTATGCTCTTGTTGCCTATGAAGATTTTGAGCATACACCTGCTTGGCAGGAGATGTTTGCAATTGGGTGTTTCCAGATCCATTTCCCATTTGTCTATGAGTCTAAATGTGGGGATGGCTGGATCTTTTGGGAGTTGGCGGAACATGGCTTCGCTGATGAAGCTCTTACCGTTGTTCACACACACTCGGACGAGAACAGAGTCCTTCCCTTCATTTAAGTGAATAGGGATGAACAACTGCTCTCCAATTTGCTGCATATCAGCCAGGCTCTGAGCTGATTTCTCATCTTTCTGGACTATAGGAGTGGGAATGTCTGATTGAGGTTTGGTAAAGAATTTCAGAGTGTTTCCTTCCAGTGTGGAATGCCACCTGAAACTGGAATGAAGGTTGATTTTCAGAAATAGAGAGGACCCCCCATCAGCAGTTTGTTGTCCTAATGCTATTACTGTCACGTCTGGGATTTGGTTGTTCTGGAAGTGAAATTCTACTTGGTCAAATTATTGTTCAACAATGTAGCAGGTGCCATTTAAACTAACATGGTTGACACTCTGTTTCAATTTCAAAAGTCGGTTATTCTGGGTTCAGAGGACCTTGTTTACAAAATCTACTAGGGGTAACAACCTTCGCAGGAGGTCATTCATTAGTAAACAAGGGGTGCCCTCTAGAGTTACAACTATGACCGGGTGCTTCACCTTGTGTCACCCAATTTTAATGTCCAAATCCGCAGTCCCCTCGATGGGAATTTCCTTCCTGTCAAAGTTCTGAAGTTGTCCAGGAAGAAGGGTGAGAGGAATTCAGTTAATCAAAGGCCCTTTTTGACAGAAGGGTAGCCTGGGATCCAGTGTCCACCATTGTCAAAATTGTACACTGCCCCTGTATTTGGACCGGGGCATATAATCTTCCCTCCTTCTCCTCAAGGGGCACAGATATTGTACATTTTTGGACAACTGGTTGGTTAGTTTTCTAGTTTTGGACACTGATAGAGAAGAGATTTGGGCAGCACTCTGTTTGGAGTCTAGGGAATCTGAAAAGAAAAGGTGACAACTAGATATGGGAGAAGTTTTGGGTTCCCCTGGTTCCAGTTCTGGTCCGCCCCCCTTCCTTTTTGGAGGCAGTCACCAGTATGGGTTTGAACCAGGGGATTTTCATGTTGTTGGTTCTGGGGTTGGATGATGGGCGGCACTAGCTCAGTCCCCACATCTACCCAGTCTGGATTTGAATCCTTTGGGACCCATTGTTCTTTGGGAGGAGTTCCCCCATCTCTGAAGGAAAAGATCCTTTTCCCAGGATCCTCAGAGGATCCCTCTCCTTCAAATTGGAAGATTTGTACCTCCTCCTCAAAATGGGTCTGTTTGGGTTCTTTGTTTCTCCCACCCCCCCTCTGCTCCTTGAGTGGCAGACTTTCAGGGGCAGGAGATTTTGGTTCTGGTTCCTGGGTTTCCAGGGGCTTTTTACAAGTGGGGATGGAACATTCCTCCGAGGCTTTATACCCCCCTTCTCCTTGTGTCTCCTCCCTGGGAACTGGTGGGTTGTCGGGGTTCTTCTCCGGTCATTGCTCTGGAGCACAAGGTCCTGTGTTTGAGGCATTCTGCGCCGGCATGCTCATCTGAGGGTTCTGTTGAGCCCTCAGCATGCGACCCAGATCCAGTGCCATGTTTTGGACCTGGCACTCTAGCTGTGACACCCTCTCAGGCTGATATGGGGTCCTGTTGTCTCCCCTGGGCTGATCCCGGGAAGGGTAGCTATCCCTTCTCTGAAAATACCCCGGGTTTGGAAAATGTTGGTACCCTTCCACCCTTGGCCTCCCCTCCCCCGGATTAGGTTGTCTGGGCTCAGGAAATTGGGGAAAGAAGGATGGATGGTTATGGGGTTGAATGTTTTGCGGGTACCTGGGGAAGAAGTTCTGTCCAGGTTTTGGGGAATTTCTGCCATCCTGGGGGAAGTGAGGAGGGAAGTTCCCTGGGTTGGCTGCTGTTTGGTTGGATCCCCCCCCCCCTTGGGTTGGAGGAGTCCACACATAACCCAGGATGGGTCTGTTCCCCTTGTAGCTGGGACTTATGTGGTCAGGGGAGTCAGGGATCCTATTTGTGTGACTACCATCTTGACTCCCTGTTTGTGACTGGCCCGAGGGCCTCCTGGGCTTGGGGTTGCTCTGATTTAGCAGCAGCAGGGGTGTTGGTTGGCTTGGGGCTTTTTGCATTATTTTTGTTTTCTATGGGCTTTTGCACTTCATGGAAAAGAGCGTGGAAAAAAGTATTCACACATTTTTTGCTGTCCGTGCGCACCCTTCTGGTGGTCTGCGCAAAGGAATGCTTTAATTCCCGCACAAATTTTTGTGGGGCCTGATCCTCCCCACATTGCAAGTTGTAGGCTGCCTTGCGAACCTCCTGAGGATTTCTGTGCACAGAGAAATGCTTCAAGATGGGCGCCCTATAGGTGGACCACCTAGAATGATTTTGGTCTTCCAGCCCGCAAAGAAGGTGGAGTATTCTGGGGAGAAGGTCCATTTCACATATTGAATACAGTTTTGGCTGTCCTTCAAATGGAAAGTTTCCATCATCTGCTCAAAGAGCTCCAAGTGCTCCCAAACAGAGTATTTAGCGTTCTTACGATAGGGCGTTATGACGCTCCGTATCGCTTTGATTTGCTTTAAGGGGTCCTTAAGCATGGCCCTTTTTTGCCTTATTGGCCTTCTTGGGTCGGGTAACCCTGGTCCACTCCTCCTCTGACTCAGAGGCACTGCTCCCAGAGGTGCCCGTCTGGTCTTCTAGGCTCTCCCGGATTCTGCAAGCCTGGGAATCGCTGGCAGAATGTGGGTATCTAGTCTCCTGTGTCCTGGGGCGCTCAGAGGAGGCTTCTGATTCCTCCTTGCTCCCAGGATTTGATGAGTTCCCCCCCACTGTCCTAGCTGGGCAGAGGTTTTCAGGATGCCCTTAGTGGGCCTATTCTCATGGAGTTCCCCACTAAATTTCACAGTACTTGGGTACCCATACCCAGATGCCCACCCATCCATTACTGGGAGGTGCTGGTCTATGAGCCCCATACTTCTGATTGGATTGAAATCTGCCATCCCAGTGGCCCTTGGCTTATGTGCGCCAGTGGACTTGGGGGTGGCAGAGTCCAGGGATTGGAAGAGGTGAAGGCCTCTGGTAATAGGGTTCCTGAGGTTATGCTCAGGTGTTTCCCTTTCCCAGTGAACCTCATCTCTGTCAGCCCCTGCTCCCTGTTGCCATGCAAGAATCTGAGCTTTCTGTTCCTCAATCAAGGCCTTGCGAATTTCTATCAATCTCTCTTGCATGGCTACCTGTCTGTGGAACCTGTCATTGTTCTCACAGAGAGCCTCATTTTCTCTCTGTGCTTCCTGTGTTGTTTTAAAGTACTGGGCCAGTCTTTGCTGCAGGAGGGTTACCTCCTGGGTCCTGTCCATACTGGCCAGGTCCTTCCTTGCTAGAACCTCCTCCACCCTCCTGGTGTGCTCTAACAATCTTTCAGGATCTTTTTGGAGGTCACCCAGTCCCTGAAGGGTCAGGTGATTTTCATGTATTTTCTCTTTTAAATGAGAGACTTCTTGGCCTAAGGTGTCCCTTTCCTGAGCAAGAGCATGACTCTGTGCGGCCGGGTCGTCCCTCTGTCTTTGGAGTGCACCAGCTTTCTGGCGCTCTTCATCAAATTCTGCCTCGGTATCCAGGTCTTTCAGTATTAAGTTATTACTCTCCACTTTATCTCTGTCTAGGGGTGGCTTTGCAGGTTGACTAACTGCTCTGCGCATGCCCTGTGGAAATATATTTGTTGCTCCAGCTTTTTCTGGCTCTGCAGTACTCCTTCTGCAAGGCCAGAATTCTGGTATCCTGTTCTACCTTTTTCTGCTCCAGGATACACATGTCCTCTTTTATTTTGATTATGTACTGCCTACTTTCATTTTCTGACTCCTGGCTCCTCTGCAGCCTCTGCTCAGAAGAGTCCAGATCAGTTTGGTCCTTTGCTAATGCCTGAAGTTGCCTGTTTGTCAGATCTTGGCCCTCGGCATATTTATCCTGCATTGCTCCAATATATAGGTATAGATATGCCGCTATTTTGACAATCTTGTTTTGCTCTATCTTTGCCTTAGGGGACATATATAGTTCACTCAGGGCCATATGTAATGGACCCTGATCTTGCCATGTGTCTAACCCTGTTGCAGTGATCTGTTCTGTGATTGCCTGCAACCACACATTCTGATCCTGCTCTGTTCATTCACCCCTTACAAATAATGTATGCAATAGGTGTTCTCTAGCCATGTTCATCTCTACCACAGTCACCATTATGGAAATATTGATTTCCTTCCTGACTTACAGAAGTTTTATTTTATTTTTGCAAACCAGACCGATTCCTTAGAGCGTTCCTTTTGAGGGGTGCTTATCACAGTGTAACACAGAGTGGTAGCCCAGCAGGGATTATGTACCCCGCTAGTCAGCACACTGTATTAGACTGTCACAAGTGATATATCAAATCTCGGACACAAGCCCCCAATCTTGTAAGTGATTTCAACCCGGCACTCCACGAAAGTGAATGCCTAGCGTGTAATGCACAGCTGGAACCCTTAATTATATATTTTTGTCTATATGTTTTTTTATTTTTGAATGATGTACCCGTATATCACACCCCTTTCTTTGAAGCCCCCCAGTCTCACTGAACCAAGAAGCAGGTTGTTTTACAAAGTTAAAAGATTTAATTTATGGATTTGAACAATATATATATCACACATTTTTAATATATATACAAGGATCACGAATGGGCGATGTCACAATCAACAATTTCTTTAATCAGAATGAGTATGAATAAGAAAAATAATGCAGCATAGAATAATACTTGATATGGGTTCAATGAAATACAGTGTCACTCTGTCCCCATGTACACTACTCAATCTCCCCTAATATGCAATATAGAGATGGAAGGAGAGAAAACAGGTTTCAGGAATATACAGTCTCAACCAGTACAGTTTCAATCCCAATTCCCCCCCCCCCCCAGCAAGCATAGAGAGAAACAGGAATGATTTCAAAACAAGTCAAATACTTTTGAATGGGGCTTGTAATGAATGGGAAAAATCACTGAAAATGGATTTAATTCTCTAAATGGGATTCAAAACTAGTGGGAGCCACTTTGTGTAGTTCCAAATAAACACTAGCAATGAAGATTGGATAACTAGCAGATTGAAAACTGAATTCTGAGTTCAGATGCAAAGAATAGCTGTTTTACACGTGATGAAATTGAGCCAAATGCAGATGAAAGTTGAGGATGTTAGCTTCATTTTGACACTTACATTTCGTTTCTAGCATGTACTGTTCAGAGGTTATGAAGTTTTTAGTACAGTTCGATTTTTTTCAGAAAGAGTCAAGATTTTCAAATGAAAGATGTGCTTTTGAAATTACAAACAGATATTCTTTACACTAAGGAGGCTATGAAGATGCAAGATACCCAACGGACAGCCACCAGAATAGCGGCGCCTCTGCTCTGACTTTTGCCCGCCAAGACACTTGTCTTTCTCTCAGCAAATACATTAGCAAAAAGATGAATTTATCACTACAATTTAGAAAGGACTATATGGATGAGGGAAAGATTCAGAAAAACAAGAAAGATTCTACAATGCAGTTCTGGATATGATAGAATGGTCTTGGATTGGATTACTTAAGGATAAGAGATTGGCTATGGACAATTCTATTCTATAGATACTCACAACTATGGTTTTAGAATAGGCCGGTCAAAGAACTGGTCAAAGGTTTTGGACTGGAATTCTGTGAGCCCTCCGGACAGGATACTGGCACCTGGTTCTGCACTCAGCATGGCACTCTGGTCACTGCACGGCCTCGGGACTAGATCTGACGGGTTGGTTCTGGGTTACAGCTATCTGGTTACAGCTCTGCTCTACTGGTTTGGATCTGTGGGTTCTAGCAAGAGTTCTTGGCAAGAAAGCAGAAACAGCACAGCCAGGCTGTTCAATTTTATGTGTGCCCCTTGGAAATCTGGGGGTAAAATCAGGTTGCAAGATTTTAAAGGCCAAGCTGAGAAGGGTTCAACTTTGAAATTGGGCCTCTCTGCTTTCAAAGTTCTGGAGTCTTGGATCTGGGTTCCTCCTGCAGAGTGCTTCGCCAGTAAATCAGCTGATGGGTGAATCTGTGTGTCCTTCTAGGTCCTAAACTGTCCCTATTTATGTATTTCCCAAAGGGGTGGGTAGGCTGAATTATACTAAGCACACTCTCCAGGAATCCTATTGGTTAGAGTATTTCCCCTCTCATGATTAGAGAAGGAAATCTAGTGTCATAGTGATGCTGCATTTTACAATCCAGGGAGTACATCCCCTTTGTTTTAGTACAGTAAATCTATTTTTCACATAAATCATATTCACAATATCACCAACTTGCTAATAATACATATTCACATTACAGATTTAGTATAGCACGTATCCGTCCCAGTTCCAAGTCAGTGAGAGCTGTGGTTCAAATTTGACAGTTTTTCACGCTTTTGGTTGGGTACCCAGTGTCAGATCTGTCCACATTTTTCTCCATACATGCACATGACATCTGGGCATAATCCTGTAAACTTTCATATTCCTAGCATTGTCACAATTGCTACAACATCCACATTTCGGTAGTCCTGTCTCTGAACATCAAGTCCAGAATAGTTTCAAACGGTGAGCAGCATTTTCATATTAACAACCTCTAATTTAAAGATTTTTACAAATTTTTCACAGTTTTCTATGAGTCTTTTCCAAAAAGATATTTTCTTGTAATCTAAGATACACAAATCTGACTGGTCCCGCCCCCAAGGTTTGGCTGGGTCCAGAGCACTCCCAGGCTCTCTTCCTGGTGGCCATTGTTTTCTGTTGACAGTTGAATCTGCATATCTTTTCAATCAAGGGAGTCTTTTGTCTCTCCTCAGAGCAACAGGCCAAAATCTCCTCCCACCTCCATTAACAAATCAATGACAGTTCCTGAGCAGAGAGCAGGGGGAAGATGCCTTTGTTTGGGGTAAACTGTGGAATGTGCCTTTGAAGTACTGCGGCTAACATTAGTTAACTTTTAAAACCCCTAGTTTAAAATTGTCTTTTCTAAATAAACTTACATTTTCACCAAATATATACACAGATCTCATAATTTCAGTCTTTTTCAAACATAGAGATTGAATTGTAGCAACCTATATTGCTTTTGATGGCAAGTCTCTTCTTTTCCACAATTTGATTTTAAGACACAAGTTTTAAACTGCCAGTATAAGTAAATGACAGCTCTGACACAGGCGAGCGGCGGTACTGCACCCATATTCTGACATATTTTTCCAGGCAAGCACCTTTTTGAATGGGGATATTTTTGTAATGAAATGTGCTTCTCCTGATATTGTGCTTAGGTGGATTCTTTAAATAAGGTGATGTTTAACACCCAACAAGGATGTTGGATCTTTTCTGATGTTTGGGTTCCATGATTTTGCACTTTCAACAGCCAAGGAAAAACGGATTTGAAAGCACTTCTGGGTTTTCCTGGCATGCAGCACTGCTTTTTCAAGTAGTTTCATTTCACTCTGTGGGCAGCCCAATGACAGGTTTTGGTAGTGTGGTCTCCGGTTCTACCACTGACACAGGCAAAATGGATTGGCGGCCTATTTTCAGGTTTCCCTGCGCACTTCTCAGAGATTTTTAGCGCATAGAGCTTTTTGGCAGCCATCCTGTTATTTCTGATGAAAGCAGCACACAGTGATGTTGCAGGGCAGAGCCTAGTGGGTCAGAACATCCCACAATATGCTTGTGTTGATGTGTGTAGATCAGAAATACCTTGAGCTCTATTTGTAGGTATTCTGTGTCAAGTGCAAAGAGGCTTCTGTGTACATAGGGGAGCTGTGTGTGCCTGTGTGCTATGATGCATTGTCCGGGACTATGATATGGTGTTCTGATTGATATGATTGATATCTGTTTATCTGTTTGATATCTACTGGGAGGGTTATTCACTTGCTGTGTGCAAGTGGCTGATTTGTTATGCGTACAGTGTGCTGGAGTGTAGAGGTTAAGAATGTTCATAAGGGGAGTTTAGTGTAGGGCCCAATGGGCAACTTTATTTATTTATTTATTCATCAGTCATTTGTTAGGTGCTTATACAATTGCAAAAACTGTTTCAAAGCCCCCACACGGCAAACATGTGCGGACAGGGGAAGGTGGACAATGAACTACAAAAAAGATAAATAAATGAATGAAGAGTACAAACACATAATAAGAAAACAGCGAGGGGAGACAAACCTACTATGCCTTGTGAGTTTTCAGAACTTGTGTGGCCATGTTAATATCACGGTACAGGTGTCTTTTCAGTATGGTACTTGTAGGGAGATGTCCTGGAGCACCCTGGAGTGAGATGGTATCTCTGGAAGCAGACAGTGTGCAGCGACTGGTTCTGGAAAAGAGGGGGGAGTGTAAGACCTAGAATTCTGTGTAGCAGTGGGTGTAAAGTAGACAGTCATGAGCACAGTTCTCGAGGAGAGTACAAAGGAGGAATTCCAGAGCGGGAAGAGTTCGGGGTTGGAGGGATCAAAGATCAACTTAGCATGCTATGAGATTAAGGTATGCTATTATAATTATAGTGGGACACCAGGGAGCACCATTGTAGAGGGGGGAATATTACAGTAGGGCTCTCAGGATCAACATTGCAGTGTGTTTGCAACTTTCCTCTAGATCATTGGAACAAATCCCAGCAGGTAGAATCACAGTGGGGCACTTGGCAGAAGAATAGTTTAACTCAGAAAGTAGAATGTTGAACAGGTTAGCAAGCAGTACAAATTATAAAGCCACATATAGCAAGGCATGACATAGAAAACCTATACATTCCTAAAAGGGCAATATAGTCTGGTCTCCTCCCCACACTCCTAACTACAGTTCCAATTTCAATTTCACACTGTCAACCTGTCATAATCTCTCTCCAAATCACTCTTTTTCTCAAAATCTCTCTCTCTTTTTCTCTCTCTCAAAATCTCTCTCTCTTTTTCTCTCTCTCTTGCTCTCTCTCTCTCCTCTCATTCTCTCTAAATGTCTCCATTACACTCTCTCACAATCTCTTTCGTTCTCTTAATGTCTCTTTCAATGTCTCTCTCCATAGATACTCTGTGCACCATGGGTAAACAAGATCTGGGAGTTAGCAGATGAGTGGAAGGGGCAGTCTGGAGGCTCCACACATTACTATACGGAGAGTGCTTAGGGTTATGGAAGGCATGAAATGCAGTTTCAGAAAAGGGACTGCCTATGATGTGGAAACCCCAGATTTTCACTTCATCTTCTATAAATTGTTGATCCAACAATCCAGATTATGGCTGGTGGTATGGAAAGAGGGTCTGCAATGTGTTCCATGGAGCAATGTGCATCGATCCGTGGCCTGAGATTCACCATTTCTCAAATGAATCTTGCACCCTCAAGTAGGAATGCAGTATTAATCTAATTTCAGAGGTTCCCCTTCCAGGGCTGGGGGCTGTCAGGTATTATCCTCTGCACAAGGTGTTAGCTGTCCCCAAGAGCGGGTGCCCTTGAAGCAGGAAAGAACAGACTCACCCATAAACAGCTATTTGTACGCCAGAAAGGGCAGGCACTGTCCTTCAAGGATATGCTGATATCCTAAATTAATGTTTTACCCACAAATGTAAGGCTTTACACAATTTAGTATGATTTCGAACATGAGTATCAACATTAGACTAAAGGCACATGGGGTCATTAGAAGTTTGGCAGTGCAGGTGAAGTGCCGGTAAAAGTGGTGGTTATTCTGTTACTCCCCCTTTTCCCACACTGCCGAACTACAGGTTTGCCAGTAGGGGTTACCTGATTTACCGCCTGCCAAGAGCTGGAGGTAAATTGGGCCATCAATGACAAAAAACTGCTGTATTAACGATACGGGTAATACCGGTGCCAGTTAAACCAGCAATTCCCGCCAAAGAGTCCTATGGGACTTCATGGAATGGGGAATAACTGCCGTTGCCGGCACCTGTAATGTCCCTGTAATACCAGGATATCAGGCACCGGTAACGGTAGGTCAGTTCGCCGGTATCCCGAGAGGATACCAGCAAACTTCTCATGAACCCCATAGTCCTGAAGGAGCTTCGTAATCTTTGTCTTGTAGTGCTCCAATCTACAACTAACATAGCAGTCTATTCCATTGTGTGAGTTCTGAAGCGCATCAGAATTGTCAAATTATTGCAAGTACATTTTTTAAAACATGTCTAAGCATTAAAAATGAATAAAACAAGCATTGACAATGTCAACAGTTTGGGCTTTTGTGTAGGCATGGGATAGGCACTTGCCTGGCACAACCATAGTGTTGTTAACTGGCCATTGATGGTAGAATGTGTAACATGGTGTGAGTACCTGGCCATCATATAGCAGTGCATGGCAAATGCCTAATACTTATACACAAGCCAAAAATGTTGGCTTTGCCAATGCTTTTTTTTAACAGGCTTTTAGTGAAGTACACGCATAGTGCTTATATATCGTGTGGCTTAAGGTAGACCTGATTACAACTTCAATTAAGTCATTGACTCTCAGAAGACTCTTTTGAAAAACACTGGCATGCACGTCGAGTGCAAAGTTTGATGGCAAGGCTTGATTAAAGCAAATTCAAAGAGTTCCAAAGAGGAGATGTTTTGGTTGGGGAGGGACACAAACTGGGTGCGAATGGCCAGATGGATTATCATGGCAATAGGCAGTCAATGGGTGGGAAAATACCCAAACAACACCTACAGGCTGTGTGTCCCTCTTTATATGTTATTTCTTCCTATCTATACTCTAATGCAGTGGTCTTCAAACTGTTTTGGTCTGGGCCCCACCCTGAGCAAAATGTGGGCAGGCCGGGTCCCCACAAAAATGCCAAATGGACAGTATGTACAAATGGCTATGAACTATTTCACGCTGCCACTGCACCCTACTCCCAGTATAGACCCTGGGGTCCCCCACCTGCTCCCATCAAAGTTGCAGGGCTCCCTCATCCCACTCCTACCGAGTCTCTGGGCTCTCCCCACCCCATCACAGACCCGGGGCTCTCCCCATCCTGCTCCCACCACTATCCCAGTGCTCCCGCCCATCAGGCTCCCACCACAGTCCCTGGGCCCCCCCACCTTGTTCCTAACACAGTCCAAGGGCCAGTGGGAGCTGGTGAATTTTTTAAGTGGAGGGGCATAAATATTTCCCACAAAAATGCCATAGAGCCCGACTCAACCAAGAGGGTTTCTGGGGGGTCTCCCCCCATGATGTTTTTAAATGAGGGATAAAAATGTTGCATTTTAGAGCATACTTTAAGAAAAATGGGTAAAAAGCCAAACAGTTTGCAATTGGTGCTCTGGGGCCAAGGGTGGGAAGCATGGGATTTTTGACAGTAAAAAAAATACCTTCCCTGTCCCCTGGGCTCCAAAGCGCCTCGGAAGGAGATCTGATTTTGGCAGGTGGGTAGGGGGATTGTGCATCAAAGGCATTTTTAAAAGGCCTCTGTTCTACAACCCTGCTTTCCTCCTCTACACCCCACTCTCCAAAATCAGCTCAATTGACAAGATCAAACACACACACATTCACAGAGCAATCATTCTATCATTCATACGAGCACCCATCATACACTCACTCATAACTTAAGCATACACGCATCCATACACATATTTAAATAAATGAACATAAACGTACCTTCTCCAGGGCCTGCGCGTGGGTGCTGAAATGCCCCGCTCCAGGTTACTCTATCTGTATGTGTGATGAGGCGCAGGAGCTCCCCATCGCACATCCAGACATGCAGTGCCCCAACCAGCATTTCCAATGAGCTATGCAAGGCTGGCGAAGCAAAACAGTCCCAGCCTTGCATGGCTCAGTGACCATGCACAGATGGGCAACTGAACTGTCAAAGGGAAACATTGTTCAGCCTGCCCAGGAGCACTCTCTCAGCTGGAAAAAGCAGCCGAGGGAGTGCTCAGTGTTTCACTGGGCTGGCTCCTCAGCTCCTCCATAATGGGTGAGGTGGCCGCTGGGTGGACGCCCCCTCGCCCATTATGGAAAAGCCGCCAGGCTCGGACTGGCCTACAGGGCAATGCCCGTACAAAAAATGCAAAATGCTAGTGTAGGCCAGTCAAAATGGGCCTCTTTTTTTGGCCAATGTGGGCTAATTTGAGGAGTTACTTCACTATGCAGCTAGTAGATTTGACCATTGTTGCTGAATAAATATTTTTCAAATATCACTATTTGCTTACATTTTAACAAAAAACACCCCCTTACTATTCAAAAAGTCTGTCTGTCTAAAGGGATGACTGTCCATTTGCAACTGCAGGCCACTTTTCCAGCCCGACCATGTGAGCCGCCCCTACCCATTTCCTCCAATCTTAAACATTTTATGCTGTACCCTCTCACCACCCCCCTCCCACTAACCCCGGGATGCAGCTGCACCCCACTGGAGGGGCGCGCCCCACCGTTTGTAGACCTCTGCTCTACTGCAATAGTTTCAGATTATAGGTGCTGAATAGCCCATGCTAAAAACGGTATTTGCTTGATGTGTAACTGGGAGAATAACTCAAGTGGCAAAGCTTTTTACTTGGTGAGATACGGGAGAAGATCAGACAGCCCACGCCTTTGTCAGGTTTGGAGGAATTAGGTAACTGTTATTAACTTCCTAACCGGTCACGAGAAACGGATTTCCACAGAGTTTTGCATGAGTGTATGCTGGGTTTTCAATGCATTTGTTGGCTTTTGAAGCAGGTCACTTCCCTATCCAAAGTGAAGAAACTGAGGCCATCTAGGTCACGAGGTGTGACCTAGATGGCAGTTCTGTGGGTGGCACCCTGAGGAACGGCCTTTAAAGCTGCTATATTCTTACATGCAACTACCAGAGGAAGACAGCCTTTTCTTGTGAGGGCTGAAACACGATGGACTATTCTCAAGGTTCACATTTAGTACAAGGGTTGCAGTGTAGGTGACCCCCACCACCTCTTTCTACTCAAACCCCTGCGCCCTCCCCACAGTGCATGCCACTAACAGCCCATGAATGTCAGTGTCTTTGCAGTGATTGTGCGGTGGGGTTTAAGACCAAATAAATATGCAATTCTGAGACTCACTGTACCAAAGCCTGAACAGTCATTTAAAGTAATAATTTGCTTTGTTGTGTTTGATTTAAGTGGGTGCTATGGAGTTATGATCAATGTGAAATGAGAGCAATTATTTTTGCATTCTGAACAGGGATTCTAATCCAAGATCGATATCAGGGTTGAGGAGAAAACTGGCGTCCAGCCAACCACTGACTGATTGGGAGGGAGGAGATGGTTTATGGTGAGTCTCATCTGTAATGGGCAGCTTGCACGTAAATCGCTGTTTCAGCTGTGACCTAATTAGTAGTGATGATGGCGGCCTTTACATGGCCCCTGAGAACGGTGAATCAATAGCCTTGGTGTTCTTTTAGTACTGTCCATTGCACAATGCAGCATCCTATAAAAGGGTGAGGCTAACTATCCACTCTTACACCCCTAGCTATCCCCCTCCATTCGCAACTCCGATGTCATCTTATTGTACCCAGAGCCAGGGGTGGACTGGCCTACATGGGACTGTTTTCCTAGTGGGCTCTGCTTAATGGGCCTCTGTTGTATAGTTACCTATTTTGTTTTCAAATGTTCTCAAAGGAAAATGGTTGGGCTTGCTAAAAATGTGTAATATGGGGCCACTTTGAACATTATTTCCAGGGCTTTTTTGGTTCCCAGTCCATTCGTGCCCAGAGGCCACTCATTTTCACCCCCCCTCTCATGCCCCTCATATCCTGCCCTCCACTCCCAGCTGAACACACATACTATCCCCTATACTCTGCAACCTCTTGATTATAGCCACTCCCTTCTCAGTCTTCCTTTTACGCTTTCTTCTCTAACCTTTTGATATATTCACCTCCACTTTTAATCTCAGTCTCCCTTACACCAACGTCATTTCTCAATAACTCACATTCCTCCCCTTGACTTTCAGTCTAATTAACAGCACACCACACTCTGATTTCACCCAAATCCTTCCTTCCCCTCCTGGACATTCAACTCTCAGCCAGTCATTTTATCCAGACTCTAATCTTCTCTAATCCCTTTCCACAGTTCTCTGCCCCCTCAAATCATTCCCTATATTCCCAAACCATACCCGCTACCCCATCCACACTTGCTCCCTCGCGTACTGCCATCCCCAATCTGGAGTACATCATTTCTTCCCCTCAATTTTTGGGTTCCATAATTTACACTCCATCTTCCACTCTCTTCATACCAATAACTTCCCTTGAAGCCTTCATTCTCAGCTCCCTTGTGCCAGAGACCCTCCTATCTTTGAATTCACTCTCAGTCACCCTCAAATCAAGCTGAACTCTCAGGCGCTGGTTTCGTCATGTTTATGCTCTCCTCTGCAATTTCAGCCTTCACCTCCGGATATAATCTTTTCTGTGATCATACCTCCGCATTTGAACCCTTCCGCATTCAATGGGGGTCATTACGAGTTTGGAGGTAACCATGGTGCTATAAGCGCCATGGCTGTCATGATGCCTGCCTCCAAGGAGCCAAACCAGGCCCGGCACCCTCAGAGACAGACACCATGCATTCAAGGGAAGTCCCAGCAGCCCCAGATGGGGGCCCTTTGGACTCAGTCCTGGCGCCGTTGGCGTCAGGCTCATAGGGGACATCAGTACTGGCGCCATCGGCACCAGGCTCATACAGAAGTAGGTTGGGAGTAGTGCTTGGTGTAAACTTACCTGTGCAGACCATGCTGCAACTTCCAAGACTGGAAGGAACTATTTTTCTAGGGACTACTTGATCTCTAGGGTGTGACCGGTGGAGGAATAGATATTTCTGGGGGAAGAATACATACCTGGAACTACTTGAAAGGCTATTTAAGCCACACCCAAGCAGCAGACCACGCTTCGCGTTGTTCTGCACTTAGCAGCTGGACGCTCACCGTGCCTGCTCCTGCCTTGGTCCTCCATCACGCCTGCCAGCATCCTGGAAACATCTAAAGAAGAAAAGGGAAGAGAACAGGAGAAAACAAGAACCTTACCTGATACATCTGCACTCCGGATTCTGCACGCCGACGATCCTTTTTTTTACGCTACTTACCTTGTACTGCACTTCCCCCCCCACCTCCTCCCCCCTGCACTTCCTCCTTTTCCCCTTACCTCTGCACTTGCGCGATCTGAATGACACCTGGCCTAGTAGGATCGTTTGTCTGTTTTCCCCTTGTTTCCCTCCCTCCCTGCCTCGTCGCGCCTTGAAACACTTGTGTATAGGCGCGTTACAAATACCATATCATATCATATCATATCATATCATATCATATCAAGGCAAACATTTTAAATGTGCATCGCGTCGCGCGCAGCACGCTGCATTTCACTCACCTGCACGTGGCGTTTTCGAGTCCTGCGACGTCCATCCGGAGCTTCCACCGCCATCCAGCACCTATTGGAAGGAAGAGAAAGAGAGGTGAGAAGGGAAACACGAATCTAAGTAGAACTTACCTGTGGTTCAATTCCCTCTCCGCCTTCGGGTTTGTGCCATACCTTCGGCATCTCAGCACCCCGGCCCCTAAGGGGAAAAGAAACAGACATTGTATTAGTGAGAGCATGTGAGAACATTAGCAATATGCTCACTCAAGACTACCCATTTGCAAGAGAGACACAGCAGCTCTTTTCGGGTCGGCGCCTTACCTCCGGCATTGCCGTACCCCGGCCCCTATGGGGAAAAAGACATTGGACATTAAAGGAGATACTTAAAACTGCAAAGGAATCTCTCATCGGAATTTTTACCAGAATTTGGCTTCATCCAAATCGCCTGCAGCCCGGAATCTTCTCCAGCACCTGCGAAAGAAAAGAACAGATGAGTGAATATAAACCCAAACTTGCCATAAACATTTGCGGTACGACGGGAATGGACAAACTAGTTTAAACTCATCAATCCAGTGAAGTAACTGGAATCACAACGCGCCCCTGCATCAGAAGCAGGATGGGGAGCTTGTCATTTTGGTCCCTAAGGTGAGTCTTCGCAGGGAATCCCAAAAGGGTTTCACGGAGGGAGAGAAGGGAAGTGGGAGGTCGGAACAACACCCGCAGACTATTAACCCTTCCTTTTCACACACAGTGGGATATTCCTCCGAGCCAGAAAAGCCAGGTTGGGGAATCCAGTCCAGTCCATCTTCCGGGTCTTACGCATCTCTGCAGAAGAGGTCACAGCAGTCCCAGCCACGCCCGCGCCTCCGTGGGAGCCAGGTCAGCGTTACAGAACGCGAAGCCTACCCATAATTTCCCACCCAGGCGCCATGGAGACTTCCGAGACAGACCAACTGGCCCAATTATTGGGGGAATTACGGGCAGAAGTGCATGCCGCCCGCCTGGAAACTAACGCCCTTAGAAGGGAACTAATCTTATCCAAAGAACGAACTGATGATTTGGCTAAACAGCTTTTTCAGAGTCAGGCAGGACAAACGCCTTTACCCGGCTCCGGGATGAATTCCACTCCGATGGTTTCAACCAACCCGGTGAAAATTAACCTGCCAGGAAATATGCCTCTGGCCCCCCCTGAGCGTTTTACTGGGGATCCCAAGAAATACGCCGTTTTCATGAATCAATGTCGTTTACATTTCATATGCAGACCTGGGGCCTTCCCTAATGACCAAACCAAGGTGGCTTTTGTGCTATCTTATCTCAGCGGCAGTGCTGCCGATTGGTCGATTCCGTTGGTAAATCAAGACGACCCAATCCTTCAGGACTTTCAAGACTCCCAGGCAAGCATGGAAAGATTATTCGCTCGACACGCTCAGGGTGAGGCCTTGGATAACGAACTTCTGTCCTTGCGGCAAGGAAACCAAGATCTATCTTATATAGCCACATTTAACAGATTGGTCGTAGAGACTGGGTGGCCTGAGAATAAAAGAATTACATTATTCCACCGAGGTCTGCGTGGAGAACTAAAAGACGTTCTTGCTCAAATAGTGAACCCGCCTCAACTCTGCGCAGTATACATTGACTTAGTGGTCCAACTTGATCATAGACTCCAGAATAGAAAAGCGGATTGGTCCAGATTTGAAACCTGAGTTCTGATCAAAACCCACACAAGCCCCAAGGGTACCGACGCTTCAGAGCCAATGCAAATTGGGGGAGTTAAAGGACCACTAACTCAGAAAGAACGAGAAAGAAGAAGACAAAAACAATTATGTCTTTACTGTGGAGCTTCTGGACACTTCCTGCGGGATTGCCCGGTAAAACCACCTAAGAAGGTGGTTGGAGCCACAGACAGTAATCTTCC
This sequence comes from Ambystoma mexicanum, assembly GCF_040938575.1. Classification (NCBI taxonomy): domain Eukaryota; kingdom Metazoa; phylum Chordata; class Amphibia; order Caudata; family Ambystomatidae; genus Ambystoma; species Ambystoma mexicanum. The sequence goes on from NC_090939.1 coordinate 513,438,119, forward strand.
AGAACCTGATTCGGGAAACGACCAAGCCCGACAAGCGTAGAGGTCCGCTTGCCGAGCGTGAAGACAGACTCTTTGACCTCGCATTTCATCATGCCTATGGTCCTCATAGATCCAAAACAGCCTCAACGGTTGCACGGAATAAAAGCCTACCTCGACAGTGGGGCTATTGGAAATTATGTTGACCTTGAATTGGCTTCCAGGATTGGTCTCCCTCTCCGTCCAAAAACCACCAAGGATGTCATTACCACGGTTGATGGAACCGAAATTGCCTCCGGGCCAGTAACACACTCTACCACGGAAATGACACTGGTTGGCCAAGATGGCCATCGGGAAACCATAGTGTTTGACGTAATCAAGGCTCCACAATTTCAGGTAATCTTAGGGATCCCTTGGTTAGAAACACATAATCCTCGAATTGACTGGCGAGCAAAGAGCATAACCTTCCCTGATTGTGCACAAAAGTGTTATCCAGGAAATCCACAGATGGGTCTAGCCTCAGTAACCTCCACAACAGTACCATTACCTTTTGAGTATCAAGACTTTCAAGACGTCTTCCAAAAGGAACAGGCCAACACTTTACCTCCTCACCGGCCATATGATTGTCAGATCGACCTGATACCCAATGCTCAGCCGCCTTTTAGTAGAATCTATACCCTTACTGAACCGGAGAACCTTCATTTGCGACAGTATTTGGATCAGTACCTTGCCAATGGTTTTAGTCGCCCGTCAAAGTCACCTGCTTCCTCAGCTCTATTCTTCGTACCGAAAAAAGAAGGCGACCTTAGAACTTGCATTGACTACCGCGCCTTAAATCAGATAACGGTCAAGAATCGTTATCCTCTGCCCTTGATCCCTGAGCTCCTTGACCAGGTAAAAGATGCTTGTATCTATACTAAGTTAGTTTTAAGGGGAGCTTACCACCTGGTGCACGTCAGAGAAGGCGACGAATGGAAAACTGCCTTCCGCACCAAATATGGACTCTTTGAGTACCAAGTAATGCCTTTCGGGTTGTGCAACGCACCTGCTGCCTTTCAATATTTTATGAATGACGTTTTTCGAGAACTCATCGATGTTTGTGTCATTGTATATATTGACGACATCCTGGTGTACTCCTCCTCGGAATCCGATCACCGAAAACATGTTAGAACTGTCTTGGAGAAACTGCGCCAGCACAAACTGTTTGCAAAACTTGAAAAATGCCTTTTTCATGTTACGGAAGTTGAGTTTCTCGGATTCGTCCTAACACCTAAAGGAGTCCGAATGGACTCACGGAAAGTGGATGCGATCCTCAAATGGCCGTCTCCTAGTTCTGTGAAAGGAGTTCAAAGTATGCTAGGTTTTGCCAATTTGTACAGAAGGTTTATCCCAGAATTTTCTCGAGTGGTTCAACCCATCACGGCGCTCCTACGAAAAAACAGACGCTTCGAGTGATCTAAGGAGGCAGAACAAGCCTTTCAGGAACTAAAAACCAAATTCACCTCCGCACCTGTGTTAAAACATCCTCGTGCGGACCTCCCTTACGTTGTGGAAACCGACGCTTCTAGTTTAGCCATGGGGGCTGTCCTTTCTCAAAGGGATCCAGTTTCAAATCAACTACATCCCGTAGCCTTTTGGTCCAGGAAATTCTCGGCTCCTGAAGTGAACTACGGAATCACAAACAAGGAACTGTTGGCTATTAAGTCAGCTTTCAAAGCTTGGCGTCACTACCTGCTTGGCGCAAGACACACCGTTACAGTGATTACAGATCACAGGAACTTGCAATACTTGAAAACGGCCAAAGCTCAATCTTCTCGTCAACTCCATTGGGCTCTGTTCTTTGCAGAATTTGACTTTATAATCACATATCGCCCGGGTTGCAAGAATGGCAAGGCAGACGCTCTATCTCGAATTGGAATGGGTGACATTGCCTCAAGTCTAGAGCCAGTTCCGATTATTCCCGAACAGAGGATTTTGGGTGTAATCTCTTCTCAAACTATTGAGGATGTTCAAGGTAGAGTTAAATTGCTTTTCGACGCTACAGCTTTACAAGAATGGAGCCAGAAAGGCTCAAACTATTCCATTAATAATGATTTACCCTATTTCCAAGGGCGGTTATTTCTGCCTCACAAGGAATTGCAAGAACTCGTTATAGCACATTATCATGATACACTAATGGAAGGACACCCGGGCATCGCTAAAACAGAGGAAAAGATCAAACGGCATTTCTGGTGGCCATCCTGGCGAAAGGATATTAAATCCTTTGTGATGACCTGCGGAGTGTGCGCCCAAAATAAAAGTCAGAAGCAAAAACCAGCCGGTCCTTTATGGCCCCTGGACATCCCTCCGGCACCGTGGCACACCTTATCGATGGACTTTATAACTGACCTGCCTCCTAGTCATGGGTATAATACTATCCTGGTGATTGTAGACCTCTTCTCCAAGATGGCTCATTTTATCCCATTGAAGGGGTTGCCTTCAGCCCCCACCTTAGCAAAGGAATTTCTTGAAAATGTTGTTCGTTTACATGGCTTCCCATCCATATTGGTTTCTGATCGGGGAAGTCAATTTATTTCTCATTTCTGGAAAAGGTGTTGCCAAATGGCCCAAGTTGATGTGCGATTATCCACCAGCCACCATCCTCAAACCGATGGTCAAACCGAAAGAACAAACCAGACCCTGGAACAGTATCTGCGGTGTATGTTACCTCAATCTGAGGGTAATTGGAAGGACATTCTATGGATTGCCGAGTACGCGTACAACAATTCTGTGCATTCTGGAACGGGTCAGACTCCTTTCTATACCCTATTCGGCCATCACCCCAGGACTTCGGACCTTGAATCCACTCAAAGCCTTGAAATGCCCGCCATGGATCATTTACATGCCACAATAACCCAAGCCTTCAAGGAAGCAAAGTCTCATTTACAACAAGCCAAAGAAAGGTACAAGGAAAATGCTGATTTACATCGAAGTAAAGTACCTCCTTACAAAGTAGGAGACCAAGTGTGGCTTGCAACTAGACATTTACCGCTTAAAGGTCCACAAACTTTTAACCCAAGATATATAGGGCCTTATCCAATCAAAGCTATCATTAACCCGGTAGCCTTCAAACTCGATCTGCCACCTAATATGCGAATCCATCCCGTTTTTCACGTATCACTGTTGAAACCAGTACCAACCGGAACCAGGTTATGCAAACCACCAGAACCAATTCCAATAGATGGGGAATTGGAATTCGAAGTTAAGGACATATTGGATTCTAAGATGTCCAAGTCAAAACTCTTTTATCTGATTGATTGGAAAGGATATGGACCTCAGGAAAGATCTTGGGAACCAAGTGAGAATGTACATGCACCTCGACTAATACGGAATTTTCACCAGACGTTCCCAAATAAACCGAGGCCTCCAGGTTGGACACCCTTGGGAGGGGCCTTGGGGGGAGGTACTGTCATGATGCCTGCCTCCAAGGAGCCAAACCAGGCCCGGCACCCTCAGAGACAGACACCATGCATTCAAGGGAAGTCCCAGCAGCCCCAGATGGGGGCCCTTTGGACTCAGTCCTGGCGCCGTTGGCATCAGGCTCATAGGGGACATCAGTCCTGGCGCCATCGGCGCCAGGCTCATACAGAAGTAGGTTGGGAGTAGTGCTTGGTGTAAACTTACCTGTGCAGACCATGCTGCAACTTCCAAGACTGGAAGGAACTATTTTTCTAGGGACTACTTGATCTCTAGGGTGTGACCGGTGGAGGAATAGATATTTCTGGGGGAAGAATACATACCTGGAACTACTTGAAAGGCTATTTAAGCCACACCCAAGCAGCAGACCACGCTTCGCGTTGTTCTGCACTTAGCAGCTGGACGCTCACCGTGCCTGCTCCTGCCTTGGTCCTCCATCACGCCTGCCAGCATCCTGGAAACATCTAAAGAAGAAAAGGGAAGAGAACAGGAGAAAACAAGAACCTTACCTGATACATCTGCACTCCGGATTCTGCACGCCGACGATCCTGCAAAGAAGGCAAACATTTTAAACGTGCATCGCGTCGCGCGCAGCACGCTGCATTTCACTCACCTGCACCTGGCGTTTTCGAGTCCTGCGACGTCCATCCGGAGCTTCCACTGCCATCCAGCACCTATTGGAAGGAAGAGAAAGAGAGGTGAGAAGGGAAACACGAATCTAAGTAGAACTTACCTGTGGTTCAATTCCCTCTCCGCCTTCGGGTTTGTGCCATACCTTCGGCATCTCAGCACCCCGGCCCCTAAGAGGAAAAGAAACAGACATTGTATTAGTGAGAGCATGTGAGAACATTAGCAATATGCTCACTCAAGACTTACCCATTTGCAAGAGAGACACAGCAGCTCTTTTCGGGTCGGCGCCTTACCTCCGGCATTGCCGTACCCCGGCCCCTATGGGGAAAAAGACATTGGACATTAAAGGAGATACTTAAAACTGAAAAGGAATCTCTCATCGGAATTCTTACCAGAATTTGGCTTCATCCAAATCGCCTGCAGCCCGGAATCTTCTCCAGCACCTGCGAAAGAAAAGAACAGATGAGTGAATATAAACCCAAACTTGCCATAAACATTTGCGGTACGACGGGAATGGACAAACTAGTTTAAACTCATCAATCCAGTGAAGTAACTGGAATCACAACGCGCCACTGCATCAGAAGCAGGATGGAGAGCTCGTCATTTTGGTCCCTAAGGTGAGTCTTCGCAGGGAATCCCAAAAGGGTTTCACGGAGGGAGAGAAGGGAAGTGGGAGGTCAGAACATCACCCGCAGACTATTAACCCTTCCTTTTCACACACAGTGGGATATTCCTCCGAGCCAGAAAAGCCAGGTTGGGGAATCCAGTCCAGTCCATCTTCCGGGTTTTACGCATCTCTGCAGAAGAGGTCACAGCAGTCCCAGCCACGCCCGCGCCTCCGTGGGAGCCAGGTGAGCGTTACAATGGCTGCCTCCAAACCCATACCGACTCCACCCTGGTGAATGGAGCTATTGCCGCCCCATTCCAAGGTTGGTGGGGGCGGTAATTCCCCATTCACCAGGGCCCTTCCCCATTCCCATTTGAGCCCCCATAGGGCTCAATGGGAATGGGGAAGGCGCTAATAACCGTACCGCTAATTGCGGTACCGTTATTAGCTCCAAAGTCCCTTTGCGGGTCCTGTCCTTAATGCCTGGTAAAACGAGGCGTTAAGGGAGGACCCGCAAAGGGACCTCGGAATAGGGCGGTAAGGGATTACTGGCACCGGTGCCCTTACCATTACCGATAATCCCTTACCGCCCGGGTCGTAATGAGGCCCAATATGTTGAGTGACACCCATCCACCTTAACCCATCCTAACGGCATCCCATCTAATCTCAATTGTCATATCATGCAACCCATGATCAGCCCTTGCTTAATATTGTACCCAATCTGTCTCACTTTCCCAGACCCTCGTATTATCGCATTCCAACACATACCCGATCATGTCAACCCTCTCCACACGAGTCTCTCTGATATGTTCTACTCTCACAGAGTTTTAAAATTCCATCTTCTGCACTTTATTCACTCTAAAATCAGCTTTTCTTACCATACTCTCATATCACTGGGTCTTCTATGAAGTCTCGGTTGGGGTAGGTCATGTCATTGTAGATTGCAGAGGCTGTCTGGGCACTGGGGCAGAAAGAAGGGATGTCTGGTTTGCATAACGGGGTTGCCCACAGATTTCGTCTGCAGGTTCATTAACCCATTGAGCCTTGCCATTTTCTGTATACAAAGAGAACGCACAAGCTGTATCATATGGCGATCTAGCACTCTCTCTCTCCCTCTCACTCTCTGTCTCTTTCTCTCTCTCTCCCTTTCGTTCTCTTTGTCTCTGTCTCTATCTCTAACCCCTGTCTCTCTCTCTCTCTCTTTCTCTTTCTCTCTGTCCCTTTATCTCTCTTCCTCTCTGGCTCTGTCTCTGTCTCTCTATGTCTCTCTCTCTCTGCCTCTCTCTCCCTCTCTCTCTCTTCGTCTTTCTTTCTGTCTTTCTCTCTCTCTCTATCTGGCTCTCTCTCTCTTTTTCTCTCTGACTCTCTCTCTTTCTCTCTCACTCTCTCTTTCTCGCTTTCTCTCTCTCTTTCTCTCTCTCTCTCTATTTTGCTCTCTCTATCTCTTTCTCTCTGGTTCTCGCTCTCTTCCTCTCTCTCTCTCTCTCTCTCTCTCTCTTCCTCTCTCTCACTCTCTTTCTTTCTCTCTCTCTCTCTCTCTCTCACTCTCTCTTTCTCTCTGGCTCTCTCTTTCTCTTTCTCTCTGTTTCTCTCTTTCTCTCCGTCTCTCTCGCTCTATCTCTCTTTCTCACGTTCTTGCTCTCTCTTTCTATCTCTCTTTTGCTTTCTCTCTCTTTCTGTCTCTGTCTCTCCCTCTCTCTCTCTTTGTCTATTTATCTCTCTTTCTCTCTGCCTCTCTCTCTTTGTCTCTGTCTCTCTCTCTCTCTCTGCCCTCTTCTCTCTCTCTCTCTCTTTCTTTCTCTTTCTCTCTGTCCCTCTCTCGCTCTTCCTCTTTGGCTCTGTCTCTCTGTCTCTCTGTCTCTTCCTCTCTCTACCTCTCTCTCTCTCACACACACTATCTCTCTCTCCCTCTTTCCCTCTGTCTCTCTCTCCACTCTCTGTCTCACTATACGCCCTCCTATGTGGGTAGGAAACCCGTTGTCAGGTGTGCATCTTCTCGAGCCACTCTAGAATCCATGATTGAAGGTTAATAAAACAGACACTCCTGGGATGAAGGGTGCGGAACTGTCATTTTATGCAAAAACAGCTTAAAAAAAAGGAAATTATTCAGTCGTACTAACATTGTAAACTGGCACTTTGTAGAGTGTTACAATGTTCATGTCTACTGTTCAGTTCCAGTATACACTTCAGTTACATGATAACATGGTTATACATCTCTTACCGAGAAAAGCACATAAAACCTAAAATAAACCAATACATTATTTTCCGATACAGGGCTATTATTCCAAGGTGGATAGTCTGGTACACTCGGTTTTATCTTTCTAGTCATAAATTTGAGTTCTGCCACATGCAGCTCTCCATATGTTTTGGACTACAGCTCCCATGATCTTGCACCATTGACATTGCTGGGTTAGGGTTGATGGGGTTGTAGTCCAAAACATCTGAAGAGCCAAAGGCTGCAGATCCTTGTTCAAAATATTCAAAATTCCGTTCCTGGGAATGAGATTATGGGGGGACAGGGGTTTGATAGTGCCCAGCTGTGTTCCAGGTTGAACTTTCTCACTGACTTTGAGACAGGACCCTCTTTCTAAACGATAGACTAATCCACAAGATTGGTCCAAAATATATGACGCAACCTAGACAATAGAGTCAAATGAGAAACATTTGAATCGTCTCCGAAAGAATAACAGAAGATTAATGTGTGTGTGCTGAATATTTCTATAGCTGTACGTGTTTCAGCTACCATAGGCAGGAAAATGATTGAGGGACCTGGTGTGAATAGATGCAGGGGCGGGAACCAGGGCAGGAATGTCCTTGAGATGGGCTAGCATCAGAGGAGTATCTACCTAATGGCAAAGTTGGATAAACTCGTAAGGGTATTTTCAGATATGTATTGTCTTTTGAGAGTGAATTTTGCCTAACAACTTTCGATAAAATGTCCAACTTGTCGATTGTCTGTCTGGGTTACAGTGCTTTTAGTGGGCCGAGGTCTGCCGGGGCTGGGCCCCGGCATTCTCTAAAAGGTGGGACTGAGCTGGGCCCTGCCGGGGCTCCTGTTCCCAGAACGCCATGGCGGGACACATTATCCCGCCAGAGCCGCGACAGCAGAGACACCCGCCATTTTAATGGCAAGCAAGCCGACAGAAGTGCCAGCCAGCCAGAGCGTTGCTGAAAGTTGCAGTTTCAGCAACGCTGTGCGTGGCTGGCACTTCTGTCAGTCACTGTAATTTCCATTTGTGACCCCTCGCGTGAGGGTTCACAAGAGGAACTTATGGTACCTTTGTTTGCCCTCCCCAGGCCACTGACCCTCTGGGAACTGGGAGCTCCCGGGTTCGCAGAGGATCAAAGACGCCTCAGGCTCTGTGATCTGTGTTCTGCTCGGCCGAGCACAGATTACTCAGCATGAGGCGTCTTTGTCCGTTGGCAAAGCTTCATAAAAGATGCCTTAAATTGTGTACTTTTTAAGACATCTTTTATAAACATAGAAATATGTAACACATTTCTATGTTTACAAAATATGGCTTAAAAAGTACACAATTCAAGCCATCTTTTATAAAGCTTTGTCGACGGACAAAGACACCACGGGTTTTGTCCGTCCTTGAATCACATCTTTTATAAACATCGAAATATGTTACATATTTCGATGTTTATAAAAGGTGGCTTCAAAAGTTCACCAAATACTATGTTTTGTGCACTTTCAAGCCACTTTTTATAAATATAGAAACATGTAACATTTCTATGTTTATAATAGACAGCTTGAAAAGTACACAAACTATATTAAGGTACGCATACAAATATATAAATGCTTACATACATTTAAATATTTGTGCACCATACTATGATTTGTGCATGTTAAGGCCACGCCCACCATGGAAGCCACGCCCCCAAATGAGGGCACCCTCAATCTCTTACCCCACTTAAAGCACTTCTGGGCTATGATATGTTTCATTAGTACCCGTCACGCTCGGCACACTGGGTATACAATGTGTGGATTGGCTCTTTTGCGAGCCATACCAGACAGTATTCCCTTGTACGCCAGTGCATTCTGCGTGTGCCGGGTACTCAGAGCCTCTTGCCTTCGTACACCGCCATTTATGCAGCTTTCTCTGCTCACCGATCTGCGGTCCTAACGGTGCCGGAAAGCAGCATTCTTTCCATTCACCGCCCGGGACCTGAAAAGAAAGGGAAACGCAGCAGGAAAGCCATCATATACTGCATAGTTCAATAATGAATGCACTGGAAAGCGAAATCTCATTCTCCTTGACAGGAAATAAATCTGTCGAGGAGTGGTTTATGGAGGAGGACACAGAAAGCGAAGAAGGACCACGCCTCCCACCTACTTCATTGAAACAAATGAATGAAATTACTTCCAATGCTTACAGCATTTGCCATCAAGTAATTTCTCCTCATGATCTTGACTTGCTAGAATAAACAGATGTGAGCACAATACACAATGTGCAACAAAGTGGGCAATATACACTTTTTTTGGATGGCTATCCCAAAAAGGCTTTTAAACTGCATTTGAAATTGAACCAATTGAAACCATTGCAACATATCTCCATGCATTTTATGCAGAAGTGTGCACAATGCAAGGCACAGAATACAAAACCACAAAGTTTAATTTCACTAAGATCTGGTATAAATCATCACTTAAATAATCAACCCTATACCAGAAAAATCAATGTAATGCATTCTCCTAAATTTACAGCAGCCAACAATGTCTTTATTGCCAGAATCAAACAAATCTGTCGAAATGCAAAGGATTTTACCCAACACAAAAATCCAATTAGCTTCCTCGATCTGGTGAAATTGCGTGCTTGTGGAATTTTCAATATTCATCATCCTCAAACTTTACAATTCAACGTGTGGTTTGATGTACAAATCCACTTTGCACTCCGTGGCCATGAAGGACTGCGTTTACTTCCACAAAATGCATTTGAAATTGTTACCAATGAAAATGGCAAACAGTATGCCACACTAATCTACAATGAAATGACCAAAAACCATCACAAATTAATTGATCCACGGTGTTCTGAACTACGCAGAAGAATGTATGCCATCGGAAGCGATCCTAATTGCACTGTGAAATCCCTAATGCTCTATATGTCTAAACTTCCTCAAGACGCTGCATGTTTTTTTGTACTGCCACAACGCTTTGCACCCAACGAAAGCAACAAAGAAGAAATTTGGTATACAAATCGCCCACTTGGCAAAAATACACTTGGATCTTTCATGCAACAGATTAGTCAACGAGCGCACCTAAGTAAGATTTACACAAACCACTGCATTTGTGCTACCGCCATTCAACTGTTATCCAACGGAGGATTAGACTGCAAAGAAATTATGTCAGTAACTGGGTATAAACATGTCTCATCACTTGCAGCCTACTGGAAACCACAGGACAATCACTCCATTCCCCTCCTCATCCATGTGGGATGTTTTAACCCACTAGTCTGTGCCCTGCAACATTACTGTGCACTGTGTGCATCAGGAACATCAGAATAGCCGCCGGAAAGCATTATGTGCGCTAAAAATCACCCAGAAGTGCGCAGGAAACCTGAAAAATAGGTTGTCAATCCATGTTGCTTATGTCTGCAGTAACACAGAAGACCACTGACAAAACCTATCATTTGGCTACCCACAAAGTAAAATGAAACTACTTGAAAATGTAGTGCTGCATTGCAAGAGAAACACAGAGCTGCTTGAAAATCCGTTTTTCCTTGGCTGTTAAATTTGCAAAAATCATGGTTCCCAAACCTCACAAAAGATCCAACCTCCTTGTTGGGTGTTAAATATCACTTTACTTCAAGAATCCACCTAAGTACAATGTCAGCAGAAATCCACATTAAAAGATGCTTGCTTGGAAAAATATGTTAAAAATTAGCGCAGTACCAACGCTCGCCTGTGTCAGAAGCTGGCGATTACTTAACCTGTCTTTTAAACTGGTACATTAAAATCAAAGTGTGGGGAAAGAAGAGACTTGCCATCAAATGCAATATAGTTTGCCACTATTTTATTTCCATGTTGAAAAAGACTGGAATTGAAGATATGTTTGCTTGTTTTTAAATTTGTAACTTTAATTTTCACCAAGAACAATGTCACAATTTACTGTTAGGTAACCTGATTCAGCTAAACTTCTAAGAGGTTTCCCCCACAGAGGAACACACCACCCTTCTCCTTCCCACCAAAAGGACAGGAAATCTCATTTGGATGCTAATGAGAGGAGGATGGGATTTGCTCTGCTGCACTGGTAAAGAGACAATGGGCTTCTTGAGCTGAAACGGAATGCTAATTTGGGGCGTCAACAGAAACCAGCCCAGGCAGGAACAAGCTCATGTTACTCTCTGGCTCAGCCAAGCCTTGGAGGCAGGGCTAGACTGAAAATGTGGATTTGGAACTGAAGAAACTATCAGGCCGATTCATGGAATTAATGTGCGCTGAAAATTTCCGCACAAGCGTGCGAAAGCGTGCGAATCGCAGCGCAAGTGCGAAAATCGCAGCGAAACCCACGCACAGCGATTCATGGAAGTCCGTGCACGTGTAAATACATGGATGTGCGCTAAAATTCCTGCGTGGCGCACGCGGGTGCTCACGTCATCAAACAGCGTGTGCTACGCGCACAGCGAAAGTGCACTTAGCGCAGCGCACACAACAAAAGTAGGCGGAACACAGGGCGGAACACGAGGAATGGGGAACAACATGTGAAAATGTGGGCGTTATGGGGGAAGTACTGAAGGCAAATGCGCGGAACCTCCACATGCACGCCTACAACACGTATTCATGGATTGAACGGGGCTAACGCGTGCACCAAAAAAGACACGCTAATCCGGAAACATTTACGCCAGCAGGAAGCAGGCGTATGTGCACCCACGCAGCATAAAAGTGCGCGCAAATAACAAACAAGCTCAGACACTACGATGAATATACCGTTCCTCGCAGCAGTGGTCGTGGGATACCGCAGGAGGAGGAGGATAGCCAGGGCCTGAATTTTTACACACAGAACCAGGCTTTTTGGGATGCCTGATGACCAGGTGTATGGGAGGTACAGGTTTCTACCTCACATAATACTCGACCTGGTGAGTGAGTGGGAGGATGACCTCACATCACCCACCCTGTGCTCCCAAGCACTCAGCCCCTTGGAAAAGGTGCTCAATGTACTGCACTTCTTGGCTACTGGGTCATTTCAGCAGACAAGTGCCATAGTGGGGGGTGTCACAGGCCACGCAGTCACGCTGCCTACACCAGGTCTTGGCCATCATGACTGCACACCCCTCAGTCCGCAGGCACATATACCTGCCCAGAACACCTGCAGAAAGGCAGGCTGTTGTCCAGGATTTTTACGGGGTGGCACACTTCCCCATAGTGCTATGTGCCATTGATTGCACCCATCTGGCACTACGTCCTCCCAGGGCATCAGAGAACATCTATAGAAACCGCAACCACTGGCATTCCATCAATGTGCAGGTAGTATGTGATGCCAAGGGAATCATCACCTCAGCATATGCCAACTATCCAGGGTCCACCCATGACAGTTTCATATACAGAATGTCATCCCTAAACCGGGACCTAGAAGCTGGGCGGCATGGCGATACATGCCTGCTTGGTGAGTATAAATGCCACTGCACATGCATGCATGTCAGATACTGAGTAATGTCACAACCCCACTAATGATACCCATCATCACCTCCCCAGGGGACAATGCCTACCCTCTGAGCACCCACATGATGGAGCCAATTCGGAACCCCACCACACCACCTGAGGTAAGATACAACACAGCACATATTGCAACCCGTGGCATAGTGGAGCGCACATTCGGAGTGCTCAAGTCACGCTTTCGCTGCCTTGACCGTTCTGGTGGGCAGCTGCTATACGCTCTCCCAGTAGTGTGTAGGATCATAATGGCAGCATGTGTCCTGCACAACGTTGCAACACGCCGGGGCCTGCCGGTGGACATGGTGGTGCCCCCACATCCCCAACCACATGCACGGCCGCTGCGCATGGGAGGGGAAAGGGTACGTGGTGAGGCAGCCGTACGCAGCTGGTGGCTAATTACTTCACCTAAAATCACACCCCTGTGGAGTGCACACAGCCCTGGCACATACCAGCTGACAATCAATGATGATGACATAAGGGACAGTCAACTGTCACAACCATACCAGCCTGAGATTGGTCACCTGGAAGTGTTACATTGTGTGCATCCCTACCTACCCAAAGGCAACCAATGCTGTGTCATTATAAGACATACATTCATGCTGCATGAATGACTACCCCCTAGCAAAATATAACATGAAAATAGCGCAATGTCACCCAACCCCTCCCCATCTCTGCCACCCAACACACCATGGCATGTCATGCAATTTGAAACCAAACAAAGCAATGCACAAGCCCTGACACAAGTGTCACAAAGTGCACTGTCCCAAATGGAAACAGCCCACGGACAATATGCTCCCAGTAATCAATAACAAACTGCACACATGACCAAATACCACCAACACAATACATCAACACAGCAGGAAACATTGCAAAAACATGACAGTACAAAGTCAAAGTAGTGGTAGTCTTACAACCTGAATAAACCAGCACATCGACCCCTTCCAACTGCAGAGTGTTGCTGCCACGCAAATGTGTCAGTGTGCTGCATACAACATGAACTCCATCTGCAAAGGAGACAGCCTTGTGAAGACAAGAAGAAGGTACCTGCAAATTTTGAGGAAGACATGGATGCACAAGCACATATCAATACACCATGCAGTGTTCAATACAACAACAATACCCACTAGGGATGTCCACACAGTATTGACTACAGACTGCCCACACAGCTCATGGGAGCCCAATGTCACCGTGTAAGTCACTGTCACTTGGTCACACCCTTTGCAAGCCCATGGAAACGGGAAGCAGGAGTGGTGTGTGTGTCACAAACCCAAGCATCTAACCCAAACTCAGGACAAGCCTGCATGTGCCCAGCCGGAATACACAGTGGATGCCCACGGGAGCCACACAAGGCAACACACTGTAAAAAAAAACAAAAAAATAAATAAATAATGCCCATGTGGGGGCCAGGGGATGGGGGGAGGCCACCCTGAAGGTACCAGGACAGGGTGCACACCAGCACCCACCTACCTGGATGTTGGGAAAAACAAATACCTCCAGGGGCTCATGGCCTGCACGGCTATGCCATTGTGGGAGAACTGCTGTCGGTCTCTTCACCCTCTGCTGCTGCATCAGGAGGTGGTGGTGCAATGGGAGGCAGCCCACGCAAAGCCCTGGTATGGTCCTCCATGGCAGCAAGCATGCGGGTCTGGAAGGTCTGATTCTGGAGGATGATAGTGCGGAGATTCCCATGCAGCACCTCATGGGTTGCCTGCATTTCTGCACGCATGGCCTCGCGTGATGCCCGGATCTCCTCACGGGTTGCCTGCAGCTCATCTGAGAGCGAACGTGTGAGCTGCTCCAGCTGCTGTTCTGCCCTAAAATTTCAGGAAGACTCAAGTTCAAGCAGAGTCTCCCTGATGTTATGGAGTTCTACCCTCAGGGCTTCCCTGTGGCCCTGTGACTCTATTGAAATGGCTTTGCGCAGAGTCTCCAGTACCGCCCGTCGGTCGCTGTTGGACGCCAACATGTCTTCCCTGTGTGATTGGCAAATGGAGTCTGTTGCCTGCTGTTGTTGCTCCATCTGCCTTTCAGTGGGGATAGTGGAATAGGCCACCCTCTCCAATGCCTGAGCCATCATTTCAACTGATGCTGCCTGTTGGGTTGCCATACCGTACATGGAGTTTTCCCATACAGTATTGCCTGGTGGCGCACGGCCACCGTGTCAGCAGGCACCACACCTGTTTGGGGCAAGGCAATCTGCACCTTGCTGTGCTGGCACTGCCTGAGGCTGCAGGACTGCATTCCCCCTCTGATCTGCTGGCCCAGGAACAGGATCAGATGTTGTGGAGTGTGACCCTGCATCCGTAACCGCCAATGGCGGAAATACCAAGACTGACATCCCCATAGAGGGTTCTACCCCTGGTGCAGGTGGGTTGGACAGAACAGAATCCCTGCCAGAAGCACTCACCTGCGACAGCACATAAGTCTCATCACCCGATTCAGCACCTCAATAGAGGTCTGGGGAGGTGCACCCAGAGGCACCCATGGACAGTATGGTCTGCATTAACAAAGGCTTTTCACCCACCACCACACCACGTCCTCCACTGGTGCTCGGTCGAGGCTGAGATCCCTCCTGGGTCTGCACCATCTCCTCAACCTCCCCAGCATCAAGTGCATCATCACCTGCAAAAACATGAAATACAACAAATGCAAACAGGCATGAGCACCATAGTACACACATAGGCCTGACAAGACAGAGATGTAACGCTCACCTGATTCCCGTAGAGGCGCCGGTCTTGACTGGGCGTATACCGTATCTTCAAAGGTGATGTGTAACACACGGCTGGCTCTTTGGGCTGGACCTCTGTGAACTGTATGTCTGACTTGAAGGGTAAGATGTCTGCAGATAGAAAATATGGGATTAAGGAACTGGGTTATTGAATGTCTCTCTCTTCTTCCCTTTCTCTTCTCCTGTAGAACCCCAAAGGTTAACGCTCTCACCTTAGGTAAGTGAACGCCGTGCTCTCCATCTGCCTCAGGGCAGGGTGCTGTAACCAGTTTCTTCACTGGATAAGGGGAGCAGGCCTCTTGACTTCAGAGGACTGCTGTCCGTCGTTTACTGCACGAACGGTAAGTTTCGAGTAATTCTAATGTCTTTAAAGTCTTTAGTAATGATGTTTCTTGTTTTGCAGGGTTCCGGTGATGGCGGATGACGGGCTGAAGTGAGTTGAAGATAGAGCCCGTGTGATGAATAGAAGCGTCTGGAAGCACGTAAGTAAGCGCTTGTTGCCTGCTTCACGATGCGCTCTAACTGTCTTTTTATTTTGCAGGTACAAGTTCGGAGCGGCTGCAGGGTCCCGGAATACCCACTGGGTTAGATGTGGAAAGGAGTAATGGCACGTGAGTATTAAAGTTCCCCCAATGTCTTTAAACGCACCTTGTTTTGTCTTTCAGATGCGGGATGCAGCGCCGAAGGCCTCCGGAGCGTGCGAAGAGTTGGTAAGCTTTTGTCTTTCAGATGCCGGAATGCAGTGTGAAGACCTCCGGAGCGCACGAAGAGTAGGTAAGCTTTTGTCTTTCAGATGCCGGAATGCAGCGCGAGGCGTTGGTGACAGCCGATGGACCAGGTAAGTGAAGAGCTGTCACTGAAGCCCGTAATGCTAACCTGTTCTTTCTTGTCTTTATAGTATGATTGGCCAGCCCTCACCGACCTGAGACGAGGGTCCGACAACAAAGCGATGAGCCCAACATCCCGGAGGACATGCGAACAGTTAGTGTTACTTTTGTTATTTGTTAAGTTAAGTTGCCCACCCTTACCAAGCTCAAATTGCATATATGTTATACTTTAGGTGACTCACCCTCACCTTGTTCTTGATGCTTCACTGTACATGCATACATAAATGCTAATAAAAACATTTAAAAATAAATAAATAGGTGTTGCTGAAGACTGGATTCAGGATGGTAAGCCTTTTTCTTTAGGCCCAGGATCAGATGCAGAAGACACGATGAGCGTTCTGCTGCAGAGGATGCAGAATAACGCAAAGCAAGATTCATCCATCGGGTGTGGTTTAAATAGCCTCCTGTAGTGCTTAGGTCTCTCCTTCCACAGCCACGCCTAGGTAAGAAAAGAGTTCCTGCTTTCCAGAAGAGTTCCAGTGTTCTGAATCTAGGGAGTGGCTCCTGCCCCACCCAACAGGAAAAGTAGTTCCAAACAGAAGAGGATCAGAGGCTCAACTGGCAGGCAAGTAAGCAGCATGGTCTGCTGCAGGTAAGTCCACCCAAGCATTATGAGCCCGGCGCTTCCAGCGCTGGGACTGGGCATATTTATGAGCCTGGTGCCACTGGCGCCAGGACTGGGTCCAAAAGGTCCCAATTGGGACTGGTTGGCACTCGGAACCTGGGTTATGGATCTGCTTCCAAGGGAGTTGGGAAAACCCTGACCTTTTGGAAGCAGAGATCATGACAGTACCCCCCCTCAAGGCCCCTCCCAAACCAGGCTTCTCCGGGGGTTTTGGCTTGTCAGGAAATGTTCGGTGAAATCTTTTGATTAGGCGAGGAGCGTGGACATATTCAGCAGGTTCCCAGGATCTCTCTTGGGGGCCATAGTGTTTCCAGTCAATTAGGTAAAATAGTTTAGATTTGGAGATCTTGGAGTCCAGAATGCTTTTGACTTCAAACTCGAGTTCTCCATCAACTAGGATAGGTTTTGGAGATTTAGTTAGTCGGGTTTGAGGTTGCACGGGTTTTAATAGAGAGACGTGGAAGACTGGATGTATCTTCATGTGCGGGGGCAAGTCCAACTTGACCGCTACCGGGTTTACTATGGTAGTGATGGAATAGGGACCAAGGTATCTTGGGTTGAATGTGCGTGGCCCTTTTAGAGGTAGATATTTGGTGGATAACCAGACTTGATCCCCTACTTGATATTGAGGGGCTTCCTTCCGATGTTGATCTGCTCCTTTCTTGTATTGTTCTTTAGCCCTTTGAAGGTGAGAAACAGCTTCCTTAAAGGCTTGGGTGATTGTAGAATGCAGGTAGTCTACTGCTGGTGTTTCAAGATCTTGGAGGGGATCCAACTCCGAGGTTCGAGGGTGACTGCCGTACAAAAGAAAAAACGGGGTTTTCCCAGTTCCCGAATGGACAGAGTTATTGTAGGCATATTCGGCCATCCAAAGGATGTCTTTCCAAGTTTTTTCAGTTTGTTGCAGCATGCAGCGTAAATACTGTTCCAGAGTTTGATTGGTCCTCTCGGTTTGTCCGTCGGTCTGAGGGTGGTGACTGGTCGATAGTCTCACATCAATTTGAGCCGACCGACAGCAACTTCGCCAAAAATGAGAAATAAATTGACTACCTCGATCCGAAATTAGAACCGAAGGAAAACCGTGCAGTCGGACGATGTTTTCGAGACATTCTCGGGCCAGAGTTGCTGCTGTTGGCAAGCCTTTGAGCGGAATGAAATGCGCCATCTTGGAGAATAAGTCCACGATTACTAGAATCGTATTGTATCCGGAGCATGGAGGTAGATCGGTGATGAAGTCCATAGAAAGCGTATGCCAAGGGCGAGGTGGGATGTCAATAGGGCGTAAGAGGCCTGCTGGTCTTTCCTTTTGACTCTTGTTTTGGGCGCATACTCCACAGGACATTATAAAGTCTCTGATATCTTTTTTCCAAGACGGCCACCAGAAGTAGCGCTTGATCTTTTCTGAGGTCTTGGCCATACCGGGATGTCCTTCCATTAAAGAATCGTGATAACAAGAGATTACTTTTTTCTGTAAATCTGTGCTGGGTAGGTATAATCGTTCTTGGAAATACAATAAGTTGTCCTTTACTGCAAAGTCCTTTCCCTGCAGATGCCAATTCTGTATGTCTGCTGGAGTTACAAGTTGCCTGGCTTTATCCTTAACTTCCTCTATGGATTCTGTGGCGATTACACCCAGAATTCTTTGTTCGGGAATGATTGGTACAGGTTTAGGGTTGATCAAGTGTTCTTCCACTCCCATCCGAGAAAGGGCATCAGCTTTACCGTTCTTTGTACCAGGTCGATAGGTAATTATGAAGTCAAACTCGGCAAAGAATAATGCCCAACGGAGTTGTCTAGAGGATTGGGCTTTTGCGGTTTTCAAATATTGCAGGTTTCGGTGATCCGTAATCACAGTAACGGTGTGTCGGGCCCCCAGCAGATAATGCCGCCAAGCCTTAAAGGCAGACTTGATAGCCAGAAGTTCCTTGTCAGTAATCGTGTAATTGATTTCAGGAGGCGAGAATTTGCGGGACCAAAATGCCACGGGATGCAACTGATTGGTTACCGGGTCCTTTTGTGATAGAACTGCCCCCATGGCAAGGCTTGAAGCATCAGTTTCCACGATGTAGGGGAGTTCGGGGCGAGGGTGTTTTAAGATTGGTGCAGAGATAAATTTAGTCTTCAAATCCTGGAAAGCTTGTTCCGCCTCGGTAGACCATTCAAAACGTTTGTTTTTCTTTAACAAGGCTGTGATGGGCTGGACTATTCGAGAGAATTCGGGGATAAACCTGCGGTAAAAGTTAGCGAAGCCTAACATGCTTTGCACACCTTTTACGGAGGATGGTGATGGCCATTTGAGAACTGCATCGACCTTCTTTGAATCCATACGCACTCCGCCAGGTGATAATATGAATCCCAAGAATTCAACTTCAGTCACGTTGAAAACACATTTTTCCAACTTAGCGAAAAGTTTGTGTTGACGCAATCTTTCGAGGACCATTTTCACGTGTTTCCGATGTTCAGATTCCGATGAAGAATAAACGAGGATGTCGTCAATGTAAACGACAACACACACATCTATGAGCTCTCTGAGGACATCGTTCATAAAATATTGAAAGGCGGCCGGGGCATTGCAAAGTCCGAAGGGCATGACCTGATATTGAAATAGCCCATACTTGGTGCGGAAGGCCGTCTTCCATTCATCGCCCTCTTTTACTCGTACCAAGTGGTAAGCTCCTCTAAGATCCAGCTTTGTATATATGCATGCTTTTCTGACTTGGTCCAGGAGTTCAGGGATCAAAGGTAACAGATATCTATTCTTAACGGTGATCTGGTTCAGGGCGCGATAATCTATACAAGTTCTAAGGTCTCCTTCCTTTTTTGGAACGAAGAACAAAGCTGAAGAAGCAGGGGACTTGGAAGGACGAATAAACCCATTTGCACATGTATTGATCCAGGTATTGTCGAAGGTGAAGGTTCTCAGGCTCGGTGAGGGCATAAATTCTACTACAAGGAGGAGTAGATCCAGGTATCAGGTCTATCTGGCAGTCATAAGACCTATGAGGAGGTAGAGAGTTAGCCTGATCCTTCCGTTAAACAGTCTTGGTATTCTAGGTATTCGGGAGGTAACTGGGGAGTCTCTGAAGAAATTGCTGCCAGTGCAACACCAGGTGGAGGGTGACAAGTAGAGACACATTCTGGAAACTGGACCGTTCTTGCTCGCCAATCGATCAGAGGATTGTGTTTCTCTAACCAAGGTATTCCTAGAATAATCTGAAACTGAGGGGCCTTGATCACATCGAACACGATCTTCTCATGGTGTCCATCTTGACTTACTAGCGTCACCTCTTGAGTGGTATGCGTTACTGGCCCGGAGGCTATCTCCGTACCATCCACCGTAGTAATGACGTCCTTTACAGCCTTGGGACAAAGAGTTAGATTCATCCTCAAAACCATTTCAGTATCCACATAATTGACGATGGCACCGCTGTCGACGTAAGCTTCAATTGCATGTAATCGATCCGGATTATCAGGGCTAATGAGGACCATAGGTATCACGAAATGCGAGGTCACGGAACTGGTTTTCACGCTCGGCAAGAGGACCTCTATTCTTGTCGGGCGAGGTCGTTTCCCTGCTCAGAGTTTGTAACTTTGGTAACTGCAGCTCCTACTGCCTTCTTGGCAGGTTTCACCGGACAGTCTCGAAGAAAGTGCCCTGAGTTTCCGCAATAGAGGCATAATTGCAACTGTTTTCTCCTTTCCCGCTCCTTTTGTGTTAGAGGACCTTTCAGACCCCCTATTTGCATGGGTTCCCCGGAGTCTACTCCTTTGGAAGGAGTTGGCGGTTTGGAAAATACTCGAGCATCAAACTTGGAACGATCGGCCTTCCTGTTCTGCAGTCTGTGATCTATTTGAACGACTAAGTCTATATAGTCCGAACAATCTTGTGGGGGATTCACTACTTGGGCTAACACATCTTTGAGCTCTCCACGTAGACCTCTATAAAACAGCGTAATCCTTTTGTCCTCAGGCCATTGAGTTTCCACTATCAGTCTGTTGAAAGACACAATATAAGCCAAAAGGTCTTGATTACCTTGTCGCAACGAAAGAAGCTCATTGTCCAAGGCCTGCCCCTGTGAATGTCTTGCGAACAGTTTTTCCATACTGAGCTGAAAAGCTTGAAAATCATGGAGGACCGGATCATCTTGATTTACTAGAGGGATCGACCAGTCTGCCGCATTGCCACTAAGGTACGAAAGCACGAAAGCTACTTTAGCTTGATCAGTTGGAAAGGCTGCTGGCCGGCATAAGAAATGCAACCGGCACTGATTGATAAATACTGCAAACCTCTTTGGGTCACCAGAAAATCGTTCGGGCGGAGCCAGAGGTACATTCCCAGGTAGGTTGATCTGCACTGGATTCATAGAGGATGTAGAAGGAAGATTTCCCCCAGATGCGGGTAACGGGGTCTGTCCGGCTTGTGACTGTAGCAATTGTCTAGCGAGATCATCTGTTCGCTCCTTGGAAATAATCAGTTCCCTTCTTAGAGCGTTCGTTTCCTGACGGGCTGCATGCACTTCTGCCCTTAGTTCCCCAAGTAACTGGGCTAGCTGGTCGGTATCCGAGGTTTCCATAGCGCCTGGACGGGAGTTTTGTGGTAAGCTTTGCGTTCTGTAACGCTCACCTGATTCCCGTATAGGCGCCGGTCTTGACTGGGCGTATACAGTATCTTCAAAGGTGATGTGTAACACACGGCTGGCTCTTTGGGCTGGACCTCTGTGCACTGTATGTCTGACTTGAAGGGTAAGATGTCTGCAGATAGAAAATATGGGATTAAGGAACTGGGTTATTGAATGTCTCTCTCTTCTTCCCTTTCTCTTCTCCTGTAGAACCCCAAAGGTTAACGCTCTCACCTTAGGTAAGAGAACGCCGTGCTCTCCATCTGCCTCGGGGCAGGGTGCTGTAACCAGTTTCTTCACTGGATAAGGGGAGCAGGCCTCTTGACTTCAGAGGACTGCTGTCCGTCGTTTACTGCACGAACGGTAAGTTTCGAGTAATTCTAATGTCTTTAAAGTCTTTAGTAATGATGTTTCTTGTTTTGCAGGGTTCCGGCGATGGCGGATGACGGGCTGAAGTGAGTTGAAGATGGAGCCCGTGTGATGAATAGAAGCGCCTGGAAGCACGTAAGTAAGCGCTTGTTGCCTGCTTCACGATACGCTCTAACTGTCTTTTTATTTTGCAGGTACAAGTTCGGAGCGGCTGCAGGGTGCCGGAATACCCACTGGGTTAGATGTGGAAAGGAGTAATGGCACGTGAGTATTAAAGTTCCCCCAATGTCTTTAAACGCACCTTGTTTTGTCTTTCAGATGCGGGATGCAGCGCCGAAGGCCTCCGGAGCGTGCGAAGAGTTGGTAAGCTTTTGTCTTTCAGATGCCGGAATGCAGTGTGAAGACCTCCGGAGCGCACGAAGAGTAGGTAAGCCTTTGTCTTTCAGATGCCGGAATGCAGCGCGAGGCGTTGGTGACAGCCGATGGACCAGGTAAGTGAAGAGCTGTCACTGAAGCCCGTAATGCTAACCTGTTCTTTCTTGTCTTTATAGGTGTTGCTGAAGACTGGATTCAGGATGGTAAGCCTTTTTCTTTAGGCCCAGGATCAGATGCAGAAGACACGATGAGCGTTCTGCTGCAGAGGATGCAGAATAACGCAAAGCAAGATTCATCCATCGGGTGTGGTTTAAATAGCCTCGTGTAGTGCTTAGGTGTCTCCTTCCACAGCCACGCCTAGGTAAGAAAAGAGTTCCTGCTTTCCAGAAGAGTTCCAGTGTTCTGAATCTAGGGAGTGGCTCCTGCCCCACCCAACAGGAAAAGTAGTTCCAAACAGAAGAGGATCAGAGGCTCAACTGGCAGACAAGTAAGCAGCATGGTCTGCTGAAGGTAAGTCCACCCAAGCATTATGAGCCCGGCGCTTCCAGCCCTGGGACTGGGCATATTTATGAGCCTGGTGCCACTGGCGCCAGGACTGGGTCCAAAAGGTCCCAATTGGGACTGGTTGGCACTCGGAACCTGGGTTATGGATCTGCTTCCAAGGGAGTTGGGAAAACCCTGACCTTTTGGAAGCAGAGATCATGACAAGAGATCCTGTACATGATTTACACATGTCCCACATGACTATAACCCTGGCATGCATGCACTGTCAATGAGTTGGAAGGGGAGGGAAAAAGCAGACACTGAGGACACCAAGATGGAAAAGCAACACACTTGCTGCATGGTGGGTAGAACTGGTATCACACATTAGCCTGTGAGTGGCATGTCCAATACACATACATGACACATGCCAGCACACAGATGGCATGTAGCATAGCCATGGTACATTGTACAACTAAAGCGATATGTCAGTGAATGAGTACTGTCACCCATCCATGTGAGATGCATGTGCCACACACTGAAACACATGCAGTGTACAATAATACAGTGATTGTAGGCAGATGTACACATCAATGGTTGGTCACTTTAACATGACAGCAAACAACTATCATGTTCCACATTCAAACAGGCCCCAAAAATTAATGTGAGAAAGCCAATACTCAATCAGCCTGAATGGTCTAATCATTCACATAACAAGGCTACAAATGTGGGCCAATGTGGGGTGTAATCAATGTGTCAAGAGTTACTCAGATGGATGGCACGTTGGCGGATTGGCACTGTGACCAAGGGCCAGCCGTTATTACGTCCTCAGCTTCTATTGAGAATGAACAGGGTCATTTGGAACACGTTCCAATTTGTTTAATCCCAAACCCCAAGATTGATATCCAAACTGTGGCCCTGTCAGTTAATCATCTCAGTGGTTTTGAAAGCCGAGAGCCCCCATTTGTCTTGGGTGCCATGGTCAAAATGAAGTCCGCCCTGGTCAGAATTTGTGGAAAATTCTGCATGACCTAATCCTGGGCTTTGCTGCTCCTTAGGCAGGTGCAGCTGTAAAGGCTTCACTGGTATGGTATGATATTGTTTATTTATAAAGCGCCTATTAACAGGCAAGTGTTTCAAAGTGCTCAAGGAGGGCGGGAACAGAGGAAAAACAACAGTCGCTGAGAGCCCATGAAATTCTGAGACGATAATAGTCTGAACAGGCAGAGTAAGTGCGTAAAATACATTTAACTGTTTGAGACATAGCACATAGGCCTAACAGCAATTCTAGTGGTTTACCAGTGCAATTAAGGGGTGGAGACAAGGGAGAACAGACAGACGATTTTCAGGCAAGGTGTGTACGGATCATGCAAGTGCACAACGGTCAGAGGGAGGGGAAAGTCCAAGAGCACCCGGTCGGTGGAGACTGGTGTAAGTATAGAGAGAGCCACTCTCTTGGGCTTATTCTCAAGTGCTGTGAGTAAGGGTAGTGTATAGGGCCCTGAGGCAAGTGCAAAAGAGGACTGGCAGGGGTGCTTAGGACATATTAGGCTCTGAGGTACACTAGTCGGCCAGTCAGTGAGCTGTAAAGAAGAGGAGGGAGAGAGGGAAAGAGCAGAGAGGTAGGTTAAAAGGGTAGAGGAGAGAGAAGGAAGTGGAGAAGAGGACGGTCTTGGGGAGTTTCCAGAACTTAAGACTGAGGGCGGCAGGGAGGCTATTCCAAAAGAAGGCACCTGCTGAGAATAGGAATCTCCCTCCAAATCAATGCTTGGAGAACCGGCTCACTCGCAGAAGGTTGGAGGTAGATGAGTGAAGGGCTCATGAGGGACAGTGTTTAGCTAGGCAGCGTTGCAGGTAGGTAGGTACCAGGCCAGAGAAAGCCTTGTACCCCAGAAACTGCGGCCTGCCACTACAAAGTACCTGGCACTGTGGAGCAAGAGGATTGGCCAGAAGTACCTCAAAGAACCAGCCCCGACCGTAGTCAGATGGCAGAGCAGGCCGCTACTAAAGACTGTGTTTGAAGGCCATCAACACTCTCTGCAGCTCTCTGCTGCTCACCATAATGGACGCAGACCAGGCCATGCCCAGACCGCTCTGAGCAGATTCAACTGGAAGGTAAACTCAGTGCGTACCATTGGCCTGCTGGCTTCTATGTTGCTCTTGTATGGGGTATGCGTGCCTGCATTGCCCGCATCACTACCCAGTCCCCTGCTCAGCCCCTTTCCCGCGAAGACCTGTTGCATTCTTCCATGCGGATGAACCTCCAAGAGCTCCAGAGCACCTCCAATGATAAAGCCCAACAAGCCCGCCATGAAAGCAGTGTGCCAAAGCTAGCCCCACAGCAGTGAAAATGTGCAGCCTCCCAGAGGGTGCTAACTTGCACATATGCACCATGACTATTACTCGGAATGCAAGCCCACGCCATGGGGCACCGCACTTACGCCTGAACCAAACATTCACCATGAGCCTTCAGTCGCACCCTATCTGTGATGCGATACTGCAATGCACTTATCTTAATGTTTACACCAACCCCAAGGAGATATGCAAAAGGAGAAGAAAAGTGCAATGTCCACCCCTCACTCTGAGTCTCCTGGCACAACTAAGCCCTCCTTTTGGAACAGTTCCGATGCCACAGGACATAATGCCAAAACACTATCTGACACCAGAATTGGTTTGAGCTATCCACCCTCCCAAAGACATAAATCTAGTAAAACAAAGGAAGGCACAATCCCTACACTGCTGCCCCTGATACTGACCCATACGTTCACAGAAGCAATACCCCCAACCCTGCCACCATTGCAGCATGGAACAGTAGGCTAGGCTTTAGATCAACAAAATATAGCCCTTGCCACCTTCCAGCACCCACCGCAAGAAGGAATCACCACCTAAGCCTACGAATGTGTCCCAGACACCATTCACCCACCTCAAGCGCAAAAGGTACCCCCTATAGGGAACTTACGAACAACAAACACCTCCGACTGGAGCAATCTAGGGATAGCAGCCACCCACATGAAAAGAGAAGACAGCCTACCACTGCCCCCAACAGACACTACCCCACTAGAAACAATAATACCTCCCACACATAGGCCACACCCTATAATGCCAAGGCCACCATACCTAGCAGCACTAACGCTATGAAATCGCAGATGCAATTGTCTCAAGCAAAATGACCCATACCCCAAGGACAGTTACCCTTCCCACTCCTCAAAGAGCCCTCATCAAAGTAAGATCCATCCCTGCCCACGCCTGAGACATTAACAATTTAATCACCTCTCAAAAACTAGATCTGCTAGCCATCACAGAAACTGGACTCTGCCAAGATTCAGGCCCTGCCCTATCCCTAGCCCTCCCTGAAGGCTTTATCATACTTATATGCGATATAATGGCTGTGAGGGCTGGAGGCATAACACTTATTTTTAAGAGACTCCCTACAAATCAGACCTTTCAACAGTCCTATGGATGGGAACTACAAGCTCCTCTCTATGAAGCTCACATCATCCCCTTTAGACTGCATTGTCATTCACATCATCTATCTACCTCCAGGCCCAACCTCTGCCTTTGAAGACGACCTCATTCATACGCCTGGGAGACATAAGCCTAGGCCTCAGAGACCCTTCAGACACCACTTCTATCAGACCTGGGCTTCAAACACTGTCTCTCGGTTCCTACCCTTACCAAAGGTAGAACACTGGATCGAATAGTTGACCTGAAGAGCCAGATCACCATCACCGTCAATGCCCCTTGTCCGTGACCAGACCACCATACCCTCAGCTATACTTTCCCCCAGTGGAAACAAAAGACTCCAACCATAGCTCCCAGAAAATATCCAAAGAATCTATCTCCCCTCCTTGCCCCATTTTGCCCACAGTACCTTAACTCTACAGACCTGAATATCCTCATAGATACCTAAACCAGCACCTTAACCAAATCAGTAAACCTGGTGGCCCCACTACTCCTTAGGAAAGCCAAACCAGCAAGTCACATAAACTCAGTGTTTACCTCAGACCTCCAGGACCTGCACTCAACAAAAAGACAGGCAGAAGCCATCTGAAGAAAAGCTCCATGAGACTTTTTAAAACCATGTTTAGCCTGACAGCCAAAGAATATAAGCAGGTCATTATCAGAGTGAAAGCGCACACCTATAACAAGAGACTATCCAATGCAAACTCCAACTCATACGAAATCTTCAAAAGCCTCAGAGAGTTAGAGTCACCATCCTCCTCTCACTCCACTATCACCAAAGATGAGAGCTGGTGCATTAAAATCCAGAAAACCATGCCTTTGAAAATAAGAACCCTACAACAGAAAATTGAAAAGAATAAAGCCTTGACCAAATCACTCCCTCCTTACACTACTTTCACCAAAATGTCAAAATTCACTCCAATTCTACTTCTGAGAAATTTTGGAAATAGAAATGGCCCACATACTAAAACACCTAAAACCCTCTAGATGTAATGGGGACATCTGCCCAGCTAACATCATCAAAGACTGCGCAGAAGCCTTAGTACCATTCATTACCAGATTTATCAACGCCTCATTCACTTCCAGCCTGGTCCTGACCAGCCTCAAAGAATCATGGGTCCCCCCACTACCAAATAAGAATCACTTGACCAGTCAGTCCCGAACAATTATTACCCCATCCCAACAGTACCATTCCTGGTAAAGATCATGGACAGGGCAGCATACAACCAAATACAATCCTACTTTGAAACCAACCACATCCTAGGGATGCGTCAATCTGGATTCCAGCTGGGTCACAGCAGGGAATCATCGCTCCTTGACCTCAAAAATCAGCTAGACTCCTTTAGAGGGTAAACCAGCACTCCTCTTCTTACTTGACCTTTTGGCCGCCTTCGGCCTGGTGGATCACAAAAACCTTGTGTCACCACCTCACAGACACAGCATACATCTTGTATGAAGTGTCATCTTGGATAGCCTCCTTCCTGGAAGGAAGATTCATGAGAGTGTTCTCAGACTATGTTAGTACACCACCAATACCCACCCCATGTGGTGTACCACAAGGTTCATGTGTCTGACCCTCCCTCTAAAACATTTTCACCAAATCCTTATTTGACCTCCTGGATGACATCAGCATTGACTACACAAACTATGCCGATGACACCCAAATACTCCTCCCACTGTCAGGCATATATGATGAGGACTCCCTCACCATTAACAAAATGTATTCAACCATACAAGCTTAGATGGCGGTGAACTACCTGTGCCTAAATGACAGCAAGACAGAGATCCTGTTGGTGGGATCCCTTGCCTTGCTGAAGAAATTGGGCCCACGGTTCACCTCCTTCACTATAGATGGGATACAGATCCATGTCTCAGCTTCAGTAAAAACTCTGGGCATCCACCTAGATGCACCCCTCTCCCTCTCGAAACAAGTGAATGCTATCACCTCATCAGCTACATACACAGCCTCAATCGATAACGTAGCTAGACAATTCTTCACACCGACCAGCTGACTAACTATCGCCCGAGCAATCACTGGGGTCAGACTGAATTATTGTAATGCCTTCTTTGCAGGGATATCTAATCAGAACATAAGCAAATTGCAGATAATCCAAAACAACGCCCTACGGGCTGCACTTATTATCCAAAAGAGAGCACATTTCAGCTGTGACAAAAAAAGTTAATTGGCTCCCTATTTGAGAAAGGATTATCTTCAAAACTCAATCACTCACAAATGTTTATCCAACACTGCCCCACAATGCCTGTCGCAGAATGTTGTGAGAGCCAAGACTACCAGACCAGTAAGGTCTGTCCACACTCACCACCTGACCCTACCAAAAGTAAAAGGAGCCAGAGGAGGAGGCTTCAGCTTCCCAATCGTGGCAACAAACTATTGGAACACCCTCCCACCTGCCCTAAGACCAGCACTTCTTACTGGCTGTTTCGAAAGGCCTTAAAAACTTGGCTATTCACGTAAAGACTACTTGAATGTCTATCAGAATATGAATAAGAGACTTGAAACATTTAAGTTTCTTGCCTCTTGTTTTTCTGGTTATATGCTTGTGGACACTGTAAGGCACTGTTTAAGATTTCTTTTGTTTTTATTCTTGTGTAACTGGTTTCGCAACAGCGCCCTGATTCCCCCGGGTTTAGGGGCTTTACAAATGAAAAATTAATAAAACTGCTCCAAAATCCCAGGGTTTAGGTGTTGCTCTTTGCCTGACTTTCATGTTCCAAAGATCTTAGTGGGGTTGCAAATATCCTGTTCCCGGGAAGCGGTCATGACCGTACTATCAGGCATTTAGGCCTTTGAGAGGAAGAGGCCCTTTTGCCTCACAATTGGGCTTGGCTCCCCGGTGTATTAATCAGAAATGACCCAGTTGATCCAGGAGGTTTGAAATTCTCCCAACAGAAGCTAGTGACCATAACATTCTTTCTGCAATGCTTGCCTCCTTTTATCGCCCTGCCCGGGACTTCTGGTCAATTGCTCTCACAGTGTGTGAGGTGGGGGCATATTGTTTGTGCATCTGAGAATCATATAGAGAGTTTTAATAGGAGGTTACAATTGAGAAGGAGCAAGTCCACTGCCTAGTACCAATCATGTGTAGCTTCCCTTGAGGACTAGGACATTTAAAGTATTTTGGCTGAAAGTATTAAATACAACAAAATTGTTCTGAGACGCCCCAAGATTTTTAAAGTCTACGAGGTCTAGACTGAAGTTAATCAAACAAAGCTCAATTATTCCCTGTGAGAAGACCAGTGTGTTGTACAAGGTGCGACAGAAATACAAAAATAGTATAAAAGCTATTTACAGTAGGATGTTTCAGGACGACAGGAAATCTATGTTAAAAGCACTCTTCAGGAAATCTGACATTGATTTTTGGAAATTGACCAACACTGTCTTCTCAAATCAGTCTGTAGTAAAGGAAAATCCTATTTTGGAAACTGTTTGGCGGGATCACTTTTCCAATTTATATACAGCTGGAGTAAAGGAGAGAACAATGCTTGCTGGGTCCTTTGAATGGGAGCTTAACTTTGGTGAAGGTGACATCAGGCATTTGATTATGAAATGCATTAATTCCAGAGCTTCTGGTCCCAATGGGATATGTAACATTATTTTTAAATATAATCCTCATTCGTGAGCATCAATTTTAGTACAGTGATTTAAACAAATCTTAACTTTGCGCATTGCACCCTCCTCCTCAAAATCATCTATCATTGTGCCTAAGAAAGCACTGAAGTCTGAACCTTCTAATTACAGACCCATTGCATTACAGGATGAAGATACCCCACACAGAATCCCTCGAAGCTTTCGCTTCTTTCACTTCCCCGGCGGGGGGAGGGGTGACAGCCCCTCAGCCAATGAGGAGGCTCGGAAGAGGGAACAGGGTAATCCCCGTTCCGAGCTTCCACAGTGCTGGAGGCTGCCATCCTCCCCGGCTGGGGATTCAGGTAAGTGGTTTCCACACCCCTGCCCCTCATCCCTCAAAACAATCCCCTCCCAACCCTACTTACATTAACTTTCTTCCGTTTTCAAGAGCGAACGCTGGGTCATTTCTGACCCTGTTGTGGGGTTTTCTATAAGTTTGACAGCCGCAGACTGAATCATGGCTGTCACACTTCCATTTCATACCCCCAAACAGGAATGGAAATGCTTTCTTTTTTACAATCATTTCACAGAGAAGGGCCTTTTAAAGGTCCTTCTCTGTGAAATGTGCTCTCAGCATCCATATGTTTTCTGGGAACCTGTCATACATTAGTGTCAGGAACGTGCTCCTGACATTAATCTAGGCAAGGGGGGGCTGAACAGAGCATCTTTGTCCAGTCCCTCCTAAAATATTCATGTCACCTTAGAGGATAAGGTGACCTGTGCATTTCAGCAATGAGTACAAATAAAAAATGTGCATTCTCTGTTCTGTTGTTGCACTCCTTTTTGAGAGTCTGCAGTCCCTGGCTTGGGAGGGCCTAATCTTTTCCAAATGGGGGAGGTTTTAGGCAAAAGGAAGCACTTTGCTGTGATGCTTGTGTTGTATCCCTTCAAGAGACTGCTGTTAGCAGTCTACTTGTTCTGCCAATAAAGGCAGGTCCCCACGGTGCCTGTGCCAGTTGGAGCGGGGGATTGGTTAGACACCACCACTGTGTCTATGTCTTTGTTGCACACTACGGGGCCTGACCTGGATCAGGCCCCACACCAAATTGGTGACGAGGCGGGTGATTCCGCTCGTGCAGGCGGACCGTCATTCCTGCCCACAGCAGGTTTCCGGTGTTCGCCAGATAACCCAGCAATTTCTGAGCACCTTCTCTACATCTCATGCTTTTGCCATGCTGCCCGTGTTGCATGCCAGGAACGTGAAGGTACCGAGGGGAGGGGCGCATTCACCTGCTTCTGTCCACTGAGCGGGGACTAAAAAAAAAAAAAAGATTCTTTTCTCTCTTCAAGAAGTGGGAAGACATTGACAAACACATGCGCAGGCCCGGTCCTGCCACCTGTGGCCGGTTGCTACGTGGTCCACGCAGCAACCATCATTTCCTCCTTGAGGGGCAACCCGTCCTTCCCGTCCCCCTTCCAGCACCATGTGCTTCCACCACCATTGTGGGTTGTGGCTCCTCATCGGAGTGCCTGTGCGCCATGGTGAACCACCACCGCCCAGGAGGCCAACAGTGGGCAGGGCTGCCGCTCATGAGGGGAGTGCTTTTGCACCCTGACCCCACATTAGACTGTTTCGCTATTGCATCCTTCGCCAGGCAGCCCTGGGCTTAATTCTACAAAGGACCTCCACAGCAAATAATCATGGGGGAGTAAAATGAGGCACTGCTGGCTGCTAGATTGCCACGCTCATCGGCCCAACTTGCCTCTTTACAAGAGTTTGACATTTCGGGAGCCCTGTCATCACTGGGCCCCAGATGGTTTGCATGGGTAAAGAGGTTGGACATGTTTTTCAAGTCATTGGGAGAAGATGACGATGAAACAATGAAGTCTATTAGGCTCTACTCAGCCAACCGGGTGTACACAACACCTTTGAGACTCTATGGCCTGTGAACAATTCTTTTGCTGCAGCCAATGAGTCTCTGCTAGAGTACTATGCGTCCATGGCAAATGTGGACTATGAGAGGACCCTCATGGGGACTGCTGTGCAGAAAGAGGTGGAATCTCTTAATGCCTTTCACAGCAGGCTACAACGCATGTCAGTGGCATGTGCGTGGCCTGATGTGGAGCATGAGGTATGCCAACAAGTCATACAGGGCTACCTCAAGATCAGGCTATGGCACCAAATACTGTGCAAGCCCAGAATCCTGGGGTTGGGACGGTCCCAGGAGCCAGCGCATGTCCGGGCGAGCAAGATGTGCTCCACGATGAAAGCCATCAAGCTGAGGATGCATGTGCGGTAGGGCGTAGGCAGTCTCAAAGAAGCGACAGGATTCAGCAGTGGAGCAGGAAAGAAAAAAAAGGGAGGATATGTCCCCATGCCTCAACTGTAGTTATGATCTGCCCCATCCCAAAGACTGCCCAGCGTAGGGCCACGTGTGTGGTCACTGTGGTATAGCGAACCATTTTGCATGCGTCTACAGAGCACCTGCACCACCAACTTGTTCAAAAGGCCAGGTGTCCACGAGACCGGTGACACAGAGATCGCAGCGCTAGGTAGCCCAAGTCAAACAACCAACGGTGGAGGAGGATGAGCCCGAGGAGCAGGAAAAAGATGATGAGGATGTCTTCTTCATTTCAAGCATGTCGGTGCTCCAAAGGTCAAAACGGCATCAGTCCAGGTGCGTAATTTGCATATGCGACTCCCCAATTCCAATGTTGATTAACACCGCCGCCTGTGTGAGTGTCATGGTGGAGGACCACTACCAACAGCTGGATAACACGCCACCCCTAAGCAAGACAAATGTGTGAATCTTCACGTTCGTCAGGAAACAACCTTTGCCCCTGGAAGGCGCATTCGTGGCCCGGGTCCATCATGAAGTCACGCCCATCAGGGCCTGTTTTATTGTCACCAAGGTGAGCAAGTTTACTCTACTGGGGTGTGGGTGTGCCACCACCGAGGCATTACACATTGTAAACTTTGCATTTGGAGTAGACCTTGAGGACATCCAGATGCTGCTTGCCAGATATGCAAGTGTCTTCACTGGAATTGAGAAACTGGTGGGAGACCCATTGCGGCTGCACATCGACAACGTGGTCCAACCTGTCGCATTGAAGCATCACAGGGTGCCATGGAACAAGAGCTCAACAACCTGATCAAACTAGACATTATCGAGAAGGTGAAAGTTCCGACTTCGTGGGTTTCACCAATTGTAATTGCAAGGAAGCCCAAACAACCGGAGGCCATACACATCTGCATGGACATGCGTCTCCCAAATAGAGCAATCCGTTGGGAGCGACACATCATGTCCACCCTGGATGACATCCTGGCAGACCTCCAGGGCACCTGTTATTTTTCCAAGTTGGACCTCCATGCCGGATACCACCAGCTCGAGCTAGGTCCGGAATCACGCTATATCACTACCTTCAGCACACACAAATACGGCTGCAGAGGTCTTCCAAAACACCATCAGGGGTGCGCTCACTGGACTAAAAGGAGCAATTAACATCAGCAACGACATCGTGGTCTATGGGAGGTCGTAGCAGGAGCATCTGGGGAGACTGAAGAGTGTCCTGCGCGCATTCAACATCTGGGTCTCACCATGAACTGGGACAAATGTGCACTTATGCAGAAGAAAATCAGGTTCTTTGGATTTGTGTTCCAGGAGAGTGCCATCTCCCCTGATCCGGCAAAAGTGAAGGACATAAGAGGAGCCTGTACCCTGGTGAACATGTCAGAAGTGCGTAGCTTTCTGGAGATGGCCAGGTACAGTGGCAGGTTTATACAGACCCTGGCCACCCTTGCTAAACCACCCCAGAGCCTAACGAAGAAAGAATGCACCGGAGGTGGATGGCGCTTGAACAAAGCGCGTTCAACAACATAGAGGGGGTTTTGACAGCAGAGAACACAATGGCATTTTTTAACCCAGAAAAGAACTCAGATCATAGTTGACGCAAGCCCATTCGGCTTAGGGTCCGTGCTCATGCAGCCGGGCGAAAATGGGGTGGACAGTCCAGCGGCATTCGCCAGCTGGACGCTTTCAGTGACTGAAAGAGAAGCCCTGGCGGTGCTCTGGGGGTGCAGACATATGTAAGTTTTATGGCAAACCCGTGAAAGTCATCAAGGGCTATAAGCCCCTGATACCGATCATGACCTGCTCTTCCTCTAAGCCACCGTCGAGAATCGAAAAGTGGCTCCTCACTCCACAGGAATATGATGTCGAAATTATGTTTCGCCCAGGGAACACCAGTGCGGTGGACTACTTGTCACACCACCCTAGCCCGGAGATTGAGAGTACTGAAGAGGCAGAAATGGAGGAGTACCTGAACAGTCTAGTGGATGCAATGACCCCAACCCTGATAGAAATCAATGATATTAGAAAGACTACAGTCTATGACAAGTGCTTCAGAATGGTGGGGAATTCTCAAAAAGCTTGAGGCATAGACCGCAGAGGCAAGAATGGTGCTGGAGCAGACGTAGAGAGTGAGGGAATACTCACATTCCTGGTAGATGGCCTTGTGCTAAGGGGCATGCAAATGGTGGTTCCCGCCACCCTTGTAGGCAAAACACTGGAACTGGCACACAAAGGTCACCAGGGTGTTTTCAAGACCAAAGCCCGGCTCTCCATGAAGGTGTGGTTTCTGTGCTTAGAAGAGTGGGTGGAAGACTTTGTCCGCAAATGTGTGTGGTACCAGGTGGTGCTGCCACACCAATGAGAGCCCAGATCAACTCAATGGAGAGGAACTGTGTGCCATGGGGCACGATACACTTGGACTTCAAATCGACCTTCAGAGAAAAGCACTTCTTAGTCCTCGTCGATCAGTGGTCAACTTACCCTGAGGTCGAGTTTGTTGACTCTGCGTCCTTGGAGGATGTAATACCAGTGTAGGAGAGAGTCTTTTCCACGCATGGACTCCCAATGGAAATATGCGCTGACAATGGGCCTCAATTTCAAGGCAGAGGATTTGCAGAATATCTGCACGACCACAGTGTCGTCCACCATAAGATCATGCCACTTTGGCCGTGGGCAAATGGGAAGGCAGAGAGGCTAATGAGGACATTGAACAAGGTCTTCCGGATAGCCAACGGACAAGGAGAGTGCCTGAGAGGTGTGCCATATACTAGTTCTTGGCAGAGTACCGTGCGACTTCCCACTGCTCCACAGGGGTGGCCCTCGCCAAAGCACTATTTCAACAGTGCCCCTGAGGACTTCTCCCAGACCACACATCCCGCACACCAGGAGTCATCGATGATGGCACAGTATCTGAAGGAAGGAGAAGAGCAAAGGAGAGGGAGAATGGCCAGAGGAATCTGCAGAGCGACCGCCTCGAGATCGGGTTCTGGTGAGAACAAGAAATGTGCGAGGGAAATTGTCTTTGCCCCACGAGCCAACTCCCATCAGGGTGATGGATACCAAAGGATCAATGTTGACCACATCGAATGGCAACATGACAGTGACCAGGAACTCCTGCGTCTTCAGGAAGATGGGACAGTCTACAGAATCAAGCCCCAGCGACGATGAGGGACTGAGTCTATACGGAGGTGGCCGAGCCTCAACAGCAGACAAGAAGTGACGAACCAGGAAGGCCTGGCATTCAGCGACAGGGAAAACAGCCTGATCAACCAAGGAGGCGGCTTGACCGCGGCTGACCCTGCAGGGGAGATGCGCTACCCTGTAGGAGAGGTGAATTTGAAGTAGACTTTCCCTGATACCAGAGGGCACCCATTGGTGCAGTTCGTCAGTTGGTACCGTTGAACAGATATATTTGTGCTTGAGTTTGATGTGTTGTTTTTACAAATGTTGGTGTAATGTGCCTATGTGCTGGGTTTGGTTCATTTGAAAAAAAAATATGAAAAGGGAGGAGTGTGGGGATCACTTTAAGAGACTGCCATTAGCAATCACGTGTGTTCTGCCAATAAAGGCTGGTCTGAGCGGCGCATGCGGCAGTTGGAGATGGGGAACCCGGTTAGACAACACCACTGTGTCCGTTTCTTTGTTGCTCGCTCCTGGGCCTGACCTGGACCAGGCCAAAGACTAAAATGCTCATCCCAGGGCTACTGATGGGAAAGAGGGGGTAGATGGAAGCCTTTCAATGTTCTCACCTGGTAGCAGAGTATTTATATTTAAACAATCATTAACGTGGCATCAGCAGCACACGTGCTGTGGCAGAACACACAAGCCTGCCCAGGCCATGTCAATATACCCAAGGATGTAACCACTGGGCTCAGCTTGTAGAGGGCTCCACACGTGCAGTGATTAGCATCTCTACGTGAAACTAATTATCCTCTGAATCTGGATGAAAGATGCATCTAATGGGTCACAGGACGGTGGTAGTAGATATTCAGTCTCCTGGGCTCAGAGGAGGGGGGACAGAGGCCGGGGGATTGACAGCTCGCTTGGTTAATGTCCCCACCCATGATCACCGAAATGCAAAGCCACAGGCATGTTTATACAAAACGAAAACTGTCAGAGCTTTGTTCTCTAAGTGCGAGGGTGCAGGTCCCTGAAACTCACCCCCAAATTTGGACTAGCTTTGTTAAGAAAACATGACATCAATACAGATGTGACATCCGAAGATAATGCATTTGTAATAAACAGCAATATAAAAAAGGAACATCTGTTTACAACACGTATACACACTGGCCGATGTAGCATCTAGCAAGTTTCAGAATAGCAGATGATACCCTCCCCAATATGACAGTGTGGGCACAGGTGCGATGGCCATCAAGCAATGACTGCTGGATAACATGTTGTTAAGCTGTTCTTAAATCTTTAAAAATCACTGCTGGATAACATGTTTTTAATCTTTTCTTGAGTCGGTGCCTGGGTGGAACCACATTGGGGTATACAACTGTTTGAAAAAAACAAACATGTAATTTGTTTTCACTGCTGTATTAGCACTGGGGAAAATCTCTAATACGAGTTTACGTTTCCTGAAATAGCCATGCCTGCACTAGATTTTAGGCGCATATATCCCGCGAGAGATTCCAAGCCAAGCAATTACTGCAGACCTGCCAGCCCCTCTGCCAGACCCGCTCGGTGCTGGGGTGTCCTTTAACTCTCCAGTGTTAACGAGACATCAACAGTACAAGTGTATGGGCTCCCGGCCCTACAGGACCCTCTGCAGCACATTCACAGACAGCGTCTCCCGTTCAATGCACTGCAGACAGTTCAGACTGTCAGCGTAAAGGGATCGCTGCTGCTGATTACCAGCTGCACTTTAGCCCCCTTTTTTATGATTCAACTAACGTTGACAGCGGCCTAAGGTCATGAGGGGCTAGGCTCTAAGCTGCTGGTGACCAGGAGAGGGGTGCAGCAAAGGGCATTAGAGTTCTTAAGTAAATGGAAGAACACATGTGTACTGTTCTCTGTTGTGAGGCGGGACGCACAGGGAACGCTGCGTGGGCCAACAGCAAGGATGCAACCAGACGCCATGGTGGTTTACAGGAATCTACTGTATTGGCGCGCTCCCGCGCTTACTTTATAAGCGGTCACCTGACCTTGTGTCCACGCATCGCTGCGTCCCAACGTGGTGACTGCGTGCAATGCTACAACATGCCTATACCTGCAATGTACATAAGGAGCTGGTTGGTAACCCTGAATGTGACAGTGTAAAAACATATGGTCATACAATAATCACCAACCAACGTTTGAGGGCATAGTATAACAAATTATATACATTCAACAGAAAGGACCACTAGCAAGATCTGGCGCCAGTGGTGCATTTGTTTAAATGATACACGTGCTAAAAAACAAACTCGCTCGACACAAATAATAATTTATCAAGATTCAGATCCGAACCAAAGAGATCGCTCCTTACCCGTCCGCCTGTGATTTACTCAGCAAGAGGCACACGTCCTAGTACTCGGGCTCAACAAGAGCTCTATTCTTTGCAGGCGCTTTAAGACGCCAATCAAAGCGCTATGGAGCACGCCTCAAAGGATGTTTCCTTAGGTTTTACCTATAGTCTACGCCAGGCTGCACCACCACTGGAAGACCCAGAACAACCAAGTCACTTTGCAAACCCCTGCATAGTGCCTATAGAAAGGCGCAGGCGCAAAAGTGCACTTAAGTGAGATGCCACGTTTAATTTTAAGGCATAGAGCGAGCACGTTTAAGCAAGACACAGCACTTTGGCCACCTGTTTAGCACCTACAAATGTGTGAAAGCTGATTGGCAATGGTGCACCTGTGTTGCACCCTTTGATCAGCATTCCAAGAGAGATCAGATGGACCCTAAATGAGACCTATTTATCCGGATACACATATAAATGAATAACAAAAGGAATAAATAAATACATAAATAAATACACAAATAAATACAGGGAGATGTATATAGCCACTAGACTCATACCCTGATTAAATAAAATAAACTCACCATAAGAAATGATTCAAGGGTTTGTTGTAACTGGCATCTTTTGTGAGAGCAAATAAATATGAAGGGGTGCTTCCAGTGCCAGGGCCCAAATATTTTCTAGCACTCCTATCACCATGCTGGTGGGCAGATCCCCACAACTGCTGCCACCACTCATAGCTGCGCTCCACAGTGTTGACATATTTGGGGTTAGACTGCAGCTTGCACCAGCTCAGTGTGGTTGGTGGATGCACTGACTATCACCACTTCATAAATAAAGTGGGTTTGAGACAATAAGTGGAGGGGCTCAAAAATAAGTCCAGGGCTGAGCCCTGGCAACCCCCCAAACCCCTACAAATTAAGCACTGCAAGGAGCTGAAGAAAACCACATCCCTGGTGTGCCTGAATAAATATGAAGGGATGTTTAGGTGGTCTGCTGAAACATACACCCTCAGCGAGCATTGAATCCATCCTTCCGACTTTACAACATCGGAGAGAGACCTCTGAGCCAAAATCCCCTATCCTGCTCTTTTAATATTCACGAAGGTTTTTTTTACTGTTCAGTACTCGAAAGTCATTCTTGCAGTAGCCCGATGTCAGAAATCCAGCAGGTGAGATACCCCCCCCTTGAAACAGATAAGAAAACTGTAAGTCGTACGTTTCAGAAAAGATGATTTCTAAATTGTAGTCTGGGGATCTCCGTCCCCAAGCAAAGAGAAGGGAGGCCATGTAGTTTGACAAAGGACAAACCCCTTAGGCCTGGGATATTATTTTGCACCCCTTACCATAACAGCTGCCATCTCTCGGCCCCAGGCTCCAACATCCATGAGAGGAATTTCTCAACCTGTGAAATAAATTCTGTTAGGTTTAGTTATACCATTTGTCAAGTCATCTGCCACTCAAATATGAGCCCTTCCATGGTACCCGATTCCAGGTACCAACCTGCCCTCTGTGGTGATGGACATTTATTGCAATACAGTCTGGTTGATCATTGAAAGTCAAATCATGTCGCAACCCAGGTCCAGGAATACAAGACAACTAGCTTCCTGTCAACAAGCCAACAGCTGCCTAAGGGAAACATGCAAAGACACATTTAAAAAGAGTCTGTGGCTTCCTAAAAACAAGCAGAGTGTTAGGCTACTCTTATAACCCCGCAGACTGGGGAACAATATTACAAAGCCCTGTAACAAAAGTATTGTCTAATAGTTTACAGCACTCATGTTCAGAGAACAACCCCCCAGGAGTTCTTGGATCTTTATTCTAATGTACAAGAGAAGTTAAACATTCAGCTGCATAATCGTGGCGATAACATGCTTTTTATTTGCTAATTGTAGCATTTTGCTTTGCTGGTTCTTTGCTCAAAGCAACGAGCATTTATCCGGTGCAGCACCTACGGAGAATTTCTTTTAAAATATGGCCGCCTGGCCTTAACACACTGGTGTGCTTCGCAAACTTCCTTGTTGTGCTTCTGAGGACCGTCGCCATTGGTCCCTCGTGCAACAAAATCTGCCCAATAGGGGGCCGTCAGGCGTACGCCGACCTCTAACCAAAGGATCACACTCAGGCCATGTGACTATCAGGCTTCACCTCCTCATCGACACCCACATGGAAGCAGTGAGCCTAACCTCACTGCCGGAGGAAAGGGAGGCCCTCAAAGGGTCCCCAACTGACTTGCTGTAAGGTAAGCCTACTGGGCTATACTGTCGAGTAGGAAAACGAAATCTCTCATCAATCGGAAGAACGTGGCGATAACATGCGTTTTATTTGCCAATTGTAGCATTTTGCTTTGCTGGCTTTCTGCTCACAGCAACACGCGTTTATCCTGTGCATTTCTTTACATTTGTATGGCTGATATGCCTGCACATACAGAGAATCTCTTTTAAAAAATGTCCACCCGGCATTAACACACTAGTTTGCTTCGCAATCTTCCTTGTTGTGCTTCTGAGGACTGTCACCATTGGTCCCTTGTGCAACAAAATCTGCCCAATAGGGAGCCGGTAGGCGAACGCTGGCCCCCAACCATAGGCCCAAACTCAAGGCCCTGTTTGTGCCTGTTCATGTCGCCGTGGAGGGTGGAGTGCCGCAAACACGGGGCAAAGGTAAGCGCACCATCCGGCACGTCTCAAGCCTCCACTGACAACCGCCCTGCTCCCCTATCATGTGCCATTTCAGAGGCCTGCCTGCTAACGTCCTGCCACCCACCACCGGCACGGCCTAATGCAAATCATTTCTCTCCACCCCACAGCCTATATTTGGTTGTGGATTACCTCCTCACTTACAATCAGAATCACGTCTGAACCACCTCAAGTTTTCCACTCAAAAACTCAATACCGCCAACCATAGTGAACGATTGTTAGATTTGCTTGACTCTCGCACACATGCCCTTCAATGGTGCACATATGAACTACCACACTGACCATTATGTGCAGCAACTAATTCACCTGATGTAAACTGAGTGTGTAGCGTTTAGCCTTGTGTGTAAACTACACTGTGCTGCATTTAGCCATTTCAGGTAAATACTATTGCGCCACATCTAGCCTTTTATGTAAACTACATTGTGCGGCATTTAGCCATTTCATGCTAATCCTACTGTGCCGCATGTAGCCTTTTGTACAAACTACATTGTGCCGCATTTAGCCATTTCATGCAAATCCTACTGTGCTTCATGTAGCCTTTTGGGCAAACTACACTGTGTCACACTTGGCCACTTCATGCTAATACTATTGTGTGGTAATACTTTATTGTCCACTGTGTAAACTGCGCCTATACACAGATCTAGCCTTTGTGTAAACTACATTGTGCTGCATTTAGGCATTTCAGGCGAATACCATTGCACCTCATCTAGCCTATTGTGTAAACTACATTGTGCTGCATTTAGCCATTACATGCTAATCCTACTGTGCCGCATTTAACCACTTCTTGCTAATCCTGCGGTGCCGCATTTAGCCTCTTAGCGTAAACCAAAAAATGCTGTTTCTTAGCCATTTTATGCAAAATTGTACGTGCCGCTGTTAGCCGTTCTGTGCTAACCAAGTGTCTCACTTAGCCAACTTGTTAAAATGCAGAGTGTGGTGCATCTAGCCTTCCTACATCAGGTACAGCACACACTACTCAGCCCTCTAGTAAAACAATTTAAACCTCATACTCAGCCAACCGGTGCAGTACACAAAATTAATGTTCTGCCACCCTGCCATGCTCTCTGCATAACCTGTGCATGGCTAAACACTAAGTGCCTTATTGGCTTGTGCACCTCTTCATTCCCTCGCCTATTAAACCTATACACTGACCACCATAGCTGTCGGCACACTCTAGTGCGTGGTACCTGCCATGATTAGCCCTCGGTACTAGCCTAAATCCATTTTACTGCCCACCTTCTGACTATTTATCACCCATTCATATGGCGATGACATGCCAGCCAGTGCAAAGCATCGTCACCTGCTCACTTAACTCACAGGCTAGTTATGGCCAAAGTACTGCCCAACTCTAACACCATCCGGCCTTCCTCATTCCTCCCACAAATGCTATGGATGAAAACCTGCATTAATCTCACCCCCGCAAGAATACCACTTAAATACTCCCTTACCCCACCATCAACCCATCTTCCTCCTCAACTGGGCTTAAACAGCATATCGTCTCCTTAGGAACCACCCTCCTTACTACTCAACAGAGAAATTAAAGACTTAGGGACAGGACAAAACACCACCCCAGAAACCCAAACCAACTCATAGGGCCTCATTCTGAGTCATGCCGGTAAGTACTGGTACTTTCCGGCATGGCGGAAAGTACGACACCGTGCTGGTTTAACAGCGAAAATTTCGGCCCATTCCGAGTTCTCAGACACGCGCTTTCCGCCATGCCGGAAAAGGACCGAGCGGCCTGCCACAAAACCCCCCGAAAAACCCCTACCGGCATGCAGCGACACGTGAAGTACAACACCGCCCTGTAAGCAGTAGCGTCAGTGCATAACAGTGACCGTAATTTACGGAGAACGTAAATTACGGTCACCGAAAAAAAAGGAAGCGGAAATTACGACATCGCACAGGAACGGGAAGGAGAGCGGCGGCCATCTTTAAAAACACAATCCATTGCCATCCGCAGTCGCCAGCACCCTTGTGAGGAAACTAAAGTTGGAAACTGGACCAGGCACCGCTCAACATGCCAAAAGCACCAAAAAGGGCGGCAGAACGCATTCGCAAGCAGAGATTCTGCCCAGATGAACTCCAGGCCATGGTCGACTTCCTGGCAGAGCATGCCGATGTCGTCTTCAGCAGCGACATGCCGAGGGAGTTGACCCTCCGCAAGAAGAACATTTGAGCGGAACTGGCACAGAGGGTGAGCGCCGTTGGCAACACTCCCCGCACCACCAGGGACTGCCGCAAGCAGTGGGACGACCTGCGGGTGCGGGTGCAGGGCCTCCTCTCCAGCAACCGCAGCCAGGCCCTGCAGACGGGAGGTGGCCCAAGTACCGCAGTCCAACTTGAGCCGTGGGAGGAGACCTGTGCGGAGCTCATTGGCACTGAATCCATTGAGGGCGTGGGGACCATGGAGTGCGGGGGAACGACTTCTGCAGAAGGAGGTGAGTGTCGACAGTGTACACTGGCAATGTCCATTGCATGATGTAAACTGACCCAGGGGCCATCGAAGGCACCCTCTCGTGTTGCCCTCCCCTCATCCAACGCACCCCCCATCCAACAAATGCTGAGGCAAGTGCCGCCTAACGACAGCCCAAGTGCAAGTACATAACGCACATCAACCATAGTGCATTGACTTGCACAGCCCATCATGCACACTGTCCAGCGTGGTAGGCATTGTACTAGCCAAAATGTACATGACCAGGGCACAATGAGTCACTCCCAAACATGTGTATATGTCATCACCATGCACATGTACCACTGCCATAGCTACCCCCAAACAGAACAAAACGTAAATGACCGAAATGTCCATACAGCCATGTATGCAAATAGGACTTTGCACATAGACTAATGTTGTCCCTCTCTTCTACCCCCACAGGCACTGACAATGACAGCACAGAGCCCCAAGCAAGCCGGCCAAGCACCTCCACGGGTACTGGCAGGGTCAGGCCGACGCCAGCAACAAAAAAAAACACCCCCCAACCCACGGAAAGGCCACTTGAAGCTGACAGACCAGCATGCCATACAGCATCGGCGGCAGCAACTGTGCCAACCCCCAGCTCGGCACAGTCGAGCGTCTCAGGGGAGGCTGCTGCTACCGCGCCGGATGAGTGGGAGCCCAGCCCGTCACCCATCCGGGGGCCCATGTCGGAGGACGGCCAAGACACAATGCACAGCCCGGAGCCATGCTCAGTAACCCTGGCGTCATGCAGTGACTCCGGGGATGCACCATCACCTGTGCACAGTCTGGAACTCAACCTGCAGGGGTATGACGCTGATCCCACCAGTCTACCCATACCGCCCCCTGCAGAGCATGCTGGTGCAAGTGGATCTTCAGATGGTCTCCCTTCTTTCGACCAGCAGCGAGTGCACCAGTTGACTGATCTCATACAGAACTACATTGAGGACAATCGCCAGGCCAGGGCAGAATTGCATGTAGCACTCAATCAAATGCAGCAGTCCCTCACCGACTGCACCACCAGATTGTGTGACTCTTTGACTGACAACACGACCCGGCTATGTCATGTCCTTAATCGCATAGGAAATGCCCTTGAGGCAGGGCATCCAAGTAACCGAGCCACAGCAGGAGGACACATCCGCAACCAGTGAGGCCACGCAATACAGCCCGGAGAGACACACTCGGCGTTCCTTGCGTCAACGGGATTTGCCTCCCCCAGACAAGGGGAGCAAGAGACATTAGGCATTCCTGCCACATGTGGGCCCCACATCCTACATGGGACGACTGCTCTGGAGTTGGGGGGAGGGG
The DNA here is from genome assembly GCF_040938575.1 of Ambystoma mexicanum. Classification (NCBI taxonomy): domain Eukaryota; kingdom Metazoa; phylum Chordata; class Amphibia; order Caudata; family Ambystomatidae; genus Ambystoma; species Ambystoma mexicanum. Next base: position 513,481,824 of record NC_090939.1, read on the forward strand.
GGAGATGGTGTGTTCTGGAGTAGGGGGAGGTGGGGGGGGAGATGGTGTGTTCTGGAGTTGGGGGGAGGGGGGAGATGGTGTGTTCTGGAGTTGGGGGGAGGGGGCATGGGCAGTTGCCGATGTAAGCACTATTTTGTTTTTTCTTTTCACAATTCACAATTGGTGTCGCAAACTTAAACCGTTGTGGACATTCTTCATTGCACATTTGTTCATTGACTACTGCCAGTGCATGGTGTACAAGTATGCACGAGTCCGTTGCCCTGTGTGCCCATGTCATGACACCCTCTACTGACTTGTGTCCTGGAGACCTTGTCCAGTGTAAGTACAGAGCATTGCATGTCCCTCAAGTGCACAGCCTCAATGACCCTTTGTTGGCACTTCACCCTCCGCCTTCACCGCATCGTCCTGTGGTTGTAGCAGTACCATGTCAGGGGTGATAGCCGCTCACATAGGGATGCACTTTTTGTCCATCTGCACATATGGCATGGGCCCATTCGACACCAGATATCAGTGGAGGGGTCACCCACCAGTCCTGCTTCACCGGCACATATGTGCATCACGCAAGCCAGGTGACTGCTTCATCTACACGCATGCACGGGTATGGCCATTGTCTGGTTGCCCCATGGCCCTGTTCAGGGGGTTCGTGACAGGGGTCATGTGGCTTGCTGTCAAGGAACAGCCAACAACAGCTGCATGTGTCGCCAAATGAGGTGGGTGTGTGGACTGTCATGGTGGAGAACAGTACTTGACTGTCATGGCAGGGTTTCAATGATGGCCATCTGCACATGTCCATGGATGTATTGCGCACAATCATGGACACAAATATGTGTCTGATGCAATGTAATGCAGTGGGGTGTTGCGTCTACATGATGGCCCGTGAACGATGCTTTGGACATCTTGGGGTACATGTTCCTTTGTTGCATGCTGCTGTCCTGATGTCGGATCAATGTGGTGCTGTGTACTGTGTACATTCTTATTTGGGTGTGATGGCTGTAGTCTGTGGATCATGGTCATCATCCTGTTCTGATCCATTCTATGGTGATTCCCAACACTCCTATGGGTGTGCCATGCCGGTGACGTGATATCGTACCCCTGCTGCCCTCTGTGAATTCCACTCCCAGGGATGGGTCTCCAATGTGGTGCCAGGCTGGGGGATGCCACATTGTGCATGTGCAGTGTGTCCTCCGATATGCGCTTACGGTTGTGGTGTCCGCCAATGAGTGGTGCTGGTGTAGTGTGATTAGCCCTTGTCAGTTGGTGGAGATGTAGTGTGATGTGAGTGCCTTATTCCAGCAAAGTGGGAATCTGTTCATATGTGCCATTGCACTGGTTCTGTGGCAGGTTTGTTGTCGGGGTGAACACCGTACAATGGCTTCATCGTTTCAACCCAGTTGGTTCATGCAGGCACCCACCCCATGGCACCAGTGCACTTGCATGACACAGTCAGACGACTCAACAGCCAGCCAGGCAGGTCATCCTGCATGTTGGACCATGTGGCGCGGTAGCGTGGTGAACTGCTGGCCCTTTGAGTCATGTGTAGTTGTTTGGTGTCGGGCCCACCCATGTATGCGGTTCTTGGTAGCGTTGGATTCCATCTGCATGTAGGGGGAGTGGTATTGTTTGCAGTTGCTGTCTGCTACCTGCATGCCATGCTGGTCCACATACGACCTGTGGGTGCTGTCAGGGGCACCATTGTCATTTGGCATGCCTCCATTTGCATTAGGTCCAGCTTTACCGTTGTGTATGTCATGGGTGGTCCATGTTGGGGATTGGTGGACCCTTGTGTGCTTGGGGAGGTGTGACGGCACTTGTATATGTGGCCGCCTAATGGACGGTTGTGACATGCCACTGTGTGCTGGTAGGTACCTTTGGCATGGGTGTGGGGCACAGGCAACACCATCACTTGTGCCGGGTTGGCACTGTACATTTGTATGGTGCTCGCTTTTCTTGTGTCTGTGGCGCAATATGGTGGTGACGGTGTCACAGTCTAGGTGGTCTGGGGTCTCTATCTGGTAGGACTTCTCCTAGAGTGGCCAGACATTCTGCGTGTGCATGGGGGCTGCTGGGGTGGTAATGGAGGCTGCACTGGTGCTGCATGCAGGGCCTGTCTCCCCCTCCTTCTACCCCAGTGTCTCCTCAGTGGGGGGGCGTGGTGTTGTTGCAGTGGTTTGTGTGGTTGTGGCCTTGCTTGTTCGATTGGTGTCATCTTGGTGTGGGAGGGGGGTGGTGTGTCGGTGTGTTCCTTTTCTGCTGTGGCAGACTCCTGGCCTCCATCTGTGTTGCATGTGTCCGCCTGTGGCTCTGGGTCCCACTGCTCAGGGTTCTTTGCTCCTTCTCTGAGATGCCTGTATGTTTTTTTTACGTGTGCTCCTTACTTGTGATCAGCTCCGGTATACGCCATGCCGTTAATTTTGGCATGGTGGGGCGCGCGCGCGACCCAATACCGATAATTACGGCATTGTAGTTTACGGTGCCGTAATTAACGGTCTGAGGGGTCGGAATGGCATGGAGCGGAAAACCATGCCGGTAATTCATTACCAGCATGGTTTGTACCTTACCTCCATGCTTGGAATGACCCCCATAGCCACTCACCCCTCCAGCAGCCAAACTCACTCTAGAACAACCAATTCATCTGTCCCCATGGCAACTGCCCAGCTGAGCCAGATAAAAAAAAAAACAGTGCCTATGAGAATGCCTTCCCTAACCAAAACTTTGATGACACTCAATAGGGATAAAGAGAGGAACACATCTATCCACATGAAGGGAGCACTTATAAACGCCAGATCCCCCTCTGCACTCACCCTGGACATATCAGATTTCATCACTAATAATTAATTAGACTTCATTGCCATAACAGAAACCTGGTTGCACCCGGCAGCTGGCCCCTCCTTAGCCCTTGCCCTTCTAGACAGCTACTCTATCATTAGAAAAGATAGAACTAATGCAAAAGGAGGTGGTACTGCCTACATATCCAAAACTAACCTCAACATACGTGAAATCCCCAATTCATCCTTCCCATCAGGAGAATTACTGTCTACTAAAATTACTATCTCTGCCACAGCCTCCCTAACGCTACAGCTCATCTATAGGTCCCCAGGTCCTACCTCCTCCTTTGACGCGGACATTGCTGCTCTTCTAAGTACAGACTTAAAACCCACTTCCAAAGTCCTCATCCTTGTTGATTTTTATCTCAAGCCACCAACTTGGCCAATACTATAGAAAGACACGGCTTCAACCTGCGCTCCGCATGCCCAACACATGTGAAAGGCTGCACGCTTGACTAACTTGTGGACCATAACTGCACCACACACATCACCAACAACAACCCATGTCCACGGTCAGACCATAACACAGTACTATTTTCAATCATCACATGTACACAAATATACATCCCTACTTCTGTCGCACCTGAGACTCAAACTCGCAATCACCGCAACATCACTCCTGATAATATGCTACCACTGCTCATACCACTCACCACTCATACCGGGAACTTTGCTGACTCATCCTCCTTGGTCGCCACCTATAACCAGACCATGGATGCAGCAAGTAATAAAGTGGCACCTATGAGCAAAGCTAAATCGAAATCCCATATCAACCACTGGTTCACTCCAGAACTCAAAGACCTACAGAACAAAAAAAGAAATGCAGATAGTAATTGGATAAAAATACCGTCCATCAATAATAAACAATTCACCACACTAGCCTCTGAGTACAGAGAAGACACCTTTCTAGCAAAAAGTAACACATACAACATGAGTATAGAGAATGCCAATTCTGGTACTAAAGAGCTCTTCTCAGTTCTGTGGGAACTAGAATCACCCTCACAGACACCAGACCTTTGTATAAAGGACCAAGCCTGGTGTGAACATATTCAAAAGGCATTTATGGACAAAATATCATCCCTCCAACTCAGGATTAACCAAAAAAAACTGAAATTTACCACCCGGTCTCAATCCACTGTGGAACATAATCCCCCAAAACCGCTCCCTAAATTTGAATTCTCATCTATTACCATAGAGGAGACCATCAAAATCATGAAAAGCCTTAAACCCTCAAGATGTCAAGGGGATATCTCTCCAGCAAAGTTAATCAAAGACTGTGCAGATAATCTGGCATCATTCATCACCTCTCTAATACATAACTCATTCACTGCCAATAAAGTACCTGATAACTTGAAGGAAGCCGGGTACTCCCATTACTGAAAAAAACAAACTTAGACCCCAATGTGCCAACTAATTACAGTCCCACTACAATGGTACCATTCCTTCTAAAAATACTAGCTAGCCTATGTACAAATTCAAAACTACCTCAAAACACACAACCTTCTTGGCCTCTGCCAATCAGGCTTCAGCCCAGGCCATGGCACCGAAACGGCCCTGGTTGATTTAAAAAACGAAATGGACCAGCTAAGAGATAGAGGCGACCTAGCCATCCTACTCTTACTGGGCCTCTTGTGGCATTTGATCTAGTAAACCACAACATCTTATGCCACCGCCTAGCTAGCGATGCTCACTTCTCCAACAATGCCATAAACTGGATTGAATCATTCCTATCGAACCGCTCCATGAGAGTCTTCTCAGCCTCGGCAGTGCACGCCATGCACCAGTCACCTGTGGAGTGCCTCAGGGATCATGTGTGTTCCCCACTATGTACAACGTATTCCCCAAACCTCTCTTTGATAGACTAGACAATTTGGGTGTCACATATACAAATTACGCTGATAACACCCAAATACTAGGGCACTTTGACACAGACTCCAAAGCACTTAACGTTATGTATCTCACTATTCAAGCATGGATGGCCAAAAACGAACTCTGTCTCAATGATGACAAAACAGAGATTGTGATCATTGGCAGCCCAGCGAAACTCAAGAAACTCCCACCATCCTACCAAACCTTCGACATAGATGGAAACAATATCACGGTTGCCAAAAAAGCCAAGACACTAGGGGTGTATCTTGATTAATCACTCACCCTCTCCTGGCAAGTGAATGCCATCACTTCGGTCTCAATTTACACTGCCAAACTCATCACTGCATGCAGACCCTACCTCACTGCAGAGAAGCGCGTCACATTGGTAAGAGCACTAATCCTCTCCAGGGTAGAATATTGCAATGCCATTTTTGCAGGCAGCTCTACCAAAAACATCAAGAAGCTTCAAATTGTACAAAACAACGCTATCAAAGCGGCTCTCAATATCACTAAGTCAGACCACATATCCACAACCAGAAGACATTTTCACTGATTACCAGTTAGAGACCGCGTTAAATTCAAAGTACTCTCTCTCACCCACAAATGCCTATCCAACACCGCACCTCGCTACCTGTCAAACCTGATCTCCAAATCTCAATCAGCTAGACCAACCCGTTCAGCCTACTTAGGGCACTTGACCACACAAAGATACAAAAGACAGAAAGCAGGGGGATCTAGCTTCCCTGTTCTTGGAGCCAACTACTGGAATGCCATGCCCACGGAACGAAGGACAGACCCGTCACTATGGTCCTTTCACAAAAAACTGAAACACATGGCTATTTAAGCAGGATACTAAGAATCAACCTAGCTCTGTTAAGGAGTACTAAGCCTGCCCTCAGTCCACTGACTGACTTCAGACTAGACAGCTTAACAAATAATTGTGATACTATTGTAGTGGAGGTCCCAAATAAAGCCTGCACTCCAGTCGCCCATTTTGAAGTACCAGGAACAATCACAGCGAAATACGTGACGTATGATGAGCAAATAAACCAGCAGAGAGCCGCAGTAGGGCTCTGCCCAGTACCTATCGGAAGAACAATACCTATTGAAGTACCAATAACCAGACAACCATGGACAGTAAGGTACCCATTAAGAAAACCCTACCAGCAAATGAAACGAAATGAAGATTGCTTAAGTACTGTCCAGGAAGAAACCAATAAGTCCTTAATGGAAGACAAATGGTGACATCACGAGGGCCTGTACTAACACACCTATAGAAGATATGAACACCCAAGAATGACACAAAGAGACGAAATGCCATGAATAAAGATATCGTGAAATTGAAAGAAGAGAACGTTGATGAAAGACAAAGGAGCTTAAACTGTAAGCAGGATGAAGATATTCAACCAGCTAACGCCTGTACATATGCTTGTAACCGCAAGAAAGCTATGAAAACAGTGTGGCTTGCTATGCTAAGTAGAAGAATAGAGTGACAAGCACCATTGTACACAATCTACCTCAAAACGAAGCATGTTATATAAGCGCAAGTCCACTTTGCACTAAAAGCAGAACCAGCCCAGGTTATTATAGGCCAAACGTAAGAAGATTCATATTCTAGCAAACATGAGGAAAGAAGGCTGAATCGAAACTCGGCAGAGGCATCTCATGCCAGGGAAGCCAAGGTCATATCAATAGAAGCTATGAACTGTAGTTACTTTTAATTGAAGCTAAGAACAGAATATCCTGCTTCTGAAGGTTTGAGATAAGAATGCAAAAGCAGGTGGCGAGTGAAACGAAAATCAAATACACAAATTGAGAGAAACGTGGCAAATTCATGGTGTAGTAGCATGTGACCATCCAAGCGAGAAGAGGCACGGGTTCACACCTATACTTGGCAGCCGCTCAGACAGAGATATCATAACTTTTTCTGACAAGAAGACACAGTTTCGAGGCAGACCACAGCCAACTAACTGACACATAGCCACTAAACTAATGATGGATTGAGGGAAGGCAGGGTGAATCTTAGGGCACCCTGCACCTGGTTGACCATTCTGTGTGCTGCTAAGTAAAGTGGAGATTTATGCATGGGGTTGAAGCCAACCCAATCACAATGGACCAAATAATGTAGGGTTCTATAGATAATAGAACCAATGGGACGTCATACTCATAGTGACGTCTACTAGAGTAATATTAGAAGGAAGGGCTTAGAAGCCCACCTGATAGTGCTTATCCAACCCTCTTACTTCGTTACCATATACAGATATAGAACCTGTAGTAAAGTTACCTTTTTCTAACCAATAGAATTGCATGTTAACTTTTGAGTGTTACACGTCAATGATGATGAGTTTTGGGTATAAATGTTACTGTTTGTATGAAGTTCGAGGGAGTTGAAGTGAGACGGACTATCGCATCACTGTTGTTTTCCATGTTTCCACGTATTTTGTACTTGTCATCATACAGACTCCCCTTTGCCAAACCATTGAGTTGTCCTTATTGATTGGTATTGGAGTAAGAAAACCTGCACCACCATCCATCTCAAGGTGCAGCTATCTTGTCTTTAAGTACTCTGGAGCAAACCCCGACTCTATGGGCCAGACGGGGGTCTCCCCAGTACACTATACTCTGCATTTGCTCTGATATATCGACACTATACTTGCAGCCCAGATGCCTGAGTATCATACTTAACTGTAGTGTATAACCAAGTATTTCACATGTAACCGTACATGTATTCCGTATTCTTAAATCAAGCGCCCAGATGCCTGAGGGTTAGGTGCGCTATATAAATGTAATAAATAGATAAGTGGCTATGTTACTATGTTAACAGATTTCAACAGAGGCATCCCTGAGTTGCATGATTTTGAAAGTGCCTTCACGTTGTAAACAAAAAGGCCAATACTAAATTGAAAGATGCTTCTGCATTCCACTAGCCCCAAAACCATTTAAACAATTCAGAAATGACAAAAATGCAGCATATTATAGAGGGTTGAGTAGCACCAAAGAAAACAATCACTGTCCTGAATTTGGAAAGCCTTTGCAACATATGGTCTCAGTTTGCTAAGCCATTAATTGTGGATACTGCAACCCAAATTCACAATCACCAAAGCCAATACACGTTTAGTGACAAGCAACACATTTTAGGGAGATACAAAGAATTTGAATTTGCAAATAACACTAAGAGAAATGAGAATGTACACATACACAGTAGTCATACATGGTTGTACAAAACCTGTCAGTCCATGACTGCAAAGCTTGCAACACCTGGACTATGATTTAGAACCACATCGGAAAAGAATGTCAACAAAACCAAGGAAAAGAGCACTTTTCTCCAATGTGGTACATCTCAGGGAAGAACAGAATCCTATGTCCTGATGACAAAGATTTCATATTTTGACAGACGTATGTATCCTTGTCTTAAACTATAACAGTTTAAGATAAGGATTGGTTTGGAGTACATTTTGTGAGAGCAATTTGTAACATATAGTGACCAAACAGAGAGAAAATATAGAAGATCAAGGAGAGGAATGGAATGGAGGCAGACAGCCGCAGGGATCCTGAGAATCCTATCACTGTGAATCAAGTATTATTCGTTTTGTTCTAGAACTTGTTTGCACAGTCACTTTGTCAGGTATAGCACTCTCAAAGTTACCATCTGGATCATGGTTAGTCATTATGTGGCCCGTCAGATGTTGTGAACTTCCACTCCCATCAGCCCTAGCCTTCATGAACCTTTCAGAATTCACTACCATTCTATGAGACCTCTACAGGGGCTAGGTGTCAGTTAGAAGCGAACATCTTTCATGTCTTATGGCACATCACCACTAATACCTCCATGGGCAATACTCTGTGTTTAGCATCCATCATCCATCTCTGCTCCCAAAATGGAGGAACAGAGTATCATAGCCCAGACATTACCAGAGCTACCAAGCTCCAGATACAAGATAGCACATATACATAATATAAATTTGAATAAAAGTAAAACGGACATATTTCATGGCAATGCCTCTCTGACTGACCAGCCACTGGAAGAAGAGTGGCAAACTACATCAGTGAGAAAGTTGTGTAGACCTAGGATAGTATTCAGACAATTGCAAAAGCCATTATATAAGATAACCTCCAATCATCATGTGTAATTGAACTCTTCATTCTGAAATTAGACTGGTAGATGAACTCTTGCAATGCAAAAACATAGATAGGGTTAAAAAATAAAGACTGCTGATGGTAAAGCAATAGCCATTGAGGATAAGGATCATTAAAGATATCAAGAAAAATGCCGTGAGGTGCTTTCCACTTCTTTAAACCATTATTGATCCTCAGCTATCACCTAGTTTTGTGATGGATTTAACCTAAATAACTATTGCACCCAGACTTGTTTAAACACATAACTCTTTTGCCAAAGGATCAGTTAAATCGACCTGTAAATCACAAAAAGAGTTTGTATATATCTATTGTGTATCACAGGGTTTGCAGTAGCAGCCCTGTAGTTATGGTTAAGTTGCTCAACTCATAGGAAGAGCACTTGTTGGGCAGCTTATAACTTTGCTACCCCTGGACTAATCCTTACCAAACTTTGCAAAAAAAGTATATTGTTCCGTCTGAATTATTTTGGCAAGTTTTGTGAGGTTTCATCAAGGGGGGTCAAAGTTACAGGGGGGTCCCACATTTTCTTTCTTCATAGAAGCAATGGAAACAAAATTGTGCTCACGCCTCCAGCCCAAACCGCAGGACGGATTTTCACCAAATTTGCGGCAGGAGCGGTGGCTTGGTCCCGAACGCATGCTTTTGTAAATTTGGTGTAAATCCGTCCAGTAGTTTTTTAAAAATGGGCCAAAAGTACGTAACAAATTATTAGTGATATCTGGGTCCTATCCGTGGACCCACTTCCCTGTTCGGTCCGCGGACGGGCATCTGATTGGCCCAGAGGACGATGTGATGTCGTCCACTGATTGGATGGTGAAAAGTGTGAAGTGCATCAGATTTTTTGAAACGCCCGCCATGTTGAATTCATGGACATCGGCCGGTGTCCGCGAACATTGCGGTAAAAACATATAAAAAAGCACAACATTGCACTTTTCAAACTCATCAAACAATCTCTGGGGAGGTGAGGGGTGATAAGGATGGGATGGGATATGGCAGTAAGAAGCCAAAAAACTGGTGGTTTTCATCCCCGAAGTCCATGGACAGTCCGGGTGTTCGGTCACAGTCCTGTGATGTTCGTGAACACTTCAGATGTTTGGGGGCATCTATGCCTATTTCTGCATTACAGGGTTGGTGAATCGGGGGGCGTGGCTTGGGTCCATGCACTGAAGAGGTGTCTCTCCGGCCCTGATCCTGTTATTGATCCTCACAAATACGGCCTGATCTATCGAACAGCATAAATAACTATTTGCCTGGAAGTAGCAACCAAATCTGCACCTCCAGACGTCATTTTGGGGGATAAATGGAGCCGGCATCCAGAAAACGCGGCCCTCGGATCTCAGCCCCATGGGACCAAAGATGGTGGCCGTAACTCCGCTTTGAGCCCCAGGAGTAGAAGGGGCCACGCGCAGAGCGTGACAGCATCCACAAACTCAAGCGAGTGGTACCGGCGGCGCCCACGCTCCTGACCCCTGCACCCAACAGCATCCCCTCCCCACCCTTTGGGGTCCCACAGAGTGCTGGCAACCCGCACCCATAGCCGTTGAGAGGCACACCGGGGCTGGAGGAGCCGGAGGCCCCCTGAGCAGCCTAAGTGAATCAAGAGGAGAGGCGCTTCAACATCCCAGAGGAACTCGAGCGGATCATCGGACACCCAGCGCCAGGTACCTCAGTCGTCGGCCGCAGCACAGCACACGCCTTCGGCAGAACGATTGGTCCGCAGCGTTCCATGCATAGGCTGCGATGAGGACACAGCAGCCTCCAGGCTGCCCGGGCCCCTCCACGAGGCACACACAACTGCCGGCAGATCCCGGAGACAGCATGAGAAGGTGAGCTGGTGCCCTTGGCACCGAACACAAGCCAGGTGATTCCTCAACCCGGTGAGCCTGGCCTCTACAAACGGTCCACCTCACAGTGCCAAACAAGAAGGCACAGGTCCCTCAGTGGGCAACCTCCTCCCCGCTGAAAACTTACACCAGGAACACAGGTCAGTCTCGACCCCAGCCACAGGACTGCCCTAGCACACAACTTTACCGCTAAGTAAGAACAGCACTCGGCCGCCGCAGCCTCTGGTCTGCCACGTATCCACACAGAGGCACGGCTGCCCCTGCCTCTACGAGACTAGTGCAGGACAGGACACTCATGGGGCCCTGACCTCCGGCCCCTAGTGGCGTCCCCGCAGGTGCTCCAGGTCAGCAGGGGCAAACTGGGGGAAGCCCCTCCGGGATCAAAGGGACCGCTCCCCGCCATAAACCCCAGGACATAAACACTGGGTTGGCAGAGGCAAACAGGGGGAAGCCCCCCGGGATTGTAGGGGCTGCACCCCGCCATACATGCCAAGACACCTGGTGGAGCTCAGAACTGACCACCAACGCTGGCCCATAGGGTGGCTCGGACGCCCAGTCTCCTCCACCGCACAGCCACATGACGTTGCTGGAGGAGTCAGGACTTCTCAACACAGCCCAGTGGCCAGCTCAAACACACGCAAAATCCCTAACCCCCAAGAGGGGCACCAGCGCAAAGTGGTAAAGATACCACACTGTACAGAGGAACACCAGTCTACAATTGCTCCTACTCACCAGTCGCTTTCCACCTCAGACCCCACATTTACCCAGTGTCAACCCTTTGGCACACACAAGAACTCTCCCTGGGGCAGACGACTGGGACCCACGCTCAGAAACCAGACCTCCAACCGCACCCCAGGCAGCAGGAGGCATTGCTCCCCCTGCGGAGGCCCCGGCTCACCACGTGTAATCATGCCGAACACCAAAGGTAAAGCTAAAAACACCCTCATGGAGTCATTCACCCAGGGCCCACTACACCTGAGGCGAAAGATAAGGACAATCAGATCTTAGAGGCCATCAGTGGGCTACGCTCCTTTATAGACACTAAAATCGGGGAAGTGAAAGCAGACGTGATGCTGATGCGCCAAGACCTACGCAACCTTACAGACCGAGTGTCCACCACGTAGGCAGCGCAGAAGGAGTCAACTGAGGCCCTCAAAGACATACAAAGTAGAGTCCAAGAACTAGAGAAGCACAACAGGTTCCTAAAGGGGAGGGCTGAAGATGCTGAAGGACACTCTAGATGCAACAATGCGCGCCTACTCGGAATTCCCGAGGGAATGGAGGATCCCAACCCTACCAACTTCATAGAAACTCTTATACAACAAGAAATAGGTGCCTCCCACCTTTCACAAAGCTTCGTGGTTGAAAGAGCACACCGGTCCCTACAGAAGAAACCACCTCCGGGATCCCATCCACGACCAATGATAGCCAGAATTTGTAATTTCCAGGACAGGGAACTCATTTTGCGCTTCTCACGTGAAGGGGGAGAAATCAAAAGACGCAATGCCAAGATCGCCATTTACCCGGACTATACACCCCTAGTACAAAGGGCGAGAAACTCGTTCGTTCCAATCAAGGCCAGACTGCATCAGCTAGACATCAAATATATGCTAATGTATCCCTCGAGGCTCAAGATAATACATAAAGGCAGAGCAATCTTTCTCGAATCGCGGCGGCAGCCACCATGTGGCTAGAACACAACAACTTGGCAGATGGGGACGAGAAGACATCATGACCCGCGCACCGAGCTCACTAGACAAGGCCACCCAACAACAAACAGATGGCAAGGATCGACCCATGGATTGCATAATACAAGGCAGGAGGGAGTCGGCCTACCAGACCGACCCAAACACCCCCCAGAGAACGGACTCGCGACTGCACAAAGCTGAAGCATCACACCCGCTCAAGATGACCTGGAATGGCCCTGACAGAGCGGGGACACCTGAGCAATGCAGAAACTGCAAATCTGCTGGGTGCAGTTGTTCCACTTGGACAAGTTTGGTTAGTTTTATTTGTTGTTTAAGGTTAGAAGGTCCTGCATTCCTCAATGTAATCATCTTCTGGTGCTATAGGGCACACCACAAAGGGCCAGGGGGCCAACTTTATAATCATGGCAGCTGACATTAAATTATTGACATGGAACGTCAGGGGATTGGCGACCTTTATGCGCAGGAACAGGATAAAATCCTTCCTCAGAAGAAAACATGTATCCATCGCAATGCTTCAAGAAACAAACCTCATCGTGGAACTTGATTCCCGTATCCCATACTGGTGGGGGGACAGGGCTTTGGAGCAACATACTCCAAATATGCCCGAAGGGTCCACACATGTATAAGTGCCAATGTACCCTTCAAACTTTGGTCCAAGGAGGCCAAACCTGAGGGCAGATACCTTATACTTTGTGGAAGCATTGAACAGAGGGAAGTGTACCTAGTCAACACATACCTCCCCAATTGTGGAACCACAGCTTACCTGACTAAACTGCAATTGAAGCTAGCACCCTACAGAGACTGCTTCTTCATATGGGGAGGTGACTTCAATTGTGTCTGCGACCCTGCTCTGGACAGATCTGCTCCTCCGACGCAACCAACCAACATTCCTCCGCCCTTCTAAAAACCATACAAGAACTGGACCTATCGGAGTTGTGGAGAGTCCTGCACCCTGAAGGTAGGGAATTCTCATACTACTCGTCCCCACACAGGGTATACACCTGCATAGACTATTTAATGATATACAAGGCGTACATCCCCCAAATTGAATCTGCCTCCTACCCAGGCAGAACCATATCGGATCATTCCCCGCTCCTCATGGTATGGAAACCAAAGGGCCCTAGACCACGCATACTGATGTGGCAGATGCCAACAGACGCTCTAACAGATGGGGCATTTAAAGAGGAGCTCTGCGATAAAATATTGGAATACATGGACAATAATGTCAGTAGTGTGAACAGATGGAGCACCATTTGGGAAGCCCTGAAGGTAGTAGTAAGGGGGGAGTTGTGATGCTGGAAATGCATCGGAGGGACAGGGCCTCCGTATCCTTGTCCTTTATTGCCTTTTTATCGTGTGTTCTGTTGTATTTTCCACGCAGGAGTTCATGTGGGACTCCTAGCAGTGCAGCTCGCTCTCTTTTTGTTTGGTGAACAGACCTGTGGGGTACCCTTATGGCACCTCTGGGTGGGGGTAGAACCCTGTGCCCCTAGTGTATGTTTTTGGGCACCTGTGGGTGGCCCGCAGAGCAGGGTATGGGCTGGTGGCAGCTCCTTGCTGAATCTGACAGGTGCGCTGAGTATCCTGCATTTTGGGATCCCCAGGCCCTGTCATTGGAATCAGTTGATTCCTGATGGAAAACAAGATGGCCCCTGTGACCTCTTGCTTTCTATTGCCTATAACCTTGTTTTCCCAAAGTCCTGGGAAGCCCTGACTCTGTCCCTTCCCCCTGACTGGCTGTTGGGTGGAAGTTCCATATATGGTGTTGGTGTGAAGTCCAGTCCAGACTGACTGGAGCCTTCCCAGTGACTGTATGTTGTGGGTACGCCCTGTGGGTGGGACCTGGGTGAATGTAGTGTGTGACCAATATGCACTTCTTGTTGTGGCTGTCCGGTTTCTGGTATGAGAGACAAAGACTGAGACAGCCCTGCCCGAAACTGCCCTGAATGCAGAGTGTAGTGTTGAATGACTGGGTACTCGTCCCAATCCACATTCCTTGTTGTGAGTGTCTGAGAGGGAGGAGGATGGCCTGAATGCACTGTGTGCCTGATTGGCTGACTGACTGCAAGAATGCCCTTCTGTATGATTGGCTGCTGAGAGTGACCCAGCAGTGTGGATGAGAGACAAGATAGTATATCTGGGGACCTCTCATCACTGGAAATTGTTCAGAAGCTGTGTAACTGGAACTACTGATCCTCGACGCCCAGCTGGAAGATGAAGACTTGCTGTTGCATTTGCTTCGACCTGATCCGAAAGCTGCTGAACTCGTCAAGGACTGATCCGAGAGAGGACCTGGTAAGGCGCCCTCTTCCCATGCTCCGAGGGACCATCGAGCACCGCTAACATTCGCCGAAGCTCCCTGGAAGTCAGACCCTCGAAAGGCTGCCAACCCGAGACGGGACCGCTGAGGAGTACGAAGCAAAGCACCCGGACTTCGCCGCTGTCAAAGTCTATTGCGTCGACCAGGGTTTGCAGGTTTGTGTAACCGCTGAAGGCCCGTTGAAGTTGTGTTGCTGAGCCGTGGGGACCACTTGACGCTGTGCCGCCGACGACCGGAGCCGCCCGCTGCTTTGCCTAAGAACATTTGAATCCAAGGACTCCCTTGTCCGCAACGTCGACCGCTTTGTCCCGCCGGAGAAAGTCAAGGACGACCAACACGCCGAGGAGAATCCGCCGGTGGGTTTCCCGCCACCTGAAGGCCACAAGGACTTCGACGACTCGACGCCCTTGTTGGGCCACAGTTCTTCTGAAACTCTTTGCGGTCCTGAACAATCCGTCGCCGAGGTGCCCCGCACACCTCATCCTCGCAGGACGTCGCTGATGAGCACCGCCTGGATCGACATCTGGGTCTCGGCACCCTTGAACTTCTCATCGCCGCCGTCGACGACAAGTTCACCATCTTCGACGCCTCTCGACGATCCGTGGCTCCTGCTTTAAAGGGAGTCACTCAAGAAGGATCCTTTGACGCATCTTTGAAGAACTCTACTCCACCAGGTACATTGGGGTGGTAAAACCTTAATAGGAGGAAATACGGCTAATGAACAATATATGGACTGGCTTGTGCTATATATCTTTATTTTACAGGTTGCCCAGGTGGGGGGATCTCCACACAGAACTGTGTCGATCGGTAGGGGCCGGTATTCTGCATATTGTTTCAACCATCTTACGTTCCTTCCTATCTCTATTGCTGGTTCCCTCGTTATTGATCTGTGTGACATTTTAACCATACAGTTGATGCACTTTAATGAGATTTGATAACATTGGTGGTACCACTTTAGAATTGTATAGATTTATCATTGTTGATTTCCGAGTACAAAGTGCGTTATTGTGATCGTGTACATACCTTTGAATATTAATTATATATAGACTGTGTTTTCAGTAATACAGTGTGTGGACATTCCTTGTGGGGGTTCGGGGACTACACTGTACTTAAGAACCAGCCTGCATCACCTCCTGAGAAGCTAAGCCTTGATTGCTTGACTACGTTACCAATAATAGAGAATCTTGGCTGGGGTCCTCTGTGCCTCTCCTCTACCATATAGAGAGCGGAAGTACAGACACCCCCCTCCAGTCTTTACAGGAGGTCATAGCCAGTGCCGGCGGGATCCGGAGGACACTCAAGGGAGACTTGGATGCCGGCGAAGAAAAAATCAAACGACTGGAGGCCACGGCCAATAAATCCAAAGAACTCAAAAGGGAAATGTCCACAATGAGGAAAGAGTGCCAGGAGACCTAGGACAGATTAGCCAAATTTGACTATATTGCAAAATCTACCAGGGCCCATTCGGAGGGGGACAAACCAGCTAGGCTACTTTCGTGTCTGTGCAAAAAAGAGAGCCTGAAACCCCAATCCTTGAAATCCAGGACCAGTCAGGTACCACACAGATTACACAAACAGGGATCAACGAGGCATTCAGAAGCTTTTACTCCCACCTATATAGCCACAAATCCATCATCCCCCATGACGACATTTACGACACGCTAGAAGAAATAGGCCTCCCCACACTTGATGATGCCCAGAGGGATACATTGAACCAAGAGCTCACAACTGAAGACATACAGGAGGCGATTAGAGCACTGTCCACCTGTAAATCCCCTGGGAGCGACGGGCTACCCTCCCGGAGTTCTACAAAACTTTCGCAGCTGAGTTAACTCTAATTTTAAATGATGTCTACAATGAAGCCTTCGATACCAGGGTGTTACCAAGCAGTATGAACGAGACCTTGGTGATCCCCATACCCAAACCTGGGAATCCAACCACTGAATATGGCTCTTAAAGACCAATAGCCATCCTTAGCTACGATATAAAAATCCTCACCACCATACTTGCCAATAGATTATCAAGAGTTATTTGGTCCCTAGTACATGGGGATCAAAATGGGTTTGTCCCCGGCCATAGCACAACAGCAAACCTACGAAGACTACAACATATCATAGCACAAAAAACAGGCTTACGGGAACCCTAAGCGGTAGTCTTCCTAGACGCCATCAAAGCGTTTGACTCCATATACTGGGAATGGCTCCTGGCTACCTTGAAACAATTCAGCCCAGGAGGATACTTCATCCGCTGGATCGAGATTTTGTACAAAGCACCGAGGGCCAGGGTAAAAACTGCACCATGGGACATACAGAAGGGCACCAGGCAAGGATGTTCCATTTCCCCAATGTTACACATCCTCGGGTTAGAACTGCTGACAATATTTATTAGGAAACAATTTTTCGACGCAGGCATAAACATTGGCCTATGCCACGTGATCTCGCTATACGTGGATGATGTCTTACTTTACTTAAGGGACCCACAACTTAATATACCCACAATTCTGGAGGTATTGAGAAATTTCGCAAGAGTATCCATGATATCATTCAACCCAGAGAAGTCCCGTATATTCCCATTGGCAGGATTGGTTGGGATCCACACATCAGCACTCCCAGAGGTCGGGATAATTTGGGAATCACACACATTTAGATACCTGGGTATCAACATTTGGCACACCCCCAAGCAGACACACAGGGGAAACACCCTGGTGGCAGTACAAAGGCTAAAAAAATCAATAAGCTTCTGGAACAGACTTACATTGTCAATGATGGGCCGAGTGGCCATCGCCAAAATGATAGTGCTTCCACGCTTTTTCCAAAATATCCATCACTACTTACCGGCTGCCTTCTTTCGACTCCTGGGGACACTCTGAAGGACCTGATGTGGGGAAGCTCCAGACACAAGCTCGCCCTCAGCACACTAACGCTACCATATAAGGCAGGCGGGTCCAGCTCCCAGATCTGGAGAGATACTTCCTGGCAGCCCAACTCACCTTCGTGGCCAAATGGCTCGCAGACGACTCCACATCGGAGACTGGCCTCTTGAGCCACCTAATAGCACCGGTGCGACTGAAAGAAATTCTCTGGGTCCGATGGAAACACTCAGCAAAAGTCCCCCTGCTTGTTCAGCTGGGCCGCACAGTATGGGATAGAACTCTGAAGCTGCAAAGGATGGGGAACCCATACTACCCAGAGGCACCACTGACCGCCGATGCCTGCTCTAGTAGGGATGAATTGGCGCTCATAAGTCTATGGGAAAGGTACGGCATCTATACCTGGGGAGACATGTACGAAGGAGACTCCTTCCGAGAGTTCGACTCACTAGAATTGAACGATGGACTCCCCAGAGGCCAGCACCTCCGCTACCGGAAAATCAGAGAAGTGGCAAAACAAAAATGGAACGTATGGCCAGAGGAACTGGAACCAAATCCAACCCTAACCTTAATGCATAATCTGGGGGATAATTGGAAACCAACCTCCAGGATATATGCCCAGCTCACAGACAGGCCCAACCCCAAGAGTGACGCCCTAAAGAGCTCATGGGAGAAAGACCTGGGTATAACCATCACTGAACAGGAATGGGGAAGAATCCTACAGTATCCCAGAGAAGTATCCAGAAATGCAAGATTCAGATTAACCCAACTAAATGTTCATCACAGAATTTACATGACCCCCAGCAGAATCGCGAAATTCAGCAGACCCCCGGCCCGCTATGCCCCCGGTGCAACTCAGAGGATGCAGGTATGGCACACATGTTCTGGAGCTGCTCAAAGATACAGCACTTCTGGACCAAAATCGAGCAAGCGTGCAGGAGAGCGGGCCTGACCCGCTACATATGGATACCTAAGGAATGCTTGCTCAGATCCTACCCACGGATAAGCAAGATCAGGCACATCGTCAATTCATGGACATGGCCTGCATACTGGCCAAAAGGGCAATCGCCATGACATGGAAAACATCAACCAGCCCCTGCTACGACAAATGGCTCTAGGAACTTGAACACTGGTCAGAGGTGGAAACTAGGTTATGGGGTGAAGGAATAACCAAGACCGGGGAAGGCCCGATCATGACCTACGAAGCCTGGAAGTCTCTGCTACCAGACATGTTCCACCCGTCTGACGACAAACCCCCGTGAACACAGCCATCCTGTCTGAGTAAGCTGACTTGGGAATAAACTCCACAATAAGCCGCCTCAGTTCGTCCAGTAAATGCAGCACCTCCTTACAGCAAGCTATACAACTGCCCCGCTCTGCCCCTAGATTAACTTCAGCAGTAGATATGGGACTCTTATGACCTTTGTTGTTTGTTAAAGTTATGTTATTAGTTTGGTATTTTTCCCTTTCTCCCCCCCTTATTTTCCTCTCTTTAGGGGAGTAAAACATGTATAATTTGACCATGCCTAATGTATTTTTGAAATGTTAATAAAAATATTTTAAAATAAATACAGGGTTGGTGAAAATCAGTTTTTGGATGGCATATAACTTTGGCGCCATTCAATGAAACTGCATGACATTTTTTAATTTTATTCTAGACCTGATTCTGAATAGTATTGGAAAGTGTGGAGCTGTTTTGTCAAGAGGGAACAAAATTAGAGGTGGGGTCCCAAAATATTAATGTGCTGCCATTAGATGAATCTGCACAAAAGTTTGCAAAACGATTTTGAATCTAGATATAAACGTTTTACAAAGTTTGGTGGGATTCTGTCAAGAGGGGGCAACATTAGAGGGGCTGTATAGGCTTATAAATGTGGTGCCATTTGACGAATCTACACAAAAGTTTGGAAAATGATTTTATATCTAGATATAAATGTTTTTGTAAAGTTTGGTGGGAATTTGGAAAGAGGGGGCTAAATTAGAGGTGGGGTCTCAACATGTTTGGATGGCTTATAACTGTGTTGCCGTTTAACGAATGTGGACAACAGTTGTCAGAAAGATTATAGACCCAATCTTGAATGTTTGTGTAAAGTCTGAATGGAATCTGTCAAGTGGGGGCTAATTTATATGACTATTATAGGTACATACATTTTGACACTTTTGAAAAAATAAAACATGTGCAGATGTCAAGCAAACTTGTGTAAGGAGCATTGGCAAGGACCTTAAACATGGTTTTGCAAATATGCCCGTGTTTTATTTTTTGACAAGTGTCATAATGTAGGTACAAAAAATAGTGATATACATTTGGTGACTGAGATATAGCCTTTGGCCATGGGAAGTGGCCAGATTGTCACGGTCATGGAATAAGGTCATGAACCAGACTATCTGGTTACTGGCCATGACAGTGAGGGACGACAAATGGGGTTAAACTGGCCATGTGCACCTGGGACTGGCTATTTGGTAAAGTTATTTGAAAGTGGGATAGGTTTGAAAGGAAAAAAATGTGCTTGTGGTAATATGGTCATAGGGTTCTCTCTTCACCTTCTGCAGGCTGCCATGGAAAGGGAAGAGGGGCTCTTTACGGAGCCCCGCCTTCCCTTTCCATGGTGACCATCTTGGAAAAGGATTTTCCTTCCTACAGCGGGATTCCGCAGGCATCCTGGTGTAGGAAGAAAAATCCTTTTTTTACAACTCCGGGTTCCTGCTTTGGGAACCAGGGGTGCCAATGGACTTCATCCCCCATTCCAGGGGCTGCAGTGGGGGATGACGGCCCAGAGCCCTCTTTATTTATTTATTTATTTATTTATTTATTTATTTATTTATGTATGTATAACCCGCCAAATCCTGCAGGCATCAGGGCGCACACACACACTTAGCTTGGGCCGATAACTTTGGCTGCCGGGCCACTATCCCCCATTCCAGGCGCCACATTATTCCCATTAGCAAAACACAAAATGCTAATGGTAATGTTGGAAAATCTTATTGCGTCTCTGTACTTTACTGAGAAATGTAAAGTAGATGGAGTCTATAAGACCTGTTTTTTTGGTTCTATTTTTTTAACTGTGAAAGGAATGTTTCTTTTGTTGTTTTTTGATGTATTTTATTTTTGCAGGAGAGGTTAGAACGTAGCCAGTCCCACGTTGGACTGGCTATG
This sequence comes from Ambystoma mexicanum, assembly GCF_040938575.1. Lineage (NCBI taxonomy): Eukaryota > Metazoa > Chordata > Amphibia > Caudata > Ambystomatidae > Ambystoma > Ambystoma mexicanum. The sequence goes on from NC_090939.1 coordinate 513,502,551, forward strand.
TGGTAAAGTTATTCGAAAGTGGGATAGGTTTGAAAGGTGAAAAAATGTGCTTGTGGTAATATGGTCATAGGGTTCTCTCTTCACCTTCTGCAGGCTGCCATGGAAAGAGAAGAGGGGCTCTTTACGGAGCCCCGCCTTCCCTTTCCATGGTGACCATCTTGGAAAAGGATTTTCCTTCCGACAGCGGGACGCTGCTGGCATCCCTGTGTAGGAAGAAAAATCCTTTTCTTACAACCCCGGTTTCCTGCTTTGGGAACTAGGGGTGCTAATGGACTTCATCCCCCATTCCAGGGGCTGGAGTGGGGGATAATGGTCCAGAGCCCTCATTATTTATTTATTTATTTATTTATAACCCGCCAAAGCCTGCAGGCATCAGGGCGCACACAGACACACTTCGCTTGGGCCGATAACTTTGGCTGCTGGGCCACTATCCCCATTCCAGTCACCACATCATTTACATTAGCATAACACAAAATGCTAATGGAAATGTTGGAAAATCTTATTGAGTCTATGGACTCTACTGAGAAATGTAAAGTAGATGGAGTTTATAAGACTTGTTTTTTAGTTCTATTTTTTTAACTGTGAAAGGAACTTTTCTTTTGTTATTTTTTGATGTAATTTATTTTTGCAGGAGAGGTTAGAACGTAGGGTGGGGAGGGAAATGAGGGAAGAGGCACCAAGCACTAGTATGCAGGGGCAGGAGGACAGGAGAATATGTTGCACATGTGTTACTTCTAAGGTAGGGGGTAGTGTTTCTCATGCTCCTTGATTACAGCTTCAAAAGCACTTCGAACATTTCTTTCCCCTGCAGAGTGGTGTGTTGCAGTATATGCAGAGGACTTTTGGCTTCGAAAGATATGGATCTACAGCTTTTTTTATTGCTTGCAATGTAGCTGGTGGGATTTTGTGTCCAACAGAAGTAGGCTTTGTGGTTACAGTATTGGTTGAAGAAGATGAGGTGTAGGAAGACAGCCTACTATTTGCTAAGAAAGGAACAACCTTTCTGAGAGCATTGCAGTGGTTAGATTTGGTGTGGCGGCGCATTGAGGGGGTCCCATAGGAGTACTATCCAGGTAGTCTGCGACAAACTACAGAGTTGCACTCAGTACATTTCTCTTTGGTAGCTTTAGCCTTTGGGACATTCCCAACAGTGTTAAAGAACAGCCCCATCCATGACTGTCTGGGTGCTAGAGGTAGGCACTTCCTCTAACTCATCTTCTTGGTCCTCTTCATTGTCTTTAGAAGTACTGCGCTTTTATGCAGGTCCTTCAGCTGGTGGTGGTGGCGGCTCTTGGGGAGGAGGGATGACAATAGCTGATGCCATTTTTAAGATTAGGAACAGTTTTGCTGATATTCTTCCAAGTATGTACTTTGTACAAGATTGTTAATGGATAATGAGAAAGAATAGGTGTAGGAGCTGTGCAAGGGTACATTTTGAGATTGAAATGTCCTAGATCAGAAGAAAATGCAGTTCTGAACTGTCCTCGAAGCACGGACCCGATCGCGAAGTGCTGGCACGTTCACGGACACATCATCATGCTGCACGCATGTGCATGGTCATGTGGCACTGCCCGGAAGGTCTGCGATGACGTCAGACATTCGTGGACATTGATGGATGCAAAAACAGAGGGAAAAGTTGCAAAACATGTACAGAAGTGTTATAAATGATGCTAGAAAGTGAGAAATATTATAAAATATATTACATACCAACATTATAAACATTATAAACACAACCCCGTGTAGGGACTTTTCATCAAAATGAATTTCACATGTGATGTCATCAGTGATGTCATCAATGTCATTTATGATGTCATATTGGATGTCCTGGGTGTTAGTCTTAGCAGTGCACGGTGGTGGCGTGAGTTATGGTTCCTTAGCTTACCATAACTGGCGAATTTCTGAGTTTTTGTCGGTTTTACTTGTAACCATAACATCCCTTTAACAAAGTTTTTTCATTGAATTTCATAGGTTTTTATTAGTGCAACTTAACCATAACGTCCCTTTATTAGAGATTTTTCAGTGAATATGTATCGTGTGATGCCTAAATAAAGCTGGATATGGAACAAAAATACTGGCTGATGATGGATTGATTTATTGGAAGGAGACATATGCTGAAGTCCTGACCACCTCACGAGTGCTGTCCCTGTGCGGAGAAGTGCAAGTGCATTGACTTTTCCCCTTTTTCTGAATTTTATATATATATATATATATACTAGACTCCAAGCCCCTCACGTAAATAAACAAGTGAATCCTGGGTGAAAATAGTGGCAAGGGAAAAGCAAACAAGGAAGTTTAAAAGAAAAGAGCCATTGTAAGGACGTTGTAAGAAACTATATACATTGTATGGGGAAGTAAAATAAATAATGAAAAGATTGTAAATGGGGCTGTAGTGACGGAGAACACAACAAGGGCTGTGATGATTCATATTACTAAGGAATCTAAAATGACAGATGTGAACATGCTAAGACCAGGGGCCTTAAAAGGGGAATTGTAAATCTACTATGACAGGTGTATTGGTAACAGATAAACTGGACACCTCCCAGAAAGTTCTGCATTCTCAGAAATGACTTTGTGGCTCATGCTCGTGGTGGCGTGATGTAATTAAAATGTGTAAAATCCTCGTGTAAAGGCTTTTATGCATGTGCCTTATGTTACTACCCTTTTTCATTTTTTTGTATGGGTAAGAGTAGGGGCAGAACGAAACTTGTGTTTCAGCCACCTCTCTTCCTCTCCTCCATACAAATGCTCCAGCATTTAGGCTGGCATGGATTTTCATGCCAGCGCAAATGCTGGAGATTCTTCTGGCATCCGCCAGCTTTATGCAGAAGCATAAAGCTGGCGGGCCTCATAGGGATCCATTGTAAACACTGCCTGCCATACTCAACAGGCAGCATTTACAATTGCAAATACATGCTGTTGGACAGTGTTTATTTTTATTTCTGAACACTGCTTACCATGCGTGCATGGTAAGCAGTGTTCACAAATGAAAATGAAATGCTGGCTGACAAATGCAAGTATGTCGGAGTGTGTTTAATTGTAATTGTGAGTGCTGCTTGCCCTGCGAGCATGGCAAGCGGCGCTCACAATAAAAAGTAGCCAGCATGACATGCAGCGTTTACTCACTTTGTACTGCAGAGTGCAAATGTAAAAGGCAAAAGGCAGCTTACACGCTTGTACGTCGCCTTTCCCATTTACATTTGCACCGCACAGTGCAAATGAACAAAATCTGGCAGCGGGGTCCCGCTTAGGTTACAGTGTAAATGTAACGGGACCCTGCCGTCAAATTACGGGGAACTCGAAAACCAGCCCCCTTCATTTCTAACATTTAAATGAACAGAGAATAGTCTTATAAATAGAAATCTCAAGAAGAGAAATTCCTCTATAGAAAAAGAAAATTAATGAAGATATCAGGTGGTGGGAAGTAAAGTAATTGACAAGTTTCCTAACTAAGAAAATCATCAGACACATATTTAAATAGTGGGAATTTTATACAGTTATTTAGCAGTAAAACACTCAGACATAAAAAAGCCAACTAGATGGAAAGAGCATCCTTTTGATCTAGTGACAAATCATATTTGAATAATGAAAGTGTATTTTTTTTTCTTAAAGATGTTCTCAAGGCACTTGATTTGGCCAAAAGTGAGTTTTGGTACAAACCTGGAACCAGTGAGATGCAAATGCTCAGAAGCCCTGCAAGTGATGCAGGCTACAACTATAGCTCTGGGCTGTGCCATGTGTCAGTGTTGGGCACAAATGAATCAAAGGAGAATCCACCCATTATTTTATTTTTTTTTTTATTTTTATACTTTCTTTTAACCTAAAAGGTTTTTAAAAGGTTTTGAGCTCGATTTTGCAGTTTTGCAGTTTACTCTACACGTCTTCTTTGGTTGTAGTCGTGAGTATTGTGTCCAAGATTTTGGCGGTTGCAGTAACCCATGTAGTACGCCCGCCTCCGATTAGCCTGGCCCACCAGATCTCTTCGTCAAAGATATGAGCCACTGCTAGCGTCGTCTTCAGGTAAGAATTTCTTATAGACTCTACGCCTGGACAAGTTAGGAGTAAGTGTCTTGTGGTTTCTGTCACCACTGGATCTGTGCAGAATCTGCATTTGTTTGTTGTTGCTAGGCCTCTTATCTTGAGAATTTCATTAGTATGAAGTAAATTCAGACGAGCTCTTAGAAAAGTGTTCCTTAATTTACGATCAGGGTATCTTTTCACGAAGGGTTGAAGTTCGTGTAGTTTGAAGGTCATGAGTGGTAAGTCGGCCACCAGTTTGTAAGAACCTGCTTGCTCCAAGGTGTTGACCCAGTCAAGTTCGTTTAATTTCTTTTGAATTTTCATTGGGTTTTCCACCAGATCTTTTTTTGAGCAATTAATTTCGTCTAGTTTTGCTTCTTGATCCTTGTACCACTGGGTCAGGACGGCGGAGTAACCACTTTCAGCTTCTGCATCTATCGCTTCTAGTAGTTTCGAGCGTTTTTCAAGGAGTAATTTTCTGAAAAGCATCATGGTGTTCCTTTCTACTACTGCTGTCAACGAAAGCTGGCTCATTTCGCGTCTTATCAATACCAGAGGAGTAGAACTCGGTAGGTTTAAGACTTCTCTCCAATATTGGCTTTCCAACATGGGCCAGATTTTTTTTGGGAGGCCAGGCATAGCTTCAACTCCATACACAAGTGTGGGTGTGACCTTCATTTTGTAGAATTCTATGACTGGTATAAGCGAAAAACGCCCAAATTTCTTATCTATTGCTTTTGCTTGAGATATTAAACTCTTTGTTTTCCTCAAAAGATGTTTTTGCATGGCGTTTTCCTTTGGCGTGTTATCCACCATGATACCCAGGTACTTGAATTCTGTCACCTTCTCGATGGATTCTCCTTCCACAGTCCATGTGAAAAGATCACTTTTTGTTTTTCCTTTGCCAAAGAACAGAATCTTGGTCTTTGGCTTATTTATCTCCAAGCCATTTGCGGCGATATATGCAGCAAAGTTTGTCAGTTGTCTTTGCAGCCCTATTGCTGTCTGGTCTGCTATTATGATATCGTCCGCATATAAGATTCTTGAGATTTTCGTGTTTCCAATTTGTGGAGGGAAGGAACGAACCGTGAGCTCCGCTTCTTTATAGTCCCCTATAAAGGTCAAGAAGAGCGCCGGGGCCAACGGGCATCCTTGTTTGACTCCTCGGTTTGTAGGGATCTCATCAGAGAGTTTTCCTTGGTGGTCAAGCCTCACTTGGATTCTAGTGGCTGTGTGGAGGGCTATGAGTGGTTGTAGTATGCTTTCTGGACACTTCCAGGTCCTTAGCTTTTCCCAAAGCCTTGATCTATTTACCTGGTCGAACGCTTGGCTAAGATCGACGAAAGCCATGTAAGTTCGTGGGCCTCCGGCAAGCGACTTACTTTTTAAGATGTTAACCGTGAGAATGTTGATGGTTGTTCCTACATTCTTTTTGAACCCAGATTGGAACGGGTCGTTGCAAGGCGCGTTCTCGGCCCATTTTTGGAAGTGTTTAAGGAGTAGAGATCCATAGACCTTGCCGATCACATTTAGCAAGGCGATAGGTCGAAAATTTCTGGGGTCGTCTCTCACCCCCTTCTTGAAGATGGGGACGATCACTGCATTAGTCCAGGATTTTGGTAGAGCTTTCACTGTGGTCACTCTTCGAATGACTGCACTTATAAACTTTGACCAGACCTCCGGATGTTCTTTTAGGTGCACGTTGGTCAGGCCGTCCGGCCCAGGCGCTCTTGAGTTTTTCAACCTTTTCAAGATGTATAGGATATCTTCTACATCATGGAGCTCCACCCACGAAGATTGATTTTGTTCCTGGATAGTGATGTTGTTAGCAGCGACGTCAAAGAAGAGATTTTCAAAATGGGTTTTCCACTTTGTTTCCGAGATGCCATTGATCAGGGCATCTGAGTTGATTTGATCAGTTGCGTTTATCAGAGCCCAGAAATCTCGAGGGTTTTTGGAGGACACGCACCGTAGCATGTCTTCTGAGTCCTTTTGATACATGATATGTCGGCGCTCTATCAGCCAGGACTTGTAGGCCTTTAATTCACAAGTCCAATCTTGTTTATCAGTATTTGAACCGGATTTCATGTATCTTCTCTTTAACTTTCTAAGTTTGCGTCTTCTGATGACCAGCGTTTGGTCATACGTGTGTGTTGACTTGTTTGTTGATGTGCTGTTTTTAATTTTTGGTTTCGTGAAGACGTTTAGCAGGTCACTGTAATCCGGTTGTGCAAAGGCACCTTCCAACGGGTCTCGCTTTATGTAGTTAGTTGTTAAGCAGATGACGTTTTTTTGACTCAAAGCGAGACGAGTTCCTTTAGGGTTCGTTTTGAGCTTTAGAGCGCACATTGTTTTTTCGGTTACAGTGACTGGCCAAGTTAGGGATAGCAGATTGTGATCACTCGCCTTAGTTTTTTGAATGTCAAATGAAGCGATGATAGGCAAAAGTGTGGAGGAAGCGTAGATGTAATCAATTGTGGCCGTAACGTTTCTACCTTCCCATGTTGGAGGCAGGTTTATCGTGTGAATTGACATGGCCACGTTTTCAAGATTTTTTGATTTCATCAAAGCTGTCCATTTTTCACCTCTCAGTTCAGCCTTTGTTCTCGCCTTACCTGAAAGTTTCTTAGCACATACGGCGTTTAAATCCCCGCAGATAAGCAGATGGACCTCAGAGTATTCAATGTAAGCCTTATCGATTTCTTTTTCTACTGAGTCCAGAAAGTCTTTGTCCGAAATGGCATCCGGATTCCAGTACAAGTTTATGATAATCAGGGATGTTATCACTGATTTGGCCGTTATAGTATTCCAGTAGTTCCATTTTATCTGTACTGAGATCATGAGTAATGATGACGTTAGGATGTTTAGTAGTTCCATTCCTTTTCCATTTCTAATTGCGATTAACAACCCCGAGTAGGGTCTCCCCTTTGGTCCCTTTTTTGCTGTTTCAAAGGCTATGTCATATCCGTCTAGGGTGGGCTTTGTAGTTAGCCAGGTCTCCTGTAGACACAGGATATCGAAGGAAGGCAATTCAACATCACTCTGTGCTGTAAGGTGCTTAAATCCACGGGTGTTCCACGAGCCTAGTTTGGCTCGTTTGATGTTTGTTCCTCGTGTTTGGTCGTCGTAGAGCTTTGTGGAAGCGAGTTGCTATTTCTTTTGTGTGGTCAGGGCTTTGGGAAGCCAGGCCCAGAGATTTTGCAAAGGATTTGGTTTTTCTTTGTCTTTTCCGTCTTTTTGCGATGTTTCCACAATCTGCGTACATGTTCTTTTGATTTGAATCGGTGGACCTCTTGGATTTCTTTCATATTTCGTTATAGACTCATTCAATCTTCCTTTGTCGGAGGTTTTAGGTGTTCGAGATGTTTCCGGTTTTCTTGTGGCTTCTGGCCGAGGACTTCTCTTATCCACACTAAATGTCTTCTCTGTGTCCAGCGGTAGGGGTTTTATGTTGTTTTTCTGCCCCAGTACTTGTTTTTGCATCTTCTTTTCACAGGATCTAGAGACTTTAGAGGAGTCTGTTCTTGTCCTTGAGTTACGGTAGGAGGAGATGGCTTTCCAGCGTTCAGGATTGTGTGTAACTCTGTTTGATTCGGTTTCGATTAGGTCATATCCTAATTTCATTAACTGTTTTAAGGATTCACGTAGCTTCTGTTTCACTGATGTTGATGAGATGAATAAGTATGCAGTTGCTTGACGACCTTCGTGTATTGGTTCCACTAGTAACAGGTCTCTTGATTCCACCGATCTCAATTTAGGGATACTATGGAGCAGCTCCATTACCGTTCTTCTGTTGAGGATTACATACTCTCGACAATTTCCAATTTGTTCCAATTTAAAGGCGGGAGCACCCCTCCTCGCATCAGGTTTTGATTTGGGCGTGATCCCACTATCCTCCTGGTCTCTTTCCTTTCTGTTTGGTCTTACGTGTTCTTGACTGTATTCCCGTCTATCCTTTTTCCTATGTCCGTCATTTGTTTGCTTGCTTTTTCCCATTTCCTTATGTACGGAATTTGCCCCGATGTCACTATCTGGTTTTGACATTTTAATGAGGCTTGACTGTTGCAATCTTTGGTTTGTGTTTTTTTCGTCCTTATCCGGCGATCTGTCCAGGCCCCAGTTTGCCTTACGAGTCAGCTTCTTACAACGATCTTCTAATGTGACGAAAAAGTAATCTCCTGTGTCTTTTGGGGCTTGGTCCGAGATTACTGTTGGTTGGTGTTCCCGTGGTGTTTTTCTTATCGTTTGACACACCACAAGATCAGATGCAGGTTTTTCACAAAGGTGGTTTAAATTTTCGAGGACCTCTTCCATCAGAAGGTCTTCTGTAGATTTAGAGGTGTTTGAAGACCCCGACGTCTCTATTAGGTCAATACACACTGGAGTCTGGGCCACCTGGTTTGTTGGCGTTGAACAGTTTAAGTTTGATTCTGAACTTATTCCATCTTTCTGAGGCTTCGTTCTATCCTTGAAACTTTTTTCCTCCACCGGTAGGCGGAAGACCAGTTGCCTCACGCTGTTAGTGGCTGAGGCATTTGTCGATCTATAGTCCTTGAAGATGGGAAAATCTTTGTTTATCGTAGATTTTAAAGTTTTTGTTGAAAGAGACTCTTGATCAAGGCCCGTTGTGTGATCTTTTTTCTCATTTAAACTGGTTTGAAGATCCTTCTGTCCCTGGCGAGCCCCAGTAGTGCTTTTTTGTTCCGTGTCGCACCGCGACAAGTGGAGGTGATTTGCCTTGTTTGTCGGAAGCCGAACGTTCGTGTTTAGCGTTTTTTCTGACATTTCGATGGTCTTAAGTTCGTTCGATGATAAGAGAGTCTTGTTATGCGCTATATGCATAGTTTGTGACCCCCTTTCGTTGGTTCCATTTGCGCAAGATTTTGCGTTTTCCTCTGGCGATGTTGATCGGTGCTGGACGGTGCAGGCCTTTGTTTTTTCTTTTTCTGCTGCAGTGACATAACCCTCCAAGAACATAAACTTTGCGTGCATAGTTGTCAGTAGGGAGCTGTGATCCTTTAAGGAATCATTTATGGCCTCGTACAATTTTGTGAAGGGCGCCATGGCCACTGCAACTGCACACATCAGCGTTACCATGTCCGGTTTTTTTTCAGATGTTTCCTCTAGCATCGAGTTTTGGCAGGGGCTTCCTTCCCTTTCTTTTGCAGGTGTTTTAATTTTCGGTATATATCTGTCTTCAGCCATTGAGGTATCCACTTCGGATATCAAACTTGCAACAATAATGTCGTCGTTTGTCACGAGGCTCTCGTTGTTTGTCTCCTCATTATCTTTTTCATTTTGCACTTCATTTGTTATGGGTATGTGTGCTTCAGTACTGTCCATCAAAACCTCATTTTCTGGGTTTGCTAAGGGAGTTTCATCCAATCGATGTTCCGTCCCAGTTTTGTTTGAGAGTTCTTGTTCTTCGATTTTATCCATTTGGTCGGGGGTTGGATTACTTTTAGCCTCTAGGTTAGACCCCCTTACGACTGGAATTGTGCTAGGTGTCTCGAGCAACAGATCGTCTGAACTGTATACAATTTCCAGCATGTCGCCGTCACTTATTTCACAGATGCTCTCAAATTTTCTCTTGCAATGTTTCCCAAAAAATTCCACTAAGTTTTGTGATGAGAAGATGTTGTTTTCTGGATTGCACTTCTTGGCTGTAGTCTTCAAGGATCGCTTTATGGTCCGTTTTGCTCTCCGTTTATCAGTGTTGTTCTCGTCAGCTCCTTTAAACCTTCGTAGCCGGGCTGGTTTTGCGGTTTTACTGGTGTCCGCTGGTAAGTTTTTTTCCATGTTATTTTGGGCTGTTTTCAATTTTTTGGGGAGTGGACCGTCTTCTATTTGGGCTATCGATGGTCTTGAAGACGGCTGTTGGCTCAAGTCATCCCTGGCTTTATTTTGGCATTTTTCGTTTGGGCCAGGTGTTTCGCCTGGTATGTTGGGAGGCGGGAGGCGGATTTCCACTTCCACCTCCACCGGTATGTTTCTTGTTTTGGCCCCAAAGTCAAAAGCTTCATCCGTGTCCCTTGATAATTTACGAGCTTCACAAACCCCACGAGGCTTACCCCTTGGGAAGCCCTCCTGGGCGTCCACCCCTGGGGATTCAGCAGCACTCTCCAACATCTTTGGCCCATGGGTCTCCACCAGAGGGCACACAGCTATCTCTCGATCCCAAGCAGTCGCTTGGCTCTCGTCTTTTCTCGCTTGCTCCCGCACATCCGCCCCTCCCATCTCCCCCGGAGCCGATACCGACCATCCTCCGATGGGCGGCAAGGGATCCGCGGTCGACCGGGGGCCGCTCTGCGTATGAGAGGCGATATCCGCGCCATTTCCCACCGGCGAGTCGATGTCTCTCGTGCGTGAAGAGCGCTCCTCGCCCTTTGACGCCCTTGCCGCTTCACTCAGCCGTCCAGAAGCCTGCACGTCGGAAGGGTCATAGATATCTTCCAGTACAGGCAAGTTGTAATTTCTGTGCTCCGTCTGACGATGTCCGGCCAGTGTGACCAGGATTGTCTCTCCCCTTAGATCCTCGCCTCTGTCACTAATAATATTTATCTGGGTGTCCTGGGCGGGAGGGGGCATAATCTCTGGCGTCGGCACCTGTTCCTTGACCCAAATAGTTTTCGGACACGAGCCTCCCAGGCTCCCGGTGCCTACAGTTTGGTCATCATGGTCAAGGTCAAGCGTTTCCTCTGTGGTGCATTTCTTTGCCAGTCTTTCCTTGGTGTTAGTCGAGCTTGTGTGTTTTGTGTGAATTTTCACTTGCCCAGTACTCAGCGTCAGAAGTTTACCCTCTTCAGCTCGAGTACGGGATCGGGAGCTCCGTTGGTGCAAGTCTTTGCCACACACAAGCGGCTGGAGCATGGGGGACAGGGTGATGTCCACAGCGTCCACGACGTCCATGACTGCCCAAGACTGCTACTCTGCCGCTACTCCGCGGCCGCTCCGCGGAGTCAAGAGGTTTTTGACTGGTCTGGTCCGGTTTGCACTGTAGACACTGTAGACAGACTGGAAAGAAGAGAACAGCCTGCAGTCACTGCCCAAGACTGCTACTCTGCCGCTACTCCGCGGCCGCTCCGCGGAGTCAAGAGGTTTTTGACTGGTCTGGTCCGGTTTGCACTGTAGACACTGTAGACAGACTGGAAAGAAGAGAACAGCCTGCAGTCACTGCCCAAGACTGCTACTCTGCCGCTACTCCGCGGCCGCTCCGCGGAGTCAAGAGGTTTTTGACTGGTCTGGTCCGGTTTGCACTGTAGACACTGTAGACAGACTGGAAAGAAGAGAACAGCCTGCAGTCACTGCCCAAGACTGCTACTCTGCCGCTACTCCGCGGCCGCTCCGCGGAGTCAAGAGGTTTTTGACTGGTCTGGTCCGGTTTGCACTGTAGACACTGTAGACAGACTGGAAAGAAGAGAACAGCCTGCAGTCACTGCCCAAGACTGCTACTCTGCCGCTACTCCGCGGCCGCTCCGCGGAGTCAAGAGGTTTTTGACTGGTCTGGTCCGGTTTGCACTGTAGACACTGTAGACAGACTGGAAAGAAGAGAACAGCCTGCAGTCACTGCCCAAGACTGCTACTCTGCCGCTACTCCGCGGCCGCTCCGCGGAGTCAAGAGGTTTTTGACTGGTCTGGTCCGGTTTGCACTGTAGACACTGTAGACAGACTGTGTTTGTATCACACCGTCCCCTGGCCCAGCATGCACTGACTGCTTCACCATTCGACAACACTCGGCCACCCATTATTAATTTTCGGTAAACAAGAATTGACAGTAATCCATTCATGGACTAATGATCAATTCAAGTTGGATCTGGATGCCCATCAGTCCCCAATTTAGAGGATACTGAAAACAATGTCCTCTCCTGGAATATATGGCAGTATTAAAAAGGTAACTTAAGATGGAAAAATGAAGTAGATGGACAAGAGAGCTTGACCTGCTAGAATTCTAGACAAAATGGTTGCCCGAACAGGAGGATCTTAACAGGCATGAACATTTTTTTCGGAAGGAAGTAAATCTTAATGTGTTTGCAAGGTGGTTATCAATTAGTAATCAGGACATACTGATGATGGAAATAATTGAAAGTATTGATAGTAATGGCCTGTTCCCATGTATCCGCTTTGTTGTGCACTGTGGTGGTTGTCTTGAATGAAGTACTCTCTCAGTATGATGGACAAGATCCCAAAAATGTATTTGTACATGAAATGTTAATTCTCCACTGAGAGACACAACTGAAATGTATAAACAACCTATACATTACATGGGAGTACAGTTCCCGGATCAGAAAATAAAAACTTCTGAGATGAACAAATGTAGCATGGAAATATATGGATGAATATTGTGTCTAATGCTATTGTGTTGAACGGGAGTACATCAGAGTATATCCGTTTGCACCCACCCTTTTTTGGGTTAAGAAGGCACTGAATAAGAAATGACACTCTAGTAAATATAGAACTTTGGATCCTAAAAAGAGATTTGCAGTATACACAATCACAGCCCACAAGCGTCAGGGCTGTATCTGTGCTCAGGAAGTAAACTTGAAGAGTTTTAGCTCTCCAAGAATTCAAGCTTGTACATGACCCAATAGATTACTCTAAATATCAATTGAATGCGAGCCTAGAGCATATGTAAACATAACAGGCTTCTTATATTTGGATGTGATAAACCATTGCCATGGACGTATTAAAAGAATTAATGAAGGAACTAAGAAAGCCCCTAATTACCTGTGAAAATGTTAAGTTACAAGCATTATCATACAATACCTGCTAGACAACTACAAATCCCGCCCTCCCTCGTAGAGCACCACTGCGCTACTCTAAATCATAGCAAGCCCCGGTACGTGCATCCTTGTGTTGTAAAGTGCTATGCTGCTCTCGAGCTAGGTTTGTGAATTCGATGAGGAAAGTCAAGCCCTCAAGACAAAGATCTGTCCCTGGGATTGATAGCAAAGGACATGTTATTGATTCTAGCATTTCTACGTTTTCTTGTTATCATAATTGTTGTTTTGGAATGATATGTATTTCTTTTGATAAAGCTTTAAATAAAGTTGTCAAAAAAAAATAAAAAGGAAAACATGAAAATAAAGGAGCTAATTTTCTAATGAGCCGTAATGTCAATGGAAGATGTAAAAGGCGTGCGTAATGCTTTTATGCCTTCCATTAACCCCTACAGCTGATTTTCATTCATCATAGCTGAGAGTTGGGGCGGAATGCAACATGTGTTTCTGCAGCCTTCCCCTCCTCTGCGCCATACAAAATACCCCAGCCTTTGCGCTGGCATACATTTTCATGCCAGCGCAAATGCTGGGGATCCCTATTGAGCCTGTTGGCTTTCTCCATAGGGATCCATTGTAAACGCTGCCTTCCATGCTCGCATGGCAGGCACCTTTTACAATTAAATGCTGCTTACCATGCATGCATGGTAGGCAGCATTTACAATAAAAATAAAACACTGCCTGACATGAGAGCACAATAGGCACTGTTTACTCATTTGCAGGCCGGGTGCAAATGTGTAGGGCAAAATGCGGAATAGACACGTTTTTTCTGTGTAATTGCAAACTAGTGTAAAATGGGAAGTCAAAGTAGAAAATATGTGAATGCAATTCTGGATTGTGAACAGATGACTTAGAGCAGTGGTTTTCAAACTTCTTTGGCCTGCCCCCCGTGCAAATGTTGGGCATGCCATGCCCCCCCAAAAATGCCAAATGGACAATATATATAAATGGCTATGTACTATTGCGCCATCACCACACCCTAGTCCCTGGGCTCCCCCACCTGCTCCCATCACAGTCGCTGGGCTCCCTCATCCCACTCTTACCCAGTCCCTGGGCTCTCCCCACCCCATCACAGACACCAGACCCTCCCCACCCTGCTCCCACCACTATCCCAGTGCTCCCGCCCATCCTGCTCCCACCACAGTCCTTGGGCTCCCCCACTCCGTTCCCAACACAGTCCGAGGGCCAATGGGAGCTGGCGAATTTATTTTAATGGAGGGGCATAAATAATTCCCACAAAAATGCCATAGCGACCGAGCTCAGCGAGGGAGCCCAAACTAATCAATGGGAGTTCTGGGGCTACAACCCTGCTTCCCCCCTCTACCCTCACTTGCCAAAATCAGCTCAACGGACCAAAGCAAACACACCCACACATACACACACCAATCACTATCATTCATGCAAGCACCCATCCCCATACATTCACTCATAACACACGCATAAATACACATATTTAAATAAAAAATAAATGAAAATAAACGTACCTTATGCAGGGGCCTGCGCATGGGTGTTGAAATGCCCTGCTATAGGTTACCCTGTCCGTATGTGTGAGGAGGCGCAGGAGCTCCTTCTCGCACATACAGACATGCAGTGCCCCTGCCAGCATATCCAATGAGCTATGCAAGGCTGGCAAAGCAAAACACCACCAACCTTGCATGGCTCAGTGAGTTTGTGCGGCTGGGGAACTGAACTGTCAAAGGGAAACATTGTTTCGCTTTGACATTTCAGCCAGCCCAGGAGCACTCCCTCAACTGGAAAAAGCAGCTGAGGGAGTGCTCAGAATTTCACTGGGCTGGCTCCTCGGCTCCTCCATAATGGGTGAGGGGGCCATTGGGTGGATGCCCCTTTGCCCATTATGGATGAGCCGCCAGGCTAAGCAGCTAGTAGCTTTGACCATTGTTGCTGAATTAATATTCTTTAAATAACACAATTTGCTTACATTTTAACAAAAACCACCCCATGGGTACTATTCAGGCAGCCTGTGACTGCAGGGTGCTTTTTCATTGGTGCCTGAGACACTATTATGGTCCAGTCCAACTATGTGAGCCGCCCCTGCCCATTTCCTCCAATATATAAAAAAATAATAATAATTGCAACGTATTTTTTTTCTCTTTTTTTTTTTTACACACTTCATGCTGGGCTCTCGCGGCACCGCTGGGAGGCGGCCACACCCCACTGGTTGGGGGCGCGCACCACAGTTTGAAGACCTCTGACTTAGAGTGATATAGTTTCTCCGAACACCTGTATCTTGGTGATATTAATCAGGATGGGAGACCTATGGAAAAACACTGGGGATCCTTGGCCCTTGTAAACAAGACCCATATTTAAGGGATTTATTGTCCTCATCAAAGGTCACCGCCAGACATAACTCATGGAAATCTCTAACACTTTTGATGGAACCAAAACAATGGAATGCTGTCCATGAACCTGGTAATATGCCTGAACACCAGAGAGTGGGATAGACTATTCCTATCTTCAAAAAGGGAGAAATATTATTATATTGAAATGATAAACCAATTTTGATTTTGAATTCTCAGAGTAAACTTTTTTCCAAATGCTGAATTATCTGAATGACTGGGTTTATCAAAATGGCAGTTTCCACACCCAGAATTCGGCAGTGAGACCTTACCAGTGGAGCAATGCCTTGTCCTTAATATTTTTAGAAAGGTAGTACAAGGAGTAGAAATGAAACAGATTTTAGCACCCAGCAGGGTGTGGTCATGGAGGTTCCCAAATAATCAGAAATTTCGGAAGGCGGGCCATACCTCATTGTACTCATTGGCCACATTCTGAGCCTCATTAGAAGTGAGAGGTCACCATCTTCCCTTTTGGGCAGGAAAACTCTTGCATCCTCTGCCCAATTCTCTTCACCCCCTCTCCATTTACATCTCCCCCACACACTCCCGTTACCATCCGAAACCGAGCCCTACTCAGCAGGAACCCACTTGTCTCTCACCAAAGGAAACACTCACTGTGGCAATGGAAAGGGAGAAGAAATTATAGTTCCATTCTCCCTGTGTCCATGGTGGCCATTTTGGTTTTTATTTTTCTTTTTTGTTGAGAAACTGCAACCGCTCTGCTTCTCAACTTTAAAAGAAAACGCTATTAACAACCTGGATATCATTCCAGGGACATAATAACAACAACCCTCCATGGGAGGGCATTACCCGTCAGGGCCCACGTTAAGGTAACTCGAGCATCGGCCATTACCTCAGTTGTAATGCCCTCCCATGTTGGGGTGTATTGCTTATGTATGCCTGTTTTGTGGACTTCAGATCAGCATTTGACAAAATATGCAGGGCATCAATCTGGAAGACATTGGTGTCCTGGGGCAATCTGCCAGGTGTATTAATTCTTTGAGCAAGATTAGAAATCTCAGAGGTGGGACAGTACCTTCTCATATTAGAAAAGAAAGAGGGGACTATACAGCATTAAATCAAGGTACATGCATATCTGAACATTCTTGTCACCATGCTGCCATAATCTATGGCCAGAGACAGGCCACGGAAGGCACAGGAGTTTGGACCCAGAACTTTACAATCCAAGATGGTAGTTTCTGTGATGGGGTCAGCATAGCATTTCTATATGTCAGATCAATCACTTCCCAGTTCGGCGCGAAAGCGATAGCTGAAGGTTTGCGCCTTCCATTTTCCTAGTGCCTGCACATTTGTTTTACAGGTCCTCCCTGTACTCATTGGTCTTCACTAGCCTGCTCCCTGGTAGGTTTCTGGAACCTCCTTTTGGTTTTCTCTCTGGCTGCGCATCAGCAGTCTCTGGCTGGGTTTGTCTCCTGAGACCTCCCCATGGGGGAGGTTGAAGGGCTAACCAAGGATAGAGACTTCTTCGTCCTAGTTCCATCTTGTAACAAAAAGGAAGAGACAATTTGTTCACCATCTGTAATGATAACATTATTTGTATAATGTTATCAGTACGGAGGGAAAAAGGGCAGGGGGGAGCATTCAAAACATTAAAAGTTGGGTAAAAGTTATGAGAATGCACATGTTATCATTTATTTGAAGCATTGAAGCAGTTGATATTCATGAACCATGAGTTGACATATTGTGAAAAGAGATATTCAGTAAAAATGACCATTTAACATTGTGTTCGAATCTATCATTAAGATGCTTTGCCATACAGTGTTCTAATCTGTGAATATGACATACATTGTGCCACCAACCCTTGACAGATTTTTATGTTTTTAGAGACTTTCCAGTTCGCCGGGATGAGTTTAATGAATCTAAGTGATTTGCTCGTGGATGAAAGGACTGCGGGCAAATTGTTTGCATGAGAAAGGCGCAAACTACCAAAGGTTTGCACCTTTCTCATGCGAACACACATACATTCTCACGCACACAAAACACACAACACACCCATAACACCCCCCCACCCACACCCTCAGCACACCCACAACATAAACAAACCCCACTTACCTTGTCTTCACGCTGGGTTCCTGCAGCGCCAGTTCCCTTTCACTTCCGTGATCGGGAACCGGCGCTGCAGGGTCCTTTTCTTTTCTTTTTTTTGTAACGGAAGGCTGCGGCGGTGTCCCCTGCGGCTCCCGCTCACTATGCAATAAAGTATAGTGAGCAGGGGTTGTGGGGGACACCCCCGCAGCTCCTGTTTTTTAAATATTTTTTATTTTCTTTTTTTAAACAGGAGGCTGTGGGGGTGTCCACCCCAACCCCCGCTCACTATACCATGAAGTATAGTGAGCGGGACGAAGCGGGGGACACCCCTGCAGCCCCCCTTTTTTAAAAATAATTTTATAATGCTACCACCAAAGGTTTGAACTTTTGTTGTTCGAACCTTTGGTGGTAGCAATTGTAGAACTTTTGGTCAATGCGACTATTTATTTTCAGTAATTTCATCCTAAACCAAGTTTAATAGTGACTGCAATAAATAAGTCATGGGCACCATAAGCGGGGTGTGGTTTTTCCCCTTTCAAGGGCTATACTCCCCAGGAGTATGTTTGAGAATGTCAGGGGAGGATTGACTTTAAATATGATGTTCAGGAGAGACCATACCTCACGCCAGAATGATTGAACAAGGGGGCACTGAAAGAACATATGACTGTAGGATCCACAGATATTACCACAAGTCCAATAGTTTCCATTGGGGGTATAAAGACCCTGTGAAGAAAGAAAAATAGATTTTGCGATATGTTGGCAGCTGTGGAGACCGTGTTGACCTTAGTCCAGAGTAATTCCAAGGTTTTGTCATCAAACCTCTTTCCACAATCTGTTTCCAAATGGACTTGGATAAACCATCTATCAGTTGGAGAGTCTTTGGTGCCTAATCATTTATAGAATTGGGCCGCTTTGATATAGGGAGTGGAGGTCATGAACAGGATTCTTGTACGGTTGGAAGTGAGCTCGTTCTGAGTGAAATGATGAAAGCTATTAAAGCAAGCATTAACTAATTTATTATAAAAGCTAAAGTCTGAGGAGGGTAAGGAGAATCTTTTTTTCAGATCTGGGAAGGATTCCCAGCCAGTAGTGTGATACATTTGATGAATACATCTAATACCTTTACTGATCCAGGACTTCCTATAAAGTGACTTGTTATTAAATGTAATATGTTTGTTTTTCCATAGAAATGGTGAGAATTTGAGAGTCAGCGAACAAGTAGGTTGGAAGAGAAAGGTTCTGAGGGCAGAAACTGCCGCCCTGATCGGGTTTTTAAGTTTAGAAGATAAAGATCCAAAGATATAGACCAAATCTTGGGTTTTGATAGGTGTGGTTAATTCCCTTTCAAGAACAAACCAGGAAGGGAGGTCCTCGGTTTCAGTGGAGGTAAGCCCAATGCAAGTTTGTTTAATTAGGGATGCATCATGGTACTGTTTGAAGTCTGGTAACTTGACACTGCCATGTTTAAAGGGGAATCTAAGCTTGCTGACAGCAATTGTTTTATTTTTGCCAATGCCCCATACGAAATTGAGTAGGATAGAGTTGATAGCAGAGAAGAAGGATATGGGGAGTGGAATAGGGAGCATTTGTAAGTAATAGAGAATGATGGGTGAAAGCATCATCTTGATAGTTTCAAGACGCCCTCACCAAGAGAGATATAAGGGAGACCAAAGAGAGGTAAGTACTTTGAGATTAAGGAGAAGAGATGAAGAGTTTAATTTTATGGTATCCCAAATGGAAGAGCTATAGAGTAGACCCAGATATTAAAGTGAATTGTCACACCATTTAAAGCCAGACATATCAATTTCATGCTTGAGGCAGAATGAGTTAAGAGGTAAGATCTCTGATTTGTCCTTATTTAATTTATAACCAGAGGCTAAAGAGAAATCATTTAGCACTGATAATGGGCATTGAATATGATTTGTGGGTTTATTAAGAGAATACGAATATCATTGGCGTATGCTGCAATCTTAAATTCTTGTTTACCACAAGTTACACCTTGAATCTGAGTATCAGTTCTTATGCATTGTAACAAAGGATCAAGAGATAAAACATATAAAATGGGTGAAAGTGGGCAGCCCTGTCTTGTGCCCTTTTAAGGGGGAAGAAGGATGATGATTGACCATAAATAAAGATAGAGGATTTGGGATTGGAGTATAGAAGTTTGACCAGCGAGATAAAGCCCTCTCCACAGCCATGCCAGCGTAAAGATTGGAACAAGAATTCCCAGCCCACCTGATCAAAACCTTTTTCAGCATCAAGCCCTATGGCGGCATAACCTTGTTCATTTGTTTTGTTTTTAGCTATAAGATGAATGGCATCCAGTAAGAGACTTGCATTTGAAGAGCTGTTTCTCCCTTTTACATAGCCAACATGATCTGCTTTAATTAATTTGGGGAGGTAATGTTACATTCTGTTAGCAAGTATCCTTGCAAATATCTTACATTCAAGGTTTATTCGGGAAATGGGCCTGTAGTGTTTAGGAAGGTCAGGATCTTTTAGAGCTTTGGGAAAAAGAATTAAGGTGGCTTCAGCAAATGACCCAGATGAAGAGTTTTTGTTAGCGAATAAGGTGAATTGAGTTTAGGGGATAGAATATTGGAAAAGCAATGAAAGAACTCAGGAGATAGGCCATCAGGACCTTACCTGTCTTGAGATCTTTAGTTGCCTGAATGATTTCTTGGGTGGATATTTCACGCTCAAGGCTGCTGAGATCTACCTGGGGATAGGAGTCTCTCTTAATGTTTTGGAAGAAAGAGAGCAGGTTGTCAGGAGTGATGGGGGTGTCTGATGAGTAAAAGGTATTGAAAACCTATGGAATGCCAATAGAGTTAGTAACAGTAGTGCCCATACTGTTTTAATATGTGAGATGAAGGTTTTCTCTTTGCGTGAATTGAAATAATAAGCAAGAGCTTTCCCTGGTTTATTAGAGGTTTGGTATATTTTGGTTTTTAATTTTAATATGGTGTTAGATGCAAGTTCTGTACATTTATTATTAATTTGCATATGTAAGGATAAAGCATGACAAAGTTTTGACTAAGATGGGAATTGGTAGTATATTTTCACAGTTTGAGAGAGTTCCAGAAATAATTCATCCAATACCTTTTTGTGTTCTTTCTTCTTTCTACTATTGTACTGAATGACATGTCCTCTCAGTGCAGCTTTAAAAGAGTCCCAATTGTTACCCGTAGAGGTATTTTCATCTTTATTGTCAAAAAAGAACTGCTGCTGAAAACTGGTAATAAATAGATTGTCTGGTAATAGTAATTTATTGAAGCGTCATCTGCTGAAAGTGTTTGCAAATATTAAGAAAATCAAAGGTGGTAAAAACAGGGGCGTGATCAGAGATAACAATGTTGGCAATACAAGAATCAAGAATAATGAGTGACAGTGACTTGGTAACAAATATATAATCTAGACATGAGAGGGAATCATGGGGGAGTGAGTGAAAGGTGAAGTCAAAGTCTGTGGAGTGTGAGAGTCTCCACTTATAAGGCAAACCAGTCTCTGAGATGCAGCGGAAAATGCGTCATGAGACTTGGAGCTTTGTAAGACACACTTCGATCTCCTGTCCATGAATGGCTCAAGAATATTATTAAGGTCACCACAGAACACTAGAATAGTGAGATCAGATTGTAAAAGGTTTTGTTTTCACTGAGTCCCAGAAATGGAGATCTGGCACTGTGGGACCATATATATTCCTAATAGATATAACATTAGCCCCAATCTGTAGCTTAACCCACACCCACCTACCATTGTTTGTCGATATTTTGATTAATAATTTTGTAGGGGACGTTTTTACTATTGAGTATGGCCAATGTGCATCATAGTTCTACTAAATACTAACTGTTTTCGGCTTGGTGGGCCTGTTTCAGTTCCGGCCACACAGGATCAATTGAGATCCTTACAAACAATTCACAAGGCGATTGTATTGACATGTAAAATGGAAAAGAAAGCAATGTATAAAGGATTTGCCGAGCAGAAGCATTCTGTGGATCCAGCATTTAATCAAGAATATTTTGTGTGGTTTTCTACTAAATTTCTAAAGGTACTAGTATTTAATTCTATATTTTCTCTATAGTTTTGCCAAGCCTTTCATCATCTCTAAGGTGGTTAGCCCTGTTGTTGTGAAATTACAGTTATTTGCAGAGTGGCATACTCACCCAGTGTTCCCTGTTTCCGTAGTGAAGTCAGATATTCAGAATTGCAAGGGCATCAACCACATCTAACTCCACTCTTGTGGTTTACCAATGCACCCCTGATTTTGAGATGCATTGTAGAGGTGCAGGTGGATGTGTTTTCCCTAGCTCCCGCCGCCTACCTCCGTCATATTGGAACAGCAGAAGAGCTCTATGTGGGACCACGTGTGTTGTCCCTATACTGCATTGTGTGTATGAGAGACAATATGCACTCAGGCAACCATACCAAATGTACCCTTGTACTGAAAGTGTGGAAGGATGTCAGCATGTACCACTGTGCATCATGGAGCGCTGAGCAGAATCTGATGTGGGCAGAGTGATGTCATGAAGAAGACATACCAGGACATACTGAAACGATATGAAAATAGTTAAGAGTAACAATGTAACTGAAGTGACAAGTGAAACATGTACGAAATGATAAAGTAATCATATATACAAAGAGGAAGAAGTAACTTGCTGACCAATAAGTGTAAATATGCAATAACATAAGGTAGATGAGACATATAGAAGCTTGCTATGAGGAAAATATAACGTGGCGAGGATGGCCATAATAGGAAGATGGACGTTGGCTCGTGTTAAGACTCAATCCAGCTATCTCAGAGACAGACCAGGGATGCAGAGTCAGGAGATGTTGAAGAAATAGCTTTGTGTGCAAAATAAAGAGGAGTCTATGTTGGCCTGCAATCAAGGGTGCTATTTTAAGGAATAATTGCAAGGCACAAGGGGAGTCAGACGTATAAGCCATGTATGTAAGACATATTTCTCTTAGATTAAAGAAGAAGACAATATTTGCAAGAGCCAAGTATTGGACAATTAACAGTGGATAAGGTCTATACAAGATAGAGTGAGAAAGTCTCTAAAGGCCAAGAGGAGCAAGAACACCCAGTATAAGTACATGAAATAGCAGTAAATAGGTGGTCAAAATGGACACATTTGCGGTCTCCTCACACGTGATTCCCAATTCGAAAAAACAAGGGCTATTCATTTAGCTTCAGATGAAGATAGTGAGGTGTTTACACTTGCTCAAATGCCCCAGAACAGAGAGAAGAATACAAGGTCAACTAAAGACAGGACACTTTGGTTTATGGCCGGACTGATGAGAGGTGATGGATTAATTGGGAAAGTGGGGAGTTATCTAACTGATGTGACTCAAGCACCTGGGGTTTGTTTCGCTTACTTGCTGCTAACGACCCAAAAGGCCAAGGTTGGGTGAGAATGCCAACCAATTAGAGGGTATATGAGGTAAAATGCTAGACAATGTTGCAGAGACCAATCCGCTGCCATTGTCTCAGCTATAATCAGTATTATACATATTTAAAGGTAGTTTGAGGTGTTCATTATAGATAAAGGGCAGCCAATGAAGTATTAACCGCTATGTATACCATAGGTACATATGTTCCCTTAACCAACCCTTGTCTTCAATAGGTTTTTAAGTTTGCCACATAGGATGACATTGTAGATGATGCATATTGGGGTATATAACTTCTGTATAATCAAGTTTGTGTGTGAGTGTGTGAGTGTGCAAGCATCAGTCTGTTGTTCGCTAGTTTCCCCTACTTTATTAAATTGAAAATAAAATAGTATTTTGCCATATTTTCTGAGTCTGTCTGGCTATCTGTTTTGAGATCTTTATTGGTAATTCCATCTAGAACAAGAGATGCTTGAAGGTGCTAGAACAGAGCAGTCTATTTTAGATTCCAGTCTGCTGTGGGGCAGTTGCAATATCATATTTATTCATTTATTTATTTTAGTTCAAACTTAGCCCGTGAGCAGTAAAGCACTTTTCAAAAGAAGAGCTCCAGCATTAGGCTTGACATTTCATTCAGTTGCACAGTACTGTTGGTGGGGTGAGAGTGGGATTTTTATTTCTCTGGCAGGTGATGTTGAAGGGGCCATGTTTTTAGTGTTTTGCAGAACTAGAGGAAGGTTGGGGCATTTTATTGCTTTGCTAAGATTGACTTCAAGATGACTGGGATGTGGCAGGAGAAGTACTGCTTGTGAGTCTTCGCTTTATGGGTTAGCTTAGACTCTGAGCTTTTGATAGTTTAGCTACGTGAGGCATGGGAGCCTTCAAAGATGTGGAGTGCAGAGTTTAGCTTCCAACTATGTTGTTATTCTGTTCGTTCAAGTTGATACATGTAGTTTTGAAGATGATTTGAGATTTGTGGGGAGGGGGAGCCAGTGAACCTTGTGTAGTATAGTAGTGGATGTAATTGAATTTGTGGGCACCTGTAATAAGGTGGTCTGCAGTGTGGTTAGTTTCTTTGAGTGGTGGTAGGTGTACAACTGGAAGCCCAGTAAGTATGATGTTTCCCCCATTGATGTGAGAGATCACAAGGGTTTGGACCACCATGCAGAAATCATGTGGGCGGATGAATGGATTGGTTTTGTGAAGAGTGTTGATCTGTAGCCACGCAGTTTGCACCTTTTTGGCTATTTGCTTTTGGAAGGGCATGTTACTGTAAACAATGAAGTCCAGGGATTTGGCTGGGCTTTACATCTGCTGGGTGAATCCTTCTAGGCACACATTGTCCAGCCATTGTTGCAGAAGCTGTTGTTTGGCGGGGGACCAATGAGGATGAATTCAGTCTTGATGGGTTTCAGTTTGAGGTAGGCATTTGACATCCATGTTTAAATGGTAGCCAAGCATTTGGGGAGGTGAACGATGTCCATGGGGCCACTCACCTTAAGGTACAGTTTGTTGTCAGCATACTGAAGCGTGGCTATGTTGCGGTCATTTAGGAGAGCCCCAAATGGTTCCATTCCTAGATTCAAGGGTAACAGCAGTTGTTGACGCAGTAGAATTAATTGAAGGAGAATTCCTCAAATATTTTGGATCAGGTTTTGCCCCAAATATATGTGGCAGTGGGTTTAGGTGAATAAAAAATGCAGGGGTGTTAAAGGGGCAAGGGATGAGGGCCCCACGCAAATAATTGCAGCAAAATCGATCAGTATTATTTGCAATTAATTATTTTTGATAACATCACATAGAACCGATTCAAGAGGATTGGGTAGAGGATAGAACCTTGTGGGACTCCACACATGACTGCAAGTTGGTTGGATATAGATAAGTCTGCCTTTATGGCCTGGTGTCTGCTGGATAGGAAGGAAGTGAACCTTTTTAGGACTGTTCCGGAGAAGCCCATCCTGTCAGTGAAGAGAGGGAGGATTGTTAAATAGT
Organism: Ambystoma mexicanum; assembly: GCF_040938575.1. NCBI lineage: Eukaryota > Metazoa > Chordata > Amphibia > Caudata > Ambystomatidae > Ambystoma > Ambystoma mexicanum. The sequence continues at coordinate 513,527,128 of NC_090939.1, forward strand.
TAACTGTTTCAAAGGCAGCTCAGAGGTCTATGAGGTTTAAGACGCATGTATCCACTGTGTCACTGATTTGCAGTGTATTGTTGGTGCTGTATTTGGTTTCAAAGCCGGGCTGGAGATTACAGAAGAGGGCAAGCTGGTCGATTTTGCCAAGTAGCTCAGTTGAAATGACTTTCTCAGTAAGCTTCCACTTCCAGATGAACAGGAGGCATCTGATGGGTATCTAGTTGGGAGGGTCATCTGTATTAAGTGAGTTTTTTTTTTAGAAGGGGTCAATGAGACCTGTCATTAACATGTCTGGTTATGCACCTTCCTTGAAGGAGGCATTAACAACAACAAGGAGTGTGTTGAGCGATGAGTCAATGAGATGTTTATGAGTGAGGATGAGAGAAAGTTGTCTGTGTAAATTGTAGGTTTAATGGAAGAGAGTGTGTCTGAGAGATCTGTGAGAGGACGGTGAAATTAGTCCAGGATGGAGTAGTGCTCATGGATGGGAGGGGGTTAGCGCAATTCCATTGGGGTTTGAGGCTTCAACGAGACCTCTGAACTTATCAACTTTGTTAATGAAGAACTTGTTGATTCCATCACATTTCCCTTTTGAAGCCAGATCCCCTTGGACAGGACTAGGCTTCACGCAAAGGGTCAATATGCCTACACATTCTAAAGCAAGAACCCTAGAATGGGAGGATGACCTTAACTGGGAGACTGAAATTACCTCTATCGAACCTTACCCATGGACAGACCATCATTTACTAGCCTTCACTAGCCAAGACAGCCTACTACCTATCATGACTAACTTTCTGGCTCCTCCAATTCTTACTACAAATAAATGAAACATTACAGTGGATAACTTAATGCCACTTCTCCACCCAATTACCAACCCCTCGCCTATTAGTGCTGACCTGGCAGTCGTACTACACTTATATAACTCTACTATTAGCAATGCCATAGAAAACATTGCTCCCTTACAAATGTGCAAATGCATACCAATAACATACCTTAACTCATGGTTCACACAGAATCTCAAAACCCTATGGACTGAAAAAAGGAGAATTGAATCCCTCTAGAAAAACCAACCTACAGACGCAAACATAGATAATCTTTTGAAAATTACAGCTAAATACAAAGCGTAAATCCTCCAAACCAAATGTGAGACATATAATGACAGAATTAACAAAGCTAGTTCTAGTACTAAAGAACTCTTCATCACCCTAAGAGAGTTGGAATCCCCTATTCCACCAACTGACATGTGCACCAAGGACAGATCTTGGTGTACAAATATACAAAATGCATTGTCCAATCAAATCTCACTTCTTTGAGACAAAATAGAAGCATAAACCAACCTACAGACGCAAACATAGATAATCTTTTGAAAATTACAGCTAAATACAAAGCGGAAATCCTCCAAACCAAATGTGAGACATATAATGACAGAATTAACAAAGCTAGTTCTAGTACTAAAGAACTCTTCATCACCCTAAGAGAGTTGGAATCCCCTATTCCACCAACTGACATGTGCACCAAGGACAGATCTTGGTGTACAAATATACAAAATGCATTGTCCAATCAAATCTCACTTCTTTGAGACAAAATAGAAGCATAAAAACGTAACCTTCCTCATCCCTTTACCTCACAGAGACACCAATTAGACTCTACTAAACCCCCTATGCGATTCAAATTTGCTAAAGTTTCCATCCAGGAAGTGGAAGACATCATAGCCTTGCTTAAACCATGTAGATGTCAGGGCGATATCTCACCCTGCATCTATAATTAAAGATGCAGCCAGAGACCTAGCACCGTTCATCACCACCCAAATAAGCTCCTCATTTAAAACTTTCACTGTACCTACTAATCTCAAGGACACCTGGGTCCGTCCGCTTTTAAAGAAACCTAACCTTGACCCTAACATCCTGACCAACTACATACCTATAACAACAGTCCTGTTCCTGTTACAAATTATTGACAAGGCAGTTTACCTCCATATTCAGACTTACCTAGAGACCAACAATCTCCTGGGACTCTGGCAGTCTGGCTTCAGACCCAAACACGGCACGGAGACGGCCTTAATTGATCTAAAAAAACAAATAGAAGAACTAAAGGACAAAGGGAAATTGCCCTTATTACTGTTACAAGACCTGTCCGCCGCCTTTGATTTGATGGATCGAAAAAGTTTTGTAATCACCTGTCTACAGCCGCCCACTTCTCTCTGGAAGCAATGGCCTGGATTCAATCCTTTTTGAATAATCGGTTGATGAGAGTCTTCTCTCCTTCTGCACCAGCGGAACCAGTACCCATACATGACATTACAGTGTCCAAAATACCTTCAGCTATCCCTCCACAATTACCTCCCCTCTCGAGCTCTTCGGTCCTCTACCTCCAACTCCCTCAGGGTCAGTCGTTTTTCAAAGAAACAAGCTGGGGGTAGATCTCTGTCTTCGACTGGGGCCTCCCTCTGGAACAGACTCCCTGCCACTCTAAAACTTGAGAAGAACCAGCTCCGGTTCCGGAAACACCTCAAGACCTTCCTCTTTTCTTCTACCTTGGCCCCCCCTCTCCCATGCTGATCTGTTCTCTCTTCGCACCATGCTCCTGGCCACCCTCTGTCCTCCGTGCCCAGGTACCTGCTCACCCTGCCACCCTCTCGCACTGCCTCTGTCACCCCTTGCACTGGGGTCTGTATCTGTACCCATACAGCCCCCCCTTTTTCTTCCTGCACTTATCACCCTACCCTGTCTGCTGCCTTAAACCTAGCACTTGCAAATGTCTGGCTGAACTACCACTGTTTGTTGCCTTTATTATTTATTTATTGTTATTTATCTGTTTCTCCTCTGCTTCGCATTTTCCACTTCTCCCCCTTCCATGCACTTTTCCCCTTCCCCTCTCCCATGCACTTGCACATTCTCTATGTCACTGGGCCTAGTAAGATCGCTGTTTTGTTCTCACCTGTTCAATATCAATACATGCAGAGTACCACAAGGCTCCTGTGTATCACCCACAATGTTCACTAAGCCTCTGTTTGATGACCTAGACAGTCTGGGTGTCACCTACACTAATTATGCAGATGACACACAGATTTGCATCCCTATGTCTGGCGACTATGACACAGACTTAGCCTTGGTTAATAAAATCTATCTCATTATTCAGACTTGGATGGCTTCTCATGGCCTCTGTCTAAATGATGAAAAGACAGAGCTCCTGCTCCTAGGATCACCTGCCAGACTTAACAAACTAAGTAATCAGTTCCAGTAATTTAACCTTGATGGTATTGAAATTAAAGTGGCTAAGGAAGTAAAAACGTTGGGCTTCTACCTAGACTCAGACTTGAATATGCACAGGCAAATCAACGCTACAGCATCAGTGACAGCATACACCTGCAAGTTAATCCGTGCCTGTAAACCTGTTTTACCTACAGCCAGCTGCGTTACCTGAGCGAGAGCATTAATCCTCTCAAAACTCTACTGTAATGCCCTCTATCTTGACTCAAGCAAACAGAATCTGAGCAAACTCCAAATAATGCAGAATAATGCTCTAAGAACTGCACTAGGCATTCCTCGAAGACAACACATCTCAGAGGTTAGACATAACAGTAACTGGCTTTCAATTAATGACAGGATACAGTTCAAAGCAGCTTCCCTTACTCACAAATACCTAAGTAACTCGGCCCCTAAATTCTTAATGGATACATTTGTTAAACACACTTCGACACGCCCTATCAGGACCCTACACTCGTTTTCTCTGAAAGTCCCTAGATACAAACTAAAGAACGTTTCATTCTGCCCTTTGCAGCCCCATTGTGTGCGCCTGAAGCATTTCCATCAGGTCCTGCTAATTTGGTGCTTGCCCGTATACGAGCCTGACTGTCCTCCTCAGACCCCATGGTCCTCCTCATGATTTCGATCTCACTGTCCTGCCTCCTAGGAAACTTTTTTACTGCATTGACTGAACGCCGCATTTGGGACACATGCACCGCCTACTTGACTTTATTCTTGCCTCTGCAGCTTCAAATTGTGTCAACATCTTCCACGCCCGCCTCCTTGCCGACTCTGCATACTTCGCCTTTTTTACCTGCCACTATTTCCCCTTGCTCTTTTCTCTGCCTGTCCTCACTGCATTATCCATGTTGTGATACTCGTGAATTATTTTTCTATGCACCGATTTATGTCCCTGCTAACTTACTTCTTCCCTCTTTCCACTGCTGGCTTACCTATTGTTTGTGCATTGTGGCAGCCGTTGCACTAGGATGTAGGCCTCCATTCTCCCCACGCCTACATTTTTGTTTAGCACTTGCAGGCTCAGAATTGTCTTTGGACTACAAGGAGTGATGTTCCTCGTGTGTTCCTTCCCCCTCACCTCTACCCCCTTTTCCCTACAGCTATGTGGTAGCACTTGCACATTCCAAATCGTCTCACTTCCGAGTCCGAATGTTTTTTTTGTTTTCTCCGCTCCGCCCCCTCTCATGCACTTCCCCTCCTCCCCCTTTTTCCCTTGGTTCGTGCTATAGCACTTGCACGTTCCAAATGTTTCAAGACCTTTTAAGAACGTTTTTTGTTTTAGTTTTATCCACTCTCCCTCTTCCTCTTCTTTTACCCCATCCCCCTTGTCTTGAGGCACCTTGAAACACAATACTTCTGTATAGTGTGCATTAGAAATAACCAGTAAATAATTAAACAAATAAATACGTTAAGCATTTGAGTTGCAAACTTGGTTATCATTATCATGCATTAAATGTCATGTAAAAGTAAATATCTCTCTATAAGAAAGTGAACGTATTTCCCATTGTTTAGCTTGCTCTGTTGTGTTGAATAGGAGGCTGCATCATAAAAGCTCCTCGTAGAGAGGATGTGTATTGTTGAATACAATCTTGGCAATACATTGCATTGTTGTTTGCCCGTTTACCTTTGAAGGCAGAATGTACATAATACCAGTAGTTATTGGCTGCACTCTGAAAATTCGGATTGGCTCAGGGGATGTCAATAATGATCTCCATGTGCTAACAATATGTGTGCTTTGGTACTGGAGCAAACAATACTCTCCAACAATGTATCCGGAAGACGTGCCAAAAAAACAGATGTTTCGCTGCTGGCTGGGCTGCTCGGGCCGGGCTTAAAAAATAAACACCATGGAACTAAAAATGAGAAGTGGAGAGGCAGTTGCTGACCTCAGTTTGTTCTGACCATCCTTTATTGGAGGCGTTATTTCGGTTGAGTCTTGCATGTTGGTTCACTAGCCTGCTTGGACCTGTCTCTGACTTGGTGCCTTTGCTTGGCAGCCCATTCTCTCATTATATCGATATTAATATAACAGTGCAGAGGTTCATGCAAAACAAAATTTAGTGAGAAAGCTTTTCAATCCTAGTCTAATGTAGAACCGTGTAGAGCAGTTTCCTGAGTCCAAGTTCCGTACACTAAAACGGTTTGTGAACAGGGTTGATATGATATGAATGTTTATTTATATAGAGCCTATACACAATGTGTTTCAAAGTGCTTCACGGCAAGGAAGGGAACAAGGGAAAATATAATGACATTCTTACAGGCCATGAACAACAAGAATGGGAAATTAACTATCGTACTCAGCATGGCGACACAGATAGGAAGGAATGGGAAACAAACCAGCGACTTCCGTACTAGGCCTGGCGACATTTTTGGTAGAGCTGGAATTTTACAAGAGACTATCCTACTAGGACTATTGTACAGCCCTGAATGCTTCACACAAAGTCACTAACAGTTCTTAAGTGGATCACACAGTGCCATTCATAGTTCTTGTGTGGGTACTCAAAGCACTGTACCCTTCAATGAGGTTGCAGGCTAATGTTTGCCTTCCAGTAAGGTGGTCACTCGGTTTCCAGTTGACAGGTGATTTCTTCACCATCTGTCCTGGGTGGATTTTCGGCTGCATTCAGGATTGTCACAACTCTCAGCCAAGGGCAGCATGCAAAGTTGTGATGAAGTCACTAGTCCAGGTTGAACAACAACCTATCAAAGGTGTTCACTCTCCTTTGTTAGATATCTCTTGTTTGTGCTCTCCCTCCTTCATTCTCTTTCTCCTGCCCTCTCTCTCTTTCACACATCCCCCCCGCCTCCAACTTATTCCTCACAGGTTTCCCTTCCTTCTTCTGATTGCTCTTTCCTCCTACAACCTTTCACTTGCTCTTCTTTCTTTGGGAGGGTCTGTTATGGGCTTCTTACCCACTCATCCATGCACATTCACTCCAATAATACTCAGAGCCTCTTCCAACGTTAACCTTCTTTATTCCCTGTTACATCCTAACTGCCCTTTTCCTTCCCTTGCCCCTCCCCCTTACGCCCTCCTCCCACCTCGGTGTATGTCCCTTCTCTTAAAGGGGCTGTGTCCCTTTTCTTTCACGCACAACACCTCCCCCGCACTTAACATGAAAGGTGGGATCACATTTGCTTGATGAGTCTCACTGGTCTCCTCACTGTTCTGTGGGGTCTGCCTGGGGACTCCCTGCTCTCGCCAATCGCTTCCACTTGGGGGTCTGCGGCGTCCTCATCTCCTGTTTCCTCAGCAGCTACCTCTGGTGCTTCTGGATCATTGAGATACAGCCTTTTGAAAAATGACGCATTCCTGGTGATATCTCCTGGTTCTCCAGTTGCGGTTATCATGGGTACTTTTATGGCTGTAATGATCCGAGGTTCTGGACTGTAGCAGGTGTCCGTTTTCTTTCTCTGCATTTGTCGTACTAGGACAGTTTGTCCTACTTCTAGCTGGGGGTCTATTGCCTTCCTCGTTTTGTTAGCCCATTCTTTGGCTTTCTTCTTCTTTTCGACATCTCGTTCCCTTATGGCTGTATCTTCTTCTGGTGTGTGGTCTTCCCACTGTGGAATGTGTGTTTGGGGTCGGTACCTCACCATTAGTTCAGCAGGTGGTTTTCCCGTCGCATCATGCTGGGTGTTCCTGTAACTTATGAGCATGCTGCAGATGGCTTGTGCTTGCAGTACTTGCTCAGCTAGGGCCTTCTGCCTGGTTAATTTAATGGTGGCCATAAACTGTTCAACCATTCCGTTGGCCTGGAGCCAGAGTGGTGTAACCTTCTGATGATGGAAACCAAGGTGGTCTGTGAGTTTGGCAAATTTGCGTCCTTGGAACGGGGATCCATTGTCTGTCTTGACAATGTTGGGGATGCCCCATTCACTCAATAGTTCATCTATGATGGGTGCCTTGTCTGAGAATGACGTTGACGGTGTTTGCTTGATGAAGGGGAACCTCGAGTATTCGTCGATGAGTACAAGCAGGTACCCTCCTTCTTCTAGAGGTCCATAGAAGTCCATTGCAACCTTTTGCCAGGGCCTCTCTGGAAGTGCTGTTGGTTGTAGTGGGTTCGGGGGTGATCCTTTTGCTGCTAGTTGGCAGGGTCTGTAGTGTGCCAGCATGTCTTCCACCACAGTGTCCATGTAGGGGAACCAGATGTGATTTCTTAGGCTCTTTTTTGTATTGTCGATTCCTCTGTGGCCCTCATGAGCTAGTGTTACTAGCGTCTTCCGTAGGTCTCTTGGAGCCACTAGTCTGCTTCCACGCAGCAGTATGCCTTGATCAGTGGCTACCAGTTCTCCGTGAATTTTGGCTTGTTGGTCTAGGTCTTTCTTGTCAGCCCCCTCCTCTCCGTTTCTTCTTTCCTGGCACTCTCTCTCCATTTGTTGGAGCAGGTGAGGCGTATGGCGGGTTTGGTTGACGGGTCGGCTCTGCTTCTTTCTGCAAATATGGCTGCTGATATTGTTGGTGGAATGGCGTTGGTGTACAGGTAGGAGATATATTCTTCGGCCTCATGTGCTAGGGCGTCATCGTTTTTCATCAGTGGGTGTCTGGACAGGTAGTCCGCTGGATTAGCCTCTCCTCCCAGTTTGTGGACAATCACGTAGTCATATTCTTGTAGTCTAATCCCCCAGCACTCAATTCGGGGAGGCATTTTTGTTTTGGGATTTCCAAATATTGAGAGGGGTGCTTGATGGTCTGTTAAGAGAGTGAATTTTCGGCCAATTACAAAGTGGTGAAACTTTTCGCAGGCCCATACTGCCGCAAGGCTTTCCCACTCGGCTTGAGAATAAGCCCTCTCTGTGTGGGATAGGGCGCGGCTGGCGTAGGCCACTACTGCATGTCTCGTGTTGTCCTTGGTGTCGTTTTATGCTAGGATGGCTCCGAGGGCAACTGGGCTGGCATCCACCGGGATGATGGTGTGCCACTCTGGATGGAAGTATGCTAGCTGGCGGTGGTTGGCGAGGTTCTCCTTTATGGTTGTGAATACCGCCTGGCAGCGCAGGTCCCAGAGGAATGGTTGGTCCTTTTTTAGGAGGATTCGAAGTGGATCAGTGGTCATGGAGTAATTTGGGAGGTAGTACGCACAGTATCCCACCATCCCTAGGAAGGAGCGCAGTTCTGCAGTTGTCGTGGGGGCCTGGAGATCAGTTATTGCATTTATCTTGTCTGGGTTGGCTTTTATGCCTTTGTCTGAGAATATATGTCCAAAGAATCTGAGGCTGGTCTTATTGATATCGCATTTGGGTCCGTTCAGGGTTAGTCCCGCTTTTTGGAGGATCTTGCAGACGAATGTGAGAGCTCTGTCGTGTTGTTCCTGGTCCCTCCCGAAAATCAAAATATCATTGCTATAGTCTAAAGCGTTCACTTCGGATGATATTAGGCATCTGATTTTCTCTTGGAAAATTTCTGCAGCGGACGTTATGCCGAAGTGGAGTCGTTTATATTGAAACAGCCCATCGTGCGGCGCGAAGGTGGTGATGGCTCTCGAGGCTGAGACAAGAACAAGATGGTGTTAGCTCTGATTGAGATCTAGTTTTTAGAAATGCTTTGCTTGGTTCAGCCTGATGAGCATGTCCTCTAGGCTTGGACCTGGGTGCCTCTCTCTTTGGATGGCAGTGTTGGGGATGCGCATATCGACGCATATGCTTAGGCGTCCATTGTCCTTGGGCACTATTGCAATGGGGAATACCCATGGTGTTGGTCCTTCTGCTCTTTCGATAATATAATTGAGGAGGAGGAGTTGAATCTCTTTTGATACTTGCGCCTGAAGGTGGAAGCCCATCTTGCGGGGGTGTTATGGCACTGGTGTAATCTTGGGGTTAATGTGCAGTTTGACAACAGAGTCTTTGAGCATACCCACTCCTTCAAACTGTTTGGGGAATTGAGCCTTGTGATCCTCTTTCGTGAGGGGTCGGCACGTTATTGACATGATGGCTCAGCGGTCTGAGGGGTGTCCCTTTATTACCTCAGATTGGTCGTATTGTAGGTCAATAAGTGTTAGTGCTCTGGCCGTTCGGTAGCTGAGGAGGCAGCGGCCTACGGAGGGACTCTTTATGACGTGAATTGTGGAGGTTACTGTGAGGTCGCGATGTGTGAGGTCACATTGGAATTGTCCTTTGGATGTCATAGGCAGAGCCGCTCCCCACTGGAAGATGTGTGTCTTGGATTTCCGCAGGGGGTAGAGGGTGGCAATGTCCTGGTATAGTTCTTCATTCATGACATTTACCGTCGCTCCGGTGTCAACAACAAATTGGTTCCTGGCGTCCCCCATCTGTATAGTAACTCTGGGAGCTGGCATGTCCTCAATGTCGACGCTAAGGAGTCGGACGTATTCCCTGTCGTATCTGTCCTGTAGGTATTGGGGAGGTTGAATCTCCTCTTGCTGATATCCTGGTGGGGAGATAGCGTATGGGTCTATGCCCACCGGGAAGGATAAGAAATGACTGTCTTGCTCGTGAGACGGCAGGGGGTCCCTCGCGTATCTTCTCTCTTGCGCTCGTATTTGCACTGGGTCACGTTGGCAGATGTCATAGAGCTCATGATCTCTCCTGTCAGGTTCAATTTGTAGTCCTTCCAGTGCTCTCACGGTGTTTGGGCATTGGTAGATGTTCCTGGGGGATGTTACCTCTCTTTCGACGGGACGTTGGTCATGTTGTTCTCTGTACATGTCTGGTGCACGATTGGCAGTCTGTTGGCGGGTTAAGTTCCCCTCGGGGAGTTGCTCCTTGCACATCACTTGAAAGTGGTTTTCCTGCCCGCATCGTATACATTGTTGGCCAATGGCAGGACATGGTCCTCTGTGAGGGTACTCAAACCCGCAGCGATAGCATTGTCGGTCACTCTGCATTTGTTGTGAGGAGTATCTGGGAGTTGATTTGTTCTGTGGGTTTGGGTATCGTGTGTAGGGACTTACGGCTGCGATGATGTCTCCTTTTTTTGGGTTTTCAATGGCCGCGGCCTGGACGTCAATTCTTGCGTAATACCCTGGCGAGGTTCAGTACTTCATTGAGAGAAAGAGGCTTTTTTAGAAGGCGTTTCCTGAACATCGAGGATATGCACCCTTCTATTATGCGCAGTCTGATTGCTTCGTCGTCGTTAAAGTTGGCGGAGTCGCACTTGGTGATTTTTCTTTGAAGGCGGATGACAAATTCCCTATTGATTCATGAGGGAGTTGGGCACATTGATTGAAAGTATATCGCTCATAGTCACGATTGGTTGTTATGACAAGTTTCTCGTTGATGGCTTCTAAAAGTTTCAGGTAGGTGGCGCAGTCTTGTAGAGGAATCGTGCGTATGATGTTTTTGATTTCTCTTCCTGCGATGTTGGTGAAGATGCTTATTATGTTAGTGGGTTCTTGTGTGTCAATGGCACCCACAAAGTCCTCAAATTCTTCGACCCATTCTTTCCTCCGCTGGCCCTGGTCGTGGTGTGGGTTGAGCGTGAATGGCATGGGCCTTCTCATTAGGCTGGCATGTGAGGAGGGACCTCCTGGTAATGGTGGCGGGGCATTGGCGTCGGCTGCGTCTGGAGCAGACATGGTGGCGCCGTTGAGTGTGACAAGATCTCCTTATAAGGATTAGGTGTTTCCTTGGTTTCAGTGGTCGATGAGGTGGTGTTGTGAGGTTTACCTCTGAACAATCAAAGCTCCTATGGTGGGTGGGTAGCACTGGGTGTCTGATGTGGGGCCCAGGCACCGTGGCATGAAGTGCGCAGTGCACAGGTGCGTGTGTGTACACTTTGGATGGTAGCTTCTTATTATCCTTGGTTGGGCAAGGTCGTCAATCGTGTTTTGATTAACTCTTTTTCATTTTTTTTTTTTTAATCAATGGAATGTCACAGAATGGGAGACACGGGTCCTGTATTTGTGGCTGTATGCCTGTACTGTTATTGCTGTCATGCAATGGGAGACACATGGTTCTAGGTCCGTGTCCTCCGTTTTCTTTCTCTTCCTCCCCGTCTCTGCCGGGACTCCTTACTTGATGGGGGATGCGTCCGCGGTGATTTGTTCTCTCGTTTTGTCCTTTCCCCCGCAGGTCTCCTCAAGCCTGTTCCGTTGTGGCAGGAGGCTGCTCCTTCCTTCCTCGAGCAGCGGTCACCGGGCTCCTGATACTGCAGCTCCGTCGCCGCAGGTTCTACGTCCTTCGTCTGACACACGGGCCCCTCACTTGGTGCTGGATGCCTTCCTTGCCGGGCTCACGGGCCCTCGTCAGCAGCAGGGCGCGCGGTCCTGTGTATACTGTTGGGCACACAGGCCCACAAACGTTGCTGGGCACATGGGCCCGCAAAATGTTGGGCGCACGGGCCCACATAATCTGCTGGGCGCATGGGCCCACCTGGCTTGCTGGGCACACAGGCCCACTAGTTCTGCTGGGCACACACGCCCACAAATGTTGCTGGGCACACAGGCCCACGTAATCTGCTGGGTGCACCGGCCCACCTGGTCTGCTGGGCACACGAGCCCATGAACACTGCTGGGCACACGGGCCCACGTAGTCCTATGCTGCTGGGCTCACGGGCCCTCCGATGCTGCCGTAGAGAGAGGGCTCGCCTCGGCCTCGTCGCCAGTTGTTATGGGCTTCTTACCCACTCATCCATGCGCATTCACTCCAATACACAGAGCCTCTTCCAACGTTAACCTTCTTTATTCCCTGTTACATCCTAACTGCCCTTTTCCATCCCTTGCCCCTCCCCCGTCTGCCATCCTCCCGCCATGGTGTATGTCCCTTCTCTTAAAGGGGCTGTGTCCCTTTTCTTTCACGTACAACAGGATCGGGGTCTTTCCGCAACCTGTGGGGGTTATGGTGCCCTGGTTTCCAAAGTCTCTCCAGACTCCTGCTACCTCTCGCTCCTTTGAGCTCTCCTGGAACTTATTTTCTGGACACAACTCTAAAAAGCACGGCTTTTTATTTCCTCTGCCAGGCTATGAAAACAGAGGCTTGTGTACACTGTCTGGCACCAGTGCCTACTTCCTTATTGGCCGAGGGTGTCATGTGGTCATCTGCCTTGGTGTTAATCCAAGTGAAGCTTTGTAGTACCTATATCAGTGTGTAGGGCTAAAAATAACCGCTGCTGTCTATTTTTAATTCATGGCACTGCGGTCTGAAATGTTTGCTGGGGGAATATATTTATTGCAGGTAAAATAGTTTAAAACTGTGTCATTTTGAATCCCTGGGGCCTTTTTGCTTCCCAATGAGGATGAACGGAGAAACAAACGTTTTCATTGTGTAAGCCCTGATGCTGAATTGGGTGCGGGGGGTGGGGCAGACGTTTTGTTGTTCCGGCTCAGCAGGGAAAGTGAGGCATTGTTAGTGCATGATAAGGGAGTTGGAGTGTATTTCCGTTTTCTCCAATCAGATGTGGGGTGTACTTCGCTTTGTTCGCTGTGGAGAGGGTCCAGTTCTCCATTTAAGGTGACAATATGGCTCCGGTAGGATTTGGGTTTTATGAGGCAACGTCTTCTCCTGGTACCTAATAGGGTTTTGGGACGTTGTGCCTTGGAATGTCCCGAGTCCAGATCCACAGTTTGTGTGTACTTCTCATCCTGTTCCCTGGATCTGGAAAAAACAGCTCAAATTTATTTGTTGTTTTTTTTTCCCTCAAAGTTTACCACCAAAATGTAGATAGTGGGTTGTGGTCGGGCAATATTTTTGGGGGTGGTGTTGGGGTGTTATGGGACATTCTCCCCCACATTCTGTGGTAAATAAATTAGAGTTAAAATGTAAAAAATACAAGACTATCGGCATCATTACGAGGTAGGAGGTAGCCATGGTGCTATTAGCACCATGGCTACCCCCTTACCTCATACTGGGTCCGGGTTCTCGGAATGGGTACTTACCGTGTCATTCCAACCTTGGAGGACCCGGTAAGTCCCCATTCTGAGAACCATTCCCCATTCCCATTTGAGCCCCCATAGGGATCAATGGGAATGGGGAAGTAGCTAATAACGGTGCCGCAATTTGCGGTACCGTTATTAGCTCTGAAGTCCCTTAGCGGGGCCCGTCCTTAACACCTGGTCAGACCAGGTGTTAAGGAAGGGACCCGCTAAGGGACCTCGGAATATGGAGGTAAGGGATTACCGGCACCAGCACCCTTACCGCTGCGGTAATCCCTTACCTCCTACCTCGTAATGAGGCCCAATTTCTTCAAGCAGTAGACATGAACCTGAATGGGACAGGTCTTTGTTCATATTAGAGTGGAGGGGGAAGGATTGACTGATCATCCATCTGGTCCCTGGGGAGTGTGAGGTACTGTGGGGTATCACCTGTATATTGCATTACAAAGTGGGCAACATCCCCTGGCCTAAAAACAGCAGAATACCTGCAGAGCAATGAGATTATTAAAGGCAAGTCCCTGAACGCTCACACTAGAGAGAATACAACCCACTAAGGAAGAAAGGCCCAAGTCGATATTGTAAGGATATCAAGTTTTAATTACATACACAGATGAGAGCAACAGCAAAGAACTCTGCTGCTAAGAATGTTATGCCGAAAAATGATACAAGGAGAATGTTATAAAGAAACACATCGTCATTAATGACATAAACATATAAAGTAAAGACCCGCTCGGCTGCATTGTGTACGCCTATAGATGATCCCCTTGCCCCATAAGGGGTGCCAGGTCATTGGGTCGAGCCCAGTGCATCCATCTTCCATCCCGTGGGTGTCGCAGAGATCATCTTCTTCTCACTGATGTAGGTCAAAGAACAAATTAACTACATTCCTAACACAATGCTATTTTATAATTATACTGTGCACCTGATAGGCTTAAGACTGGCTCAAAGGAGTTCTGGGGTACTCTAACCTCCACACACACATTACACTCACTCCCTTCCATGCCATCAAACTCCAAGGTCTCCGTCCTCATCTTTAATTTAATTTTGTCCCTCCCATCACCTTGCAATACACATCATGGAATTGTCGTTCAAAGACGTGCACTGTCTGTCCTCTTTGAACATTTCAGGACTTGATACTTTGGGGTTGGTGGTCAAAGGGCACCTGGTGCCATGGAATTCAGGGATCTTGAGGTTTAGTCAATTATATGGGCTATAACTCGTGCTCGCCTGGGGATGGGCCGGGTCATGTTTTGGCCAGTGTGAGATAACATGCACACCAGGCGCCGGTCTATGATTGCAGCCTTGTAGGGCACATTTCTTGCGGATCAAAAAACATCTTTGCAACACTGATAAAACAATGAATGAGCTTTATGGCGGTTGGGGGTGTGGGTTGTCCTCACGGGAACTCGGGCATGACTGGTGATTTACCTCCTCTCAAAATTAGGGCCTAGTGCATGAAAGGCTGCATTCACCGTGCAGGGCTTGTCTCCAAACTATGGTTTCTAACATCTACACAGACTGCACTAACATCTATACAAAATTGCAGTCTTGCTCGTGCCTTGGGCTATACTATGTGGATTAATTATATTGGAGTGGGTGGCCCATCATAGTGCTTTTAATGCCTCTCGCCTTACTCGAAAGCTCTTAGGGGGTTGGGAAACGGTTTCTCCCTTCCCAACATTCCCCCTTTCATTACTTCTACAGTAACACACTCTTTGATACCCCTGTGCTCCCAATGTCTCCTCTCTGCTTCCACGTATGGCTGTGTTCCCTTTATTTGTACCCACGCCCTGCATACTGAACGTTAACATTCCCCCCTACACTTGTATTGCTCAGGTGAGAAAGTCATATAGATGCATCACTCATCCCCCGCCAAGTCCACCCAAACCTGTGTATAACTCTCTATATCAGGTGGTGGAGTAATGAGAGTGTGGTATAGGTGATGATGGGGAGCATTTCATAATTAGGGCCATTTTGTGAGATGTCGATCTGTACTTCACTATTTTTTGTCTTGCAAGGTTCTTTTGAAAACCCCAACTGACACGATCATTCTTGCACTTTTGTGTGCCACATTGACACAGCATCGATGGCACAGTTGACAGGTGCAGAAAAAAACAAGAATCAACACGATGATGAGCACAAACATCCTCATTATCGCTCCGAGCCGTGACAGGCCCAGTCAAATGCCACGGTAAACCAGCCACTCTTCTGTACTCCTCGCCCCTTGTTTGTACAAAAACCCAGGCCATGGATGGCTGCAATGATGTGGGATAGTGACGCATTCTCTGCATCCTCTGGAGGCAGGAACGTGCAACAGGAATCACCAACATTTTTTGCAAACCCTGCCTTCCATTGCTGTTAACATGTCCAGCACATATTGGTTTTGCATCAGCATAAGTCTCAATGCACACAACTCAACCTTGATCACATTGAACTCATTCTCTGTATCGTGCGCAAGCTGGACCAGCTCCCAGCGCACGATCTGCTACCATTTGGCATTTGCTGCAGCCTGAACTCCCAGCAACAGTAGAGGTGCGAAAAAGAATTCTGCTGAGCTGAAAAGCCTATATTTTCTGATTTTTCTGTTACTTCAGCGAGCAATGTAGAAGAGTCTTTGAATATGTCATTAAATAATTTCATCCTCTTTAGTTGTTGGAACTGTCCTTTAACTGGAAGGATGCAGAGCTCTTGTGTGGACAACTGGTTTTTCTCTTCTTCTTTTGCCAGTTAGTTCCTCGGCAGGCAGTGTGCCCTCCTTCAGGTGTTCTTCTGGGATTACTAGTAGCACTGAGTGCAGCTTGGCTAGCGAACAACAGCCCCTCCATGATGGTGGGAGGTACAAGTAAGCTTGTTGGCCACAGACTCAGTAGTAATCCATTACAGGTGTCATTCCCTTCTTCATGTCTACAATCAGGAGAGTCTTATTGCAACGTTCGTTCGAGCCGACAAAAACTGTACCCTTGCTGCAAAAATACAGTCCATATACTTCTTCTATGTGCAATCGCACCAGCTTTTCCATTGTTGCAATCCAGGTCAGCTTTGTGATATGAACGGTCCATATTTGTGCACAGAAATTGTCCACTCGTGCTATCATGTCCTTATTATATGTCACCAGTCCTTCTGCCAGGCAAGGTAGTGTGGTGTCCTGCCATTTGTTATTGACATGTTTATGTCCTTTCACCATCAAATAGGGTAACTCCACACACTTGATGTTGTTTGTATTGTCGTTGCACTTCACAAGATCTGGACCCACCAATTGCAAAACAAGAGATAGAGAAAGAGAGAGACAGAAAAAGAGATAGAGAAAGAGAAAGAAAAAGAGCTTCTGAAAATAGAGCAATATGGAGCTAGCAGATGAGCTTCTGCCTGTCAACAGAGTGTGACACTGCACACGTATTGTTCCTGGACAGGCCAGTGAGGTAGATAGGGTGCAGCTACTACTGCCCCTCCTTTTAAGATAACTGAAGTGCTGACATGCTGTCTGGAGGTGCCCTGCAGACATTGGTGAGGTTGACCCCATATCTCAAGCCCTTTACCTCCACAGAGAGGGGAGTGCAAAACATCACCTTGTAGGGCCCGTGGAACCGAAGGGTGTTTCACTTACGCATCAAATAGCGAATGTATCCAACACCAGGCAGTAGTGATTGCATTATCCTTCACTCAGGATCTGTCGTCATCATGGTTATGTCCGGTGTGTCTGTCATCTCAATTCTTGGAGATGCAATCTGTCAAGAGACAGATTTAATTGCCTGTCTTGGTTTGGTCAAGTAATCTTTAAACTCATCACCAAACACTGCTGCAGCCCTATGTGTGTCAGAATCTCTTCTTACAAGGGATATGGGGGTGTGCATATGCCAACCAGTGACCACCTTGTGAGGTGACAAATGGTGGTCTTTGCTGGGCTATGTATGTAGACTGAAGAGGGCTAGGGGCAAGCAGAGCACCCAGTTCTTTTTCAACGTAGTATACAGTTTGGACAGTTTGCTTTTGAGGAGCCTGTTAATCCTCTCCACAATGCCATTGCCCTGTGGGTGGTAAATTGAATACATATGTTTAATTCACAGAATGGCCCAGTATGGTGAGGCAATGTGCCATGTAATGTCCGGAGTATCAACCATGTGCTTAAACCTTGACATGTGGTGCAATGTATGACCATTTCTGTGATGCTCTCCTGGATGTTCACCAGTCCTCCTGCATATCTGCTGTGATGTGCTGCTTTAAACTATGGGATGGATAGTGTAACTGTTCAAATGCTACTTCTAACAGTTCTTGGGGTATTACTGTCTTCCCGGAGCTCTCTTGGCTCCATAATAGATCCATTGGGGATTGCTTGAATCCCCTTCGTAGCTACAATGCCTTCTCTCTTTCTGGTGGAGTGATCACGATGTACTCAGCAGGCATTTTGTTTGGCAGATACACAGCCATTTGGGCTGCTGCATCGGCAGCTGTGTTGCCCATTGTCCATTGATATTTCATCTGTCCCATTAGTGTGGGCGGTGCAATTGATGAGAGCCCCAAAAAATGGCTGGGATAATGCTTCTATCAGTGTTTCTAGCAGTGCTGCATGCTGCACTGGAGATCCATCTGCCCTCCGAAATCCCCTCCTCTTCCAGCAGGATAGACCAGTATGCAAAGTTGTTGTGACGTACACTGAGTCTGTATATATTGTTACATGGCACCCTTGGGATGCTCTCAATGCTTCAATGAATGCTATGAGTTCCACTGCCTGCGCAGAATAAAGCATGGCCAATCTTTTCATTACCACCATCTCGTACTCCCCTTCCTAAAGTCGCACCACTGCTGCCCCTGTATGTCTTTGTCCATCAACCTGGTCAACTGTGGATGACCCATTCACAAAGAGTACCTCACCCTCCACCAATGTGCAATCTTTCCCTTTGGGGATGTCAAACTCCTCCCCCTCGTATGTGGCACAGCTGTGCACCGTCAGATTCTTGGCAGTGGGCATAACTGTTGGGAAGGTGGCAGGATTTACGGTTTTGCATCTAACCACATGAATGAATGGGGCTTTGAAATAATAATCTCGTACACCAAAAATCTATGTGTGGTCAGAGTGGACTTGGATGGCAAATAGGGAGGGTTCCACATTCAATGTAACTGAACACCCCATTACAATAGTAGAACATTTTTCAATGGCAAATTTAGCAGTTGCAAAGACTTGTTCGCATTTGAACTGCCCTTGCAGCACTGAATCCATTGTGTCGCTGTAATAGGCCAATGGTTTATGGCCCATAGTGTTCTTTTGTGTCAACACTACGGTCATAAACTGGCTATCTGAATGTGAGAACAAGTAAAATTCCTGTGTGTAGTCTGGGGTGGCCAGTACAGATGCTGAAATAATCATTAGATTGTCAATTTGTTTGATCATATCTGCAGTCCACAGTAACTTATGATAATTAGTTTTTTGTGCAGTCTTGCAGTCTTGCTTGCGCATTGGGCAGTACTATGTGGGTTAATTGTATTGGGGTGGGGTCCTACCACTGCTCGCGGCGCAGCCTGTACTATGTGGGTTCATCATATTGGGGTGGAGTCCTATCACTGTCCACCCTGCCCCCTGGCTCATCATAGTGCTTTGAATGCCTCTCGCCTTACTCTAAAATGCTTAGGGAGTTGGGACGGAGTCTGTCCCCTTCCCAACACTATTTTATCCGCAGGTATATGCTATGCTCAAGTAATCCAAACTTTAACAATTATTACCTGGTTTTCAACCTATCCATTTTTAGTTTTTGATGTCCATGTTCTCATAATAACATTCACTTTCAACAGTGTTCATTCAAAAATGTTGTCCACAACATGTACATGTTTCGATCTGAGTGTATCATCCTCAGGCGGCTAAAATAAAACTAAAGAAAAATCAAAAGAACACAAATGTCTCTTAGTTGCAGAATTTCCCCAGCACTATCATAATGTCCAAATAAACCCACATATACTGGAATTAACAGTACTTTTAATGCAATGTCACTGGTCAACCAAAGCAAATTTGTCAAGCTTCTGAGGTTTGCAAAATCCCACATTTTATTTTTACATCAGTATAAATCATACAAAAAGTAATTCACATTAATCACCTCATGTTTAGGTGAAATGTAAAGAAGTACCCGCATCCATAATACACAGTCCAAACTGTGGACACTTAGTATGACTACACCAACCACATATATGAACAATTGTTGGTCTAGAGCCTGAATACAATATATCAACCATACTTCAACATGCACTAAAATTAGTTCATACTTACTCTCGGATGTGTGTGGTACAGTGGAATGTCCACTATCCCAAACATGCAATAAAGAACAGTACAAGTTGTCATGAAAGGCAACCACAAAATGCTCTCTCTTACACAATGACATACGTATATTCAGGAAAGGCAACCCGAAAATTATCCCTCTTAAATAACAACCTCTGTGTATACCCAAACACCACAATATCGGCACCTGACGCCCATGTGGGACCCCTCTTTTGTAGTTCAAGGCTACTAAAGGTTTCTATCCAACATGCGTACCTGTTCCATATCAGCTTCCACACAGTACCTGGGATCTATCCTACTCGGTATCAATCTCTCACGAAACAACAAACGCCAAAGCTGAAAGCATATCTTGCTGCAATGTCAAAAAAGCACATAGGCCTGCGTTCGCTTTATGTTAATTTTCCCATGATAATAGACAAAGCAGATCTCCTATACAATGGGCCTCATTAGGACCCAGGCGGATTTCGCGGTGCGAAATGCACCGCGAAGCATGGCGGAAAGCCGCCGATAGCGCCATGGGGGTTGGCGGATTTACCGCCCCATTCCGACCTTGGCGGGGCGGTAAATCCCCAATCCCCATTCTGCCCTTCCCCATTCCCATTTTTGCCCCATAGGGTATAATGGGAGTGGGGAAGGAGTTAATTACGCCACCGTAAAATACGGTGGCGTAATTAACAACGAGGTCCCGTAGCGCCATGGTTTTCTCCGCCTGGTAAAACCAGGCGGAAAAGGCCGCCATGGCGCTACGGGAACTCGTAGTATGGCGGAGAGGTACGCCATGCACTACGCTGGCGTAAAACCCTCTCCGCCAGGGTCCTAATGAGGCCCAATGTGCCTACGGCCCCGATTAATCTCAATGGCAGCCATCTTAAAATGTTAATCACAAAATAGAAATTCACGGCATTAGAACCCCTGAAATGAAACCAATACAGGAATATAAACAAAATCTCTGTGTACCTCCCAAATTATTGAATTGTGACAGAGTTCAAAAATATCTTGCAGCGAATGTGTCTCGTAACGTGAAGTCTGCCTACACCTTTTGATGGTAAACAAAAGCACAAGACTGACTGATATTAGTCTCCATAGCAAACATCTTGGGAGGTTAGTCGCAATATATATGTACCAAATTAGAATCACCTGTGATAAGTATCCAACAGAGAGAGGACATCTCATGTGAATATAAAGTTATATATATATATATGCTAGTGACTATGAATGTATCCAGCTTATATATGAATATTCCACATGAGGAAGGCATTGAATCTGTTATGAATTCATTACAAAGTCATCAAGTACAAGACGTGAACCATCACTTTTTGTGTGAACTATTCAGATACTAACTTTTAACGTTTGACAGACAATAATAACTAATGAGTTAAACAATGGCTACTATTAAAACCAGCATTAGAGACTGGTGGTAGCACTCAAAGTGTGAAAACAGGAGGATAGGTAACACTTGTTGAGGTAAAGATTGTATTTAATACTATTACAATATAATATTCATATGGAGATGTCCTCTCTCTGTTGGAAACTTATCAAAATGGATGCTAAATCGGGAAATATATATTGTAACTACCTCCAAGGTATTCTGCTGTTTTTCAGAGACATCGATTAATCCTAGACCAGGATATAAAATTCAGGCTTTCACTACTTAAAAAACACGGAGTGCTTGGGACCCACTTAAGTCATCATGCCCTTGCCCCCAGAGTTTTCTGGTCCATCTACTGAGGCGTTGTCATAGAACCTAGACCCACGCAGTGAAATCACGAGAGACTTTACAAGCACCTATATAGTTACTGTTTCGGCATCAAATCCAGTTGCGGATTAAGAATGCCTGCTTCTACGGCACCAGCCTTGATATTTACTAAATTTTCGTGATGTGTCTAGTAAACAAATGACGTATGGTTCTCTGATAAAAAAATCCAGACGAATTGTGTTTTACAAAAACGGTATTCATGTAGATGTTTCAGTCATATTTGGCATAGATACATGAGCAGGATGATGGAGTGGGACTTGAAAGACAGTACAGATCCAGACTGTTGGTCTTGTTTTTCTTGAACCATAATAGTGTTTGCAGTTTAATTATTTGCCCTACTTACTTGCAGAAGCTTAGCCGCATTGGAATGCAACTCTATGAGGTCATGTCAACACGGGAAATGCGTTACATGACACTTTCATGTTTGGATATTTAGAGACGGAAAAATGTGGCCCTGGAAATGTTTTTCAAAGTGGCATCAGGTTACACACCAAACCCGACTAAGCAGAACATTGGGGTTCTAAGTTAAAAAAAAAAACGTTTTTAAAAATGGGTCCGAAGGGAGAATTTTAAAACACATTTTTCCCTATTAAGGCATTGAAAAGTATTTAAACATTACAACAACATATTAAACATTTGTTAAGAGTGAGGAATAACATACTAGAATATTTCTAGCAGATGCTTTGCTTCCATGACATGAGGGGGATGAGGAGAAATGGAAGGCAATGGGTTTGATGACAGGGAGAGAGTGTAAGAGGAGCAGACAACCAGGCACCCACACAGAAAATGCCCATGGGAAAACAACAGGGTTCCCTGTAGGCCAGTCCACCACTATTTAGAGAGGGCTTCATAACAGCAGTGTAGGCTTCAGGACAGCAAGCCTTGTGTTCATTCCTGGAATACCGAGTTTCATTATAGTGAAAACTCGTTGCCCCATTTACCCAAAACGGAATGCTCTTATGTCTGAATAAAGTAAATAGTATGGACCTAAAGGAGGCGGGCGACGTTGTAGTGCAGATGTCTGTGAGACCCAACAATATGGTTCAAAACATGCCACTGCAATTTAATGCTTATTCAATGAACTTTTATTTCAGAGTGGTTGTAAAAAAACAGCATTACAAACAAAGGAATTACAAAGGAAGTCATACATGCAAAACAATACAAAAAAAACAACACTGCTCCAAGGTATATGTTCAGAAAATGGCATTTATCATAAGCAAAACCATCACAAGATATAACAGTTCTCCTCTTGTACAGAATGCTGATAAAGTAGCCTCAGTACTGGTCAGCAAAAGGGACGTGTCTTGCTATTACACGTAGGCTTCCATCTAAAGATAAAACGTGCCACCTGCAGCTGTGCCATGCATGCACTTTTTAGCAGAAGTCTGAAATGGGGCAAAATGAATAAGCATAATGCATCCCTTAATGCTCTATTGTCCAGGTACAACTTCCCCCATTGATGGTAGAGCCTTAATTGCTCAAGGAGTTGGCTGCAGTTGGTGAGGTTGGTATCTAGGGGTAATCCTCTCCTGGACACTGTATTCTCTGTGACTAGAGGGCCAGAGCAGCAAAGCCACGCCTCACCTATGACGCCCAACAGGGCACACACTTTGGTAATACTCTCTTTTTAGTGGGGGATTGATTGCCAGGCATTTCGGTCCTGGGCTACCGATATCAGTGTGACCAAATCTATATGCAAATAGATATGTCTCCTCTTAAAAAAGTTACAATGAGCTATGACATGGTTGTAGACCCTTCTGAGCGGGAACTATTCACAGATTTGATGATTTATTTGTGCTCGTTCTCACACATGATTGTACATGTTGTGCCACTTTGGGGGGCGGGGGCAAGTGTCACAAGATATGCAATTATATGGGGGAAAATGACAAAGCACATTAACATCATCAGCAGCGAAAATGCTCAAACAAGAGGAGACATGTAGCTTCGATAACTGTGCCCTCTTGGACAGGGTTCAGAGAAGTGATTGGCTAGAAATGGCACGGGCTGGTGGAGGTAGATGATTTTGATGATGCCTTTCAATTAATCACCGGTATTAGTGTTTGGCTTTGTCAATGCGTGTATGTGTTTGGTTCACACTTTTAGACATGCGGGGACTGAAACTGAAAAAATTGCTGTATGGAATGTTTTTGTGCCAAGATCTTTTGCGAACCCATGGCAAAGGCAACAAGTTGATTGCCACAAGGCAAATAGGCCTCTTTGAGAGAATACAAGAATGTGTCATGGGAGGAGGTGTTGGTAAGGACCTCAGCAGTGTCGTACACAGGAAGATGACGTCTGATGTGCCTGACAGTTATCTGTGTCGAGGACGCATTCATATGCAGAGGTTTGTGATGTAACTTGATGGGCAGAAGGTCTCCTTCCAACTGTTAAGCCCTAGTTTTAGAGTTCTGGAAGATTCCTGTAAGGCTTTGCATCAGTCAGTTGACAAGTAACCTATAAATTAGGAGGCCTGGAAAGCTGCCCACTTCCATGGTTCTAAAGACATATTCTCTTCCACGACAAGTAACGTGTTTCTGCAAGGCTGGTTTCTCTGGCAGGATTTAGTGTGTCGAGTGATTTTAGAATCTAAGTAAGCGTGGTGTGGGTGGCACTGCAGTGGGTGGCAGAGAGTTCACAGAAGCTGCCAGGGGAAGAATTGTCTGTTGTCATGGATATGATATGATATATAATGTATTACGCGCCAGTGCACAAGTGTGTCAAGGAGCAAATTACACAGAGACTGTAATGGGCAGAAGGATGACGCATATCATTACAGTGTACCAAGTAGACAGAGCGACTGAGGTGAGAAGACGTTGGCGGGGTTGCTGCTGTTAGTAGCCCAACGCAGGCTACTATGTCATATGCAACAGCCCCAGGTGATGATCTCCTGTTGGGGCTATCACAGCTGACTGCTCTTCCTGGTGTAGGGGTGCAGGCTCTGCACATGCTCCTGGGTGTGGCAGAGTTAAATCCTGCCAAGAAGATGATCCAGCCATCACTGGGGTTCTGTGAATCCCTCAAAGAATGACATTGTTTCTCTAATGGAAATAGGACAGAATGAGACCATGTAAGACATTCAGGAGAGTGATTGGAAGGCAATTAGAAATGAGGATGATGTAAAGACCTGTTAAATGAAACAGGCTGGCCTGCTTGGAGTTCATTACCTCTATGAAAGTGAGAAATGTTCTCTTATAGGAGGGAGTCCCAAATACCCTAGGAAAATGCTGACCGTTCACAATACTGGCTATAAGGTCTAGCCTCCCTTTGCCCCTTCCTAGTAAGTGCTGGTACTCATATACTGCTCTTTTAGAGACTTGATATTGGTTCCAATACCATGAAAAGCCTTGATTTTGTATTGAAAAAAGTGTGATTTTCAAGGACCTGCACGAATCCAGTTCATGCTGTAGCAGTTCCAGTCTTGTTTGTTTAATTAAAGGGGAGGATAGCTCAGTGGCAACGTGCTCACCTTGGAAACAAGACTGCACGAAGCAACACAGGTTCGATCCCCGGGTCTGCGCTTAAATACGCAACTAATATATATTCCTGTAAAAGCTCCCTAATGCCCCCGGGCTGTGTGAGCGCTTTAAAAATGCAGATAAATAAGTGCATAAATAATATTAAAAGGTTCTCTAGTGGAACACTGGCATTGTTTATGTGCTAGTTTCTAAGCTTTCCATGGTACGGTTATGCTTTTGCACTGTATTGTTACTGAAACGCCTATATTAAAGAAAATAACATAAAGGAATATTAGGGTGAGGAGCCCGCACAGTACGTTGGGCATCAGTTTTGCATGTACCCCATTGGAGAGGAAAGGGATTACATATGTTGTGGTGTCTGTAGGGCACTCGTGCCTCCATCACCACCTCAAAGCTCTGTGGTTGGGAGAGGAGAGCAGCACAGTGAGAAATTGGAAAGGAAGGACGGAGAATGTAAACGCAGAAGCAGACACACAACACGATTACATGGAATCGTATCCACTTTCAGCCCTCCCCATGCTTGCTTCATGCCGTACTGTTCCATGCAAAGGAATGTGGTGGCGGAGTTCCAAATGACATTATTATCATTTGAATTTGGGTTTTTTATAGAACACAAGTGTTCACCAGAAGGCATGGTGGGTGCCATGGCTAGGAATTCTCCGCCTGCGATGGGCGAGTTAGCTCGTGCTTATACATTTCTTCAGAAGGTCGCTCTGAATCTGAGGTTGGACTGGCAGAGATGCAGCCTGAAGGGAGAAGAATCTTCAGAAGCTCCCCCATACTCACTTCCTCTCCTGAATCGAAGCACCGCCAGGCAGCTGCTGGGCTGTGATCCCACTCCTCTGGCCAGGTGGGAACAATGCAGTCTATTATGTGTCAGAATTGTAGGTCTGAGACCAGGGGCGTGTCCAGGGAGCGGAATGCTACCACTGGAATCTGATTGGCCACCCCAGGTGCTACCCCTTTATCCTAAACTATGATCATCATACATGTGTGCGCTCATACCTCATGTCACCCCTGCATAAGTCAGTGCCCCAATTGGGCCACCCCAGTCAAAAGAGTCTGGACAGGTCACTGAGCCAAACACGTAAAGGCAGATTTTAAAAACCTTTTCTTTTTCCAACGAACGTTGGTATGCGCAAGTGCATCCCATCACTTCTGCCAAAAAAAGGAGCCGCCCAATCCACGAAGGGCATTTTTACTTGTTTCACTCCTCTGCACATTTGCACAAATCAAGGGCATTTCTGTACATTTTAAAGCGCGTCCTGAAAAAAGGGGCTTTACAATTATCCGAAAACTAAGCCACCCCCCCACATCTCTTCAGAACAGGTGCAGGGGGTGTGCATTGCATGACAGAGTCATCCCTGAGACATGCCTTTTCCTAATGTAAGACGCGCTGCTAGCCCACTTGCAGGATATATTTTTCGTTTCATCACATTTCACAGCAACACGCCCCTAACTTGCCGGCCTCTGTGAAAGACATAACCACATAGTTGCTAGGGGCCAGCCATACATTATTGAAGGGATCACGCTCCCGACTTCAATGTATGCAAAGGGGGTGGCCAGTTCCTTTGTGTGCAACTGTCCGGCCTGACGTGAAATGAGCAGGTCACCATTGAGAATAGGATAACATGCTCATGTCTGCAATGGGCGCCGATGAAAAATAGGCTTGCCCTCGGTGCTTCTTTCAATTGAACTCTTTTTTGAGAATCTGCCCCATAGATTCGAACAGGACCCTCCCTCCATCGGACAATGGAAGAAGTGTTGCAAAGCCAGTCCGGGTGAGACACGCTCCTGCTTTTTGCCTTTCAGGAGTAGTACGGCTGCAGGATTATGCACTCTGGTAATCATTTCATTAGCTGCTCGGCTGGGCCCAGGTATATGCTATTCCTTGAGTATAACTAGGATGAATCGGTTCATGTGGGTGGTATCTAGAAATATATGGGTGTGCATAAAAACCTTACAAAATGGCTTCAGCCACGAATTGTCCAAACAATCGTCCTATGTACACAAAACGTGAGTTCATACAAATATGACGGGAATATGTGTATTAATATTTGTTCCAGGACAATGTTTTAACAGAGCAAACTTTTCATTTTGTCCTTTCTTTTTCAGATCATCCATGTGTTCAGCGCCACTATGCCTCTGGGCTGTGTGTTCCCTTTATAAATGCAAACACATAAAATAAATGAGTAGCCTCAGGCGAATTAGGCGATTTGCAAACTGGACGATTTCATCCCAGTCTGGGAGACTTCCAGCTCCATTTGTTCTGTAACCTTCTTTCCAGGACTCTCTCTTGATCAATTACCCTACATAGTCTTTGGATAGTGCGTCTGTCTTGTTCCCATTTTCCTAAAATAAAGTCAATTGTGGGTGTTCAATGTGTCTGGATCTGATATGGTTCAAATACTCCTATCAAATTCACTAATGGTCACATTTTATCAAATGCCCTCACAACTCATTAGAGACATTAACTTCACTCCTTCTGAAAAGTAAATACAACTTTATATTTGATTTAGTGTTGGTTCAGCCTTACAAAATCCAAAAGCAAGGGGGAAGAAATAGTTGCTAGTAGGAGTGTGTTGAGAGGCATGTAAGTTGACCCAGGAGGAAGACCCATGATTGAAGGGTGACACTGTCACAGCCTTACAAAATGCAGAGGAGGCGGATAGATACTTGCCGGTCAAAGTTTGGTCAAAACAATTTATAGTGATCCAGCAGGCAGGCCAACTTTACAAGTCTTTAGGTATACCTTTAAAGGTTTATTTAGGAGCTACATGTAACAAAAGGCTGTCTTAGCCTGGGCTGCTTCTGCATTCTCCTTGTCCAGACGCCAATTTACAAAACTATTCCGAACGATTAGAGTACATTGAGGTGTGTTCTCTACCCTCCTCAGAACATTCCCAAATGGAACCCTGATGACCTCACAAGGCAGCCCAGGAATGCCTGGCCTTTGCATGTCTTAAACAGTGAAATGTGACCATTATATATTTCACAGCATAAATTGAGACACAACAGTAGTGATGCTGGTGTAGGAAGGAGACCCATGGATAGAGGGTGAGAACATCTATGACTGAAATGATCTGTATCCAAAAAGTTTGCTGTACCTTATATCTTTATGTCCGTATGTGGAGAACATTGCGAAGATTAGTATTCCCTGTGTTAGGACCTTACATAGTGCCTCATTACAAATTTGGTGGTACCACAGCCGTAATGTCGCTGTACTGTCTTGTTGTCCGGTGGAATTACTGCCATATTATAACTTGGCAGGAACACGTACACACCATTAGAGGTAACAGTAATTCCATATGGTGGAATTACCACCATAAATTTCTTTTGGGCAGTAATTCCACTCAGAATTGGCAGAATTACGTTACCACCAGCATATTTTGTGCTAATTCTACTGGTGAAATTACCGCCAGTGAAAATAGCATCATCGCTGAAACCAGAAGTCTGCCGGTGGCCATCTTGAAAAATCAAATCCACTCCCTTTAGGGATTGCCTCCAAGCCCAAAAGACACCCAAATCATGTCCACGGGCAAAGGAAGATGCCAGAACTGCGCTAGAGCTTGATTCTCTGAGCAGGAGCTCACTGTGCTGGCATAGCAGGTGGTGCCCCATGCAGATGTATGCGCCACACAACCGCAAGACATCCTCCCAGCGCAAGAATGCAATTTGGTCAGAAATATGGGACAAAGTGGGAGCCATGGGTAATGACCCATGGGACTGGGAGGACATACAGAGGCTCTGGAATGACCTAAAAGCCAGGGTGCAGATTCTCGTCTCTAACCGCAGTAGTGACACAGTAACCACAGGTGTAGGCACTGTGGCCCACTGCAGCTCACACAATGGTAGGAGAGGTTAAGCAGCATCCTCCACATGGACGGCTTGGAGGGTGTGGGTACAGCGGATGCTGGAGCCATCAGCCAGGAGGACCCTGGTGAGTACATGAGTGAATCATGAACTCAATGCACAAAAAATACAATGGCATGTCAACAGACACAATTGCATTCACCAAGCAGAAATTCATCCAGCCAATGCATAAGTAACAAATGCAACACCTTGGGACAGTACATCAATGGGCATGGTAGGTGTGAACCCCCTAAAAGGCACACCATTTCCAAGGAGGTGGCCCTCATATAGGTCATACCGAACAAACATGGTACAGCAAGTATTATGGACATTCACTCATTCACAAGGTATGCCCCCACCACCTCGTGCTGGCATCTTCAGCACACATGTAAAACCACATCTGCCAAAAAGCTGCCACACACCAAACACATGGCTCAAAACAACAGCTTCATATATCTGTGTCAAACACCAAATAAATACAACAGAGCAGTAGCAGTAGGACCTCTGTGAAGAGTGATTTCCACCAAATGTCACACTAACACTCCCAAGGAGGGAGATCCAAGATGGCGGCCGTGGGAAGAAGACGTGCGTGAGTGTCTCTCTTGCTGGGTCACGACAATAAAGCTTTAAATAAAGAAGTGGAACCTGTCAGAAGATCAGCTGCTAAGGAAGCCCCCGCGCATAGCGCCCTTCAGACAGCCGTGGCAGATCACGTCTTGCGGGAAACGCCTTAGAAGAATGAGGAAGCAGGGTCTCACAATCCAGCAGCTGGTACCAGCCTTTCATCGACACAGTTGTGGAAGAACCCAGAGGCTACAGGGAGTTGGACCATTGCCCACGGCCACCAAACAGTGAAGCAGGTACATGCTTGTGCCCAAGGCGGAGTGAATACAAGGAGACCAGCGATGCAGACGGAAGGTGGGTAAGGGACTCAAGGATCCGCGACATAGAGGAAGATTCGCCCCAACTCCCATGGGGCAAGAGAAGGAAGGCGGCCAACCACGAACAGGGAGAAGGAACCAACGGGCACAGCCAGCTCGCTGGCATCAAGGGGGAACAGCTCTGTGCCTCACAGAAGGCCCTCAGCAGACCGCCCCCCACCGCCCCACCACACTCGCCTCTGACATTCAAGAGCTTGAGAAACAAGCCACATTGCCCAAGGTAGTGAAGTGGGGCTGGGTGCGAGGAGGCACCCCGACCTGCGGACGCCAAGGTACAAGAACACGGAGGCATACAGCATTCACACAAGGTGGAATCACAGACGTGGCTCCACGGCAGAGCATGCAGCGGTACAGAGAAGCACGAATAGATCATCAGGATATGGAATAGGGGGCACAGACTTCAGATAATCCCCCATCTGTGGACAGAAGAGACCGGGAGTGAATGCGGCCCCAGAGGATTTGATCCAGGGACTGGAGGAAGCATCCTGAGAGCATTGGAATTATAGCAGCAACGCAGCGGTAAGTCGGGTGCGGGGTGTGAGGGGAGAGGGACAGTAAAAGGCACCAAAAACTAGCTGGTAGTGGGGAGCGCCCACAAACAGCCTACACTGCCCCCCCCCCCTCGCCAGCAGACCGTCATGCACTAGGGACCATTGCAAAAGGCACAATTCAGCACATTCAGGGTGTTACCCCCACACAAACCGGCCACACACCCATCCGCACAGCCAAGGAAGGAAAGCCCATAGGAATAGACCCCGGGATACGGCCCGGGGGAGCAGAGGCAAAGCACCAGGAAACACTTTGCCAAAGTTGAAGCACCTACAGGCCAATATCATAAATCCCTTAGAACCGGAGACCCTGCAGTGGCACCCAGCACAAGGAAGAAGGGTCGGCATCCCAACAAATAGTCAGTAGGGAAAAACAACACAACAAATGAAGAGGACTGGGACCAAAAGGCGACTCACACATGACCATCACCTCAGAATCTGAAGCGAGGAGCAGACACAGCCTTAGGCAAGGGGGGCACACCCACCCGCCCCCATCATATACACACCCTGATACAGGACACCAAGATCACCTAACGGGCCCCCTCAAATGCACAAGAGAATGACCAGAGGGTTCCATCGACGATACAAAGGGGGCTGAGGATATACCAACAGGGACATCTTACAGTTCCTACCAAACTGGATTCCCCGGGTCACGCCATGTTAAGGGGCAGAGGGCTGCAAAACGGAGAGACCCGACCCGCCCCACAAATCCAAGGCAGTTGCAAGGACGGGAAAAGCACAAAGGACACAGGCTCCTACAACCAGGACTTAGGGGTCAACCATAAGGGCAAGAACAGAGTACAAGCTCAAGGTCCCAATGGAAGGAGAAGGGATAAGAGTAGAGTGAGACAAGTGGCCATACCAAAGAGCATAGATGTCCAAATCAAGAGGAAAAGGGGCACAGGATATCCCTCAGAACCAGGCCTCCAGACCGGACTCCAAACTTATTCAACTCTGCACCAGGAATAACTCCACCTCAAGCAAGAGGAAAATCCAAGGGGAAACATCAAAGGAACAGGAAGTGACAATGGCAGCCACAAAGGAGGATATGCAAGCATGGTTCAAAGATCTCCAAGAGAAATGTATGACCACGGTGCAGGATCAATTCACTTCCGTAAAAGAGGAAATTAGGCAAGCGGTCCAGGAATTAAGGACAGACGTAGCCAAATTAGAAGAGCACACAGATATCCTTGAAAGAGTGGTCCAGACGTGGAGGAAGAAGCACAGCAAAGCAATGAAATGCAGGAACACCTCGTACAAATCACACACAATTTAGAACTACAGTGTGAGGACCTGGAAAACCGCTCGCACAGGTCCAACATCTGAATTAAAAACATGGTTGAATTAGTAGTAGATAAAGACCTTAAGGAAGCTGTGCAGCAAGTATTCAAGATCATTCTGGCAAGTGAGGGTGAGGAGGAAATTATGATAGACAGGATCCGTAGGGTAGGCCCATGGAGGACGGGAGAACCGGGCGAAAGCCCCAGGGATGTACTAGAAAGGCAAGAGAAATGGACCACATTAGAATGAATGTGGTAGAAATTCAGCTCTTCCAGGACCTTGCCCAAGTAACGCCCAGAAAAAAGGGAGATGGCTCCAGTACTGAAAGAACTTGTAGCGAAACATATAAGATATAATGGACCTTCCCATTTGGACTTCTCTTTGCTTGGAGGGCAAACAGAATAGAGTGACCAACTGCGATGAAGGGCTTCATATCTTAAACGTCAGAGAAGAAGAGAGTGAGACAGAGAAACACGAGACCAGGGAGGGACCACAGAGAAGACTTTTATAAAGGAGAGATAGTTCTGGGAGGAGATCTAAACCTATCTTGGCAAGCCAACATTGACAGGAGTAGCAAGGGACACCAGGGACTGGGGGCGCCAACAAGCAATCTCTGCCAAAAGATGGGTAACATGGCGCTATGTGATCTCTGGAGGGGGCATAGGAGCCAACAAGAGGGTACACTCACTTCTCAGATGTCTACAATACCATGTCTAGAATAAATTACTTTTGGGTGTCGGTGGGCCTACTTGGAAGCATCCAGGAGATTGATCTGGGACCCATTTGCCATACAAGAAAAAATCACAGAGTACTTTGTCCACAATGACACGTATGAGGTACCTCTTTTAACAGTATGGCAGGCCTAAAATGTGGTGATGAGGGGCCATATGAATGCCCTGAAGGTGTCCAAAGACAAACAAAGGCTCCAATGGGAAAGAGAACTGGAGGGAAAACTGAGCGACATCCAGGGGGAAATCATTTGAAAGCCCAGTAATAAACTGAAGAAGACCCTGAAACATGTGCAGGGCCAATTAGAGACAATACACACAAAACCAGCAGAGAAAAGTCTTCTCTTCCTCAAGCACTGGTATTATGCGAAGGCAAATAAGGCAGATACATTCGTAGCCAGGCAACTGAGAGCAAAACAAAACAACCTAATGATCAAAAACTTCCAAAATAAAATGGGGGCATTGCAGACACGGACAGAGGATATAGGGGAGGTCTTTAAAGAGTACTATCAAGCCCTGTACAAGTCGGACTACCCGGCTAACGCTGATCAAGACACATACTTAAACTCGCTGACCATACCACATATAGCAGACGTGGACAAACACTCCCTAGATAGGGAAATCAGCAAAAAAGAGGTAAGGAAAGCCATAGTACGACTCCCATTAAATAAAGCCCCAGGTCTGGACACACACACTGCCAGCTTCTATATGAAATACTCAGGCATTCTGACCCCAGTTTTGACGAGGTTGTATAACTCGTTCAAGGAAGTGGGCAATTTCACAGCTTCCATGAATGAAGCCAAAGTATTGGTATTCCACAAACCAGGGAAGGATCCAACACAACCTGGACCCTATAGATCAATAGCCCTCATCACCATTGACTCAAAACTATACACCAAACTCCTGACAGGTAAATTATCACCCCTCTTGATTGGCCAAGATCAATCAGGCTTTATTCCGGGTAGACAAACCCCTGACAACACCAGGCGAATCATCCATCTGGTGGAGAAGATAGGTATAACCAAGACCCCAGCAATATTGCTGTCCATCGATGATAAAAAGGCATTTGATTGGGTTGAATGGTCGCTCCTCTTCCATATACTGAAACATGGGGATGAGTGAACAGTTTATAAAAATGGTCCAAGCTAATTATAGCTCTCCATCCATCCGAATAGCTATAAATTGGGAGGTCACAGGGAAAGTTATAATCTTGAGGGGAACAAATCAGGGATGCCCACTGTCCCTGCTCCTATACGCCATCTACCTGGACCCCTACTAATAAAACTCAGAGAATCAATGATAGTCAAAGGAATAGAAATGGCAGGGAGGCCCCATAAAGTAGTGGCATGCACAGACGATATGCTGATATCACCTTCTGAAGCAAAACAGCAAACAGAAAGCTCCAGCACACTCTCGGGGCCAAAAGTAAATAGACAAAAATCAGAGCTACTAATACTGGCGGGGGATCAAGATGGGATTAAGAGGCGGGCGGCATCCCTGCAACTACGAATAGAAGATAAAGGGATTACATACTTGGGCATAACCCTCACAGATTGGGTGGGACACCTCTATGGGGAAAATTATCCTCAGCTCCTGGAAAAAAATCAAACGCGACCTAGATAGGTGGAACCCACTAATGATTTTGTGGTGGGGCAGAATAGTTTCAGTAAAGATGAATACCCTGCTTAAACTTCTCTACTACTTCCAGGCCATCCCGATTAAGATCCCCAAATCTTTCTTTGAAGCACTTAATAAGGCAATCATGTCATATATCTTGAGAAATAAAAAACAGAGACTACCAAGAACAGTTTTGACAGCCCCACATCATGAGGGAGGGCTCGCCCTCCCAAATTTCTATAAATACTGCCAGGCAGCGCAACTATGGGTTCTAAAGGAATGGACCACGGCCAACCCACAAAAGTTATGGGCCAGGCAGGATAGGGCGGTAACGCAGGCCCCATTGGTGGAGACCCATTGGAAAGGTAAACAATAGAGACACCCTAACGTGCACATCAGCGAGGTGACGAAAACAACAACATTAGACACATGGTACGAGTTATCCAGTAAGGGCTTCCTAACAAATGACTAAGCTCCATTTGAAACCATGTTCGGTAACCCAGAGTTCCCGCCGGGAATTGCGGCGGGCGTCTTCAGGAAGTTGGAAATTGCAGGATGCACTGAAATTGGGGATATGTTTTATTACCGTTGCATCGGATCATTTAAGGAATGGAAAACACTACTAGCCCTAGGACATTCCAATTGATTTAAATATGAGCAGCTACGACATTGGCTAACAACACCTGCCATTGAGCAAGCAGCCACAAGAGCCCTCACCCCCTTCAAAATATATACACCATGGGTGCACAACATATGACCCGCGGGCCAATTGCGGCCCGCCATGCCTTTTTGTCTGGCCAGCGAGGCACAAAGACTTTCCTAATGGTGTGCGGCCCGCAAGCAGCATCGGCCGCCCTCCATTAGGAAAGTCTTTGTTGTCTTCTGGGCCGGACAAAACACTGGCCCTCATTGGCTCAGGGCACATGCACCACGTGGCTCCTACGAATCACGTAGTGCTTGTGTGCTGCACCAATGGAGGGCCAGCACTACGGCTCGCGTGGCCAGTAAGGCTTGATGCCGGAAGGCATTTCAGCCTTGCCACGCCCACACCAGCCGTAGTGCCAGAGACCTCGCCAGCATTCCAGCTAGCCTGCCTTCCAGCACGTCTGGTAAGTGGTTTGTTTGTTTGTGTTTGTGTGTCGGGTCTGTTCTGCTGTATGTTTGTGCAGTGTTTGAGATGCAGAGGTGGGGGGGTTTCGGGTGTGCATGAATGCTTGTTTTTGTATGTTTGTGTTGTGCATGTTGAGCTGCGGGGGTGGGGGTGTGTCGGGTGTGCATGAATGTTTGTTTTGGAGTGTAAGTGCGGTGTATGTTGAGATGCAGGGTCTTGCTAGTTTGTATGCTGAGTTGAGGGGTGGGGGGTTTGGGTCTGTATAGGTGCATGTTTGAGAGTTTGTGTGCCGAGATGGGGGCTGGGGGGTTTGGGTCTGTATGGGTGCATGTTTGAGAGGTTGTATGCTTAGTTGGGGGGTGGGGGGTTTGGGTCTGTATGGGTGTATGTTTGAGAGTTTGTATGCTGAGTTGGGGGGTTTGGGTTTGTATGGGTGCATGTTTGAGAGTCTGTATGCTGAGTTGGGGGGTGGGGGGTTTGGGTCTTTATGGGTGCATGTTTGAGAGTTTGTGTGCCGAGTTGGGGGGTGGGGGGTTTGGGTCTGTATGGGTGCATGTTTGAGAGTTTGTATGCTGAGTTGGGGGGTGGGAGATTCGGGTCTGTATGGGTGCATGTTTGAGAGTTTGTATGATGAGTTGGGGAGTGGGGGCATGGGGCATAGTGTTTGGTTGGGGTGAGGGACATGGGGCATAGTGTTTGGTTGGGGGTGGGAGCCATGGGCCATAGTGTTTGGTTGGGGTGAGGGAGCCATGGGGCATAGTGTTTGGTTGGGGGTGGAAGCCATGGGGCATAGTATTTGGTTGGGGGTGAGGGAGCCATGGGGCATAGTGTTTGGTTGGGGGTGAGGGGGCCATGGGGCATAGTGTTTGGTTGGGGGTTGGAGGGCCATGGGGCATAGTGTTTGGTTGGGGGTGAGAGGGCCATGGGGCATAGTGTTTGGTTGGGGTGAGGGTGTCGATCTAGAAAAATAGGCAACCCTCGATCACAATGTTATGTATCATGTTGGCCGAAGACCAACCGTCTCATGCATTTAGTACTAAAGATATATAACCATAAGCTTGACCAAAGTGCGGCCATTTTAAGGTGTCTGAAATCGCCATTTTGTTTTCTTTAACATTTTGCTTTTTGCTTTTTGCTTTCTGTTAAACTGCTTCACTGAAAGAATATTCTGCTTTGCTAGTGCACAATGCAAGGCCGAGGCAGACATTTTGAAACATAACGTAGCAACCAGATAGAAATGCCCGGTCTCCTCCCGCGCGCTATCCTTGAAAGAGAGCAGCGAGGCATCCTAATCAGCTCACAGGTGCCAGCAAGTCTCGAAAACACAGTAGTAATACTAGAAGTAAACATTAAATGGCATGAATTATGTTCTTCTTTGCAGCCCCACTTCCCTGAGCCCTGTAGAGTCCTGGAGAGCGAGTCGACCCAAATAGAAACTAGGAGATAGGAAGGTCTGCAATGTTTCTCTTCCCCTGCACGCAGCTTGCTAAAGAGAACAGAAGCATTATGTTCTCTTTAACAAAGACTTATGTCTGCGGCCTTGCAAAATTGCAATTGTTGCTAAAACGAATGTTTAAGATGTCATATTCGTCACCATTGTCAATCATCTTGCCCAATTCAAAGGAAAAGTACAAGGGGCGGTATTGGATGTGACACTACTGATTACAATATGCTTGTTTTGTATATATGTAACTGATGTATGTTTTTCGCTCTCTTGCGTCTCCCGAGGTCTGATAGACAGACATCACGGGGCGTGAGACCAGTTGGTCAACTGAATTTTCTTTGCTTTGCAATAAACCCTAGATTTTGGGAATACAAACTCGTGTCTGGCGTATCGTTTGTGTGTGGTGATTGTGCCTTGTTTCCTCAAGCGAGGGTCCCTCAGGGGCCCCTTCAAGGTGGACATGGGGCATAGTGTTTGGTTGGGGGTGAGGGGGCCATGGGGCATAGTGTTTGGTTGGGGTGGGGGACATAGGGCATAGTGTTTGGTTGGGGGTGGGGGACATGGGGCATAGTGTTGCACTCCAAGAGTGAACCCAATAATAAAGCTAAAACAGGCAGAGTTAGGAGATGTACATCCTTTGCTTTTTGAGGAAACCTGACTCTACGAAGCCATACTCCTCTTCGGCAACCCAAACAGCAAACTATAGCAGTCCAAGATAACGGAATGTCCAATCAAGGGTCAATAAAATATACTTTATTTCTATTTAGTTATTGGATATTGTCTGTTTAATTAAATTATATATAACAATGGAAAATGTATAGTATAAAATGTAAGTTTGAAATACAAATAAAAATCGTTAATCCTCAAAAACATTCCTTTTCCATGTGTTTAATACAAATTGGGGGTTGAAAAAGCCTCCTGCCATGCCCCGCCCACATTTACTTTTCGGCCCACTATAGCCATCATGTAAGGTACTTTCGGCCCTCTGTCAAAATCAGTTGTGCACCCCTGATATGCACTGACCAACACAGGGGCGGGAAGGTTAGTCTCAACCCTTTACAGATTTATAAATATACAGAAAGAAGAGATTCAATGTAGTTACATGAAAAGGTGGGAAGTAACACTATGGGGAGTGATCCCCAGAACCCAGTGGGTAGCCCTATGGAAGGATATCCCTAAGATGATGAGGGCCATCCAGATGAGAGAAAGGTGCATGAAAATGGTGGTACAATGGCATTATATACCGGAAAGGCTAGAATCATTGTACCCGCAGGTCTCAAATCTATGATGGAGGGGATGCACTAGAACAGGAAACTGGAGACATATATGGTGGGACTGTCAGGGAATACAGGGATTCTGGGAGGGGGTAAGAACCCAGATACAGGGGATGGTACGGGACATGGCCCATATAGAAGACAAAGTCTGGCTCTGCAGGATGTGGGACCCAAAGTCAAAGACAATTTACGAAGAGACAAAAGAAAGCCTTTATGGGCCTGCTGATAGCAGCTTGGCTGGCGATAGACCAGTACTGGAAACAGTGGGATGCAACAACGATACAAGACTGGTTTCAGAAAGTGTGGGCACTGGTAACAATGGAATGGATAACACATGAGCTCCAAGGGACTCAGGAGTTATTCCAGAAGGAATGGGGATCAATGTTGGCTTATTTACAAAGAGACTATGGGCCTCATTCCGAGTATGGAGGTAATCATGGTGCTATTTGCGCCATGATTACCTCCCATACCGGTACCAAGTCCACCCTGGTTCAATGGGGACTTACCGGTCCATTCCGACCTTGGAGGGACCGGTAAGTCCCCATTGAAAAAAACATTCCCCATTCCTATTTCAGCCCCCATAGGGCTCAATGGGAATGGGGAAGTAGCTAATAACAGTACCGCAATTTGTGGTACCGTTATTAGCTCTCTGGTCCCTTAGCGGCTCCCGCTAAGGGCACCTGGTAAAACCAGGCGCCCATTGCGGGACCTGCTAAGGGACCTCGGAATAGGGTGCAAAGGGATTACCGGCACTGATGTCCTTAACGGTGCCCGGTATCCCTTTGCGCCCACCTTGGAATGAGGCCCTATATGGCCCAATGGTGCCCACACATATGAAGAGATTTCCTGGAATGAATATGAGGAAGAGGCTCTCCAGCGGGGAGAGGGGAGAGAGAGGCGGGGGAGGAAGGGGCAGGGAGTTGGGAAAAGTTGGTGATGGTGATGTTATATCATATTGGAAATACAATACAAATATGTTTTAAAAAAAGACTCCCAATCAGGGCCGGCCTTAGGGGTGGGCCACCTGGGCGACTGCCTCTGGCACCATTAGCCCACGGTGCACCAGCTCGGAGGAGCCTATCAAGGGCTACCCCGAGCTGGCGTGGTGGGAGAAGGCACCCACTTTGAAATTAAATGCGCTGCCGGGAACAGGTGCCTTTAACAAAAGGGTGCTGCGGCACCCTTTTGATATAATTACCACCCGCTCTGACGTGGTAGTGGGGTGATTTTCATTAGAATAGGGTACTGAGTGATTAACTCCCTGCTTTCGGCATGGGAGTTGGGAGGTAATCACCTCAATAGGGTGCTGCAGCCAGATGGCGTTTGAAAGCTGTTATCAGTGTGCCATAGAACAAACAAAGGTGAATCTTGAGGCCGAGCATGGAGGGTGTTTGAATCGTATGCTATGCGGCTCACAATACGGGAAGTCAATCTGCAACGATAGAATATAATAATAGCTAGGCCAGAGTCTAGAACGACATAATTAAGCCACACTAACCACAAATATTAAGATGGGCAACACAGTCCGAATAAAGTGATTATCAGTGGTGATAAGGACGACCACCTGGGTAAATGTCGGCACAACCACCCGAACATAACCCTCTGAAGACTGTTTCCACCTTTCCACCTTTCCCCCTTATAGCACTTCCCTTTGTTATTGCAACATTATACCAGTTATTTCTACTGAGACAAAGAAGATTGCTAACAATACAGTTAGTATGACTAACTCCAGTGCTGGCATGGAAAAGATCACCCAAAGCATGAAGATTTCCAGCAAGGCCAGTACTCAATTCAATATGCTTTTTTTTTTTCAACAGTCATTTGCCATGAATGCACATTAGCAGACACCATAAATCACGAAAAATAGTTCATTAAGACCAGTAAAAAAAATGGATATGGTGTAAGAATCATTATGAAAACCTTGAATATGTTATACAAACTTAATGGTCGGAGCAATCCACATGATTTTGGCACCAATTTGACAGAGTGGTAAAATGCAAACAAGTAGGAAAGTGCTTATGTGTCGGGGCACCAGACTTCCCTTTTTTATGGTTTTTGCCCTTACTCACCAAGCCTGGGCGAGATAACTTGCTACACAATACACCACTTTTATATCCTCAAAACCTTTAAAAAACAGGAGCGTGAGACTTATGTGACGCATACTATGCGTTTTACATATTGTTTTTAAAAACGTACATCGTGCTACACGATAGCCTTCACAAAAGAAGAAGAAATGGATCAAGGATTGCTTAGCAGATCCACAAACTGGACATGTCTCATTTCCAACGGGCACCCATTTTTTTTGTGCGGCATGTCAAGTTCAGTTGGGAAAATATAAACCTTGTATATAGGCTGTACGCAAGTGGGGTCCTAACATGATCTAGGTATTTTCTGAACTCCATGGTTGGCTTATGAGACAAGTAAGTGGTTCCCGATGCTAATCTCATGCTTTCATTGGTTAACTATATTTATATTTTTTGCTTTGGATAGATTCCCATGAGTAATTCTTTGGAGTTCAGTCAAAGATCTCCCATTTGCACCAACATTTTTTTGACATGCTGGAACCAAGGCAAAGGTCTACCACCGTCGGCCTCCAGAACGTGAGTAGGAGCATCCCGATATATTTGCAACTCTGAGACCGACCACAGTCTCAGCCCGAAGAATACTGGTCTGAATAGGACCTCTTTCTGAATTGGTCTGAGTTCCAATTCAATGTAAATGAGGGTACTCTGGCATGATTTGGGCAATCTTAGACATTTTTTCAAAAAGGATCTTTAGGCCAGACCAAGTTTTTTTGCTCTCCGAATGGCCCGAAATGTCAGTCCCATACATTGCTGCTGACTTGCCCTGGGCTGAGTATATTTTGTTAGCAGGTGAGATAGGGCCTTGTCCATGTGTGTGGAAAAATCTCAATATGCCGCCCCTCCCTGTATCTTTCCTAAAACAAGCTAGATTTAGCCAGCTGGGAAGGCCAATTGCCTTGACAATTGAATCTCACCCATAGTTAATAATATTGCTGCACTTGTTCTAGGGAAGTGTTTTTAATGGCCAGCCTGAATTCTGTGAATTTGCTGAATTTAGAGCGGAAGACCAATGTCTTGCTTTTAACCATATTGATTTCAAGTTGGAACTCCAAGCATTTCTCAGCAAAAGCCTCCAAAGTGGTTGTAAGTTCCTTTGCAGATGTGGATAAAAGAACTGCATCCTCTGCAAAGAGAAGCATCAGGCAAGCCTCTTGACCAAGCTTCGGGAGACCAAGACATTTCTTCCTAACATACCGTACCACCTCGTCGATGTATAACAGGAAGAGGAGGGGGCCAGGATACATCTATGCCTCACTCCTCTAGATACCTGAAAAGGATCTGTAAGTTCCCCCCGCAATCCCCAGTGAAAAGAGGTGGTATTGTTATAGTAGAGTTGGGTTATTATCTGCAACAGTCCGGCTGGGACTCTCTTGTTTGCTACTATTGCCCACAATGACACCCTAGACATGCAGTGAAATGCGGTCCTGAGGTCGACAAAGGCAGAATATACATTCAACTTTTTGAGGGCTGTGTACTTTGAGGGCTGTGTACTTCTACATAATCATGTGGAGATGGAAAGCCTGATCTAAAGTACTTATCCTTGGTAAAAACCTGGCTTGCAGATGGCCAATCACGTTTCCCTGGGATAACCACTCTTGCAGATGCACATGTATAGCCTTTGCAAAAGCTTTCCCCACACCATCCAATAGAGAAATTGGCCTAAAGTTAACTGGGTCGTCCCTCCCTTCCTTCTTATAAATCAAGATTATTATTGCCTTTTGCTAGGAGGGGGATCCCTTTTCTGGTTAAGGTTTGTGTTAAAAAGGAGCGATAGAGTGGGCACGCATACCATTAGTTCATATTTGATTAGGTCAATATGCATGTAGTCGGCACCCGAGGCCTTCTCCCACTTCTGGGTTGATATGGCATTACGTACCTCCCACAGCTGTAGGTGGATTGGTTCAATGATATTCCCACTGGCCTGATTTTGTTGGGCGTCACCCTGATCAACTATCAGGTCTCCCATTACATAAAGATCCTGAAAGAGGTTCTTCCAGGTGTTTGGACTTATCTCAGACACCACACCCCTTTCTTGCCCTTCATTATTCCCACTCACTACCCTCCAAAACATATGTGAATCTCAAGATTGTGAGGCTTCCGTTATTGTGTTCCATTCTTAATGTGCATGGCCTTCTTTTTTTGGCTTTAAATCAGGGTTTTATAGGATGCCCTGAGCGATCTCAACTCTGTTTTATCTGGGCGTTGGTGTCTTTTTAGGCAAGGCCAATACTGAGACGTGGTGGCCACCAGGAGCCATTAAGAATGGGAGAGAGAGGATACAGGAGTCATCCTGAGGAATACATAAAAACTGACATAGGACTTTGATGTAGCTGCAGTACCCTAGAAAGAAACATGAACACAAGGGTAAGTTAGATCTGTGGCACCCCCGGATAATTCTTCCATCGATAACATTTCAACTCAACACTGTTCCGTTCGAGGACATGGAACGGAGCGTGTGACACACGTACTTAATCTAAAACAGACTTCAAGTAAGAGAGCCACAAACCAGCACGAATGACAGTCCATTCTCCGAAGTTCAATGGAGATGCAGAGGACATGGTGGAAAAGCTTAGAGCAGTCCGATCACAAAGGCAAGAAGCCGACGACAGGATCCCTTTGCCTGGTGTTGTGGAGTAGGTCAAGGACTTGACTAGAGCCTGGAAGACGGTAGCCCGACCTCTGGCCGGTGGACCGAGCTGACAAGTAATGGGGCCTGCACCATTGGTGGAGATACTAGGAAGAAGATACGCAGAGCGAGAGCAGCAAAAGCCAGAGACATCTGCGCAGCCCGTTGAGAACATGCAAGCAACCAGGAAGAACCGGGCCAGAGTCCCGGAGGCAACAAAACAAAGGTAACAGGCTTGTCACGGGGACCGGT
This sequence comes from Ambystoma mexicanum, assembly GCF_040938575.1. Taxonomy (NCBI): domain Eukaryota; kingdom Metazoa; phylum Chordata; class Amphibia; order Caudata; family Ambystomatidae; genus Ambystoma; species Ambystoma mexicanum. Next base: position 513,569,482 of record NC_090939.1, read on the forward strand.
GGGGGCTTGCAGGTGCAGGAGAGAGATGAACCGCATGGGGAGAATGAGAAGTAGCATCTTCCTCGTGGAAGCACTTGGGGAGAGAGGCAACCAAGTGTGTCTAGTGAGAAGGGAAGAGAACGAAGGGTCTCGGACCCGAGCCAAGATGAAGTCTATAACAATAAGAAGCCTCTGCCTCATGGTAGTGCCTGAGAAAAAAGTCAACCAAGTGGGACTAGTGAGAATGGAAGAGAACAAAGGGTCTGGGACCCGAACCAAGGTGAAAGCTATAACGATAAGAAGCATCTTGCTTGTGGTAGTAGTTGGGAAGAGAGACAATCAAGTGGGCCTAGTGAGCAGGGAAGAGAACCAAGGGTCTGGAACCCGAACAGAGGTGAACCCTACATTGATACGAGTCATCTTCTTCGCTGCAATCCTTGGCAGGAGAGTGAACCAAGTGGACTTAATGAAAGAAGTATAGAAACCAGGGTCTGGGACCCAAACCAATGTAATCGATATACACCTATAAGTCATCTTCCTCATGGCAGTACTTGGTAGGAGAGTGAACCAAGTGGGCCTGACTAGAAAGGTGGAGCGAGCAGGGTCTGGGACTCAAATAAGCACATAGTAATTATCAGAGGGAGAAACCCTCCAAACAGCTTTAAAGAAAAGAGCACTTATGGGCTAAGGAGAGCCTTGAACTGTTGTAAAAGTTAGCTAAGAAGACAGTGGAAGGAGCCATTCCCGTGATCTTAACTGGAACTTTTTGTTGAAACTAACATCCAGGGGAAGGTAGTCATTGTCTGTGGACACACTTGAAACTGTGTTGCTACTAACAACCAGGGAAAGGGAGTCATTCCCCCTGGGCACAAGCAGAACTTTGTTGAAACCATTATTCATGGTAAATGAGTCATTCCCCTGGATTCATCTTTAACAGTACCAGAAGAAGCCAGGGAAATGGAGTCATTCCTCCTGGCTACTGCTGAAACTGTGTGTAAACCAAGACCAGGAAAAAGGAATCATTCCCCCTGTTGTCGATTGGAATCCTGAATAGACTTGCTTTTAAAACACCAGGAGAAGGGAGTCATTCTCCTGGTGAGACAACTTTACTTTTGATTAATACTCTTTGAATGTAGTGTAAGGGACAGTGGTAAGGTTTTGATTTAGGACAGTGCTTTTCAGTTACAGATCTTCTGACAGACCCTTTTGTTTTTTTTATTTGAGGCAGGGAAACCCTTCTTAAAGTTAGGGATAGCTAGGTTTTTGAATTCAATAAAGGTCTTTGCCAATGACCATGACGACTTCTGATCAGCTGCCTTCTTCTGCACTCTTATAGCATCTTATGAATCCACTGTGCTTCTTTTCTAAGAGTAACTGTTCAGTTTTATTACCTCCTCTTACTGTGTCCACAATTCACAATTTTATCTCATCTGGGGAGTGTTTTTTGCCATAAAATGTTCAACCAGAGGGACACTATTCCTGGATCGGATTTGGGATCTGTGTTTCGAAATCTGGATAAGTGCCACCCGACTGGTTTGCCCAATGTACCTCAATTTACAAGGGCACTCAATACAGTAGACAACTTGTGTTTTGCAGTTCATCACCTTACTGATGTACCACAGTTTATCATCCACATGAAAAGATCGTTTTTTGGGTGAATCTGCAGACCGAGCACATGTGACATGGAACATGGACAACAATGGGACGTGGATCTGGTAAGTTTTTTCAAAGATTGTGAATGAAGATTAAGAGCAAACCTGGGGAATACTTCATTTGGAAGGCTCAATTGAACTATCAGATTATACTTTTATTGATTTTAATGACTATTTTAAGGTCTAGAGTGTCATGGGAGTGCATAACCACACATGTCATTCTCGATTAATTATTCTGTTTATTCTCGAGGTGTAAGCAACTTTTCTCTAGGTATGTACGTGGATAGCCTCAGGTCTTTAAACTTTCATCTAGAATCCCTGCATTCTGATAGAAGTCTCTCAGTTCTTTACAGTTTCTCTCCAGTCTCAAATATTGGACAACAGTTAGGTTGTCTTTTAGACTGCACATTTGGAAGCTTTTGTAGTGAAAAAGAGTGTTTCTGTCGCTAGGTTTGCGAAATAGTGTGGACTGTAATTCACCATTGATGTTCATGATGCATAAGTCCAAGAAGTTAATACTAGATTGACTAAATTCAATATTGAGTATTACATTGGGAGTACAATTGTTAAATCATTGATGGAATTGCAAGAGGTGGTTACTGTTTTCATACTATATAAAGAAGATGGCACCAGTGTAGCGTTTGCATGATGTAATGTTGTTGACAAAAGGATTGGTATCAGCATAGACAAATTGATCTTCAAAAGCAGCCATATATATCACTGTCAGACTAGGGGCAAAAGCAGCACACATAGTGGCCCCTTTTATCTGCAAATTAATTTGTTTGCTGAATTAGAAAACGTTCTTCTGGAGAGCAATTGTAGTTAGTTCAATAATAAATTCCACAGGTACTCTATTGTTTTGCATGATGTTGAGTTAAATGTTTTCTGGTACATTTTATCGCCTCTTCTTGGGGAAACCTTGTATACAGTGATTGTATATCCATAGTGACCAATAGATCGTCAGATGGATCCAATTGTTTGCCTTCAAATGTCTTTATTACAGAGGCGGTATCTTGTAGAAAAGATTTTGTCATTTGGCTAAGTAGTTTTAGAAAATGATCTACAAATGTACACTGTGGTTCAAGTATTGAACCACATCCTGACACTATTGGTCTGCCTGAAGGGTTAATTGGATGTTTTTGTACCTTCGGTAGTGCATAGAAATTAGGCACATTAGAAAAGGAATTATTCAAAAACTCAAACTCACTGCTCGATAGCGAGTCTCTCTGTAATCCCAAGGTGGTGATATCTTCAATCATTCTCTGTATTTTTTTTTCAAGAGACCATAGTTTTCCCTATCATTCAGGAGGTGGAGAATCATTTGTTCAAATTGGGAGGATTACATGTGTGTTGGGTCAGGTGCAGGCCTTTTGTATTCTTTCAGGATTGATTGGATGCCCCTATGACTTGTTTTCCATCATCTGTATGCATTTACCTCCATCCTTTAGGTGGTGGTAACTGCACGGTTTTTGGTGGAATTACAGCCCATTTTCAGCAGTATTTAAACGGTATTTCAACTTGTAATATGGTGGAAATACCGTTTTGAATTTCTGTGGTAATTTATTTGTATTTATTTTATTTATTGGTTATTTATAATGCACCTACATACAATGTGTTTCGAAGCACAGAGAGACATGGGGGGTGGACAAAACAAAAGATCCTACTAGCTCTTGAGACATTAGGATTGTGGAAGTGCAGTAACGAGAAGTGCAGGGGAAGGGGTGGGGGGAGTGCTCGTCAGGGTGGAAGAGCCTGTGAGGAAAAGCGAGTGCCAGTTGAGGCCAGGTGGACAGAGGCTGGGGAAAGCAGAGAGTGCAGGGGAAGGAAGGTCCACAAGCTAAGTGTGAGGTAAGGGGCTGGAGGGCTACAGGGGTGCAAGACCAGCCAGGCTAGTGCAGGACGAGTGACCCAAAGGGCAAGTCCAGGATGAGGGGGGTCAGGGGAGACCAAGTGAAGGGGTAGACTGGACTAGGGGCCTGGTGCCCTGTATGAATCTGAAGGAAACAGGCAGCCAGTCAGGAGGCGCTTGGAGATATTAGCAGGGGAGGGGAAGAGGGAAGGAAGAGGAGAAAAGGAAGTTCTTGAAAAGCTTCCGGATCTTAAGGAGTTGCACCTCAAGTCTGCGAGGGGCAGGGAGGCCATTCCATAGAAAGGAACCTGCAGAGGAGAGAGATCTAACCCCACTCTCTGCTTGGAAAAATGTCTGATCTGCAGACAGTTAGAGCTAGAAGACAGGAAGGTATTTCGGGAGAGAGAGTTGGATATAGCGGGTTCCCAGGCCACAGAAAGACTTGTGGATGATGCAGAGGGTCTTGAACTTGATCCTCGTAGAAACCGAGAGACAGTGGAGAAATGTTAGAGCTGGAAAGATGTGGTCCCTGGGCTTAAGGTCAAGGATATTTCTTGCAGTCTTGTTTGGGATAAGTTGAAGTGGGTGAAGGGGCGGAAGAGGCTGTTGCAGTAATCCAGCTTGGAGAGAGCCAGAGCTCTGGAGACATTGAGTTTCTGGGAGAAGATGAGAAAAGGGAGAATGCCTTTGAGGAGGTGCAGCTGAAAGTGTGCCTTCTTGGCAAGGTCTGTGATGTGAGGAGAGAAGGAGAGAGAGGAGTTGAAGATGACACCAAGATTTGTTGCCTCAAAGGAGGGTGAGGAGAGGGGTCCCGTGGAGGGTGACCAGCGTGTGGGAGGGAAAGAGAGAGCAGGAGTTTCGATGTGAAGGATCTCTGGGCCTCATCAGAGGTTGGGCGGAGCGGCAAAAATGTGGTGGTAACGCTATTACCGCCACATTACTGCTCTGCCCAATCCCGAATGTGGGGAGATAGTTTCTGCTGCAGGTACAACTCTCCACTTTCTGCCCATTTGTGGAACTATTACAGTGGTGCTATTTGTGCCAGCAGTAATATCGCCAATACTGCCCATAGAGTCTATGGACTCTTAATAAAATGGGGGGTGACAGCCTTACCAGAACTCAGGATCCGGTGCTAATAGTTGCAGTAACCCTATTTGCCTTGGCGGTATCCCGGCAGATTTGCCACTGGGATACTGCCAAAGCTGTGATGAGGCCCTCTGTTTTACTGGCATTAAGGCAGATATTGTTAACAGTGCACCGTGTGTGAATAGCAGACAGGCAGTCAGGAATGAGAGAGGAAGAGGAGGACGCAGAGGAGAGAAGCCTGAAGGAGAGCTGCATGCCATTCGCATAACACTGGATGTTAGGAGAGAAGGTGAAGATCAAATGAATAGATTTTGAAAAGCCAAGATGAGAGGATAGAGCCCTGAGGGACACCGCAGGTGGAGAGTGAGATGGTGGAGAGAAAAGTGCCGAGTTGAGCCTAGCATGGTCGGTCTGAGAGGAGGTAGGCCAATCAGTCCAGAGACAGGTCTGTGATGCCAAGGGTATCACAGAGCCGATTTATCAGGGTGGCATGATTGACCATATCAAAGGCAGATGAAGGGCCAAGAAGGATGAGAATGGAATGAGAGCCAGAATAGAGATTAAAGGGCAAGTCTTTGTGGTTGTTCAGGAGATCAGTTTCTGTGCCTCTGGCAGCTCTGAAGCCAGACTGGTGGTCCTGGAGACAACCAACACATTCAGTGTGGTGGATAAGCTGGGAGATGGGCAGCTTCTCCAAGAGTTGGCCCAGGGAGGGGTTAATAGAGATTGAGCAGTAGCTAGCCAGACAGGCATGTCAGCAGAAGACTTTTTGAGGAGAGAGTCCACAATGGAAGGCTTGAGGAGTGAGGGGAAGGATCCAGTGGCAAAGGAGTGATTGCAGAAATTGGCCAAGGCTGGAACAAGGGAGGCAATGTTGTCCTTGATAGTTCTGGAGGAGCAGGGTGGTACCTGCTTGGATGAGTCTTTTATAGAGCGTTCGTGTCTAGAGACCTCATGTAGGGTTATGGGAGAAAAAGAGGAGAGTAGGAGGGGAGGGTAGAGGGGAGCCAATGGAGGCCTGAGAGTGGGTTAGGGAGAATGGTGTGGAGTAGAGGAGAGTGAGGACAAATTTCCTGATTTTTAGAAATGAAGCAAGAGGCCAGAGAAGTGCCGAGGGGCACGGAAGGCAGCAGAGAAGCGAAGACTGCAATACGGTTGGCGAGTTCCTTGTAGATTTTGAAAAGTTCAGCCATGTTGTTAGAGGGCGTAGCGATGCAGGCTTGGCTATAGGTCCTACTCTTCAAGTAGATGGAGAGTATATTGTCCTTTGGAGCAGGCAGCAGGCTAGTTTGCCAGGGAATGTACTCGAAATCTGCCACTTCGCTCAGCTGTTTTGCACTTGTGTTTCAGAGCGGCCAGGTCGGAGTCATACCAGGAGTTGCATTTGGAGGCAGGTTTCATGAGGATCTTCATGACAGGTGCAAGGATGTCCAGAGTGTTGCAGTTGGAGAGTTGAAGGTTAGTAAGGGCTGTGTCAAAGTGAGAGTCAGTGGCAGGAGTAGGAGGAGGGGAGTGAAGGTGGTGCAAAAGCAGCAACTGGCACTTGCTTCATAGGTCGAATGATGGAGAAGGAGGCTGGCAGTGCAGGCAGGGGCTTGGCCAGGGGACCCAGATGGTCCAGGTGAGAAGACAGGAGAGCATGATCAGAACAGGAGAGAACAATAATGAGAGGGTTGGAAATGGGGATGACTGAAGAGATGAGAGCATCCAAGGTGTGTACGGCTGAGTGTGTTGTACCGGAGCAAAGAATAGAGAGGGAAAGGGGGTCCCAGAGGTTGTGGAAGAGACAAGAGGCCGCACCAGCATAGTGGAGGTGAATATTGAAGTCTTCGAGAAGGAGAAGCTTGGATAAGGAGGCCAGGAGAGAAGAGGTGAGATCATCCCATTCTGAGAGGATGTCTGGCCAGTGTCAGAGAGGCCAAGATTGACACCAAGCCTGCAGACAAGGCATTCAAAAGAGAAGTAGGCCTGAGTGGGTATGATAGTAGCAGAGATCCACTGAGGGAAGATCAGGGCCACATCTGCCCCGGGCCCTTTAGGCCTGGTCTTAGAGATGTTCTTGTAACCCTCAGGTAGGAGAGTGTCAAAACTCATGGCAGAACTGGCAGTAAACCACTTCTCAGTGAGAGGGAGGGCATCTAGGTCGAGGTCCTCAAGGAGTGGCAGATGTCAGAGGAGTGTTTGAGGGCAGAGCGAGAGTAGCTAAGTGGAGCAGGTTGCACTTTTGTAGGTCTTCCGAGGAGGGTTACAGGAGTGTGGCACACCTGTCGGAGGAGGCAGAGGGCCCAGAGGGGTGGCATGAGTAGAAGTGGCACGAGAGGGGAAGAAGTTGATAAGAAACGGAAGACGCATATCAAGAAGGAGGTTTGGCTAAGAGCCCTGAACCATGACAGTGCCATTTAGGTAGATGACCCTAGAGGGCAGGAAGGATGCCAGGAATAACTCCCAACAGGTGCCACCATTAATGGGAGAGGAAGAGAAAGGGAAGAGCACGGAGATCATGATGAGAATCCAAAGGTTCCGGATAAGGAACGACAAAGAGGATGTCAGTGAAAGTCTGCCTGGAAGAAGCATTGACACAGGCGTTAGCGATGGGCAGGCCTTGATTGGAGACCAGGAGATCCTTCTTGAACGTTTTCCTTCCAGAGTTCAACAGAGGGATAGTATAGGTGATAGAATAGCAATTAGGGAAGATAGGGGAGGCTGAGAGCACCATTGAAGAAGAGTGTGGGGGGAAGGAAGGGGAAGAGAGGGAGGAAACTGCAGAGCACAACACCAACTACAACCACACAGCAATTCAACAATCTAGAACCAAGAGTCCAGGCAGGGATAACGGCCCAGGTTACAACATACAGCAGAAAACACAACAACTAGAAGCAGGTTATCTGGACAGAGGAAAGTGCCTAAATAGAGTGAAAGAGGGAAAAGCCTGATGTTTAAGCACAGCAGCAGTTGCAAGAACACGCAGATTCGACTTTCCTAGAAAAGAGGGAAAACCCTAATTTGTAAACACGGCAGCAATTGCAAAAACACGCAGATTCGACTTTCCAAGAAAAAAAGGAAAAGGCCTCATTTTTAAATACAGCAGCAATTGCAAAAGCACAAAGATTCGACTTTGCTGAAATGGGTGGAAAGCCCAACAGGCTATTTATGACCACAAACGCCAGATATGGATAACATCCACCTGTGGAATTAGCGCCAGGGCTAATTCCTGCAGATGTTGGTGGTAATTCCGCAGACGCTAATTCTGGCAGGTTTATTTGGGCTGGTGGAATCAGCACTGACTCCTTATTTGGCGCTATGGTAAAAGTGGAGGTAATTCCATTAGTACCACTTTTACCGTATACTGCTGAACTCATAATGAGGGCCTAAGATGTGTATCAAAGAAGTATGCTGAGTGCCATAATGCATGAGGCATTATGTGAAGCTAGGGACTCTTAGGAAGACTGCCATTTTCTTGCTTAGGTCCTGAAAACATGTTTTGTTAACTCACCCTGACCCCTTTACTATTGAACCTTATTATTTCATATTGCATGTCTCTACGGACTATAGGCATTAAATCCTGACAAAAGTAAAAAAGATTTAAAACTGTGCATTCGGTCATATGTGTGTTCTCACCCTACGATACCAGCCATATACAAATCTGCACACTCCTTCCCAAAAAGCTAGGTCACAACCCCTCTGCAGGAAGCCAAGCAGCGCATACATGATGAATTGGGCCTCATCAGTGAGGTGCAGCTTGACTACTTAGGCACAGCAAGCGGTGGACCCATGTCTGAGCATACTCTCTCTCACTTAGTAAAACAAGCTAAGCCAAAAAGTGACGCCTGGAATCCTTTAAATCAATTACATTCATTTGCTTTGCCCTGGGAAGAGTTGCCTCTCCAGCAATGGGAGCAGATTGGCCCGAACTGTTAGACCACACACTTAAAATATATCTTATGTTCCCAGGCAGAAGGGATGCACGTGGCCCAGTTGTTCAGGCTACACTCGTCATATTGGAAGTTGAATCAAGACTGATTCGCATATGGCTTGTCCCCGTCTGTAATGACACAGATAGGATACAAAACAATGTTAGTAAAGGCTGCCAAGAGCAACGGCAGTAGATATAATGAATTCAAACCTTCATTTTGTCTCTCCTTTTATGCCGCTTTCCCTTAACAGAATTGCATTTCTCTGGTGCCAACACTTACATTTTCTAGCAATCCCTCAAGTAAATAACCCCAAATAAAAGATCATTTGAGTATAACTTGCACCATATTACATGGATTGGAGTTCAGTAGATTCAACCTATACTTGTTTTTTCTCAATGTCAGGGTGTCATCATCACTCTGCATTGTGGGCAAAGATAATTTGTTAAAAGAAAGTTAGACGCTTAAAGACTGGAGAGCCTCAACATCCAACCAAAAGGATGGATAGCCAATTAAGAATGCGTATGTGATACAATTACTTACAAAACAAGCTTGATTGGTCCTTCGTTTAATTCTAGTTAGGGGGGTTAGTTTCTAGGGGGTGCTGAGAGAGGAGAAGGGACATGATGGATGCGGTTGGCTCTATGTGGAGGCGGGAGAGGGTTATGGCCGATGCAGTGATGGAGGTTGTGAAGGGGAGGTAGGGAGGACTGTAAGGAGAGGTCAGGTGGTTGGCTTATGGTGTGGCAGTGGGGGTCGGTGGGACTGGTGCAGGGTGTGAGATGTGTGTGGCAGAGGTGTTTGTAGGGGGAGGTAGTTGGTTTCCAGCAGAGGGAGAGGAGACAGCGGCCCGTGCATTATTGGCAGATGTGTAGTGAGGGCCGGTATGGTGGAAGAGTTCTAGATGCCGCATGTTAAAGTGGCTGCAATGGATGAAGTGTATGAGGGGTAGGGTATGGGTTAGTGTCCCAGGTGCTGGGGTGACAGGTTAGTGGAGGTGGATTCTGTAGAGTTGGAGGGGGAGAGGGTGTCTGAAGGTCTCTAAGATGGGGTTAGATTTCCAGTCGGCTGGGGGAGTTTGGTGACAGTCTCCTAGACGTGCCGGTGGAGGAGTGCATGGCGTATGAGCCTTGGCGGCTATTTAGCAGGTTAGGGAGTGATTTCACTGGATTTGGGGAGTGGCATAGTAGGCGAGGGTGTAGATGTGAGAGTAATTTATATATCTGGATGGTAGGTAGGGGGAGTTTTGCTCAATAGGAATTGCGCTAAAATGAGGTGCCTATGCTATAGATATTTTGAGGGAGCTGGGGGCGTGTGGGTAAGGGTTGGAGGGAAGGCCGAGCGGGATTGGAGGCAAGGATTGCACGTTAAGCGGCTTAGAGATGCAAATCAGGGATCTGAAGGGTGTGGTGTTGTGCCTCTAGGCAGGTGAAGCAAGTGGATGTGGAAGGGGGATGGTCTCAAGTGTGGTTGGCCTGGTGGGAGGGAGAGAGCTGGAAAGACAACCTATGTGAGGGAAGGTGGATGATTGAAGGGGTGCTGAGCGGAGGGTTGTCTCCAGAGGTAGAGGGGTTTGGTCATTGCTTCTCATGAGTGCTAGGTTGGGAGGGGGTGGTGACATGGAAGGATGGTGTTTGACCAGGTGAATAGGGGCCTTTCTGGTGCACCAATTGAAACCTCTCATTTTTTAGCTTTTGGCCACAGTGAAAGGTTGTGAGTGTGGAGGTGCTAACTTAGTGGGGGTGCAGGGGGTGGGGGCGGAAGTTACTTATTCAGGTTTTAGGGGGTGGAGAAATGAGGACAAGGCAGCTTTATCTTGTTCTTGACGGGTGCGGCAGAAACTCCCATTCAGTGTCTCCTAGAGGCGAAATGAGAGTGTGGCAAATAACACAGAGGAGAGATCAAACGTGGCAGACTTACATCGGTAAGGTACGGGGAGGCAAAATGGGAGTGTGGCAGAATGCCCCAATGGCAAGATTCAAGGTAGCAGACCCAAATTGGGAACACTTGGGCAAGAAAATGCAAATGTGGAAAAATAAAACAGTGGCAAGGTTTAAAGTAGCAGGTCTACATTTGGAACATTGTGTAAGGCAAAATGTAAGTGTGGAAAAATAAAACAGTGGTGAGGTTCAACATAGCAAGCCTACAATTAGAACACTCTGGGGGGAGTGTGGAGGGGTAAAATTCAAGTGTGCCAAAATACAACAGTGGCGAGATTCACAGTAACAAACCTAAATAGGGAACACTCTGGGAAGCAAAATGCAAGTGTGGCAAAATACAACAATGGCAGGATTCACATTGGCAAACCTATATTTCGAACACTCAGGGAAGTAAAATGAAAGTGTGGCAAAATACAACAGTGGGTTTGGAGGCTTCCTTGCCTGGTTCTATCCATTCCCTCTACATGTGCCGGCAGTGGTCTTGCATCACACTTCCTCAGGGCTGTTCATGCACTGTTTGCTTCCTCTCCGAGGGGTCATCTTTCCTGCCCCTGGCTTTCTGATAGGCAGAGACAATGATGATCGTTTCCTTGAATCTCTGGTAGTGATGCTGTACAGCGGGAATTTGATAGGCCCTGGGGGGCTTCAATTATTGCTGCAATGTCTGCTGTGGTAGTTGTTGGCAAGATCAGTGATCCTATAATATAACTGCCATGGGGTTTTCCCTGGATTGAGTCTGACCTCTGGAAATGTTTGCCAGTAGGTTTCCTCCTCAAAGCTTTATGTTCGAGGATGTTTTTTATGTATATTTAAGGGGTCTTGAAATGACAGGGGTTCCAGTTTAAGAGACTACGCTGGATACCACAGGCAGGTTTAGGTGTCTTTATTCCAGCTCTAGGTGTCCACTTGTATGTTCAAGCATACACACACAGACACTGGCCCATCCACACACCAAGCCAGCTCCCATCTAACTGCCACTCCGCAGAACACTCACTCAATCCACCACCATCATTCAAAGCCTATATTCCACACACACATGCCCTAATCTTTAGCAAGCTTATTCGTACAGGTCTCACCCATGTGGTTGGCAGACTGGTAGGTGGTCCATATTAGGCCAGTCATTAACATCGCAATGCCCTGACCCCACATCTATTAAGGGTACAGAGCATTATGGGGAACCGTCTCAAATTGAACAAAAAGATGGGAAGGTTTTTAGAATGTATTTTTTCGTGAAAACAGTGGCCAGTATATTAGGTTAGGCCCAGGTGGAAGCCATTATCACCATTATCTGGGTCAGCACGTGTTGATATTCTGTCTGAGTGGTGTTCAGTTGAAGCCCTTGTGCTCATAAGGCCTGGCGGGTGGCTTTTCTGTCTGCCTGGGGCTTGTGCATTTATTTGAAAGGCCGGGTACAATTGATGTTGGCCTTTCGTCAAAGCCTTTAACAGTGCTTTTATGGTGCTGTCCTGACAATCCCACCACTGCTACCCAGGGCTCAAGTCGAAGGTACACAGGGTGGATGGAGTCCCCCCACTTTTGTCAGAAGTCCCCCCACTTTTTTTAAAGGGCAACTTGATATGCTGTAGAATTAGGGGTTTGCAAAGGCAACTTGCGCACAACCATCAGAAATGTACTGAAAACACAATTATATCAGTAAAATTACTGCCAACTGTTCTGATATATGAAATACATAATTTAATTGAAGATGGTGTACAACCGACAAATACATCATTTAATTGAAGATGGTGTACAACCGACACATGTTTCGACCTATGGGTCGTCTTCAAGGCTGTTACAAGGTGTTGCCATAAACATATTTGAGAGAACATATGTTGCAAAGGATAAGTGAAGAAAACAAAGTGAACATCACATTTGTGATTAATGTACATAACATGAAGGATTTAGAAGAAAAAAGAAAATGCATAATAAGGACATACCAACATTGCCACAGATCAGGTCACGGATGGGAGTAGTCCGATACACGTGTATGTGGAACAAAAATGTTCAATTAGAAAACATAGCTATTGAGTCTCATCGGAATATATACATTAGATGGATTTAATAAAGAAATTCATGTATGGTGTTGTCTGAGGCTCATATACTAAAAGTCCATAGATCCCTTTAAATGAAAACGTGTGACAAATGTGAGTCTAAAGCCAGTCTGTTAAGCCATCAGCAGTGCATCTTTGGTGACCCCAAGTGTAAGGAAGGTCCATGCCATGAAGGAGATTGACCAAAGAGGTCACCGGATAGAATGTGTATAGGTGCATTGCATCACCTATTTTGAAATCATACTAGGATATGTTGTGAATGAGTGAGAAGCACGGCTTACCATATAAGCAGTGCCTTAAGTGGCACTACAAATCGAGCCGGGGCCCATCGAGGGGGCGTGGCCTAACAACAGGCTCTTGATGGGCCGTTAGGCCACGCCTCCTTGACGAGCCCCGGCTCAATGGGCTACTGGCACCCCTGCCAGGCAGCCTTTTGTAGAGTTTAGCATCCTCTCCCCTACAGGGGAGAGGGTGCTGATCTCTGCATTTATTTTGTATAGGCTTGCCTGGCAGGGGACAGCGCCTCGCCTATTCAGCCTTGATGGTGGTGCTGCCCCTCGCCAGCTGGGGAGGGGCAGCGTCACCATTAAGGCTGAAAGGGTGAGGCCACTGGAAGCAGAGGCCTTTTTCCTAAAGACTGAAACTCCCGCGAATCCGCGGGAGCTTCAGTATTTAGAAAGCAAGGCTTCTGCTTCCAGCGGCCTCACGTTTCTCCATAATGGTGGCGCCGGCCCACGTGGCATCCCTTGATTAAAGGGATGCCTCGCAGGTGCGGCGCCACCATTATAGCTGAAAGGCATTTTTTTCTGAAGCCTGAAGCTCTCGCAGACGAGCGAGAGCTTCAGGCTGTAGAGAAAAATGCCTTTTCGTGTAGTGGCCGGGGCTGCCAGGGGAGATTAGTGGGCCCCGGCAGGGCCCCGCCTCAAAACGAAATTTCAGAGCCTGCCGGGGCCCAGCCCCGGCAGGCCCCGGCCCACTTAAAGCCCTGCATATAAGTATTTTAACTCACAAATTATTCTGTGTTGTAAAAAATCAGACTGAAAGAAAAATAAAATAAATAGTAAGAAATAAAGTCATGTCAAATTATCCAGCATTTATCGATAGTATGAATGCCGGTGTTAGAAATACGTGAGACGTACCTTATTAGTAATGTTTCAATCCTCAAAAAGATAGTGGTATTATCCAGATGAATTGATGTACTGTGTAAAAAAGATGGCGTCAATCCGTGCTGACACAGCACATTGTTTCATGCGGTCTGCGTGCTTCCCTGGAATGGTGAGAACGAACTGTGTTGATAAATTGAAGTGCATCTTATTCCTGGCTTTACAACTCCTACGCCAGTTTCTCATAAACCAATCACTATCAACGTATTACTCTGTTCATGCTTTCTTTTTTTTTTTTTTTTTTTTATTATTTTTCAAACAACAAACAACTTCTCACCCACATTAGGGTGGAATTAGCCTAGCCATGTCCCCCCCGTGCTCCCCCCCTACTTCCACCCCCGCCCTCCGACCCCTATATTGTGTATACTCCACCAAGTCTATGAGTATGCCACCGAGTCAGCGGTTGGTATGAGAAGGGAAACTTCCCTTGTTGTCACTAACGAGAAGATACTGCTTCTACTGAGTAATGGTCGGCGAGGCAGGAGCCCCCACTGACTCATTCATCAAAAAAGTTACTAAGGGTCCCCAGATGTCGGGTGGGCGTGCATGTTGTGGCAGCAGCTTAATGAAATCTGTTTCAACATCTTGGGAGTAGAGAATATCTCTGCGCCATGCGGTGACAGTTGGGGGAGGACCACGGCTCCATGCCATGGCGACTCTTCTGCGAGCCAGTGTCAGTAGAATGCCTGCTAGCTTTCTCGTGGGGGCCTTCAACAGTCTGGTCATGCCCAACAGAGCTGCAGTGTTGGCTGGGAGAATTGGCTCACCGATTATCTTATTTGTGATTTCCAGCACCTGGGACCAAAATGAGGCCAGCTTAGGGCAGTCCCATGCTAGATGAAAGAAGTTTGCAGATGTCAATCCACACCTCTCACATCCGAAGGATGAATCTGGATGCTGCATTTTTGCTTTGGCTGGTGTAAAGTACGTTTGGTGCAGGTAGTTGAAGTGGATTAACTTGAGGCGGGTATTGAGGGCAATCTTCTGTGTCTGTCTAAGGATAAAGGACCAATCGGTGTCGGAGAAAGTTATATTTAGGGCCCTTTCCCATCTAATCTTGGCTCGGGACACTGTGGGAGATGTGTCTGTAATGATGGTTCTGTAGATCTCTGCTCATGCTTTCTAAATTATATTATTGAATAAAGCATATTATTGAATAAAGCAAGATTCTTGCCCATTGACCATTAGTTACTCTTTGGTTGTTCGGCAGCCATTGATATACTCAATATTATGAAATACCTAAGCTTTCTGCCTTTGTTTACAATTGAAGTCATACCTTAAGTGAGCGTATGATGTAATTACTTTCTAATGCATTTCCGGCGGCTGCAACAGGATAGGTTATCGCTTGAGGTTTTCGCGTTCCTGTTATTTTTCTCTCGGGCACCTGCCGAATGCTAGAATCCATGGGATCTATCCCCCTAATAATCCAAGGTTCAGTTACCAGGCCGGTTATGGCTTTCATCATACAAGATCTTTTGTTTGATACGCGGCACACTACGGAGTGGCTGCATTTAATTGCTTTGTGCCAAAGCTTTGACATTGCAACTTTGTCTATTTTGATGAGAAGAGTGGGAGAAATAACAATTTATTCGAATTTGCTGATTTTAATTATGTATATACTTACCTCAATATATGCAAATACGTGGGTCAGACCATGACGGGTGATCTGGGTTCCTCAAAACATTTTTTGACAATTCAGCGACATTAAGTTACAAGTTCAGCCATTCTGAGCACTTCAATTTATCAACACAGTTTGTTCTCACCATTCCAGGGCAGCACGCAGACCGCATGCAACAATGTGCCGTGTCAGCACGGATTAACACAATCTTTTTTACACACCACATCAATTCATCTGGATAATACCAGTATCTTTATGAGGATTGAAACATTACTAATAAGGTACGTTTTATGTATTTCTAACACTGGCATTCATACTATCAATAACTGCTGGATAACTTGACATGACTTTATTTCTTACTATGTATTTTATTTTTCTTTCAATCTGATTTTTTACAACACAGAAGAATTTGTGAGTTAAAATACTTATATGGTAAGCCTTGCTTCTCACTCATTCACAATATATCCTAGTATGATTTCAACATAGGTGATGCATGACACCTATACACATTCTATCCGGTGACCTCTTTGGTCAATCTACTTCATGGCATGGACCTTCCTTACACTTGGGGTCACCAAAGATGCACTGCTGATGGCTTAACAGACTGGCTTTAGACTCACATTTGTCACACGTTTTCATTTAAAGGGATGTATGGACTTTTAGTATATGAGCATAATACAACACCATACATGAATTTCTTTATTAAATATACCTAATGTGTAGATTACGATGAGACTCAATAGCTATGTTTTCTAATTGAACATTTCTGATCCACATATATGTGTACCCGACTACTCCCATCCCTGACCAGATCAGTGGCAGTGTTGGTATGTCCCTATTATACATTTTCTTTTTTCATCTGAATGTTTTATGTTATGTACTGCACTTTCCCCTCTCCCTTCCCCATGCACTTTCCCCTGTCCCCCTCCCCATACATTTGCTCGATCTGAATGATACCCGGCCTAGTAGGATCGCTGTTCTGTCTTCCCTTTGTTCCTCTCCCTTGCCTAGTCATGTCTCAGAACACCTGTGCATAGGCGCGTTATATCATATCATATAATATATAAGCAATATGACCCCGCCGCTCGGGTCATATAGCTTTTAGTACCCCGGCCCGCATTATGTGCATGACCGGGGCACTAAAAGCTGCGGCGTTTCGGGACAGGAAAAACAAAAAAAACGACCAAGAAAATGGCCGCCACGCAAAGGGAAAACGGAGTCCGTTTTCCCTTTCCATGGCGGCCATCGGGAGCGGACGCGCTGGGAACACAAGTGTTCCCAGCGCGTCCGCTCCTGAAAAAGAAGCAGAAGGTAAGTGGGGTTTGGAGGGAGGGGATGAAAAAAAAAAAACTTACCTGCGTCCCCGGCGAGGGACGATGGAAGCTTCCAGCCGTGTGGAGGCGCAGAGCGGGGATGGCCCCGCTCCGAGTCACCACACTGCTGGAGGCTGCTATCGTCCCCCACTGGGGATGCAGGAGCAAGCAGGTAAGTGGGGTGGGGAGGGCAGGGAGGAGGGAGTGAAGGGAAGAAAAAAAAAAAAAGCTTACCTGAGTCCCCGGCGAGGGACGAAGGCAGCCTCCCAGTCGTGAGGAGGCTCGGAGCGGGGATGGCCCCGCTATGAGCCTCCTCATTGGCTGAGGGGCTACCACGCCCCCCGCCGAGGACAAGGCAGCTGGAATCCCGGCCGAAATCGGAAGGATTCTCGGCCGGGTAAGGACCCGGCGAGAGCCAATCAGAATGCGTGTTGCATTCTGCTTGACTCTCGCCGGGTACTAAATATTAATCACAAATGTGATGTTCACTTTGTTTTCTTCACTTATGCTTTGCAACATATGTTCTCTCAAATATGTTTATGGCAACACCTTGTAACAGCCTTGAAGATGACCCGTAGGTCGAAACACGTGTCGGCTGTACACCATCTTCAATTAAATTATGTATTTCATATATCAGAACAGGTGTCAGTAATTTTACTGATATAATTGTGTTTTCAGTAAATTTCTGAGGGTTGTGCACAAGTTGCCTTTCCAAACCCCTAATTCTACTGTTTCCAAATTCACAAACCTTGTGGGTGGTTTGTGGGAATAGTGAGCTTGGTGATACCCATTAAATTGTGTAACACTTTTATTTTTGATTGCTTGTTCTCTTATAGACATCAGAGAGTGGTCACTAGCGCACAACAACTTGAGCAAACCCACGTACCTAATCCATTGTTCACTTTCAATCACAGCTGTGCCTGCTGAAATCAACTAACTATGGTTGATTACATGTTCAACAGAGATGAAGATAGAGCCGCTCTTTTGGCTCCAAGGGGAAGTACTGCCAACCCCTTTAGGAGTAGCTACAATTATAGAAACACTCAAACAAAAATGTATAAAACTCAAACGACTTTCCAAAAGATAAAATTAACACGTATTGGGAGCAAGCCTCACTTACCAACTATTTAGAGAACAACATTATACCCAGAGGCTTATGAGTACTAATTTTTCCAAACTTTGATAATGAAGAAAATGCAGATTTGGCTGAGAAGTGGGAGAGCAACTTAAACCAGAGCTCCAAAAACATGTTAGAATTACTCATTCTTCATGCTACACATGAGCATAAGGGAGTGATTGCACAGATTAAGACTCTGAAAGAAGAGGTTCATGAGATGTCTAATGCTGAAGCCACAAAACAAAAGAACTTTTAGAAAATTAATGAAATCCTACAAGAATACCAGGATGAGATTAAAATTAGGAAATTTCAATTTCATTTTAGAGATGGTAGGGACTACAGACAGGATAGGGTATACACCTTTCAAACTAAACATGATAATATTGTATCACAACATAAACCTAATTCATCTAATACCACTCCTGCTAGCTCAGACCCGGATTATGAGGAAGACAGAAACATAACAGGCCCCAGTGATAAAGAAGCTGAGGAACCATCAAATAGGGGAGGCTTAGCTTTTTTAGATCAAATTCGCAGACACAAGAAAGGCACTCAGAGACTTCTCAATGCAAAACAGGTCAGGTTCACAACTCCTCTTACAGTACCTACTCCAATACCAAGTGCCACACCAGGAGTGGGAGGGGGGAAGCGGAGGCGGAAGTGGCAGTTCCGACTGGGACTCAAATCGTCCAGGGATCTTAACCCGAATACAATCTAATATAGTTATTAACTTGTCACCAAGACAATTGACTGATCAAGTGCTCAATAAAGGTTTATCATTTGCGCCCAGCAAGGGCACTGATTTTTTTAACTTCCAAATTGATCTGTTTAATTTCTGAGGAAATTGAAATTTAAAAATAAAATTGCAACCCAAGTGCCTTCATTTGTGTCTAGGCCCACACTTGACCCTCTCAGCATATAAACTATTGTGGCTATCACCAATACAGAAACTTTGATGTCATTGAATCAAGATACCATAACGAATTGTGATACCATACGTCAAGATTTAGGTGTAAATACCGGACCCTTGGATATTAAGGAACTAAAACCTAAATCCAAATTCACACCCCAATTGGGAATGGAGAATGTTATTGAGACATTGCATAAGGCAATCACAAAGGACATTCATGCCTATCTGGACACTAATTATCACAACAATAAGAAGCGCAGATCCAGTCTAAGTAGGGAACAGACTCAGGCTTTAGAACATTTAGCCAAGGACAAAACAATTACAAGTAAAGAGGGGCAATGTTGTTGTGCTAAACACCACCGACTACATCCAATTGGCCATGTCTCATCTTGCCACCCCTCTTTGCTACATTCCTCTTAAATCTAATCCTACTAAGAGAGTTGTGACATAACTTTTAGAATGACTAAAAACATGGTATGACAAGGGTTTTCTAACAGATGAAGAGAAATCCTTTTTGACTAACACTGAGCCCACCATGCCCACCCTATATTTTCTACCCAAAGTACACAAACCATTTGCCATATTACCTGATGTAAGTCCCATTATGAGTGGTATAGGGTGGGCCACAGAGCGAATCTCTAAATATTTGGATGAAGCTCTTAAACATTTTGTGATTACCATGAAATCCTACATCAGAGACAGTATGTATGTGTTGCAGTTCCTCAAGAATTTGAAACGGGAACCAGATTTTTTACTGGCCACTCTTAATGTCTCACAATGATATACCAGTATTGATCACAACATGGCAATTAGGACTATTGATTATACATTTCACAATGTATCTGCATCCTATTTGAAACATACTGAAATGCTCAAAGATTTTCTGAGATTCACACTATGTAACAATGCCTTTATCTTCAATGACCAATAATATGTACAAGCCAAGGGAGTTTGATATGCTGTTGACTGGATGAGTTATACCAGTCTGCTGGAAAGACCTGTGTGGGTATCCCACGCTTTCTTAAAAATATTTGTTGTTTTCCAGCGTTTGTTGAAAAAATGATAATTAATTTGTTTAATGTTAATGTGAATATATTTATTAATCAATGTTCATCTTCTTGAGGCCATTAGCAAACGTTATATAGTCCAATGCATTTCGGTCCTTACTGGACCTTCTTCAGGGACTAACAGTAATAAAAAGAAATAGAAATAAAATTAAAAGATAACTAAAATACTCATAAGACTGTACATACAAAAATATGCAAACAATATATTATGCATTTTACTTGAAGCTTGCAACACTAAACATATTGAAAAATGTACCTGTTTAAACGTTGCTTGTAATCTTTAACCTTGTTTGTATTGATTTTCTTTTTGGAAAATTATGCAATTCTTACTCCACCTGAGCGTGCTAATTTACAATTGCTGGTATCTGTCCTCTATATAACTTCCTTTCTGGCAATCTGAATAATAACAAATGTACATTTAAAACCTGACAGAATGTTAATTATAAATGGATGTACCAACTGCTGGAGTTTCGCCTCCCTGCAGGGGGAGTCTTACCTCTTAGTTTGAACATTACTGCAGCAACGGGGCACCTCGCACGCGTGGATACGCATTGCTGGTTGCCCCGTTTGCTTTTGTGTTGGAAAAAATGGCGCCGGCACGTAGCCCGGTGACGTCATCAACGTGATGACGTCATTGTGCGCCAGCGGCCATTTTGAAGTGTTGTGTGTGTCAGTGTGACGTTCGTCCGTCATTATAATGTTCTTAAGCTATAGCAATGATTTTAAAGGTTAAAATTTCTCTATGCTAAGGTGTGTAGAGCTGACTGTTCATGGATAGTAATATATATAACAACCTGATGTAAAGGTTGTAAATAGTTACTAGATTCGTATGATGTTCGTATTTTGTCTATGTATAAGACTTCATTATTATTTTAGCTATACTTGAAGTTCTACACTTATGCATATTGATTGTTAATAAAACATACAAATTCACATCAACCTTCATTCAACATTACACGGTATATGTGTCCGGTAATCTAAACAAATTAAGTACTCACGTGTTATCTGATCAATTTAGCAATGTATACAAAATTGCCATGTTCATGAAGTTCAACCTTTTGCACCCATATTTGGACATTCAGTAATCAACAACATGGTTATAATCTGTTCAATTATTCTTAGTTTTAATTTATGACAATAGAGTTAAATTAAAGAAAACATGCAAAGTTGCATTCCTCATTGGGACCACCTGGCTGCATAGAGTTGAGTTGTTCAATCCAAAAAGTCTCTTTCTGGCTTAAAAGTCTGTTAATGTTCACATTCATGCCTTGGGTAACCTCTAGTACATCAAGAATTTGAAACTTAATTTGCGCTATTTGGTGTTGGGCTTCTTTGAAATGTCTCGATACAGGAGATTTAATGTTTCCTGTGCGGATATTAGACCGATGTTCATTCCATCTTATTTTGGCCTTACGGGTAGTTTGACCCACATAATATTTGCTGCATGGGCACTTAATACTATATATGACGTTCATTGTGTCACATGTTGCAAATTTTTTCAAGTACATTTTTTGACCTGAATTCGGGTGAAACACAATGTCCCCCTTCTGAACCATATGGCAATTCGAACAGTTCAAGCATGGACAAGTTCCCTTCTTCTTTTTGCACTTGAATATCACTCTGTATGAGCATATCTTTAATGTTTTTACTTCTGGTATAAGCAAACATTGGTGGAGCGGTGTAAAGGAGCCCCAATGTTCTGTCTTCTGACAAAAAGTGCCAGTGTTTTAAGACAATTTTTTTAACTTTGTTGCTTTCTGTAGAGTATTTGATCACATAGATAAGTGGAAATTCTTTAGTGTCTGTTGATTTCGTCAGTATCCCTTGTCTATCCATTGTTGCTACTTTAGAAATTGAGTCATTGACAAGCCAAGGGAGTTGCCATGGGTGCTAAATTTGCCCAAACTTGGCAAATCTCTTCATGGCTTGGGTTGAGGAAGTTCATATTTACAATCAGGAACGATTTAGTAGCAATCTTATAGGCTGTCAGCAGTTTATAGACGACATTCTCATCATATGGAAGGGCCCCAAGGAAAATGTTGAGGAATTTGTGAACTGTATAAACAATACCAATTTTGTAATCATCTCTCAAGGCATGCCAGTCCTATGCACATTGACTTTCTGTAGCTATACATTTTTATTGAGGATGGCAGTATACAAACTAGAACCTATTGTAAACCAACTGAAGTGAATTCAGTGCTTTTGGCACAAAGTAATCACCAAATGATGCACAATTAACAATATCCCAGGTAGGGAATTTTATAGGGCCAGGAGGAACTGCAGTCATGATACTGACTATGAAGAAGAATCTAAATTACTTACACAACGTTTTTTAAACAGAGGCTACCATCCACAAATCATTAGATTGGCTGCTACCAAATAAAGCAATAAAAAACAATCTGATTTTTTAACTGACAGTAAGAAGCAGAAACAGGAACCACAGCACATAGCTATCACTACTCAGTTTTCAGAATATTCTTCCGTTTTGTATCGTTTGGCTTCAAGACACTGGCATATCTTGAAATTAGATAAGGATCTGCAACCCTTTTTGTCAGAATATCCCAAATTCACTTTCACGAAGGCACCTACGATTAGGCAAAGAGTTAGCCCTTCTTTTATGTGCAACTCAAATGTACTTTCAGATAAACAGTGGCTTAAACAGACCAATGGCTTTTACAAATGTGGCAATTGTAATTTCTGCAAATACGCTCATGAAAATTGTAAGACGTTTTGTGATGCCTTTGGCAATGACATAAGGATCAACAACTTCATCAATTGTAAATCATGCTATGTTGTATATGCCATTATCTGTGTGTGTGGCAAGCTATATGTTGGAGCACAATCAGACAGCTGAGAGTGCGCATACGAGAACACTTGGCAAGTTTGAGAAATGCCGATCCCAAATCACCACTAGCAATGCATTGGCAGGAACAGCATCAATTTATCAATAAGGAGGACTTACGCTTTATTGGATTGATTAAGACAATGCAAGGGAAAAGAGGTGGTAACCTTAGGCTCAAATTGAGACAATCAGAATCAAAATTAATTTGTTTACTTAGATGCACTAGCATTGGGCTCAACTGTGACCATGAAATGCATGGTTTTCTATAAAAGGTTTTTCAATACATGTGATCCAGCGAACACATAAGTTTAAAGGTCACTGGGAAATCCCCTTTCTTATGCCAATGTTACAATAAGCTATGCCACTCTGTTTCTCCATTAGCCATTGCTCCTGTGGTTACCAACATTTTTTTGGGCAATGCTCATTCAATTAATACCCTTTTACATATATTTTTTGTAGTCTAGAGGATCAGGACATGAGATATGTCCTGTGTCTTACCCCTCAGTGTTTGCCCCCCCTTTATGACAGATTTAGCACCATATAGTAGCTTTGATTATTCAACCTCTTTTGAGGTTTAGATTTTGTCTTTTCACTCGTAATATTATGAAATTGCTGTAATACTCCAAAACCACTTTTTTGCTTAGTGGGACTAATTAGCTATCTTAAAAAATACATGTTTTTTAATCTTTTTAAAAATATTTTTGACAACACCCTGGAGCTCATTTCATAACCACATTAACGTTGCATCTTATTCCTGGCTTTACAACTCCTACGCCAGTTTCTCATACCCAATCACTATCAAGGTATTACTCTCCTCATGCTTTCTAAATTATATTATTGAATACAGCAAGATTCTTGCCCATTGACCATTAATTACTCTTTGGTTGTTCGGCGGCCATTGATATACTAAATATTACAAAATACCTAAGCTTTGTTTCCGAATGATGTCATACGCTAGGTGTGCACATTACGTCATTACGTTCTAACGTATTTTTGGGGGCTGCAACAGGATTAGTTATCGCTTGAGGTTTTTTCTCTTGGGCACCTGCCGAATGCTAAAATCCATGGGATCTATCCCCTACTAATCCAAGGTATAGTTAAGAGTCCGGTTATGGCTTTCATCATACAAGATCTTTTGTTTGAAAAGCGGCACACTACAGAGTGGCTGTATTTAATTGCTTCATGCCAAAGCTTTGACATTGCAACATTGTCTATTTTGATGACAAGAGCGGGTGAAATAACAATTTATTTGAATTTGCAGATCTTTATTATGTATATACTTACCTTAATATATGCAAACACGTGGGTCAGACCATGACAGGTGATCTGTTTTGCTCAAAACATTTGACAATTCAGCGACATTAAGTTACAAGTTCAGTCATTCTGAGCACTTCAATTTATCAACACAGTTTGTTCTCACCATTCCAGGGCAGCACGCAGATCGCATGCAACAATGTGCTGTTTCAGCACGGATCGACACCATCTTTTTTACACATGACATCAATTCATCTGGATGATACCAGTATCTTTTTGAGGATTGAAACATTACTAATGAGGTCCATCTCACATATTTCTAACACCGACATTCATACTATCAATAACGGCTGGATAATTTGAATTGATTTTATTTCTTACTATGTATTTTATTTTTCTTTCAATCTGATTTTTTACAACACAGAATAATTTGTGAGTTAAAATACTTATATGGTAAGCCTTGATTCTCTCTCATTCACAACATATCCTAGTATGATTTCAACATAGGTGATGCATGACACCTATACACATTCTATCCGGTGACCTCTTTGGTCAATCTACTTCATGGCATGGACCTTCCTTACACTTGGGGTCACCAAAGATGCACTGCTGATGGCTTAACAGACTGGCTTGAGACTCACATTTGTCACACGTTTTCATTTAAAGGGATGTATGGACTTTTAGTATATGAGCATAATACAACACCATACTTGAATTTCTTTATTAAATATACCTAATGTGTAGATTACGATGAGACTCAATAGCTATGTTTTCTAATTGAAGATTTTAGTTCCACATATACGTGTACCGACTACTCCCATCACTGACCTCATCTGTGGCAATGTTGGTATGTCCTTATTGTACATTTTCTTTTTTCATCTGAATCTTTTGTGTTATGTATATTAATCACAAATGTGATGCTCACTTTGTTTTTTTTTTCACTTATGCTTTGCAACATATGTTCTCTCAAATATGTTTATGGCAACAGCTTGTAACAGCCTTGAAGACGGCCCGTAGGTCGAAACACGTGTCGGCTGTACACCATTTTCAATTAAATTATGTATTTCATATATCAGAACAGTTGTCAGTAATTTTACTGATATAATTGTGTTTTCATTATATTTCGGAGGGTTGTGCCCAGATTGCCTTTTCACACCTCTAATTCTACTGTTTCCCAATTCACAAACCTTGTGGGTGGTTTGTGGGAATAGTGAGCTTGCTGACACCCATTACATTGTGTAACACTTTTATTTTTGATTGCTTGTTCTCATATAGACATCAGAGAGTTGTCACTAGCACACAACAACTTGATCGAACCCACGTATGCAACTTGATATGCTAATTTCTGTTGACACCACATTCAATTGGTATGGTAATGAGCCCCCCACCCCCAGTTGTTGACTCTGCTGCTACCACTGTCAAGAGGCCAGGCACCCTTGAAAGAACAGGTTGGACTCTGGAATGCTGCTTAAAGTTGCCTTTATTCAGTATTTATTTTCCAGATGGAGAAGGTTTTCTGAGCATAGTCTCCTGGCATTTCACCTCTCCCCTACACTCCTTCTTGCGCCGTTTTTTTGTTTGTTTTTTATTATGCCCAAGACTAGTCCTCGGGATGTTTGTTGTGGTGGTCGGGGGGGCCGCTGGTGTCATGCGGGCCCCTCCGGGCGTATGGGCCCTGCGCGCTGCAACGCCGCGCAGGAAACAGACACGGAGACGTCTGCTTGCTCCGGCGCTCCGGCTCCAACTGCCGGGCGCCGCCTTTATTCTTAACTGCGCATGCGCCGGCTTGTATGCCGCGCATGCGCATTCTGTGTACTACGTACACAACATCCCTCCTTTTCCCCCTCAAACAACAAAACCATTAAACATGGGGCCAACGTGGCTCAAACATTATATACTTAACAGACTTTTGTTGCTCAGGTCGCTGAGTCCATAATAAAGTCTTGGAACCTTTGTGGAGGGCGGCGTCCCTCTCTGCGGGGGTACCTGGGCGGTCCCCTTTCGACATTCTCTGGCTCCGCAGGGTCTCCGGGCGTGTCGACGTTCTCCAGTGGTGCTTCTGCCGCCTGCCTTTGGCTAGGATCCGGTTCTTCTTCAGAGGTTGCTGGTCCTATGCGTTTGAAGAAAGACACATTTCTGGTCACTGTCCCACGCGCGTTCGCCGCCGTGACCATGGATCCCTTGACGTGGGTAACTCCCATCGGGTGTGGTTCATATGTCATTGAGAGTTTCCCCTCTGGTTTCCTGTTCCGGACCAGGACGGTGTCTCCTAGTGCTATCTCTTTTTCCGGCAGCCTCCGCCTCATTGTCTCCTTCTCGTTCCTCGCGGCCCTGTCCGCTGCCACTTGTGTGTCATCAATCACCCCCGGGCGTCGCTCTCCCGCTTCCGGTATCAACCCTCTGGGTATGCGCTTAAATAGTGCCTCAGCGGGCGCGATTCCGGTGGACTGATGTGGGGTGGACCGGTACTCACGGAGGAATTCGATCAGATTATGGCGCAGGTCTTCCCCTCCATTGACGGAGATGCGAAAGATTTTGTTAAGAGTCCGCATGAACCGTTCAACCTCTCCATTGGCTCTCGGCCACAGTGGGGTCACTTTGCGGTGCTTGATGCCTCGTTCTGCGCAGTATCTGGCAAAACGCTGCCCTTGGAATGGAGCGCCGTTGTCCGAACAGATCTCGAGCGGGAAACCGTGGGTGGCGAAAATTTTGTCCATGGCCAGGATGGTGTGATCGCTGGCGGTGGATTCTACGAGTTCCACCTCCGGGTACCTTGACCACTGGTCCGTTACCACTACGAAGTGTAGGCCTCTGCCGGTCGAGCCAAAGTCTGCGTGGACGGTACCCCACGGCACGTCGCTCCGTGGCATGGCTTGGATGGGCGGGCTCTTTTCTGCTGGACTCGCGGCTTGGCAAGGGATGCAGGCCTTTACGAACTCGGTCACTCGGTGTTCCAGGTCGGGGAACCAGACTTTCAGCCTCAGGCGCGCCTTCATCTTAGCCATGCCTTGATGTCCTGTGTGGGCTAGCTGGAGAACTCTTGTGACCAAGGACCTGGGGATCACGATCTGGTCTCCCCGCAGTAGTAGGCTGTCCGTGGACACCGAGAGCTCGTGTCGAGCCTTCCACAACAGTTGCAGGTCTCTCTGCACCTCCGGGTTTCTTCTGGCGTTGTTCAGGAGGACGTCTCGCCATTCCCCTGTGGCAACCGCTCTTTTCACTCGCAAGAATGCCTGGTCAGAGTTCGAGTCATCTGCAATGTTCTCCCTCGACAGGGCTACTGGCAGGGCTGATTCAACGACGAGATGCACAGCGTCCCCTGCGTCAGATAACTCTACCGGATTCTGGGCGTCCCTCGTGCCGGGGTGGCGGGACAGGTAGTCTGCGGGGTTGTGGGTGCCTGGGCGGTACACTAACTTGACGCTATATTCGATGAGCGATAGCATCCATCTTTCGATCCGGGGAGGCGGCTTGGAGGAAGTGCCGGACAGGATGGGAATCAGGGGTTTGTGGTCAGTGACCACGACGACGGGTTTGCCGAGGATGTATATCCGGAAGTGTTTGCATCCCCACAGGATGGCAAGGGCCTCTCTCTCGATTTGCGAGTAGCGCCTTTCCGTGTCGGTAAGGGCCTTGCTAGCGTAGGCAATGGGTCTCATCGCTCCCAGTTCATCGGCCTGCATGAGGACTGCCCCTAGTCCTACGGGGCTGGCGTCAACTACAATCTCTGATTCTCGGCTGGGGTGGAAGTAGGCCATTGTCTCCTGCTCTGACAGGGCCTCTTTGATGGCATTGAATGATCTTTGATCCGCCGCTGTCCATTGCCACGGTACGTCATTCCTGGTGAGTGCTCTCAATGGTTCTGATAGGGAGGCTAGGTCTTTGATGAATCTGCCGCAGTAATTGACCATCCCTAAGAAGCTCCGAACTTCTGCAGGAGATGTGGGCGGAGGTGCGTCTCTTATGTCTTTTACCTTGCCGGGATCAGGTGAGATGCCGTTCGCATGGAAGGTGAACCCGAAGAATTCCAGCCGATCTTTTAGGAATTCACACTTTTCTTGGTGTAGTGTAAGACCTACCGCCTGGAGTCTCTCAAACGTGCGTTCTAGCCTTTTAAGGTGTTCGCTCTCTGACTTGGCGAAGACCAGAATGTCGTCGGACATGTTAATGACGCCCCTCAGGCCGGACAACGCTCCTCTTATGGCGTTCTGGAAGACCTCAGCCGCGGATGAGATCCCGAAGTTGAGTCTCTTGTATTGGTACAAACCTTCGTGCGTCGTGAACGTAGTAATGTACCTCGACTCGGGGTGCAGTTCCAGTTGGTGGTAGCCAGATCTGAGGTCTAGTTTGGAGAAGACCTTGGCGCCTTGGAGTTCGCCGACGATATCGTCCAGGGTGGGTGTGAGGTGGCGCTCTCTTTTGATGGCAGCATTTGGTAGCCTCATGTCCACGCAGATGCGCACAGCCCCTGGTTGCTTCGGCTTCGGGGCCACTACGATGGGTGAAACCCACGGGGTGGGCCCTTCTACCCGTTCGATGATGTCTCTGTCCATTAGCTGTTGCAATTCTGTTTCTACTTGTGCCCTCAGGTGAAATGGAATTCGGCGGTGTTTGAGGGCTGTCGGCCTTACGGATTTGTCGATGTGCAAGCGAATGGGGTCTGCGTTCAGTTTGCCGATACCCTTGAAGAGACTCGCGAACTTGTGTAGCATGCTCTTTAGATCCGCCTGGTATACCCCAAATGTGAAATGCACAATGTCAAGCGCTTCTGACGCAGCACAGCTCAGCAGCGAATGGGGGCTGACGTCGGTGACGAAGAATCTTGCCTTGATGGAGTTCTGTCCATGAGATACTGGGGCAACAAATGCACCTTGGATGGGTAAGGGGGTGTCGCCACCGAATGCATATATCCTCGCCGTTGATGTCGACAGTTCTGGTGGGCCTGGCAGGGCTACGTAGTGTTTGGTGGCTAGCACGCAGACCGACGCCCCGGTGTCGATGAGGATGGGGGTGGGAGTGCCCTTGATGTTGACGGTGCACTTGGGTTGGCGTTTCGTGCTGGAACATCTCGCGATGCTGGAGATGAAGAAGACTTCTTCCTCCTCCTCCTCTTCTTCTTCTGCGAGGTCTAGGTCTTGCAGGCCTTGATCAATGGAGGAGATGCCTCTCACTCTGCGAGAACTGCCCCGCCCCACTCTCTCTGGTCCTCTCGCCGTTGTAACAGGGGCAGCCGCACGGCACTTTCTGGCAAAGTGACCCGGTATGCCGCACCGGGCGCATGTTCTTGACTTGGCTGGGCAGTCACCGCTGTGGGGGAGGTCATACCCACAGTTCGAGCACGATGGGGCGTTGCTTGGAGTGGGCGCGGTGTCGAGCTTTCTCGGCGCCCATCTCGACCTATTCGCAGCCGACCGTCCCACTGCAAATGCGTCCTCTTTGTGTCCTGGTCGCGAGGCAGCGTCCATTTTCGCGCCTCTGGCCTCTGCTAGTTCATGTGCTCTGCCCAGGTCTAGAATCTGCTGGAGGGTTAGGCCAGGCTCCCTCAACACTTGCCTCCGAAGTTTACCAGAGCTGCACCCCTGCAGTAGTTGGTTGCGGACCATTTCCTCTTCGTCGGCCCATCTGCAAGAGGTCGCCAGGTGTCTCAGGCGGGCGCAGAATTTGTCTAGGGGCTCATCGTCCAATTGTTTCTCGGCGCCCATGACGAACCTGTCAAAGTCCACGTTGGCCATGGGTAGGAAGTGGTCTTTGAGTGCCTGCTTGACTGCGTCGTAAGTGACCACGGGGATGGTCAGGGAGTCGTAGATCTTGTGGACTTCTGCGCCTGCTGAATAGATCATGGTCGCAATCTTTTCATCATCGTCGTTAACCCCTGCAGCCCTGAAGAACATGTCTAGTCTTTTGACCCACAGCAGCCACTTCGGTCCTAGCTTGGAAGGGGGTCCAGTGGCATCAAACTCTGGCATGGGGGCTAGGGAGCTGCGGGCTCTGCGGGGAATCGGGGCTGCGGCACCCTCATCATCTGCGCCGTCACCCATTTTCTGTACTCACAGGTGGTAGATGCGGCCTTGTGGTAGTGGTGGGAGCGAAATCCCCTTCTTTCTTCTTAGGTGCCACAGTCTTGCACCAGCAAGACTGTGGGTGTTCCAAAAATTAAATTGTGGTTTTTTTTTGTTTCCTTTTACTGACGCCGTCGGCGAGTGGCGCACGAGCACCCTGTTGGGCCGCAACCACGGTCGCCACGCGTGACGGGGAGCGGGTCGAAGAAACAAAATGGCCGCCGGTGCGTCGTCAGTCCGTGACGCGGCGGACTTAATCACGGCGTTGCAGCCGGGCACGGGAGTGGGCCGTGGCTCCTCCTCGTCGCCAGTGTGGTGGTCGGGGGGGCCGCTGGTGTCATGCGGGCCCCTCCAGGCGTATGGGCCCTGCGCGCTGCAACGCCGCGCAGGAAACAGACACAGAGACGTCTGCTTGCTCCGGCGCTCCGGCTCCAACTGCCGGGCGCCGCCTTTATTCTTAACTGCGCATGCGCCGGCTTGTATGCCGCCATGCGCATTCTGTGTACTACGTACACAACATTTGTCTCCTTTAGAGTATGACTGTAGGGGGAGACAAAAAGAACACTCATTCCTGTTTCTTCTCGTTTATATATACTCCCTGACTTGTTCCCCCGTCTCTCATTGGTTTATTCTCCGGGTCTGGGATGTACTTTCCTATAACGGGTTTAAACAGTGTTACATCCCTCATAACCCTCCCCTTTGTCTTGCTCGAGATATCTGTAAAATGGCGGCCTTCTCCTGCCCTCTTGCTGGGATTGATATGCCGTCACTGGTGGCATTGTCCCTATAGGCCCAGAGTGTGCCCGCGCTCTTCTGGCATGCTAGCCAGGAACGGCATTTACTATGAGTTCACCATTCACAAAGCTGATCCCCAACTTGGATCGACTGCCACATGCTTGTCACTCTGGGAGTTGCTGCTCTTCCACCTGATAGAGGCGTTCCACTCAGCCTCACTCGCCTAGATTCGGGCCTATGACCCCTGTCCTCGGAAGCGTTTGTACTCGTGAGATTTCCCGCACTGAAAATATGGGACCCCTTATCTTGAAATATCAGGGGCCTGCTGTAGCTGGCGAGCTGTAATCTTGCTGGGCCAACGAGAGACCCTGTCCTTTGCCCCTTCACAATCATGTATTTATTTTGTGAAAGGAATGAACCTGACTCGTAATTGTGGCAATTTAGCCGTGGGCATGCACCATGCAATCAATCACATTATCCTTTTATATAGGGAGCAACTGTTCGGACTAGTAAACCATGCATGAGGGGAAAGATATGTTATTGCTATGCACTCCTAACTAAATCACTTCTAGGTGATATCAATATTGGCATGAATGGACTGTAAGGCCCATATTGGTAGAGCTATTTGAGCAGGATCACATAGATCGGTCAAGTGTGGAAGCCAGGCTTTGGACCTGGGTTTGCTGACTGCAAGGTTATCAATTGGTTAGGCTGCAAGCAAGACACCCTTGCATTACATATTTTGTTTTGTGTCAACATACAATATTACCAATCAAGTTTTCTGACAAGAGCTAAAGCAGTACTCTGTACATTGTTGTGCCATGTTATGATGTGCTATGTTATGCTATGCAGTGTTATGACATGTTATGCTATACTATGCTATGCTGTGTTCTGCTATGCTTTGTTATACCGTAATGCTATGTTATGTTAGGTTTTGTTTTATGTTATGTTACAGACGTTTATAGGGGGCACCACTGACTTGTATATGGTTCCCAGGTGATGGATCCGATCCAAAAGGTAGGGTGTGTTGGGGGAGTATGGAGTGAGCAAAAATGCAAGTTACCAACTTCTAGATGTTCTTCATTGGCAGCATGGGAAGAACAGTGCAATCTTCGAATGAGTCTAAAATGGCATTACAGCAAAGGGGGCAAAATTTCCCAACAAATAGTCTTTGACATAAACATGTTCTTTGTTCCACCATCCTCTCAGTCTCAAGCTACTGACTAACCCTACAAAGGTGCTTATTATTTACACACACATTTCACTCATTTCCTGAAACAAAGCTCTTGAGCTGTCCCATTAAGGGCTGAGAAGATCTTCACTGTCTCATTTTGCATTCTTTCCAAGTCGTTGTCTTATTTTCCACTGTAAATGTAGGACTACAAGAACCGCAAAGCAAAGTAATGGGAACCTAAAAGCCAGGACCAGGTGAATTCCTCTCACTGCACATAGGCCCCACTGAAATGCCTTCAGTCTCTATTATAGGTTAGATGTGTGCTAAACCCACCTGCTCTTAGTCAATGTTTGAAACATTCAACAATCATGTTATTATGAATGGTTTGACTACAGGTTGCAGTCCCACAAACAAGGTAAGCATAAGTTATGGAAATCAATTAACAGTTTTATTAAAATGATTACACAGAGGAAACAAAAAATCAGTTAAAAGCAGCAATATTACAGGCTGCTGTGAGTTTATTATGACATTGATGGCTCTCAGCTCCTAGTGGGTGTCCAGTTCCTCCAACCGCACTCCAGCACATGAGATTGTAAAGGACACCCTTCCACAATTTACTGAAACCTGTGGAAGATTTACTGAATGCACTACATGTGTAATGTGAATGATTTATTAAAGTCCACCAATTATTGCCTAAAAGGAAACGATTACACAGTTGGCCTTATTCATGAAAACATGCCCTATTCAATGAAGCAGATGCTGGTGTGTCATCTTTGTTTGCTTGCATTCTGAGTCTTGTAGGCCTGGATTTATAACAGGAAAATGCAGTACTACAAGCCCCAGAATGCAAAAGAAAACTCAGGAATGAATTACCATCACCTCAAAAGGAATGGTGCAGGTTATTATTATTATGAAGGCATTTATTGAGAGCTGGGAAGCAATGGAGTGCTTTACAGAGGTATAGAACAATAAAGATACATAACAGAGCGCTTTATAGAGGTGTACAACAGTGCAGATGCATAGGGCAGTGCTTTTCAGAGATAACAACAGAACAGATATTTAGCTAGGGTAGGATACAAAAGGGCACAGTAGAGGGGTACAGCTATACAGGGTGGGGGAGGAGAGGGGTGTGCTGCATCTAGCGAGTCAAGTGGTGCAGGAGGGCCAGCGTGATTGCCTAGGTGTTAAGGAGGAGAGACTCTTTGAGGAGGTGGGACTTGAGTTCTTTTCTGAATTGTACTAGCGTTGGGATGAGTCTGATACTGACAGGGAGGAGTTTCCATAGTCTTGGGACGTAGGCAGAGAAGGCTTGTTTTCTGGTCCGTTCCTTTTTGCAGTGCCAGATTTCAAGTCTGCATGTGTCCTGTCTTCTGGTGGTGCACTGTCCGTTGAGGGCGACTGCCCTGTAGATGATGCAGCAAGACTTGAAAGTAATTTGTGTGTGCAGTGGGAGCCAGTGAAGGTCGACGAGGGCTGGAGGGTGATGTGGTCGTATCTGCATAGACCCTTGATGAGGCATGCGGCCGCGGTAGGACACTTCTCAGGGGCACAAGGAAGGACGACGGGAGGCATGATGGCATGCATGTTGCCCCTTCACAAGGTGCAGTCTGAGGTGTGGTTTGCTCAAAATACACACTACCCAAGTAAAGAACATGCTTTCTTTCCTCCATCTTACTGTGTCTTAGTGTGGCTCAGCTTCATCTCACTCATAATGCGCATCAAGGCACAATGATGTGTCTGGGGGTGCTGATGCTACTTTTGTTCAGAGGAGAATGGCCTAGCATTGGTATCAGGTAACAATGTCCCCATACATAAAGTCCCCATACATAATGTCCCCGGGAAAAGCCATTGGCAACTTTATATATGGTGGCATTATGCATGGGGACGGGTTGAGGGATGTTCCCTGCTCACCTTGGAAAAAAAGAAAATGCAGGGGTTGCGGGGGTGTCCCCCGCATGTTCAATGTAATAATGTCTCTACAAAAAATTGCGAAATTTCTGCCAGGAGACTTATTTGCGGGGACTGTGCTTGTGGGTGGAATGAGATTGATATGAAAATAAACATGCCTCCTCTGTGAAAGGTACACAGGTTCTAGATCCTCCTGAGCCGGTGCTAGGCCCCAGAACAAGTTATTTTTGTTGCATTTGTGCAAAGTAGAGGGGCTCAGACATATTATAGAATCTGCAATCCTTGGATATTAATGGCTGAGGCATAATAGACATTTTCGGAAGGAGGGCTAGAAACGGTAATAGCAAATAGCGAGAACCTGCTGTCGAACCTCCTACACAAACACTGCACCACTAACGCAGCAAACAATACGAATGACTGAAAGCTACATGATTAATGAGGAACGCCTCCAGAGCACGGCGCAAAGCCTTGCTCCTCGCAGTAGGCGCCGGCTATTTTTAACATGTATAACTTAAATCGCCATGTGCGAATTTATCAATCTAACTGCGCTGGCATGAAGTGGCATGCATTCGCGCCGCACTGCAGTTCTTCAAGGTCTCAATTAGGCCTATGACTGATTTATAAAGTTATCTGGACCACAGAGGCCTTAAGCAGACAAGCCACGCTGGATAGAAAGGTCTCTGGTAGAGGCATCGGATCCGGGGTATCAATCACGCTAAATACATTTGCAGACGGCTGTCGTAAATGCCACGCACATCACGTTGCTACCGCACTGCCGACCCGACGAGTGGCTCAAGAAACCCTAGATAAAAGGAGTTTCTGTTTATTCAAGCATCTACCAATGACATCTCGTGTCAGGAATCCCACTGCACCCTCTTTGTCAAATAAATGACACAAATGCGTGCACTTAAATTTCCCCAAACACAAAAGGCATATCTCACAGGGGCGCCGAGTAAGCGGGTGCTCCGGGGCCTGGGCACCCGTCAGCAAAATGAGCCCCCCCCTCCCCCCGCCAAGAAAAGAGAAGCAGTATGGATGGCCCTTTGTTCCATCCATACTGTGTCTCTCTCTGGCGGCCTGGGTAAAAGCAAGATGCTCTTGTTTTGTATCTGTCCCTCAATTTCTAAAAATCGTTTTGTTTTGGGTATACTTCTGCATCTGTGCACCCTGGTGCACGGATGTAGAGGTACACCCAACCCAAAACGATTTTTAGAAATTGAGGGACAGATGCAAAGCAAGTCTGTCCCTCAATTTCTAAAAATGGTTTTGGGTTGGGTGTATTTGCACATCTGTGCACCCCTCTTGGCTAGAGGGGTGCACAGATGTAGAGGTACACCCAACCCAAAACGATTTTTAGAAAATGAGGCACAGATGCAAAGCAAGTCCCTCAATTTCTAAAAATCTTTTGGGGTGGGTGTATTTGTACATCTTTGCAACCCTCTTGTGAAGAGGGGTGCACAGATGTAGAGGTACAACCCAAAACGATTTTTAGAAATGGAGGCACAGATGCAAAGCAAGTCTGTCCCTCAATTTCTAAAATCTTTTTGGGTTGGGTGTATTTGTACATCTTTGCACCCCTCTTGTGAAGAGGGGTGCACAGATGTAGAGGTACAACCCAAAACAATTTTTAGAAATGGAGGCACAGATGCAAAGCAAGTCTGTCCCTCAATTTCTAAAATCGTTTTGGGTTGGATGTATTTGTACATCTCTGCACCCCTCTTGCATTGCATCTGCGGAGGGAGGGGGCAGGGAGAGGGCAAATGAGACTGTTTGTATGTCTCTGAGTGTGTACGTGGTGAGGGTGAATGCTATGGGTGGGGAACGGAGGCGTTGAGGGAGGTAACTCCCCTGCATTCTAAGGAAGGTAACAGCGTGGGAGACTGGGGTGAGGTGGGATCACCTTCTTGGGGGGTTTAGCGGGGTGGGTGGGCAGTAGAATTTGATAATTCGGCCTTTTGACCACACACATCAGCCGAAAAAAATCAGTCTTTTTTGTATTTGTTCTTCAAAATGCAGAATTATCACATAGAACCCAGTATAGACCTTGCCATACTGTTGACCTTGTTCAGTGCAATAGCATTTAATGGGACAGTACTTGCAGGGCCTAATGGTGCAGAGCAAATGGGCTTCTATATTTTGAAAGAGATAGTAACAGCACTTCTCAGCAGGACTGTGTAATCGATTTTCTACTAGAGCTGCCATATTTGAAATGGTGCAATGCTGGTACTCCTCAGTTAGCTCACTAAACAGGGCTTCTATAATTGTAATACTATGCTTTTGTTGAGGCAATGCGAGTTCATCTTAGTGGGGCTGCTATACTTTTGATGGGACAACATCAGCACTTCTCAGTTGAGCTGCTACACTCTTATTGACAAGGCCCTAGCACTTCTTAGCAGATTTATTTATTTTTATTGGTTATTTATAATGCGCATAATATACCTAGAGGGATCAAACCTGCGTTGCTCCATGTCGTCTTGCTTCCAAGGCGAGAACGTTGCCCCTGAGCTATCCTCCCGAGACTCTGAAGATCTGAAGTACATTTAATGAAACAGAACCAGAACTATTGAGCAAGTCTAACATCATCTTCATCATAATCAGAATAACTCAACACTGTTGTGGTTATACAAGACCTTATATATTTAAAGGGATGGAATTACTCAGAATGGAGCAGCACTATTCAATAATCCAAAGTGCTGAAGCATGGTAAATGTGAAAATACGACACTTCTCACCATTGGGACAGTACTGCCTTGGTCAGAGTTTCACACTGAAGAAGTGAGCAAGTGATCCGGGCCTGCAGCCCACTCACACGCATTGGATTCCCATGCACCCACTTACGAGATTTGCACCAAATTAGTGAGATTGTGCTCCAAGGTAGGAGGCACACGCACATTCTTTGCTCTGAGGTTTGACACGCTCACAGGATGGGATGGCATGTCGTTCTCCCATCCTAGTTGTGTTGCTCTGCCTTTTGAGGGCTACTACAACCTGGATGATTATAGAGGGGTGGAGTAGGGGCAGTGTTGGCCTACTGGAATGCAACTGAAAGGCTTAATCCTCCTCCTTACTTGACTTTAGTATATGCAGTACATGCTAGCCAGTGTTTCCACTGTTCTGCACCCCCTCGCCCCCTCGCACCACGTTGGCGACTATGTGCAAATGCAGTCATATAACTGCTGG
The DNA here is from genome assembly GCF_040938575.1 of Ambystoma mexicanum. Lineage (NCBI taxonomy): Eukaryota > Metazoa > Chordata > Amphibia > Caudata > Ambystomatidae > Ambystoma > Ambystoma mexicanum. The sequence continues at coordinate 513,606,289 of NC_090939.1, forward strand.
TGATGTCACTTCCTATATTTGGGCACCCCCCGGGAAATTCATAAGTCGGCTCCTCAGATATCTCATGTGTGCTACTTCGGATGGGGAACGAATAGGCATGGTAAAGTGGGTCGCAGGAGTGGTTTGTTTTCTATTCGGAGTGATACATGAGGCAAAAGAATTCCTTGGTCCAAATGTATCACATGTTTTTTAAAGGGCTAACGGAATGGCTCTGATTTTACATTCACAAAGCCAGGTTTCTCAATAATGTTCGCTTCAATCCGCCATTACATTTGGAGTGGTTTGTTATTCTCCCGACGCTTTTTGTCAAAAACGTTATCTTGCTAGATCCACCCCAATAGACGCTGTTGTTGTGGCTCTGACTGATCAATTTCCGGGGCACCAGTGGACTAGGGATGAATATAGGATTCTATACCATCAATCAGCCCCACACCTCTAGTACAACAGAACAGATTGGAAACACAAGTCAATTATAAACCTCCTGGCCAATTTTAATAACTTGGAAGTAACAGCAGGCTTATCTCTGCAAAGTCGTGGATCATTGGTTATTTGAAACGCAGCGAAAATACAATTATTACCCAATGATAAAAGGTACTGTCCAGTCAAGGTTGTACAAAAATATCTACTTTATTATTATCACAACAGACAGTTCTAGCACACTGCAAAATACAACCCACCCTGCAAAGGAATGCAGAGGACAGACTGTTTCTAAGAAGGAAAAGGGATGCACTCTGGATACTGACATGATGGTAGTTGGTAAAGGAATAAATCGCAATAGTTCAAAGAGCTAGGAAACAGGAAAACAGATTATTTTAAACAAATCTAATGATTCAAGTGTAAACATCATGAACTGTGAGTCAAATGTTTGAAAAATGTTATTCTTATGAAATGCATAATATTGTAAAGAGAATGTCTAGGGCTGCATTATTGTAATTGTTATAGTTGTTATGATACATTATTGTAAAGTTGATTTATTCAACTTAAATAATCAATAAAAAATAAAATAAAAAAAAAAGAGTTCAAGGATACTTGGTTTCAACACAAAGGGAGCAATGGGTCATAAAATGTCACTAGGGTCCTTCGGAGTAGGACCAGGGGGACAGAACCACAATGTACCTTGTGCTGCATATGTGCTCGGTGCTTGGAAGAGTCCAGTCAGTTTCATGGTGCTTTGCAGCTTCTGCAACAGAGTTCAACACAGGAGACAGCTGCGGGTATCAGGCGGCAGGCAGTTCGGTGAGTGAGACTGGATGGATGGCTGCAGGCTGTTCTACACAGTGGCTAAGGATCAAGAATCGTTGTCTCAGTGCTGGTCGGTGGTTCTGAAGCACTGGTCGAGGTGTCTCGGACAGCGTAAGTGAATGTGGCGTAACAACAGACAGTGGTGCAGTCTGTTGCAGCTTTAGGGGTTCGACTGGCTAGATAATATCCTTTATGGGCGACGTTGGTATGTGCTTGTTGAAGCACTCCTCCTAGCTACTACACTGGGCTTGTGTGGTCCGTAAATATAGATGGCCCAAACCCGAGGAGAGTGTTTCAGGCAGCTGCCTTGTCCTTGATTTGGTTCAGAGACATTCGGGCACTTCCTACCCAGGAAGCTTGCTACAGAGCCTAGCAGTGCACACTGTGTGCTGACTGGGTACCGGATTTGGAGCTGCTGGGCTCTTCTGGATTCAGTATTTTTAGGGTAATATTCTGGAGCCGGCAGAGCCGTGCCAAGGTTCCGGGGACTCCCAGCTCACGGAAGGCCCTAACTCCTTCCCTGGTCCCAAGAAGTCGAGGTCCACACAAGGAGCAAGGGGTTACTGTGGTTTATTATACGAAACACACAGGGGTCATATGCATGAACGACATTCAGGCACATCTCGCCACATTCTGGCTCGCAGACCAGTTTTATACACCCATGATGTAATAACCTTTGTCACTCAGCAGACTCCATCCAAAACCTATCGGGGACTAGGATTGGCCCCTGAGTAGTAGGTCCCATATGGGACTCTATAGAGAACAATGGTTATTGGACGCTGCTGTGTCAGTTGGTGTACTTGGATCATCCCTGAAAGTTGCTACTTCTAAATAGTTACAGTAAGGAAGCCCAGTGATTGGTTGACAACCCTCACCCTCTACCCCCAGAACCCAGTGTCCTAATTGGCCAGGCTGCGGGCCCCCAATTTTGGGACAAACTCTGTTCCCAGGCCATGAGACACCTGTCCTCAGTACATGTCTACTATGTTCCAGCAAATTGCAACGATGTGTCTGCGTATTACAATAGTGTGTGGATGACTAATGCCATGAGAGCGTTCCATTCCCATCGTACAAGGTCTCTGGAGGTATTGATATGTTGCGAGCCGCTGTCTAGCCATGGGACGGGTGCTTGTTCCCAGCCCCTGAGTCTTGGCCCGTTCTCAGGTTGGCCGGGTCACATGGTTGGAGACCACTCGTGGAGGCTCAATTAACATGTATTTTGTAAGGAATATTCCCCGCTGCAGCCAATGTCACCTTGGCTCGGGATGTGGAATGTTGCTTTGCAACATGGTGGCCTTGGCAGCCTGTTACTCACACCAGGGTTTATTCTGCTAGCACAGCACCTTGCAGTTTGGAATTTCTCTGAGATCATTGCAGCCTACTGTAATCTCCTAAGGCCTGCTCTGGCTTCCATTATGGAGCCGTCATAGTGTCTATAGGTTAGTGAGAGCTTTACGGTTGGTCAGGTCCCTTGAGTGCTCCTGTCCTTCCATAGTGTTCATTACATGTAAGCATCTGCAAGCATACACACAAGCTCTTCTTTGTGTCTTGCGTTTCTGTGGTGCTTTAGAGAGCCTAATGACAAAATAATAAACATGCTGATAGTGTGTATGAGTCACCGTCCTCTATCTCATCGAACTGTATGTTCTTCGTGTAGATTGATGTGTGTGTGTGTCAACTGCGCGGATTGCGCGTGTGCTTCTTGTCTAACAGGGCTATGTCGTCGGGATGTGTCTAACGACCTGCACCATGGCATCTTAGTTTAATGCTTTTAGTCAAGTATGTCCATGCGGTTGTCTCCAGCTCTGTCCTGTGTCTCTTCCTCCACTCTAGGCAGAGTTTGCGTTATAGTGGGAGCATACGATCGGCTAGTAGGGCACCTTTTGTGGTAGTTGTCCATTGCTGGAGCAGTGGGGATTGGAATACGTTTGTAGGATCGGTGGCCATGTTTTTGCTAGTGCTTCTTCTGGTTTGGAGGTCGTTCAGGGCTGAGGGTCTGCTTGGATTTTCCCTCTTCAATCCCACCTCTGGACGACTTCTCGACCACAACGTTATGGTTTCTTCTGTCATCCATCAAACGCCATACTTTGGTTATTCCGCCCAAGTGTCCGTAGTGAGATGATTTTCAAACGACTAGTACATGTATACATAACCACCATCAAGCTTACAACATACTGACTTCCCTATGTACTTCCGTGGATTGAGTGGATTTTCTAATTTCATCATAGGCGGATACACGTCCCCCTCCATTGTCTGTTGTCTTAGCCGTTCTCTTTCTTTCATAACTTCATCCATGTGTTGGTCGCTATCCATAGCCATCAGTAATTTCATCCCCACCGCCTCCTCGGCTTCCTTTTTACACTTCGCCATGCAAAATTTCACGCCAAATAGAGACGCCACTCCCATCACTAATCCTCCTGCTAGCAACCTTTAGGCCATTAGATAACCAGGAAGGCATCCAGGACCATATGTACGAAAGCCAGCTCTTATCTTTCTTCATTCCTTTGATTCTTCTTCCATCTTGGCATGCATTCGTGCCAGCTGCTTCAAATATAGTTCCGTTGTCGTCATTTGCTGGTTTGAACGTGCAGCAGGAACTTCCAATTTTGGCGCAAACCCCTCCTTCTATAGCTGTGGGGAGGTCCAGGACATATCTGTTTTGTAGTCCCACCAGTCGTATTGTTTGGAGTTCACAGTTGAATTTATAGTCATCATCAGCTCCCATCGTGTTATTTGGAGCCATTTTACATTGGCATACATCTGAAATCTTGGGTGTATCAATGCTGAGAAGAACATTGCAGTTCTGCTGAATAGTCTGTGTGCTGGTGGTATCTCGTCGAATGCCACCTCAGACCGTCCCCAGAAGTAGTTTCCTCTTTTTACTCTCCTGAGTGTTTCCTTCCTGGTCGTGGCGTCGTCCTTAGCGCCTCGTGTGGCTGGCATCTATCTCTTCTTTCGACTGTTGCCTTCGTCCATTTTGGGGAAATTGTTGATGTTCACATGCGTTTTGGGTAGTACCAGTGAGGGTATGTTGACATGCGCCAAGGAACTTATCCTTTCCCAGTTCGGTGGGAGTTTCTCATATGCCTTAGAACCACATTCACAGCCGTTCCCGTTCCCATTTGTGGGATCTTCTCTATTCTTCTGCACCCTTCGTTTTGTCCCACTTCATTGGTGCCATCATGCTGATGGCATAAGGCAGGTGTGGTCAGAGGAATTATTGTGAGCAGCCCATCTTCCTCGTCCACCCATGTCAGCAAGCTTGCACACTTTGCCCATTCCTTGAGGCATTTGTCATTTTCTTCTTGGACCTTGGTCACAGACGCTTTTGTCAATGCCTTGCTCCCTAATAGTCCATCTTCCCATCCATCCTGCATGTATATATATTCCAATACACCAGCACTTACGGTCGTTCCCAGCAACCGGGCTCTCCGCCTATCTAATTTGCTCCCCGCCTATCTCACATGCTCTCCATTTGCATGGTAGGTACTGCAGTGTCACCTCCTTTGTTTCTCCTTTCTCTGGTCCATCAGTGATGTAACGTAGGGTCTCTGCCTGTTGCCAGTAATTGTCCATCATTGGTAGAGTCTTGATGAAGTTGTCCTCATAGGGAAACGTTTCCTTTGATCTCCATCTTAATGTTGCTGTCTTCCCTTGGAACCTTCCACGCGTTTTGGAACATTGCGAGGTACAGGAGGCATTGCGCTGTTGCAGCTGGCACTTCTGTTGCCACATAGGTCCTGGAGGCACCCATGGCATAAGGGATTAATGAGCAAACATAGCAGCTCTCCCTTGTATCCTTACCAATTTTAGAATTGTGTTTGTACCACATCTTGTTAGCTACGTGTGCGGTGCCAGTGGGATATGCGTCTACTCCACTTACATCTGTTCCCACACTACACTTACCTCTCCTTACCTTACCAACGGTGTCATCTGTACCACCTGACACAGTTGTCTGTGCAGCTTGGGTTGGGGAAATGTTAGTATTCGATGCAGCGGAGACATCCAAATCTATATACAGAGCTATATACATTTCCCAGATGACAGCAGCTAGGACACCCACTGATAATAATAACCACACAGCTTGTATAACCATTTTTATTAACTTAACCATTTTACCTTTGCTTCCGCTGATCTTGTAGCTGATGGGATGATAAAGTTGCACGACTGAAAATCTCTGTCAAAACTGTTATGGTATTAGTAGTTGTAAGATTTTTAAGATCTGCATACTAGGTAATCATTTAATGCCCAGGCAAACATTTCATCCCATATTTTCCGTACTGTTCTGTGTCTAAGGGTCGGTATAATATGCTGAAGCTGTGAGGATGTTTGTGCCAGGTATTCGAGAAATGCATAGTAGTAAATTTGGGGTGGCCATGGTCTAATGTGGGCTGGCCTCTGTATAGCGTGAATATATTGAGGAGACAATGCTTCGGGGTAGTCGGTAGAGGGCAGCATCTAGTATCCTGTAACCTTACCCTAAACTGATCATACATCAACAATCACAGTTGCAACAACCTGCATGTGCGAGAGAAAAGAGAGATAGAAAACATCGAAGAAAAAAGAAGGTGTTTACACAGTGTATTCCTAATGAGACTGTGCATGCGGTATGGTCAATTCTACTTTAGCATTTGGATAACTTTCAACAGACGTAGTAAGGAACTGGGGAGATGTTGGAAAGTTCGATACTCTTTGTTCTTTAGTAGTGGGGGGCAGTGTTCATATTACTGATCGATTTGCACTCAAATTGCAGTGGAGATGTCTGGGACCTGTGAGCGCCTGACCATTCGGTGGCCAGCAGGTTCTTGTTCACTTGTATTTAGGGAATCACCAGAGCCTGCAGTGGTTGGTATTAGGGCATTACAGCTGCCTGGAGTGCTGCTTGTCTCTGTATCATCGGCACAATCTGTTTCACTGGGAATGCTTTGTGGCAGGGCAATGCTTTATAATGTTTAATGTCCTGCACGTGGTCCCAACCGGACCAGCCTTTGAGCTTGACTGCCCTTTCTGTTACTGCCTCCACTGTATGGGGTCCTGTGAAGCGGGGTGCATTCCAGCGCATTAGAAAATTCTTCAGGAGGACCTGGTCCCCCACTTTAATAGGTAGTTCCGTGGTTCAATCTTGACTGCTGCTGTTTTCTTGTGCACCGTCCTTCACTCTCCCTTGTCTGTCGAGAGATAAAAGAGGTGCTAGACACAAGTGAAATGACACAAACATCTAATTGCTGAAAATCTCTGCTACCGCCTAGCATTCCTTTACTCCCCTATGGGTGGGGCTAGTGGGAGGCACATGCAGTGTCCTGTCACCACCTCGTGAGGTGTAAGGTGGTTATCAGAGCAGGGTTTGTTTCTTAATTCGAATAGAGCCAGGGGTAAGCAATGCAGCCAGTTTCTATTGGTGCTTTGATGGATTTTAGCTATGCTTTCCTCCAATAATCCGTTGAGGCATTCACACAATCCACTGGCTTGCAGATGGTATGCACATGCAAATGTATGCCTGATCCCTAACAGGGCGGTTATATGCTGCAACATTTCATTGGCAAAGTGGGGACCATTGTCAGACCATAGGACCTTGCAGACCCCCCATCTTGGGACCACTTCTCAGACTAGGAATGTAGCTGCTCTAAGAACGTCAGCATGGGAGCATGGCCCTGCTTCGATCCACCTCGAAAATGGTCAAACCACCACTATCATATATCGATAGCCTTGGCATACATTGATCATAGCCACGTAATCAACGTGGAGGTGCAAAAAGGGCCCTTCAGGATGGGGGATTACTCCTGTTATTACCCTTAAGGTATGTCCAGCAGTGAACTGCTGGCATGGCAAGCAATTACAGATAAAATTGGAAACGTGCATTTAAATCGGGGCAGAATCATGATTCTCCAATGCGTGCTGCAAAGACGTCTTTCCCTGTGTGTGTGTGGGATGGTGCAATTGTGCGAGTGCCATTTTCAGTAGCACACGAGGCATTACTACTTTTCCAGTGTTGTTTTGCCACAGTAAGGAATCAGTTGGAGACATTGAACACCCTCTTTTTACCCAGAGTTTCTTTTTATTCATTGGTGCTGCTCCCTGTAATTCCATGATTTGAGTTTCAGGTAAGTGGTTGTACCCATCTTTCATTTACATTTGTCTCATCCCTCCCCTCTCTTTTTGTTTTTCTGGTATGTCCCACATCTCTCCAAAAATATGATGCATGCTTTGCATGGTAGTCTGATGCCTCATTTCCCTTTGAGATTGGGTCATCCCTGTTAGTTTTAGCCTGGCACTTGACTAATGCTAATTCCACTGGATATATGAAGGCCACTATCAATTCTCCCAAGAAAAGCACATGCTGCACGGGGATCCCATCTTCCCTCCTGAACCCTTGTCTTAACCACCTTGCTAGCTCAGAGTGCACTGTTGATGTGACGTAGGTGCTATCAGAGTAAATGGTAACCCTTTTCCCTTCGCATTCCCTGAGAACCAGTATGAGAGCTACTAATTCTGCTGCCTGGGCTGAGTAATGAGGGGGTAGTCGAACACTCCTCACCTCCTCGCTTGTCCAGTCTTCCCTCAGACTGACCACTGCTGCGGCTGTTCTCCTAATGCCATCACCTTGATCAATTGTTGATGATCCATCAATGTGCAGTACCTCTCCCACCTCAAGCACATCTTCCTCCACCTTTCATGTTTCTGTATATATCTCAATAGCCTCTGTACAATGTTGACCACGTTCTCCCTCTTTGTATTCTTCTGCCAGAAATTGTGCTGGGTTTACATTCTTGCATCGCACTACTTTTAACTCGGGTTGTGACAATATTATCTCATACCCTGTTTCTCTTTGTGTTCTTAGTGTGCTTTTTGGTTTATGCAGGATCGCGAATATGGTGTGTTCCACATAAAGGGTTGTGGAGCACCCCATAGTTACTGATGATGCTTTTTCTACTGTGAATGCTGCAGCAGCCAAATGCTGTTTGCACGGGAAATGTCCTAGGATCACTGTATCTTTCTGCTGTAGTATGCTATTGGTTTGTGACCCATGCTTGTTTTCTGTGTCAGCAGTGCTTTCATGACAAACCCATCGCAGTGCGACAACAGGAAAAGTTCCTTTTTATAGTCTGGTGTCCCTAAAACGGGAGCTGTGGAAATTGCTTCTTTGAGCTCACTCAATGCCTCTGTCATTTACCTTGTCCGACACAAATGTTTGTTGTTCCTCTTCACTTCTTTTAATGCTGTGAGGAGAGGACAGGTATATGTGCTGTAATCAAAGACCCATGCCCTGAAATAGTTGCATAATTCCAGTAATCACTGCAGTTCCCCTACTGTTTTTGGCTGGGGCATGTCAAACATTGTTTGCGTCCTGCTAGGTGCTATGTGTTTGCTGTTTTGCAAAATTACCTGGCCGAGGTACAGCACTTCCCTCTGGCAGTACTGTTGCTTGGCCTTGTCCACCTTGTATCCCTCTTCCGCCAGTAAAGTTAGCATGTGTATTGAGTGTTCCCTACATTCTTTCTCAGTGATACTGCAGATGAGTATATCATCCACATACTGCAGTACTGTGCTTTTTGTTTGTACGTTGGCCAAGTCCATTTGTATTATTCTGTTGAAAATGGAAGGTGATTCGCAATAACCTTGTGGAAGCCTGGTGTGTTTCCATTTCTGGTTGTGGTACATAAAGCTTGTTAAATCTTGTGAGTCTGGGTGTAGGTGTATTGAGAAAAAGGCATTTTTGAGGTCAATAACCGTGAAGCATGTGGCTTCGACCGGCATGCTACATAGGAACATGGCAGGGTTAGCAGCTATTGGATACTCTGCCTCTATGATGCTAGTAAGAGACCTTAAATATTGTATGAAATGCCATGTCCCCCCATTCGCCTTGCGAACCAGGTACACTGCAGTGTTGCACAGAGACTCTGATGGTACCAAAATACCCATGTCAACAAGGGCACTGATTGTCTCATAAATGCCCTTATCTGCTTCTTTGGTCAAGGGGTATTGTCGGGCCCTGGGTAGAATGGCTCCTGGCTTCAGTTTTATCTGTACTCCTCCTATGCTTTTTATGCACCCGACGTCATACGGACTGGTGGTCCATAGTGTCTAGGGTACCTTTGCTAGATCTTCCTCGCAGAAGGAAGGCAGAGATTCAAAAGCCATTGTTATTTTCTGTGCTACCTCCTTATATCTTATGCGTAGCCAGACGTACACGCTCATTCCCAACATCCTCTCACTGTTCCCCCTTACTTGTGAGAACAATTCCTCATCTGACACTTGTGCTAATCGGCACCCATGTGACAGTGCTGTTATTGCTGTCCATGCCTTTTCTTCGTCATCCATTGCATGTACAGTGACCCAATCGTCCCGTGCAACAATCCCTTCTATATCAATTGATACAAATGTGCTTTCCTTTTCATCAGCTGGTGTCTCCGGCCTAAAGAGGTACTCACTGGGCCTCCTCCATACCTTCCCTGCAATCCGGGGCAGCCATGCAAGAGCCATATCTGTCCCGCACTGGAAGACCTCTGGGTCAACAAGCTCCCCCTTCTGTACAGGTTGCCCACAGTATGCCTGGCGTATTTGCCTAGCTTTGAGCATGTGAATGCCTGGTGTGGAGCAAATTATGCCCTTGTCTGTAAAGGAGTTTGTCATGGTCAGTCTGCTCATTATGTCATGTCCCAATATGTTTACAGGTGTTTGCTTGGAGTAAAGTAGGGGTAGTGATAAGTCATGATCTCCTATTGATAAGGAGATGTTATCAGTAAAAGGAACCACTTCTCGAGCCCCAGAGAATCCTTGATTGCTCATGGCATCTCCTGACAATGTATATTTCCCCTCCCGTAGGCATGACCTAGTTTCCCCAATGTCAACCAGAAAGGAAAAGACTTTGCCACGTACAGCTCCCTGTATGCGAGGTTCCTCCGCAGAGTTAGGTGTGACTGATAGGATGGGACACAACAAGTTTGTCTGTGGGCTGTCCTACTGTGGGTGCAATGACTGTCTATTCCCGGTGTAAGGGTTATGCCCTACCAGTGTCACCCCATCCATCCTTGTCACGGGTACCATTGCTTCTGTGTCCATGGGTTGTGGGGAGTCGCCCTTTATTTGTGTCAACTGTTGTACTAGTTGCACGCTTTGAGATTGTGGTGCTGACAGGTGTTGTGGTTGTGGCTGTGGTGTTTGTGGTGCTTGTATTTGCTGGTTTGCTGGTATTGTCTCTTGTTGCACCTGGGGTTGAGGTAATCTTTTTTGTGTTGCGTTTCTGGCAGTCCCATAAGTCGGATGTCTTGCATACAATACCCACTCTGGTAACTCTGCTGCCCTTTCTCGCCCCATCCTGGGTTCATCCCCCTATTTCTGCACGTGAGTGAGACATGCCCTAGTTGCCCGCAGGTCCAGCACTGTTGTGGTTTTCGCACTTTCCATGGAAACCCTACTCCTCCTTCACCCAACCCCTGAATCCTCCACCCGGTGCCCTCTCTGAAACCCTCCTCTTCCTCTATAGTTTGTTTGATAACCGCCCATCCCTGTATACCCTCCTACCATTGTTGCATAGCATTGTACTGCTGCTGCGATTGGAGCTGGGGTTGCGACACTGCTGTCTGGTGGTGTAGGGCGGGCTAGTTAGGAGCACACCTTTTAGGGCATACTTGGATAGTTTCTTTTGAACTAGCTTTGCTTCATCTGCTTTCCTATCCTCTGTCTTTTGCTTCATTTTTCCTTGCCATAGCCTACAATGGTGTACTATTGTGAGTTGTATTTCCGACCATGCTTAGCCTCCATTCCCACCATTTTCTTCAGTTGCCTCTGTACTGGCTCTGGTAATCCTTGTATCAAAGATACATCATTATCATTTTATCCCACGGCTCCTAAGATTTCAGGCCCCAAAGCTCTTGGATCTCTTGAATATAACTAACGGGATACTCGTTGTCACGCATCTTGCGTGACGTGATCGCTCCTATGTCTGATGTATCTGGATACTGTGTCCATAATGCCTGTCATACTGCATGTCTGCAATTTGCGAATGGGGCTACATCGTGCGCAGTGTTGTGGGTGGTCATCCCCGGGAACCCCACCCTCTTCCAAATGTCATCCACTGTATCACCTAATACGGAGACCAGTAAGCCCTTAATGTCGCCCTCTACCAACCTGTGTACCGCTGTCAGCTTTCCATTTCATATTTCCATTTCCACACCCATCCACTTAAGGAGGGTAGCCTCAATTTGATATTTTCCTTATCCCTGTGCTTCCATAGTATATACCAATGCATTGTCCCACCCCTCTCTAATAGGCGCATCTGCGAGTATGCGGCCCTCTCTTCTGGTGTGCGTCAATACTGTTGTATCTGAAGGGGCCTCTCCTCATCCTCTGCTTCTGCACCCATGTCCGCTACCTGTATTGCATGCGACTGGCGCATGGTGTTTTGTGTGCCAGTGAGCCTGCCCCGTAAGCATGAGTGCCCCCTAGTTTGTGTGACCATCGCCCCATCTCTTCTGTGTCCTCGGAGGTCCCAGAGCCTGTTTGTATGAGTTGTCTGTGGGGCCGCCCCTTCAGTTGTGTCTTGAGTTGTGCTGTCCACGTGCTTTTCCCGGTCTCTCTCTTCTTGTGTTTTACATTCCCATAACATTCCCGTGCCTGTGCATGTTATGTAGAGTTTATTAGGCCCTTCTCTTTCCTCATCAGTTACGTTGTTGTCCCCGTCCTCATCTTCCTCATTGCTACAGAATCCGTCAGAGAATGCCAATTTGTGTACATGTGGATAACGTACGGTCACAGTTTCAAGATCGATGTTCGCCGATCTCGCTGCCTACCAAGTGTGCCTTGGACATGCTCACGCCACACACTGTGTACCCATAAGGGACTTGCCCATCCTGTTGCTCCCCTTGTCGCTCTTCATCACGTCTCTTCCTATCTAACTCCTCCTTTATTGCTTCTCTGACCCTTTTGAGTGCCCGTTCCTCCCCGTCACTCTCCTTACGTTCCCTTGTTATTCCTGCCAACCTTAACTCCTTTAATTTTCCCTCTTCGTACTTACGTGTCTGTTGCAATAATATCTTCTTCCTCCAAAATGCAATCTCCCTCTCTGCGTACTCTCTTCCTTTTCTCTCTATTTCCTTCTCCACCTTCTCCATTTCTGCAATCTGCTTTATTGTCTCTGTCTCCCTCTCTGCTGCTTCTTCCCGCTCCCTTTCCATTAGTACCGACCGCTCCTTCCATTCCTGTAATTCCGGTCCCCTTATTATTGTTTCCTTTGACTCCCTCTTTTCCTCTTCCAACTTCTTCCCCGCATCATCCCACTGCTGCTCTTTACTTACCACATGCATCACCTTTCCTCTACACCCCTGTCCCAGTTGCAACCCCTGCGGCGTACTCTCGGACTGCCCCGCCTTCACCCAAGCTGCTGTAGTTCGGCCCACCACGTCAATCGTGCGGAGGTGCCATCCATGCACTGCTGCTCGTTCATGTGTCTAGCAATCCAAACAATACCAGCTTGCTAATCCTCCACCAAGTCACAAAGCAAGATCCTATGCAATGGCCTATGAGTGACGTCATCGACTAAAGTTCGAGTGAGAAGAAAACATTTTGCCCACTGACAAGAAAACAAAACATTATTTCAATCCCACCCCAAGATCCACAACATCCCCACAGCTGTCTTCCCACCTCCCAGGAGTGGAGTATATGTTTTCAATCTCTTATCATCTCTATGTGATTAGACGGCACACGCCTCGTCGCCTAACGAATGATACATCTCTCGCCGGGGAGACTTAACCAGCTAATTCACCTTCCGTACTACAAGATAGCTCCAGCTAATCTCTATGGGAATACTTCATCTATTCGCCGAACTAAAATGTCCAATTTATAGGAATCCACTACATCTATATTTCATTCATGATCCAAGCGCGCTGAGTGGCTGACTCTGAACAACACAGGCACGCTAAACACTAGACACTTTAACACCAATTCTTATTGCAACTTCGCATACCCCTTTTTCCCAATGTACGCATCCCTTTGCCCCACACAAATTGGGTTGCTCGTTGCGTGGACCACATTCACGTTGTCACACGCCTGCCGGCGCCGCTCGGCTGCTGACTACCCTCCTTTGGCTCGCATTACCCCGTCTGGACTGCCTGGACAAATCGCCAATCGCGGGCAGGATCATTTTGAAGTCAGCTCCCGGCGACCAATTCTTCAGGTTGTGCAGGCCGGTTATCTCCCAATTCCCGTGAGGGTCCTGCAGTCCTCTGAGGTCCGACGGCAGAGGATGCAGCACCTGGCGGAGCTGACGTCACAGATGATCTTGCTGGGGCCTCCAACTTGTTAGGGTAATTTTCTGGGACTGGCAGAGCTGTGCCCAAGGTCCACGGACTCCCAGCTCACGGAAGGCCCTAACTCCTTCCCTGGTCCTAAGAAGTTGAGGACCACACAAGGAGCAAGGCGTTACTGTGGTTTATTATACAAAACGCACAGGGGTCATATGCATGAACGACATTCAGGCACATGTCGCCGCATTCTGGCTTGCAGGCCAGTTTTATACACCTATGACGTAATAACCTTCGTCACTCAGCAGACTACCTCCAAAACCTATAGGGGACTAGTATTGGCCGTTGAGTGGTAGGTCCCGTATAGGACCCTATAGAGAACAATGGTTATTGGACGTTGCTGTGTCAGGTGGTGTACTTGGATCATCCCCGAAAGTTGCTACTTCTAAATAGTTACAGTAAGGAAGCCCAGTGATTGGTTGGCAACCCTCACCCTCTACGCCCAGAACCCAGAGTCATGATTGTCCAGGCTGCGGGCCCCCAAGTCTGGGAAAACTCGTTCCCAGCCTGTGAGACACCTGTCCTTAGTACATGTCTACTGTGTTCCAGCAAATTGCAACTATGTGTCTGCGTATTACAATAGTGTGTGGACGACAAATGCCATAAGAGCGTTCCATTCCCATCGTACAAGGTGTCTGGAGGTATCAATATGTTGTGGGCCACTGTCTGGCCGTGGGGTGGCTGCTCATTCCCAGCCTCTGAGTCTTGGCCCGTTCTCAGGTTGGCCAGGTCACGTGGTTGGAGACCACTCGTGCAGGCTCAATTACCTCAAATTAATGTGTATTTTGTATGGAATATTCCCTGCTGTAGCCAATGTCACCTTCGCTCGGGATGTGGAAAGTTGCTTCTCAACATGGTGGCCTTGGCAGCCTGTTACTCACACCAGAGTGTATTTTGCTAGCAAAGTACCTTGCGGTTTGGGATTTCTCTGAGATCATTGCGGCCTACTGTATTCTCTTAAGGCCTGCTCTGGCTTCCATTATGGAGCCATCATAGTGTCCATAGGTTAGTGAGAGCTTAAGATTGGTCAGGTCCCTTGAGTGCTCCTGTGTTTCCATAGGGTTAATTGCATGTAAGCATCTGCAAGCATATACACAAGCTCTTCTTTGTATCTTGCATTTCTGCAATGCTTTAGTGAGCCTAATGACAAAATAATAAATGTGCTGATAGTGTGTATGAGTCACCATCCTCTATATCATTGAACTGTATGTTCTTCATTTAGATTGGTGTGTGTGTGTGTCAACTGCACCTATTGCGCGTGAGCTTCGTGTCAAACGGGGCTATGTTGTAAGGATGTCTCTAATGACCTGCACCATGGCTTCTTAGTTTAATGCCATTAGTCAAGTCTGTCCATGCGGTTGTCCTGCATTTCTTTGTCCACTCTAGGCAGAGTTTGCTTTATAGTGGGAGCATACGATTGGCTAGTAGGGTACCTTTCGCGGTAGTTGTCCATTGCTGGAGCAGTGGGGATTGGCAAAAGTTTGTAGGATCGGTGGCCATGTTGTTGCTAGTGCTTATTCCGGTTGGGGGGTCGTTCGGGGCTGAGGGTCTGCTCAGATTTTCTCTCTTCAGTATCTCCCTCTGTTTCCTGGGAGATGTTTGGGGGAGGGGGTCTTGCTTCCCTCTTGGATGTCCTGGCCTTCCTTCACTGTTGGAAGATGTAAGGCAGATTGTACTTTCCACCAGGGTCCAATGCTGAGTTCTTCTTGTTAACACTTGCAAAGTCTTCAGATGATCTGTTAGTTCATTCGGAATCTTCAAGGCCTAAGAATGAGGATTATATCCCCTTGTTGCCTTCCCGCCTTGAATCGCTTTGAAGCACTTCACTTGTGTATACGCACTTTACAAATAAACAATTACAATTACACATATTGTACATGCATTGCTGCTCAAACCTGTATTTCTACCTGTTGTCATTTTACCCAAATATGTGTTTTACTGTTGGTTGTCATATTTCGTTCACCCATTCTCTCCAACTCACTCTTTCCCTTGTCTCACTGTCCCTTCTCCTCTCATCCCTCAGACTACGGTTTGGTTTAGCACCCTGGGGCAGGGTCACAATTTGCTCAACCACGGATCAAGGACTCAGCGCTACAAGACCAATACGGTGGTGATTTGCACAGAATAAAATCCAAATAACATAACATAACAAAGGAATTTAGCTCTGGCATGGGTTTTGTGAGTGGGGATGGGACATATTTTTTGTGTTTTGTCTTATAAAAGCACCACTGCTTTTTAAATAACTTCTTAGAGGAAGTAACACAGTAAGAGCCAATTAGCCTCTGCCGGAGTAAAAACTCACTTTCAGCTCCACTTCCCTTCAACAAAATAGCCTCACCTGATGTCCCTCTAGTGTCAGAGAAGGACCAAGACAAGTGCCACAGAAGAACTTTGCTTGGTGTTTGGGTGTTGTGTGTGAGGCCAGTGTTTTCTATTTAAAAACACTGCTGAACTTAAAAGAACTCTCTACAGGTGACAGAGAAGCTACTGTGGGCCATTATATTTTGAAACCCCTACCAAGGCAGTGTGAGCCAATTAGCACCTGCTCCAGTAGACACCCCCTTCAGCAAACGCAGATGCAGGTCAGAGGTGGTGTGCTAATCCGGGGTATTCTTTTTTACCTTTGGTAGTTTTTTGTTTTTGTTTGTGCATGTATATAGCGCTACGAACCCTCAGGTATCTGAGCACTGCTTATTTCCCACGGTGTGTGGTGCTCATTTATCAACCTCGTAAAGATGAAAGGCTGAGTTTGGCCCTGCCAGGATTCGAACCTGCGTCACCAGGCTCTGCACGGATGTCAACGCGAGCGCTTTACTCGCTGTGCTATCTGACCTCTCCTGTTATCACCTGATTTTTTGCCATCACTCTGTAAATGGGCAATCAGAAAGCATTTCCTTCGGTGAAGGGGCTACCAATCAAAATCCTATTAATACATACAGTGCTCCAGATAAGGTTTGGAAGTGGGAGTATTTTACTCCCTATTTTTTAAAGTTGGGAGCAAAATAATGATATAGGGAGTACAAATGTAAGTCCATTTCCTAATATGTTTTAACTCAAAAACAGAAATGTTTGTGTTGCAATTATTTCTTTGCACCTAGTTAATTATGCACATTAAAGGTACATATGTACTTCTTCCGTTCATGCAGTAACAATAGTTTCTTCCTGTGTTGCTACCTGCAGTACTGGTCCAAACATGTGCATGGAGCTGTGAGGGTGAAAGCAGGGGAACAATGTTCTACAGGTCTGTTTCCAATTGTATTGTTGGGATATGTGTACTCCTTATTTTTATTTTCTGGCAGTATTTGTCTATAATAGGGAGTAAAAGTGGCTGATACATCCTTTATCTGTAAGGTTGCGTAGATATTGAATGCAGGGAGCTGAGGCCAGCAGTATTTAGGTCTTAGACCTGCAGCAAAGTCTTAAACAGACTGTAGGAGCTATCTAAAAATGCACACATCCTTGTGGAACACAGTAGATGGAGAGTTTAAGAGTACCGTTTGACTACCAAATTGTGAGCCAGGTTTTCTCAGAAACTCCTTATTTGACCTTTGATTAATTGGTGAGCTTAAAGAGGACCACCTTTGAACCTGCAGCAATCACACTGTGGCTTACAGTCTCAGTCTCACACTTATCTTCTGAACATTCTGATAAAGTAAACTAAATGGGAAGATTGGCTATGGCCTGAAGACTCTGCCAGGTGACAATCACATGCATAGTTATGTAATAGTTTGGTGTCATTCTCAGGGAGCTGCAACTCATCCTCTTTGGCCAGGAGAATGCACTGGAAACATGTCAGATGCTGGAAAATTTTATATTGCAGCCGCTTTTCCCTAACTAAATGACTTTGCCATTTTTTAGCATGGACTCTCAGTATCAAAAATGTGAGCTACCCGTACTTAAGAAAACTGGCTTGGTCCTCAAAACTGAAACATATCATTTTGCACTGGTGAGTTGACTGAAGTGGGGGATTGACTTAACTTTGCCATGTAGTGAACCAGCATCTTCTTAAGCATTTTCAGACAAAGGTGTCCCTGCGACCCAAAGTGCAGGTTCTGAATTAAAGATTGATGTCAACAGTTTATGTGAGATTGGGAGCTAGTTGCGTTTTTCAGGGACATTTGGGAAAGTCCAAAGGTGGTCTTGCTTTAGCTCTCTAGTGCCCCAGCATTTGTAGCATTCAGTTGAAGGTCAACAAGGGGGCTTGCAATCACACTCTTTTCATCTTTGGGTATCAAGTGTGAACGCTCAGGCTGTACAGGTGGATTCTAGATTACAGAAAGAGAAAACAGATGCAGTCCTAATATTTAAATAGGGCTACAGACAATAAGCAAAGCATAATACAAATATGACCTGTTAATCAATGGCAAAAGCCACACAATTAAGCTTTAGCCAAACTATAGATAATGAAAGTCATTGAAATGTATAAATTGTAACCCTTCTTTAAACACTGACAGCGATGGTTTTAGAATGCAAGTGTAGCTCTCGTGCTTATTCACAGTGAGTAGTAGCAGTTTAGAAACTCCTCCCTTGAACACTCCAAGCAAATAGGTCTCCAACGGTCTAAACGAGTTGAAGATTAAGATTATGCCAGTCCATTATGCCAGTCCAGGATAAGTGGTGACAATCCCGCAGTCCAGTTTAAGTGGTTGGAAATCCCACATAACACCAGCTCCATATAGGCCAAGATAAAGTGTTGCTTCTCACTATAATGACAAGTTTGCCTCTGTAGGGTTTCTCTTTAATGGCATCCGGTCAATCACACATAAATCATGCATGGGTGCTTTCCCGAGCTTTTTAAAAGCATGCAAAAAGCTTGTTCAAAGCCGGCGAGCTGCGTGGCACAGTGAGTGGGTGTCCCCAAGAATGTGAGCATTTGAGTCTGCACCCAAACAGAGGAGAGCCATTGCGATAGAAGCCTTGGTCTCCAATGGCAGGCTCACCTACTGCACTCTCTTGGTAGTGCACATGCAGTGCTAGACGTCTGCGCGCCTGATTTACAAAAATATTTTCAATGGGACATTCCCATGTTAAAACTTGTTAATCAGACCCTGTGCCTTTCTCCCTATTTCCCTGTGTGGCTTGCCCACAGGTTTCTACAGTAGATCTCTGTGGGCTTGCCTCTTCTGGTCGTTCTTCTAGCTCGGTTGCCGTGCTCTTATTTGAGCTAGATCACTTGTCAGCATATAATTGAGTGTATCTGACATAGCCATCAGTCAAATGGAAATGCATAACTTATACTGGAGACACAATATCACAGTATATATTATTTATAAACCACCGAACACCAAGGTTGACAGCTTTCACTAGAGTTTGGAAGGGATCTTCTTTTGCCGCACCGAGTCCCTCGAGTGAGCCTTCCTTGTGGTTGTATGATTGTTTTACATATGGACCAAAATCCCTTTGACCTTTAGTATTGCTCATTCTGCTTTAATTTAATATGGTGTCAGTTTTTCGTGATTGTTCTAGGTCTTGCCACTTCACTATCAGTCTGCTGTTGATCTGTAGACCATCACACTTCCTGTAGTTGCAAAAAGCACGTGCTACTTGCTGGAGTGCCCTCTGCACTTGTTATCCACACAAAGGAACACCTGAATGCATTCATAACCCCTTGCGTGCCTGAGAGGTACCGCTGTGCGTGGACAGTTTCCCCTTATTCATACTTTTCAGTGTACTCCAATAAGCTCGGGGTGAGGAAGTAAAAGGTGAAGTCAACATGGAAGTGTGGCAGGAATCTACGTGTGCTACTGACATGCAGAACCAGGTCAAAAGCCTCATGAAATACTGTTGTGATGTGACTTACAGAGGGAGCTGGAACATGGAATGTGGGCAATGGAGCGTTTCCTTAATCAATAGGCTCCGAGCAGGGGGGGCATTGCCTCTTCAGGCAATGCCCCGAGGCCCATAGTTACCTGAAGTGGTAATGTCCCCCCTGCGAGGGGCCTATTGCTATTGGTACCTCAGCACGTAAAAGCAGGGCAATAAGAGCATTTTTATTCTATTCCGAATCACTTTTGGATTTCGAAACAGAAAAACAAAAATGTCAAAAAATGGCTACTGGGGAAGGGAAAACGAATTCCGTTTTCCCTGTCCATGACAGCCATTGAAAATGAATGTCAAAAAGTAAACAAACAAAATGGCCACCATGGAAAGGGAGAAGGGTCTACAACTAGTCTCTTCTCCCTTTCCTTGGCGGCCATTCAAAAAAAAGGGAAAAATGTAAACAGAAAAAATGGCTGCTATGGAAAGGACCTTCTTCATTTCCATGACGGCCTGTGGCGGATTGGGAGCGAACGTGCTGGGGACAAAAGTGTTCCCAGCACGTCTGCTCCTAAAAAGGACAGAAAAAAACGTAAGTGAGGTTGAGAGGGCGGGGAGGGAATTCTTTGGATTGGGGGAAGAGGCGAGGGGAACAACACTTACCTCGATCCCTGGAGGAGGAAGATGGCAACCTTCAGCGGTGTGGTGGTTCGGAGCGGGGATTACCCTTTCCCGAGCCTCTTCATTGGCTGAGTGGATGCCACCCCCCCACCCACTGGGGACAGAAGGGAAGGAATGTTGTGGGCAGAGGGATTCCCGGTCAGGAAAGGTCCAGGCGAGGGCCAATGAGCTTTCTTGTAATAAGCTCATTGTCCTTCACCGGGGAGGAT
Source organism: Ambystoma mexicanum (assembly GCF_040938575.1). NCBI lineage: Eukaryota > Metazoa > Chordata > Amphibia > Caudata > Ambystomatidae > Ambystoma > Ambystoma mexicanum. The sequence continues at coordinate 513,626,477 of NC_090939.1, forward strand.
AGCTCAGGGACAACGTGCACGTCTTGGAAGCAAGATGACACGGAGCAACACAGGTTCGAATCCTGGGTCTGCGCTTAGAAACCTCTGGGTATTAAGCGCGTTATAAAGAACCAATCATATCATTTCATATCATACTAATGAAGGTTATTCCTCAAGGTTCTGATCTGATCAGTTGAAGAGCCTGTGATGGAGAGAAGAGGCTGTGCTGGAGGTTGTTACTTGTAATCTTGAAAAAACCAACATAAAGTATACTTTCTGCCTGGTTTGTGCTTTATATCAATAGCATAAAGCTAATGGAAGAATACACAACCCCCAGTGCTAAAGGATTTCCTTACTGTGTTGCACACCCTGATTGCTGCCACCTGTTTCAGGGAGATTGATGTTCCCTGGTAGAGGACAGCCCGGAACACACATTCCACACTTGAACATGGGCATGACATCCTGCAGCAGTGGACCGAGGTAAAGCGAAGGCGAACATAGCACAGCTCCAGTAAGGAGAGCGGACCAAAGGGGAGCCTCAATCCTGATCTGGAGAAGCACTGGATGAGGAAGGTGGGAGGTGATAGTGCAGGTGCGATCAATATCGCATTGCACTAAGTGTCCTGCAGTTGAGGTTAACCCCAGGCACCTAATTGACTTGTTAGGGCTATTCGAGTTGGCTGATAAAGGCTTGAGCAAAGGCAGTGCGCGCACCCATCACAATCCACAGCACAAGTATATTGCTGAAGCGCAAGCACTCATTGGTTAGAGAAACATACCCTATAATTATCCTTTGCATGCGGACGTCATATTGTTTGAAGCGATCCGCATAACAACGTATTACTTCAACGTGACGAAAAAAAGGCAAACCAGCCTCCAATTTACAGGCTGCAAGCACAGACTCTAAAAGATAAAAGCAGTGATTACCAAAGCAGAAGGGTGACTTGGCCACCACCAATGTCAATGTTGAAGTAAGTGATCACATGTTTTGTGTAATTTTAAGACTATTGCACAGTGAGCTTATCATTATTCATTGCTCAGCAGACTGAAACTTGAATTGCCCAAACCTACAGATGCACTGGTGCAATGGTGTTCAATTAAAGCTTACATAGGTCCACATCTTCTGGAAAGGGAGTTTAAGAAAATGTTCTCTGAAGGATAGCAAGATGGCTATTCCAGGTGTTCCTGCACCACCAACCGTCAGGGTCTCACCTCGACCAGTAAAGGTAAAGTGGAACCAATGGAAGAAGGGATTCTTACTTTACATAAAAGCGGCATTTGTTAACTCCATTTCCAATAAAAGAAAAATGTTGTTACTGATGCACTTCCTATGGTATGAGAGGCAGCGCATATTCAACACTCTACCACCCCTGAGTGAGATAGGAGATGGAGATCCACCAAATGAATCTACAGTGGTGTTGTTGAAGTTAGACACTTCATGCCAAAAATAGAACCATTTTAGAATGCTACAACTTTTATATGCGAGTAACGAAACATGGAGAAAGTAGGGAAGAATATGTTACAGAGTTGTGCCACGTGGTGCTCTCCTGCAAATATGGAGAGAAATGTGATGAAAATATTAGAGACCAGTTTATGATTCATTGCAACTGTAATCAAATAAGGGAGGAACTCTGGTTGAAAGATGAACCAACTCTAGATGAGGTTTTAGAAATAGCTAAGCATGCTGAATACTTCCTAGCATAGATAGCAAAGATGACAGAAGCAGAGAACGAAGATACCAAAGTTTAAGTTTTCTAGGTGTCTGAGGGTAGACGGAAGATGACGAGCAAGGAAAATTTAACTAAGAAGTGTGGCATGGAGAACAGAGGGAAGAAAGGGAAGCACTAAAAAAGAAACAAGTGACAATGCTTCCATTGTGCTATTGGGTTGCATTTTGCTGCTTCTCCAATTTGTCCTAGTCGGAAGACTGTTTGTGCCAAATGCAACAGAAGGGGCATTTTACAAGTTGTTGGAAGAACTTTACATTTTCACAAAGGAAAGTTTTATATATAGCCGAAGAAGAAGATGGATTCTCAGATGATGAGGAAGACAATACAATAGAAAATATTACAGTAAATGTAGAAAAAAGTGTTAAGGAAGAAGAATGTGAGAGTCCCTATGCTGTGATATGTGTGAATGGGAGAGAGGTGAGGATGATGGATGATTTGGGGGCAGAAATATCTCTGATGCCCAAAGGTGTGTTTGAACGACTTTTAGGAGGGGATGTCCAAAAATTGAACAAGGCAGATGTGAATCCCGGAGGATTTAAACTAAATAGAGCTATTAGGGTATTTCAATGCTGAGTTGAACTTTAAAGTGCACATGGGAAAGTGTATTTAACAAAAAAAGGTGCAACCTTATTAGGGTAGCAAGATCAAAAGAAATTACAGATCAGGTTTGATCCCAATATGTCAGAACAAGTGCTGCAGATTGGTGATGTTGCTGTGTTATAAGTTCAAAAGTGTTTTTGAGAAGGGAGTAGGAAAGGTTAAAGGGATGAGACATCAGATCATTTTGAAAAATGGCTGCAAGGTTACAATCAGTACCATTAGTGCTGAGAGAAGGTGTTAAAAAGTAACTGGAGAAACTGCTGAAGCAAGGCATCATTGAAAGTGTGCGAGGTGTAGAGTGAATTTCACCTCTACTGGTGGTAAAGAACCCCAATGGTGAGTTGAGGCTGTGTGTCGACTTACGTGAGTTAAACAAGTGTTTTGTAGTAGATAGACACCCACCAAATATGAACTAAATGTTATCAATGATCGGAAAGGGCAGGGTGTTTTCTAAGTTAGACATAGCTTCTGCCTATCATCAAATTGAGCTAGAAGAAGAGAGCAGGAAATGAACAGCTTGTATGAATCATTAAGGTGTTATTCAATTTAGGAGGATGCCGTTTGGTTTAGTATCTGCATCTCTAGAGTTCCAAAATGTGATGGACTGGTTGTTAAGAGAGATGAGAGGGGAATTTTGCTTTCGAGATGATGTTTTGGTGTGTGATGAGAGTGAGGAGGAACATGACCTCATTCTGGAACAGTGTGTTATTGAGAATGGAAAAGTGTGTTTTTAAGAAGAGGTGTGTTGAGTATGTATGGCATGAAATATCAGATTCTGGTTTGAGCCCCAAGGGTGAAATGGTGAATGCCATTAAGAAAATTGTGAGAATGGGAAACAAGGGAGAACTAAGATAATTTCTAGGATTTCTAGGTATGATTGAGTTCTACCAGAAATTTGTAAACAAATTTAGCACATAAGGTCACTGAAATGAGGAATCTTCTAAAGAAAAGAGCAGAATTTGTATGGAACAATGGGTGTGCAAACGTTTTGTAGGATTAAGGAGGAAATAGACTTGTCAAAGACATTGAAATGTTTTGATCCAAGGAGGAAAAGTGTTGTTAATGTGGATGCCAGTGATAGCGGCGTGGGAGTGGCATTGGCTCAGATAAGAGATGATGGATAGGATGGGATTATTGCTCGTGCTTCTCATGTGTTAAAAGGGGCAGAAAAGAATTATTTGGTGCTAGAAAAGAAAGCATTGGCTTGCCTTGGGCAGTAGAAAAATTCAAAATCTTCTTGTGGGGTATGGAGTTTGTGATTCGGACTGACCATAAGCCTCTTAAAAGCATATGTGAGACAAAGGTCCTCAGTTAATTGTCTAGATGAGTAGCAAGTTGGGTAACAAAACTACAATGTCATATGTTTAATATGGAAGTGATACCAGGACGTGATAACATCTTAGCAATCATTTATCACGTTTGGGAGGTCAAGAGGAAGAAGAAAACGGCCAAGAAGAAGTGTCAGAGATGATCTATGTGAAATATGATGGCATTGTGACTGAAGGGGATTGACTAGAAGCTATGGAAAAGGATGAAGCTGTAAAGAATGTTAAAAATTCTGTTGAAATAGGGTGGCCACCTAAGAGTCTGTTAAACCAGAGAGAGAAACATTTTGGAAGGTGCAAGTTGAATTATGTGTGGTGGAAGGTTTATTGTACCATTGGGAGTGTGTTGTTGTTCCTCTGGATATTCATGAGAAGATTATTGTCTAGTGCATGAGGGACATGTTGGCATCACTCACATTAAGGCCATAGTGAGAGGAGAATATTGGTGGCCTGGCTTTAACCGTGAAGTGGAAAGGAGACTGAATGGTTGTGAAGAATGTGCACAATCAGGGAAGGCTGAAGTTGCAAAATCCCAACCAGTTATAGAGACAGATGTGCCTGGCAAGGTGTGGGATGACTTGGCCATGGACATACTGGGCCCAGATGAGATGGGAAGCGGTCGAGGAAAGTATATAGTTGTTCTCATTGATCTTCTGTCCAGACAGATTGAATATAAAATAGTGAGAGAGACTCGTGGTGAATGGATAGTTGTATTTTTGCAGGAAGTATTTGCGAGGGAGGGATTGCCAAGTAGCATTCTCACCGACAATGGTATGCAATTTGTCAGAGGTTATTTCAATGAATATCTAAAAAGATGTTGAATAAAGCATAAAAAGTTGGAATTGTACCATACAAAAGAAAATGGAATGGTGGATAGAACTAATAGGTGCATAATGGAGGCCATTAGAATGGCTTGTGCATGTGGCAAGGATAGGAGTGTTGCGGCACAAGAAAGGTTTTATGCCTTACATATGTCTCCAAATGTAGAGACGGAAATTAGTGGGTTTGAATTTATGAGAGGTCGGAAGGCTAATACAAAATTTGTGCCACTGTGGTTAGGAAGGGCAAGAGAATGAGAATTTGCAGTGGATGATCTGAGAGAAAGAATTAAGGAAAAGAAAGCCGAAGTGGGTTGTGAAAGAAAATTTGAAGAGAGGGAAAAAGGAACTGGATGTTCAGTGTGGTGATTTGGTGAGGATAAAGAAAGGTGTTGTGAAAAGAAAAAAAAACTGACTGTATTCTGAACTGGCTTTAGTGGAAAGAGTGATGAAAGGCGTGATGAGAGTGAGAGGAAGACAAGTTTGGAACAAGAATAGGATTGCGATGGTAAAGAAAAGCAGTGTTGATGGACGGAGAGGAGATGTGTTGTGATGTGATTTACAGAGGGAGCTGGTACATGGAATGTGGGGGGTGAAGTGTTTACTGAAGGTTATGCCTCAAGGTTCTGATCTGATCAGTTGAAGAGCCTGTGAAGAGGTTGTTCTGGGGGTTGCTACCTGGAATCTTGAAAAAACCAACATAAAACATACTTTCTGCCTGGCTTGTGCTTTATATCAAATACCAGTCGCTCACCTACAGGTAGCACAGGCCGGGTTTAAGACTTTACTCTACAAGATTTGCTGACTACACATGAAACACATTTGCATTTGAGTTAAACATTAGATAAAATATGTTACAAGTTGTGTGAAACCATTTTCTATTGAATGTTTTCGTGGACAAGAATACTGCCAGTCTTTTCAGGGAAACATACCTTTTATAATAAGTGCCACTGTAGTGTTATTGATTACATCTTAATTCCGCTACACTGGTGGCATTGGATAAGGGGCTTTCCATTAATGGGAAGATGTAAAAGTGACCACAAATCCCCAATTCTGGAATGTTAATGGCATAGGGCCGTGTTGGGGAGCAAGAGTACCTCCAGGGCATTGTCCATGGGCTGCCAGTGGAGGTAGGTGTTTTACATGGTCTATGGGAGGTTGATAAGTGCATTTTAGAAAATATGGAGTGCCTGAAGACAGACAGAGCACCCTGTGCTCTTATGAATGTAAGGCAGCATCCTGTGTAGTTCCCTTGGGGACCACTGCAAGAAGATTAAGACTATAGGAGTAAGCAGTAAACCCAATTGGTAGCAGTCTGTACCACCCAGATTTACCTGGTAGCTGTGGCTGAGCAGTCAGACTTCTCTCAAGAAGAGTAGGGCAGTATACAGAGGATACACAATATGGCTAAAAACACAGCAGATCAAGCAAACACTGACCAGAGCCAGGTATCAAAAGTATATAATTATTTATTTATTTAACAGACACTTTAGAAAATACACTAGCACTATAAATCAAAGCAAGTTCACACATAATCAGAAAAGTATACACACCTCTCTTAAGAATTATTAGACAAGTCTAACTCAAAACACCACTATTTGCAAAAACCGATGTGAGCGTGTAATTTAGATGGCACTCCAATAATTAAGTAAAAGGGAGAGAAAAAGGCAGGTCATAAAAATAAAACAGTTCCCAACACTTTTCTAAGACCCAAAACATGTTAATGAAGGTAGAGTCTACTGTAGAGCCAAAGTTCATAGGCCATGTTCACTTTAAATGGAGCAAGGTGAAATGTGCCCAAGATCCCACAGTTTCGAAATACATTCAAGTCTTTGTAAAAATGTTCAAAAGAGGTTGGGTTGATTCAGAAGGTAAAGTTAGAAGGTCTGGGGCCCAACCCAGTTGGAAAGCCAAGGTTTTAAGGTTCACTTTTAGCAAACTGTAGAAAGGGAGGCCAGGTGGCACACAGTACCGTTAAAGTTGAGGAAGCTCCAGCGGTGGCAGTTGTTCCTGGCAGTGGGTGGAGTTCGTGGTTTCGACCAGGGGAAGAGAAGATCTCGTGAAGGAGGAAACTTGGAGTTGTTGCACTGCCCAGGGAAGAGACCAGCCGCGGAGTTCGTCAGTTAAAAGGTGCGTTTCTGTTATTCGCGGTCACAGTGGTGAAGCTTGGCTATCCGGCCGCCGGGGTGCTTTGCACGGGCGATTCGACCAAGAGACATCCTGGAAGGCGAAATGGCGAACTGGTTGATCCCACCAGCTCAGAGGAAGAAGACTCTTTCAGCAGAAGGTCTTCTCTTGTCGGGAAAGTGGTGAGGTCGTTGTAGCAGGGCTACACCGGTGGTGCCGTCGTTGCAGATGGCTCAGCTTCTCCCCTCTTTGGATTTCTTAGGTCCTGTGGCGACTTCTGAAGTTCCAGTCCCAAAAGCCCTGCTTTTATGCAGAAAAAAAACCCATTCAACAGCCTAGCTGTCACTCATACATGCTAAGTGGTAAGCGGGCGGCTCACCACTGGGCCAATCAGAAAAGAGTGCGACTTGAGTTGCTAAGGCAACGCAGTCCAGGGTGCCAATTCCCCCACCCATACATCCTGTGGAACCCAGACAGAGTGGCACCAGTTGGAGGCCTTCTGTGGAGAATCCCGCCAAAAAGTAAAACAAAGGGCCCGACCTTGGTTGGAGTTACAGAGACGGACACAAACGCCATTTTGGAAAAGAGTTCTGGTGAAAAGACCCAACTGGTGATTTTATATTAAATAAATAAACCAGTGGTATCTTTAACATTGCACCAAAAAGTGGTGCGTTTAAAATCAATGGGAAAATCCCATAGGAAATATTCCGGGGGAATATTTTGCGTGGTAACTACTGCCACCAGCCAGAAACTCCACAAGGGGGGACTGGACAGTGCCCCCTTGGAAACAGACCCAGGAGCAATCTAATTAACCCCTTCCAGTACTTCCACAATATGATGGTTTGTACTGGTTCTGTTCCCAATTTTGGACTAGTAAAGCCAATGGTGACTTTACATGCCCTGGGAGACAGTAGTCAGTCCCAGGGTATGGAGTCTATGTTTGGGGGTCACTATGACACCCCCGTGTTACTGCACTGAGGGTGCTGTGTAACACATACACTAAAACAGATGATACCCTATGGAGTAAAAAGACCCTATAGCCCATAAGCACACAAAAAGGCAAAGACATACCTCAAATCATGTCTAAGAGTGGGAGGAAAAGAGTCTCACTCTTAGCAGGAGAAAAAAACAAACCCCAAAAATCCAGCAAAGCTGCTGGGGGACTCACTAGGTTTGGGAAATTAGCCTTTGTAAGAGAAGTCTCCCTAACAATGAGGGATTTCGAATCCCAAAAATGGCGACCTTAAGAGACAATTTTAGTTGCAAAGGAAACATGTGACCCAATAATGTCAGCATTCACTTTTGGTTAAATAAGGAATGTAAGGATTTAAAGAGTTGTGTTTTACGCTCTTATGGAAATCTCATGAAAATGCCAAAGTATTTTGCAAAACCTAGCGCCTTTAGGTAGGCATCCAGAAACGGTCTCATAGCAAGGCAATTTGAATTGGCCCTGGAAAAGTGGGATGTTTTGGCCAGAGCAGCTCATATCAATGACTCCAGTGTCTTCCTGGGAATAGTTTTTAAAAATACTTGCCTCCTGGATCTGGTGGGCCGAGCTAGTCTCGTGGCCTACGTGGATGAGGACACTTGGGAGGACTTCTTTAGCAGACTCTGTGGGAAAGAGAGGGAGGATTGTTCCCTTAGTGCTTGTTGTCAGAATAACCCTGATTTTAAATCAGGCGAGCAGTCGTGGTGCCATGATATTCTAATGATCTGGGAAGTTCAAACTGTTGTTAGGTGACAAGCTCTGTTTAAAAGTCATGGACAGGATAAGGTTATGAAAGACTTGTTCTGCAGTGAGGAGGCCCTTTGGTTGCCCCATCTGACCTCAGTCTTTAATTGTACCAAAGAGAATAGGCTGGCTTCAACTTGCTGGGAGATGAGACTTATCGTTCCGATATTTAAGAAAGGAGATCTCCTCAGCCAGAACTTATCATCCGATTAATCCTTTAAACGGCATCTCAAAAATGTGTGCAGGTGTCTGCCATTGTACATAGGTTACTTGATTGGTTTACAACACACAAGTGCCTAAGAACTGTACATATGGTCTCCAGAGAAGGGGTTGAGACCATATATCAAATCATGAATATGCATTTAAGCCTAAGCAAGCATGCCCTTGGTTTGGGCGTCACTGTCTATGCTGCCTTCACAAACTTATCATCAGCTTGTGAGCATGCAGACAGGGCTTGCCTGTGGAAGGTGCTCATTGCTATGCATATTCAGGATTTCCTTGTGTCTATTCTGGTGGAAATTCATTCAGGGTACGATTAGGTACAGAGCGTGGAATGGTAAGGGAATTCGGGTGGCGGGTACAGCAGGGCTGTGTGCTGCCTCCCTGCTGGTCAATCTCTACACCAATTCTCTCCCTGGTTCACTGGAGATGACAGCACCAGATGGCCCCCTGGTGGGCCTCAGGAGAATTCCTGCTCTGTTTTTTACAGATGATGTAATACTTCGAGTTGGAACACCAAACACCCTTCATATTTGGGTGGATTCATATACACAATATAGGATGGATAGGGTCCCGCAGGTAAATGCTAGTAAGTGCAGTGTCATGTGTTTCTCAAAATGTATTTATTTATTTATTTATTGTTCACTTGTTAGGGGCTTATACAACAAGTAAAATACTGTTTCCAAGCGTCCACGGGGCAAAGGGAGGGAACACGGGAGAGAAACACATTACAAAACACAATATTAAAAGCAGTGGCGAGAAAAGGGAAAAAAGGACGCACCTACTATGCCTTGTGAGTATTCAGAATGTGCAAGTGCAGCAAGGAAGAGGGCAGAGGGGGTAAATGCTGGAGTGTCCGAGCTCATGGGTGAGCCACAGATGAAGTGTATGGTATGGGGAGTGCTACAAGGCCTGATGCTGCGTTAGGTGTAAGTGTGAACCTCCAGGGTGGAGGGTGTGTCAAGGCAAGTGCTGCGGTTAGACAGGAGCTGTGGCGATTGGGTGTGGGAGGTCAGGGGCCCAGGATGCATAAGGGCCCAGGACACCAATCACAGCAACTGTGAGATTAGCAGAGGAGAGAAGAAGGGGAAGAGGTGGTAAAGAGGAACGCCTTGAGGAGCTTCTGGAGCTTTTTCATCCCCCTATTAAACGGTTGAAGGAAATCCAGAGTAACTATCAGTATACCCCATTTAATCATTTTTTGTGACTCCTTGGGAATTATAATGAATTGTAAACTGGGTTGGGAGGAGCATATCTGTAAACAAGCAAGCAGGATTAAACAGTGTACTGTTGCCACCTGGGGGTATTTAGCGCCACAATGTTAAACATCTGTTGTTTATTCATACGATCAAGGTGGTAGCAACGAGGGTCTTTGCAGGTGAGATTTGGGGTTTTGCAAATCCTATTGAGCTACAGATGGTCCAACATTATTTTCCATGCAGGTTGTTTGGGTTACGCAATAATCATTCACTTGCAAGGTTCATATGGACATGGACTTCCTTGCTTCACTGACTATCACGCAATGTAGCCACCAATATTTAAGGCATCTTTTTTTTCGAAAAGACATACTTTATAACTCACCACATCCATAATAAATACTCCGAGGGTGTCACAGTGTATGATAAAAAAAAACTGATAGTCTGCTGTGAGCGGGGTGAGTGGTTTGAAAATCCTGATATCATCCCAATGAATGATTAAAGTGTACTTAAGGCAGTTCTACTGGAAAGCGTTCGAGATCAACTGAGCTGAATGCTGCTTGCATACACAAGAGTGCAGCAAAGGTTCTAATATGATTGTAGGAAATCGGATTGTGTTTTTATTTCTTTCACGAGATTATATATTCTCCCACTGGTGCATTTTAGGGCCAAATGGTGTGGTAGTAAACGCACTGAGGAGTCGTCCTTATCTCAGTGTATGGAGCAGGACAATCGAAGACATGTTCTCTGTTGTCCGCTTTATGCCACACTGATGAAAGAATGTCTGGTAGGAGTTGTACAGACTTTGGAGTTGAGAGATTATAAAACAGCTGTACACGAGTTATTAAAATCAAATGATTCTTTTGAAATGTTTTGCTTGGCTTCTTTTGGCATACGCTATGGAAGATTAGAACCCTATTTCTTTGGCCCTTAGGGTGTGTGGATAGATATTTGTTTGAGGGGTTTGGTTAAGTTATCCAGATTTATAATGTTATTTAATGTATATGCATGGATTTTTGTAGTGCTCAGTTTTGTATTTAAGGTTTGTAAACTGCTTACATTTTTTGGGAGGTTATCTTGTTCTTAATGTTGTTTATATTTTTTTCTTTTTGTATCTTTAATTAAATCATTCTTACATTCAAAAAAAGAAAGAATGAGTAATATACATTGTCTCATTCAACAGCCAATGCACATGTATATCGTAGAAGAAAACACATTGGCAATTTTCAAATCAGTGGCATTATTAGTCGGAAACATCAGGCTGTACTGAAAGTGACCTGGGATGGTTTAAGTGGAAACATTTAATACATAATTTAGAAGACAATATGGAGGTCAAATCACCCCAGCAGGCCAAGTTAAAAGCATGCCCTGAAGTAAGCACTGCCCCCTCAGGAATATGTGAAGGAACATCAACAAGCAGGAGGAAAGCTCTCCAGAGATTGCAGCAGATTACACAGCTGCCCACAGCTTAGTTCCCTTCATTGGGTGCTGTACACATAGATCATCAGGCGACTGGATCACAACACCTGGAGCCTGTCACAAGGAGTCTCTGGAGGGATAGAAAACCTCTGAGCAGGAGAACGCACTTTCGGGGCCCAACGAGGATGAGGCTTTGCCTCGACTTAGTGGGCTGCTCCAGTCATTTTATTGTGGATGATTCATTTGTACACAAAGAGTTTTACAAAGGTTTTGGTTCCTTAAATCAGGCTTTGGATAAAGTAAGGGTCTGCATTTCTTGTTACTAAGACTACAGGTCTCGGCACTAAGTTATATCTTCAGGCTCGGCTACCAAGATAGAGATTTTGTAGACAGTATTTAGCAAGTGCACGAGTGCCAACACGCTCTCACCCAAGGCACTTCTTCACTGGTCCTGGTAACTCGTTCTGTGACCTGATTTCTGCACACGGGGATTCTGGACACTTCATCATGCCACAGGAAGGCAGGTTTAAGTTGTCTGATAGAAAGGCAGTAGCGTGCATCGTTAATAATCCCACTAAAATACGTTTTTTGTATAGTGCCTCATGTTGGATTCTTCCTGCACATAGGCGATGCAAAATAGCTGGAAAGATTAATTTATCAACTTTGCAAGGATGAACGGATGAGTCTGTAATGCCAGGATTTGAATTGCAAAGTGCATGCCTTTCACATTTCAGATGGTTAAACTGTGAGCTATTCCTCCAGACATCTAGTGGGTTGGTTCGAAATTCTGGCTTCTCCAAGCCCTGGAAAACTATCTTTAGTGCCATAAGAATGAGCCAAGTAAGAGAGAGGTCTGCAGATTGATTAGATGATCGAAAGACATCTTCAGAGAATGTTCCTCAATGGTGTTCCCCGGGGCACTCCGCCTGGCATAATTGGCATGTATGGATGTGCCTGCATGCCTGAAAATCATATTTAGCTGTCCCTCTCTGCTGTATGGATGTGCCTGCATGCCTGAAAATAGTATTTAGCTGTCCCCTGTCTGGCACGGATGGCGTGCAGTGCCACTCCCTCCCTTTTCTCCCTCCCACGGCCCTAGGCCTCTCCCTCTTCCCGCTTAACTGCCTATGCTTTCTTCCTACCACCCGCCACCCTGTTGGTTCTGTCCATCCTGGCACCTTAGCAACACTGCCATCACTCTGTTCATTCCCCTTCCATGGCATAGCGCAGTTGCAATTGCCTCTTCTGCTCAACAAACCTGCCTTGGCCAAATTCTGAATCTGATGGCCACATTATGGAGGTTGGTTTATATAGGGGGTGTGTAGGGGCCCTCTTTTTTGTTGTAGGGGGACCTGTGTCATGAGGGTAATGAACTAGACAATATGGTGAGGACTCAGGCTACCCCTCCTTTTTGACACTAACAGGTGTTTTTTCACAACACAATGGACAGATGTGACCATTTTTATCTGTACATGTATTCAATAAAACACCACTGTTTCGTTATATACAAACAGAATCTTTATTTTACTCAATCTTCATTTTTGTAAAGACCTACTGGAGGATTGATAGGTGTATGGCTACTAAAGCTACACTCTAGGTCACCTCAAGTACTAATCCCCTCACTGTGTTTTGGACATAGCATAATAACGTTATATGACTGCATAATATGACACACCAATGTGGGCACCAGAGAAATTGTATGGTCTAACTTGGTAACACATGAAAAATACGTCAAACAGCCTCCAGTAGGTTTTTACAAAAATGAAGATTGAGAAACATAAAGATTCCGTTTGTATAAAGGAAACAGTGATGATCTACTAAATGCATGAACAGATACAAATTGTCACTTCTGTCCATTGTGTTGTGAAAACAACACCTGTTAATGTCAAAAAGGAGGGGTAGCTGCCAGGAAGATCCTTATTGACAAGAGCCAATAGGTCAGGTAGGCCCTATGAGGTCCTGATGCTTTCCACATGGCCTCTGTGCTATGGACGCGTACTCAGACACATAGGCTAAAAGTGATGTGTCTATCGAGTTACAATTGGACTTTGTGGACTGGTTACATTTAACTGCAGAAGGATGACACTTTACATTTCGAAGGAATAACTCTTTACACCGTGGCAGAGCCAATGACTTTGAGAAACCACCAGCCCCTCCTTCAAGTTCATTCTTTTCACATTTGGTGACCATCCATAGCCTAAGGAAGGCCGCCCATTGAGTATGATAGACCATCCCTGGCCTACAGAAGGCCGGCCCTGTAGTAAGGTAGGCCATTGCTAGCCATGGAAGACAATCTCTGGAGTATGGTAGGCCATCACCTGCCTATACTAGGCAATTCATTGAGTATGATAGGTCGTTCTCAAAGGAGCATTGCCATGTTCCTGAACAAAGGGATTGGCCACGAAGCACAAGGGACAGATCCCTCTGTTGGGGCAAAGGAAAGAGCGCAGACAGAGGCAATAAACTCTGTGGTAAATATGGACAGGTGGATCTCACACAAATCTTAACTGGTGGCAGTGATGGCAGGTGGGTCTACGAAATCATCATAATTATCATACACACAAGACGACTGTACTGTCTCGAACATCCTAGATCAGTTTCTCTCGACTGATTGTCAGATTGCAAAATATATTACATAATCAGAGATTGATGTGACAATGAGAAAAACCCAATGAAGGTTCATCAGACGATGGTTCTTAATATAATATAGCCACACAGAGCACCTCTTCTAAAGCATACACGTAAAACAAATACAATTGGCATTGCCCATGATGCTGCCTTATATATCGCCTGCTCAGGGACCAGGTGCTAAAAAGTCAACTTTTCCCCCGAAAGCCTGAATAAGATGGCCCCTTAATGGCAATGCAGCCCAAGATACAGGTACCAACTCTACCAACTAATGTAAGAGTCAACGGATGTGAAAAGGTCGATTTGAGAACTTAACAGACTCTGTAGTCCAAGCAAGATCTGAGAGCCCAAACTCATGAGGAAAATCCCCTCGGAATCTAAAAAAGGGATATGGAAAAAATGTTGGGAAGAAAAACATGCAGATTTATGTGAAAAGATCAAAGGTTTCTGTAAAACACTGGCAACGAATGAATGAACGAATGAATACAAAGAAACACCTTATTTTCGAAATAACCGACACAAAGTGCGGGTCTTCTGCACAGTCACAGAAACAGAGCATCAACACCACATTGCAGAACCGTTAAGCAACAGCCTGAGCAAAGAGCCATTATTTTGGGACTAACCACAGAAATGGCAGATAGTGTTGCCTCAAAAAGACCAAAGTTGGAGTGTTCCACAAGGAGGGACCTTTTAATCTGAATTCTTTATTCCCTTATATGTGCTATACATAAGAGTGAATGAGGGACAAGAGTTTGTGCAGAGGTATTAATTATGCAGATTAGGGTATTCCCTATATGAGTTCATGAGTGCTGTCAAAGCGCACAGTGCTCCCCTCGTGGTTGGTGGGGATGTTCTGGGCCACTGGGTACCATAGGATAGAATATGGGTTCTTGGAGCATACGAATGACATGCTCGCTCGAGGGGCTCAAGAGCGTAGAGGAGCCACATGGGGTGCATGTGATTCTTTAGTTCCTGTATTTGTGAAGTGCAGAGGTAAATGCCATGAGACTTGAGACTGAAATTCTGAAGCCCAATCCCTTTCCGGCCTTTATATCCTTGATAACTATGTCCCCAGGGGAAAATGCCTGTGAGCCCAGAAGCAAATTTCTCCTTGGATTATCAGACCAAATAGTGATGTTAAGGGAATGACAGGAGCTTGGACGCCTAACAACATGCCACCGTGCCATTTCCTCACTCATGTTCAAAGCGGCCCCGGGTATGGACTTCTTGCGGTAGATACCATGATTGGAGCATGGGTATGGATGCGTCTGGGAATGTACCCATCACAGATAGGGTGAAAATGGCAGCTTGGAATGTCGCCAGTTTATCTAAACCTATGGTGGATTCAGATTGGTTAAACTGCCTCAGAGAGTATGATAAGAAACGTGGCTGATGGAACAGTAGACCGTGATGGAGTACTCAATTTTTGTATTTAGGCTGTCAAACATAGGAGTGGGTTTGGGCGTCCAAGTGGTGGTTTGAGTGTTTGGATAAGCTCGGCCCTTAATGCACAGGTTGCAGTGGAAGAAACACAGTACCCCGATTTACAGTTTTAATTGTTATGGTGATCCCTGGCCAAAGATTCTGTCTTTTTAACATCTATAATTGACCACATGGTACAAATAGCATGGATTCTTTTAAAAGACTACAGAGCTTGAAGTCAGACTTGGAGAAAAAATATGAAAACCAGTTGGAAACCATAATTATGGGTGATTTGAACCTGCAAAAAGAACCCTACGAGGAATTAAGGGAATTTATGGAAGAAGATGATGTTGTTAAAAAAGGCAGGTTATAAATATTCTCTGAAAACTGCCGAACTACTCTTTAGAATAGGTGTGCTTGCCTGTAATGGCAGGTTGGCACCTGATATACCCCCCGCTCTAGTGGCGTTTAGGAATGGGGAGAAGAGCAGCTACATTGATTAAGTTTTGATCATCCTAGGAGCATGGAATTTGGTCAAATCCTTTGAAGTTATAGAAAGTATGGAGAGTGACCATAATCTTCTTGTTTTACCACTCTCTGGGTCTTATGCTGATAATGCCAAATCAAATGCCCTTCAGATAATTTGTCTATCTAATAATAGGCGTAGATTAAAATGGGACAAGCAGGCCATACTAACTAATTTGACAGAGGCATACCAACTGGCAATGCCAGAACTTTCCTTGATATGTGAAGGAGTGTACAAGAATGATATGGATATTATAGAGACCGCTTCCAGGGTTTTGTCTGTTTTCATTAAACATTTGACTAGGGTTAGGGTTATAAAGGAACTCCAACTTAGAAGAGAAAATTGGTATGACCAAGAGAGTAGAAAAGCGAAATCGCGGCTCTTGGCCGTAATGAAAATTAGAGAGCCTATACAACGACAGGAACGATGCACGGTTAGAAAGCAATACAGAAAGTTGCTGACTAAAAAAGACAGAGTTGTTTTATATGGGTATCTATAATTGGAAAATTGTGACCATGGGTGGTTGTGAACATCTGAATGTTATGGAAGCAGCTATTACAGAAGGGTCTTGGTTTAGCCATTTTTCCAGTCTTCATCAGGAATCTAGGCTTGACTTTGTCTCCCACAATGACAATTTTTCTGGATTATCTTCCCACGTCATGTCTGTAGGTGAAGCCGCTTTAGCTGTAGGAAGTCAAGCCGCAGGGAAAGCTCCAGGGCCAGACCACATGGCGGCATATTTATATAAGAGTAACCTTGGAATTTGGGTTGCCGTACTATATAATCTATTCAATGCTATCTTGCAGTCGGGTATGAAACCTCCCATCAGGAACTTAGCTGAAGTGGTTCCCATTTTCAAAAAGGGAGATCGTGGAAATCCCAGAAACTATAAGCCCATCTCTTTATTGTGTGTTAGCAGCAACATCTTCAGTAAAGTCCACCAGAATAGGCTGGAAGTTTGGGGGCTAAATCAAGACGTTTTTAGTCACCTACAAGTGGGTTTTCTTATGAAGTTGAACACAGTTTATCAGGTTCTAAGGTTAAGATTATTAATTGATAAATATGTGGAACTTAATAAAGGTAGTCTTTACCTATTATTTGGGGATCTGAACGCAAGTTACATAGCATACCAAGGACAGTACCGCGGGAGGCATTATATGCTAAATGGTTCCCTTGGAACTTCTGAAAGTAATCATTGAACTATATGCTAACTCCTCTGCAAGAGTAAGATGGGGATTCATGGGGAAGACCATTAACACTTTTGGGGTGAATAAGGGGGTCAACAACAAGGCCTTACTCTCACTCCTTTATTATTTGACTTGTTTTTTGATGGCGTTCTGGAGGACTTTCCCATGGATGCATCAGAAAATTGGCATTCTGTTCTTCACAGACGACACAGTTCTAAATGTCTTGCACCCCAATGGGGCTGAAGAAGAAACATACCCACTGTGTTAATTTTTGAAATCTTAAAGGGTTGGAAGTGAATGTTAGCAAAACAAAATGTATGAGATGTAGCAAGCTGAGGGGGCGGCGATTGAAATTGGTATTTGACATTAAGGTGAGACTTTTGAGGAAGTCAATCATTTTGATTACCTTGGGCATCAGATTTTCCCTCGATGGAAAGTGGGTAAAGCACGTAGATAGGGCCAATACCAATATGGGGAGAGAATGCAGTGGCATAATACAATTGGCAAATAAAGCAAAATGTAACTCTGTGGCTTCGGCCTTAAAAATCTATAGAGCACAGGTTTTGGGGTGGGGGTGTATGGTGCAGAACTGTAGGGTTAATTTTCTTGCAACAAAAGAAAATAATTTCATGAAAGAGTCTGTTATGCCTCCCAGGTAGTTCCCCCAATATACCTGTCCATATGGGGTTGTGTTTGCTCTGCATTCAAGAAGTGATTGCCCTAAAACCACTGTTGCTCTGGATCTGCATTTGGTCACGGGTGGGTCATGACAGTTCTGTGATGCGCTAAGGTTTTTGTTATCTTTTCAAATGTGTTTGTGCTAGGATGGTTCTGGCATATAAAGGCGTTAGCTATCAAGCAAGGGCTGGAGGCATTATGGTCCCACACCATGGGCCTTGGGCCAAAATACCTTCAACTCTCTCTTCCTTAATATCTTCCTTCTCGAGCTCTTCGCTCATCCGCCTCCAACTCCCTCAGGGTCAGCCACTTCTCCAAACAACGAGTTGGGGGCAGATCTCTCTCCGCTGCAGCGGCCTCCCTCTGGAACAGCCTTCCTGCCTCCCTGAAACTTGAGGAGAACCACCTCCGGTTCCGGAAGCACCTCAAATCCTTCCTCTTTGCCTCTGCTTTCTCTCCCACTCTCCCCTGCTAAAATTACTGAAACTGCACTGAATCTGCAACTGGGCCACTCACCGTTCTCGGTCCTTGGCCCAGCCACTCTCCCCTGCACTACCTCCCTGGCAACCCCTGCACTACGGGACTGTGTCTATATCCCTACAGCCCCCTTCCCAGCACTTGTCTGCACTTACCTTGCACTTGCCACCAGCTGGCCCTTGTTATTTATCCTGTATGCTATTAACCCTGTACTGCACTTTCCCCTCTCCCTTTCCCCCTTGCACTTTTCCCTTCCCCTCTACCCTTGCACTTGCGCGATCTGAATGACACCTGGCCTAGTAGGATCGTTTGTCTGTCTCCCCTTGTTCCCCCCCTGCCTTGTTGCGCCTTGAAACACTTGTGAATAGGCACGTTATAAATGCCATATCATATCATATCATATCACCAGTACTCACCAGTGATGCAGGTAAAGCAGTAGTTAGGGACATTTATACATAGTTTGATTGAGGTGAATACACTTCAAAGTGGCTCGATATTGCTCCAGGTTATGAATATCTATTGCATAAGAACATGTATATGGTGTAAGAATATTTCACTGTAATAAACGACCCTACCAAGGGCACTCTGTACGCACAAATGCGTCTTGGAAATCTGCTACTAGCATCCGTTACCGCCAAATGGTACAGGGGAACTTCCTCTATGCATCCTTTTTTATTAAACTGTAGAAGAAACTTTACAACACGTTCTCTTCACCTGTCCTCTGTGCGATGCTTTAAGAAAAAGCTATTTGAAGGCATGTATCAATAACTGGGGTGCTAGGTCAATGATCAGTTCCGAATTTCTATGCAAACAGGTGAACACTATTGATGTAGGTTTTGCTGTTTCTACCTTCCTAGAATGTGTTTGGAGAAAAAGAGTTTGACTTTTGAGATGTGTGGAATACCTTATAAAATTATGATTTTTGCACGGTTGTTTTTCTTTTTTTAACGTGGGATTTTAACTTTTTTTTAACCCATTTGCTTAATTTTAACCATGTGTAAACTGTTATGTAAATTTCATGACAATGTATTTTTGAAATAAAGTTGTAAATGAAGAAGATAGGGTGTGGGGACCAAGATAAACGTAGGAACATCTTTGTATGCCCGGCAATAAGTTGGCACCACATACAGTCGGCCCCCCCATCTGCCCCCACACACACACACACACACAGCATAACATCTACCAGAAGTGCCGGTGGGATGGCACGTTAGGGGACAACCCATATAAAGGTGAACCCACCTAAACAGTCAAAGGTATCATAAATATGTCTCTTAAAGGCAGTGTAATTAAGTGAAGTTGTTGCAAATAAGACCCAAGTACTAAGCATCAACATTTAGGTTGTAGTGTAAGAGTAAGAGGTTACTGGGGACAGGTTAAGTTTTGCCCTACTCATTTTGCAAGTATACAGATTTCCTCAGATCCCCAGCAGATCCCAAATACAGTGTGTTGTTTTAAGAATCAGAGAGAGAGAGAGAGAGAGAGAGAGAGAGAGAGAGAGAGAGAGAGAGAGAGAGAGAGATGTATTTCATTTGAACAGTTTCATTTGCCTATTTATATAGAATATCTGTTCTTGATTCATTCCGCCTATGTGATAATCAACCTTGTTTAGAGTTTCCCCTTTTGAACTGTGTAAAAATCGACGTTCATATTATTGCCCATAACAGAATAAGCTGTTTCTATTCTGACTCGCTGTGTATCATTTGCATTAATCCTGCATGTTAATCTGCCATGCTGTACATTATGTGATGTACCTTGGATTGTATTCTGCCAATTCATTGTATTAAAACTAAGTTCTAACCGGCATCCCCGGTGTCAGCAATCATTGCCTTGCCTCTGCAGTCATTCTTTTGTGTGCATTAAGTAGCCCATTATCTCACTTCAATGTGAATGTGTGCCCTCTGAGTAACCAGAACACTTTACATGAACGTCTGTTACACTTAGATACTCCAAGAGGGTTTTGGTTTGGACAGATTCATTCCCCAGGCCGAGTGAGCAGCCATGAGGGCCTTTAGTGGAACTTTGGGATAAGTTAATTTGAGGGATGACTCCACTGCTAGACTCTGTTGCAGCTTGACATATTCCAGTCCCAGAGTGACGTTTCTTGCTCCTCCCTGTGAAAACCCCCCACCCCAGTCTTCAGAGCCCTTGAGCCCCACACTTTCAAACCTTTGGTCAAGGTTGACTTTAAGTTTCTCACCTTGAAGAACTTATTCCTAGCTCCCATCAATTATGCCAGGAGGATCTCAGAAGTGGAAGTTGGGAGCCCTTCTGTGCTCTTCTACCTACCTCCCCTGGTGCCATCACCACATCAGTGTGATCATTTCTTCCATCCTAAAGTGATCTCCACCTTCCACTTATCCCAGGAGCTAGTTATACCTGAGCTCCTGTGTACTTTGCCTCACGAGGATAAGGTGCATTTGGAAAACCCGGACGTCCGTTACATCCTCCTCACTTATCTAGAGAGGGGTTCTGCCTTTCTTTTCATTAATATACTCTTCATCATTTATGGAGGGGCAAAAAGGGGACCCAAAACCTCTTCTATCTCCCAAAATTGATGGATCAAGGAAGGCATCTCCCTTTCTTATACTTTGTCAGATACCATTCCCACTGGGGTCAGTGTGATGAGATCCTCTCATGGGATGGCCACCTCCTGAACTGAGGAAAAAGGGGCCTCTATGGAGGCCACTTGGGCTGCCTATAATATGGTCATTCAACACTACTGCTTTCATCTTACTGGGTACGAGGGACAAGGTTGTACAACTATTGTCCTCCAGGCAGGTCTTCCCTTAGATTCTTATTGGCTAGCTGGTCAAATGGCTCAGCAGGTTAAGCGCTCATTGCTGTCATCTGTTTTTAATCTGTAAGCCACAGATTCAAATCCTGGCAAGGTCGACTCTGTAACGGTTTATTGAGAAACCACCATCAACACAGGGATTTCCTTCATTCCCAACTTAAGGTGTGACGCAACAAACTGTTTGATGGATACTTTTCTTTAGCCCTAACTCAGACACATATTAGGCCGGTGAACAGGAATATATTGGTATGTATTTATTTATTTAAATTAAAAGTAATAGAAATGAGCAAGAAAATGTCACACACGGCTTTATTCATGGCACAACACAATCAACTTCTCTCAGCATAAATACATCACAAAAGTGAATTGAAAATAACACAATCACATTCTTCACTTGCTACAAATTTCACTTCATGAAATAATTACACTGATCAATTACGATATAACGTGATGTGCGATTTTGATTTTCCTGCAGGCTTAAAAGGCTAGAAGTAGGATTTCAAGATTGGTACAAATACATATGACAATTATGATTTCGCCCACACTTTTGGTTTAAAATAAACACAGGGTGATTTAGTGTTTTTTTTCAGACACCCCAACCCTCTACTTTGGTCTGTGTTGGGGAAGTCAGGCAGAAAGGTTGGACTGATTTAAAAACAAAGATACCCCTCTTCCTTAAAGAAGTCGGGATCAGAAGGACAAAAAGGATTATCCAATGTAATTGTTGACTATAGTTTTTAGCGTACACTGTGAAGTGAGCTTTGTTAATTTTTAATTTTAACAAAATTCGCCCTGCAGTGTTCTTCCAAATGGGGAATTAATTAAATTCATATTTTTTGTTTAATGGTCTAATGATCTACACAGGTCCCTTCCCCCCTGTCCCCAACAAAAAAGGAAAAGGATTCAAGGCAAGCAAAATCCCCCACCATTTGATTTTCCAGGGCTCAGTTCTACTTACATAGAAAGCCTCTGTTTAAGGTTCAGGAAAGCCAGTTGCATCTCAGGACACTCTCGAAAGATAGGGCAGGGGTCTGGTCACTATACTCTCAAGGACGGCCTCCCGTTTTCCACCATAGGACCCAGTCAGCTTCGAGGCCTTCCTAGAAGTAGACAGCTCCACCCAGATGCACTCTCAGCAATCTCCTCTGGTGTTTCCTTACAGCTGTCAAATGGTAAGTTTCAGCAGCCCTCTCTGTCTCTCTGTTCCTCTTTTTCTCTCAGAGCAATCCCCCTTATATAGCAGCGATGACACCACCAATTTACAATCTGGGGGAAGTACCCTGCAATAATGCCCACAACTAGGATTGTACAGTTACCCTTCTCTCTCCTCCCAAACCCAGCCTCCAAGTCCGGATTGGTTTAGGGGTCTGGAGCAACACATGGCAATTCCCATTTGTAATCGCCACTTGTTCTCCTTTCAACTTTTTGGGAAAAACTAGTTATGTTTCCCAACTTCATAATTTTACTAGCAACTGCCATAATAAACTTATTTTCTGATTCAGCTAATCATGCAGAATTAGATAAGCCGACCACTAAGTATGTACCATGTAGCACAGCCATGTGGCACGTTTCTGCCGTTTCCCTAAAAAGCATAACAGTTATGAATATGTATGTCCTTACCCATCCCTAATTTTATTCTCCACACACCAACTCTCAAACCTGGAACATGTTCAGATCAGCCAACAACTTAGTTTAACTGGCCATTAGAGTTCCCTGAGTTGCAGGTGGATGAATTTTATATCTCCAAAATCGCCTTGAAATTACATGAAAAATTGTACATAGATGAAATCCATCCACCTTGTGATTGTTGAGAAAAAGGCCTATATGGTAATAGTCATTTTAAGTTAAGTGTGAATCTTAATGTGGGACAAACTGCCCTGCTCCTGCCTTCCAGCCATTTGTTTTCACTGGGTAAGCCAGCATGTACCCAGAGGTTATTTTTTGTTTCAGTTTCTTTTTGTTGGAAGCTTGCTCTTTGAAGTTACTGACCCCATATTCACACATATTAGTCATGCTCCAGCAAGGGGAACTTCCCCTGCAGTCAATTCCTTCAAGCCAGCAGGTCTGGAGAACACTGAATTTCGACACCTTTAGCAGGGCACTTTATTGCAGTTGGTAATTTAATGGAAGATGTGACATCCAGACTGGGAGCAGGAGATTTCCTTGTGAAGTTTCCCACAGCCAGCAAAAGGGTTTCTCTTGGGCTGACATTTTTTCATGAACACAAAGTGGCTTTTTAAATACCACTGGAGTTTTGTATGTGAAACCTAATGTACATTGCATTTTTGTAAACCAGCATGGTTTATTTCCTGACATTTTTCTGTTAGCCTTGATACATTTTCACATTTAAACTGCTTTTATTTTCACACACTTGTACCAGCTGTTTTTGGTGTCACTGTTTAAAAATCCTGTGTGAAAGGGATCTT
This sequence comes from Ambystoma mexicanum, assembly GCF_040938575.1. Lineage (NCBI taxonomy): Eukaryota > Metazoa > Chordata > Amphibia > Caudata > Ambystomatidae > Ambystoma > Ambystoma mexicanum. Next base: position 513,649,760 of record NC_090939.1, read on the forward strand.
TGATTTTTACTTATTTGTAAATTAAAATGCTTCTTTTTGTTTGGTAATCAGAGATAGGCCCCTTTTCTACATGGCTCTCCAATAATATTTGGAAAAAAAGGCAAGCCGTTTTTGTTTCAGGGATTAAAATACTGCTGTACACGTGAAAGGGACTTCTGTTTGGGGCCTTTGAATGCACCCACAACTCAGCCTTTCATTCTTCTGAGGTCAATAAAGTGAGTACCAATTTCGATTGGGTAATAATAATATTAGATGTAAATATGTGCTATGTAAAGTACTTTGGATAAAAGCGTTATACAAATATCAAGTTATTATATAAATATCACACAATTATATTTTGCTGTATGGTATATAGTGGTGTATAGTCACTTGCTGTTAAGCAAGAATGGCTTCATCTCTTATTGGAATATCAGGTTGATTGAGGTTCCTCAGTAAACTTCAAAAGTATGGACTGGAACGAGGAAGAGGGGGGCATGATGCTAATGCTCAGATTACTTACCTGTAATGTTCATTACACCCAGTCCTACTCTTCTTCGTCATATTCCAGACACCTGAATCACATCTGTCCCCCGTGGTCTGTGCTCGACCCCACTCCTTGGGTCTACAAAAGAAGATGCACAGGCGAGGGCCGATTCTTTATACCTCTGGTGGGGGGAGGGACATGAGGGGCTCACAAAGGGACAAAGAAGAGAGGGATTGGTAGGGCCTTCAAGAGTATAGGCTGAGACAAGGAGGAGTAGCAGTACTATTCAGAGCAGTTCCGTGGAGCAGCAAAAGGAATCTAGGGAAATGCAGATACCTTCTATGGGAATCGGAGTGGAGCCCAGTCGTAGGTGGTGGGCCTTCGCATACAACCAGGAATTCCAAAGGCTTCTTTTTGTCTCTCTTTATGCGGGGATGGTGGGTGAGATTAAAGGGTAAATGGGTGGCTGACTTATTCCATCAACAGTCCAAACGATTACCTATCCCCTCATATTCTCAACAGCTCTACCCCCTCCCCCTTTAAGAAAAAATGTTTATAGAATGAACTCCTGGTGGAGTCTCTGGGCACCTAGTAGGGAGACCAGATTTAAAAACTAAAAAAACGGAACAGGGCAACTAACATAAAAGTAGGACTAACTCTTGGAAGTGGTATAGTACAATTTTATCTAACCCCAAAAGTTCGACTCCCAAAAGTTCAACCCCCAATTTCCCGCACATTTATATGGGGGGGTAAAGTTTATAAAAAATGTATAAGGGTAGGATAGGGGGGCTGTGGGGGATCTCCCCCCACATATATATTTTGGGAAATCAAACCTTTGGGTTCGGTAAAATCACTTAGAACCCTTGAAAGTGGCTGTCAAGGCACTACACTTTAGTAGTGGTTGGAGGAGAAGGAGGTTTAAGTACTACTGATGGAATGAACATATATTAATATTAATGCATCACAAACTGCCACTATCCTCATTCGTAAAATGCAGTATTTCTTCTGTGCAAGATTGTGCATTCCTGCCTGCCAGCTATGAAGACCTACTTCCTACTACCATTAACCAATGGAAAAATAATCTTGAGAAAGGGGGACAGAGCACTTTATTCCGGGACAGGCCCGGCCAAACCGGGACGTCTGGTCACCTTAGCACCTAGTCACCAGCATAATTGGACGCTTTTATTGCAGACTTGATTTCTAAACCACAAAATGTGCCTGTGCGAGCAGGAGACGGTGCAATTTGAGAGATGCGCTGACAAAAAAGAAACCCTGCCGCCCCTCAGTCACTGCCCAGGGTGGAAACGGAGCGAGAGTGTTGCTGCAGCCGTTAAAGAGCGCAGTTGTAATTGGAGCTACGCGCGGTCGTCACGCTGCCGCGGCGGCACACGCGCCACTCTGTCAGAGCGAACAAAAGAACCAGCTTCAAGAAAGAGAAACCCGCGGCTAGGTGGCAATCCAAGCGTCGGACAATAGAGGCGATTGATGCCAAACACAGCGATAATGCAACCTGGAGTTCGGTGCCCCAAGCATTTTAGCATCTCTTTTCGCTCTTCCCTTAGCTACAATTCTCTCCCTGGCTCACCGGGTGCACCCTGGTGCCAAACAGAGCACGTTTCCGAGCCGCTCTCGCGAACTGGAGGCACTTGAGCCGAATTGTCAGCTTTCCAGTTAGACTCAAGTGCGAGATTCTCTCCCCCTGGACCGAGGCGCTCAATCCATTTACGCCCGCTCATTACCGGCCCACAGCTCGCAGCCTCCCCTCTCCCTTTTAAATCCTGTAATTACAGCAGGCGGCTAAGAGCCACTTTGCTGCGCCGCCGAGCGCACATACGCGGCACAGGCAGCAACACGGGCGAGCGATCAGCCGTCCCTGAGGCCCCGTTCCTTTCGTACGTGCTTCACTCAACTAGATCCGGAAAGCGAGGCAGGTGCGCTTCTATTACAGTTCACTCTGGACGAAGCGAGACACGGCCACTTTTACAATGTATAGTTTTTAGAGACGGTGCAGTTTGCCACTCTTTTTTTGTGACACGAAATATATTGTTTAAAAAAACATGTTTCTATGTTACAATTGATCCTGTGCCTGCAGCTTATGAACATATCTCTGCTGTGATGTATTTCAGTGAGGGTGGGGTGGGGTTGGTTAAAGGCACAACCCTGCCTTGACCCAAGTAATGCTACAGGAACTAACTTCACAGGGACCGGACGATTCTTGACCTCCCCTGCGTAATGTTCCTGTACTCTCTCCTCCCCTTTTCTTCTGTTCTGCTATTGATGGCCCTCTATAGGGCTCGCACTTCTAACATTGTAATATAATTCTGTCCCATTTTCAACTATGGGGCCTTGCAGCTCCTAACCAATTAGATTACTTATTAGAGGGTAATTACAAAAAAAGTCCTTATTGTATGTAGTGAATCACCAACGGCATAGTCTTATTGGTCGGTGGCTGATTGGCGCTCCTGTCATCCAGTATGGAGGAGCTGCCCCTGCTTTATGTGCAATGTTAAAGTTGAAGTGAAAGCATTCTTGCACTTTTTAGCTTTATCTTTTTTGGGTTAAATTAGGTATGAGTGTCTTGTTGAAAGAAATCTTGCTGGGAAATTGCATTGCTGTTTCTTGAAAGTAGAGGAATATATTGTTTTGTTTCCCTGGATGCTTGTAAAGTCAGAATGTTTGGAATGAAGTCAATATCAGCAGATATGTGCTGGTTTCTGAACATTGGCACCCGACTTGCGGTGAGCCGGCCAATCAGGAGGCTGGAAACACAGGCTGATACACTCAATTTAGCCCACATTCCAAGCCGCATGATGGCTGGCTCCCAGTCTGCCATCTCCCCCCCACCCTCCTTTAACTTTTAAAAAACAAATCCCAACCCCACTTACCTGTTGGTTGCAGTGGCGCAGCCCTCCATCACCGCAGCAGCTTAGCTTCTCCAGCCATGATGGTGTTTGAAGAGGGGCTTCGTATGGAGTCACGCCTTCTACAACCATGGCGGCCATCTTAGAAAAGTATTTTCATTCATTAAACGGGACGTGCACAGCACACCGTTCAATGACTGACAAATCAACACCCTGGGTTACTGCTTTGGTAACCTGGGGTGCTCATAGCATTAGTAATGCGTTCTGTGGGCTATACCGGGTGTGAATGTGCTCTTCTTAACTGTGCTAAATTCACTCAGACCGTTAACTCGGGATGCGGGGCAGTTTACCCCGGTATAGACAGTGGAACATGTTACTAACACATTATTCTGATTGGCTGAGAGGAGGTGAATAATGGCTTCTATGTGCTAATATCACTGACATGATATTGGTTTCCCTGTATAAAATATAAAAACTTTGAAAAGCGGATTGTAAGCCAGGAGAAATGGCTTTTACTCTGGATTTTCGCTGAGATTTGGCAACAATGGAAATACTGCCTGCACATTTTGCATTGCAGATGGCATTTACAATGGATTCCTAAGTAATATGCCTGCAAGTGGAGAGGGATTATATTTGTTGTAACCCTGCATGAAAATCTCAAACAGGCACAAAACAAAGAGTTCGTGGAAGAGGTAGGAGAAAAGCATGGTGGACTTGTTACTTCCACTTTGGGACCTTTTGCCTCCTTCAGATGAATAGAAAATGGCCCAGACAGTAAAATCAGATCAGGTGTAAATGGTTCAGCGGGTTAAACGCTCATTGCTGTGTTCAGTGTTTGATCTGCCGGTTGCCAGGTTCAAATACTGGCACAGCCAACCCAGTCTTTCATCCTTACGAAGTTGATAAGTGAGTACCAATTTCGACTCGATACTAATAGTAATGTATTTAAACATTTCCTATGTAAAAACAAATTGTTGTAAATGCAGGATGCCTTGGTTTTCTGCTGTGCCTATTATACAATGACCTATTAATTGTTTCTTCTTTCCTCTCAGGGCTTTCATTTAGATTACTTTAATATTAGTCTGCTTCTTTCACATTAGTGAGAATTTGCAGCAGTCTAATCTGACAATGTCTAAAGTTGGCACTCTATATAAATCAAAATCAGTTCTTTATATCAGAACGTCAACATTGCCAGGCTCCAATCACTAATATTATGGGCGTTTTTATCATCAACAAATAAAATAGATGTATATCTTGATCAGACACTAAGAATGTAATTTTCTTACAACTATTCCAGTATGGCATATCAATTTGCACACTAGCCTCTGGTGTGATCTGCTTCCAACATGCCCACCAATCAGCATCACTTACATTACCAGGCAGGAAACAGGTCTGCTTCCAAACCAAAAATGGAAGCCGTTGGATTTTCAGTTGTTGATTTTCTGCTTTGGACCCCAGGTAAACGCTTTGCCCATAGGTGCCTTTGGACTGCACATCAGTCATTTGAATAATTATTTTTTAAATCACTAGTTGATCACTAAAGAAGTGACAATTGACTTTAAATTATGTATAGCCACTAAGCCAACCGATTCTGTTTACTTTTTGCTTTCCTTACGGTGTCCCCCTTCAGTTATTTATTTATTTATTTATTTATTTGTTTGTTTGTTTGCTCTTATAAAGCGTACTAACATCCCGGAGGCATCGTGGCGCTGTTACATGGAATTGGTTTAGTTCAGTTACAGGACATTGTGAATACATCAGTACATGAAAGTTACGTGGGGGTAATAGGGTACACATAGGGTTACAGGTGTGTAGCATATCGTGGCATATCACAGTACTTTTAGCTGTTATTACATGAGGGCACATGAAAGTCTGGCATTGGGAAACTGCTAATTGGGTGGGGGGTTTAAGCGTATAGCCTGGTTTTGATCACCTTACAGAACGCAAGGTGAGATGGTTCAGATCTGAGGGTGAACGGGAGGGAGTTCCATTGCCTAGCAATGATGAAGGGGAAGCTTACGCCACCCCATCTGGCGCACCTGGTTTTGGGTACAATCAACAGATTAGCATAAGGTGTCCTTGTGGGTCTGGAAGAATGGGGTAGGTTTACTCGTTGTGATAGGTAGGACGGGGCTGAGTGATAAATACACTTGTGGGTAAGGGCAAGTGTTTTAAAGATGACACGTTCTCAGACGGGCAGCCAGTGGGCTTGTCGTCTGGCTTCTGAGATGTGTTCCCTTTTGGGGATGCATGTGGCAGCGCGTAGAGCATTATTTTGGATAGTTTGCAGTTTCTTGAGTTTTTTAGAGGAGGTGTCTGTAAAAAGGATGTTACAATAGTCCAATCTCGAGCCGATTAGGGCTCTGGCAATGGTTAGACAATTGGCGGTGGAGAGGAATGGCCTAGCTGCATTTAGGAGTTTAGTATAGTATGTTGCAGAGGAGGCAATGGCACTGACTTGTCTAGAAGGTCAGAGTCTAGATAGACCCCAAGAGTTCAGCCTGGGATACTGGGATAGCGGTATTGTCAATGATGAACGATGATTAACGTTGGTTAAGTTTTCTTAGGGTGTCAGTTGGTCCTGTTGGGTGTCCTGACCCACGTTTAAGCTATCATGCCACAACATTTGGTGCTGTGGGCTTAGAAAATTCAAGATGGCGGAAAACCCACATGTGCGCCGAAATCCAGGAAAGCTGCGCAATTTGTGCGCACACCAAAATGGTTGCCTCACTTGCCACCCACCAGTGCGAGAATGAAAGGCTGGGTTGCCATGAGGGAAATGGGTTGCCAAAGGAAAAACAGTAGCGCCGGTTAGCTTCAAAGCGCTTGAAAACCACCATTGGACTACCCGCACAGTAGTCTGAAACCATTGGGAATGGCAATGCTGATTGCCAAATGCAACCTAGAATTGTGGGGAATTCATTTCTTAAATCCCAAAAATGGGTGCAGTACCAGTACTCGCCACTATCCAAAAGCCGGCGTTTTAAAACCACCCTGTGTTTCTCTGAAGGCAGGCTCAAAATGCCTATTTTCAAACATTGCAACATGTGCAAAATATTCACTGAACACCAGCAGACATTTGGCAGAATGGAGTTTTGTGTGCTTACAAAATCTGGGAAATGAAGAGCCCAAAACAATGCTTATAACAAAACTGCTATGGAGTCAGCAGTTTAAGTTGCACTGGATTTAAATACACTAAAATCGAAAATGTTTAGATAAATGAGTGACCTATGTTTGGTGTCACATGCCTTTGTAACTGTTGAAATGTCATAGTTTTGCACTTAGAATCAGCATTCTAGCTGCATGTGTAAAATTGCAAGTTAAATTAAAAAGCAACAAAAAACATGACAGTTAGCTGAAAGTCTGGCTTAAGGAACTTGATTCTGCCTGGCAACTACCCCCATCAGGAGTGAAACTTGAGTCACAACTGTGTTCCCAGGCCTATCTGCCTTTTGCTGGCCACACTAAGGATATGCCATCTATCTGATAATTGAATTACCTGTGCTCTACAGGAGCTCTGAACAAAGCCTGTCTTGACTCAGGCAAAGGTTTTATTACAGCGGTCGTAAAATGTAGCTTCCTCTTGGCAGAAGCTGGGAGGGGCACTGCCTGTGAGAGCAAGCTGGCTTGGCAGAACTGGATAAACCAGTATTTCCACCATGTGACCTGGGAAACCACACCCCTTTGTAGCCAGAATATTGTTTAGAAAAAGATGAATAACTCATGGTGCGGACATGTGAAAATTTTATAAATGATACCATAATTCTTGTGATTTTTCTGCCCACAGTTTAAGAGGTTTTTAGAACTGGTGGTATGTTCAGGGGGGTGTTAGCGGAAAAGTGGATATTACTCTAAATGTATGCATGTTAAAAATCTGAAACTTCATCAGTTAATGTCCATACTCCCTGCGCACATGTATGTAAAGTTGGGTCAATGTCAGAAATTGAAAAATCAGTTAAAAAGTCAATTATGTGCCATTTCTGAATGCAAGCTCTTAGAAACAGCAGATTTGGACAGAGACATGGCTAAATTCAGCCACACCATGTATATGTAATTTCAAACAACTGTGTAACTCTGAAATATGTATTTTGATCATATATAGATTTGGGTGCACAGATGACAGGGGAGGTTTTTCAAGAGATCATAAATGGATGACATCACTCTGACTCACAGTTCCTTCCCCAATCAAGTGAGAAATGGAAGTTTGACCAATTAGAAGCTGAGAGAGAGGTAGGGTCAGTGATGCTAGAACACACCCACATTCTAAACACATAAAAGCAGACAGACAGGACAGATAGGGACCTTCAAATCCATTTGCAGCTGGAAGCTCTGCCGGGAAAATCCATACTTTACCTCCATCAATCTCCAGAGAAAGCTGTGCAGAAAGATCCAGACTTTAAATCCCTCAATCTTCAGAATCCAGAGAGAGAGCAGACCCAGATCACTGTGAAGAGGCCAGACCAGAGTCCCGTCTAAAACCTGACCAGATCCATGGCGAGGCCCATTTCACTCAAGAATATAGTGTGAGTACCTAGAAAACTGTGCAGAACCCAATCTCTTAGTTAAAATAATATAATCCAAGCTATTTTAATCTAAGTAGAACTGCCTCCTACCTGTCACCTGTCATTTGTAAAGCTGTCACTTGTCATTTTCTAGTTGCAAGCTGCACTTGTCATTTTGAGCTTTTAAAATTTCAAATCTGAAAAGCGACCTTCACAAAATCGCTCATATCTCCGCGACCGTTTGTCTTAGAGACTTGCAATAACTTTCATCTGAAAATTTCATAGAATCGTGGCTTTCCTACGAACCTAGAACCGCATTCCTACCCCCTATAGTTTTACCGCAATCGCGGAACACGCATCCGCGAATTTTACCGCGATTTGCAAATTTCTCCACGTGTAAAAAAAGCTGCTGCTGCTTGCCTTCCATTTGCCAGAAATTCGTTTAACCTGCTAATCATCCCTGAATCATTGCAAGAGTGAGCCTGAGCTAATATTAACTAGATACCATTCACCCTGAACCTCTGAAAGGGAATTAAAAGCATTTTAGCATATGTTTTTAATTCATTGCCAGCACATAAGCACATATCAAAGCAATTTGGGCCTGTGTTTTCAGACTTCTGTAGTCTAAGCTTGCTGGGGTGAACTGAATTACAGTTGATTGCATTTCTGAGAACTGTGTGCTTCCTTCCATTTCCTTGCATTGCATAAAGGGGGGGAGGGGATTGCCAGAGAAAAGTGATTACATTGTTTTGTTGAAATCATATTGAGTATTTTCTATACTGCATTTCATTCATTCAACCTTGCATTTCCTTGAACCCTATAAAGCATTCTCTACCACATTATACTTCTGTACCTATTTACCACTGTGCTACCTTATCCATTTCATGTCAACTCCTTATGGATTATAGAGAAGCGTGTTAGTGCCAGATTCTCCGTTGTTAATCTTTATCATATCAGATTAAGTGTGATATTCAATTATTAATTTATTATAAGGTGTGACATATATATATCTATTGTTTAAATTATCAAATAAACCTTTTAACTTGCAAAACAGAACTACTTCTTGGCTCAGTGGGGTCAGGGGGATTCCAAGAGAGGGGTGTTATATAGGGGTAGTCATCCAGAACGCATGAACTGGACATAAAGATATATCAATAAGGGTTTTCATTCAGTATTATAGACTAGGCGTTGACTTAGCTGTAGTGTTGAATTGAATCCTCTTACAAACTGGGGGCTCGTCCGGGATGTTTGGGTTAGAATACCACTTGTGCAGCTTAATACAGTGTGCTAACTGACGGGATACATACATCCGGTCGGATCACCATGCTGCATTACGCTGTGAAGCATTCCTCAAAAGGGACACTCCAAGAAAAGTTCTGTTCTGCAAAAATAAAATAGTAACTTCTGTAAGTGAGGACAGAGACCAATCTCTAGAATGACGACCTTGGTAGATATGAAAATAGCCAGAGAGCACTTCTTACATAAACTATTTGTGAGAGGTGAATGGGCTGAGCAGGGCCAGGATGCCTGGTTGCAGGCCATCACGCGACAGGTCACTGAAACAGGGTCAGACTCATGGAGAGATCAGGGTCCATTACATGTGGCCCTGAGTGAACTATATATGGCTCCTAAAGCCAAAGAGGAACACAATAAGATTGCCAGGATAGCAGCATACCTGTACCTATATATGGGAGACATGCAGGATAGATGTGCTGAAAGCCAAAATCTGGCAAATAGGCAACAGGTGGTGTTAGAGAAGGTCCAGTCTGACCTGGTCTCTTCTGAGCAGAGGCTGCAGGGGAGCCAGGAGTCAGAAAATGACAGCAGGCAGTACATCATTAAAATAAAAGAGGATATGGGCATCCTACAACAGGAAAAGACAGACCAGGATACCAGATTTCTGGCCCTGCAGAAGGAGCACCAAGACAGTTTGGACTCCTTACTGCAGAACCAGAAAAAGTTGGAGCAACAGATCAATTTCAACAGGGCATGCGCGGAGCAGGTAGTCACCCTGCAAAGCCAGCTAGATAGAGAGAAAGAGGAGAGCAATAAACTGATTCTGAAAGACCTGGATACCCAGGCAGAGTTTGATCAGGAGCGCCAGAAAGCTGGTGCCTTCCAAAGGCAGAGGGACGACCTGGCAGCACAAATGCAGGCTCTTAGTCAGGAAAGAGACGCCATAGGCCAGGAAGTCTGCCATTTAAAAAGGAAAATGGAATAAAATCACCTGGCCCTCCAGGGGCTGGGTGACCTCCAAAAAGAAAACCAGAACTTGTTAGAGCACACCAGGAGGGTGGAGGATGCTCTAGCAAGAAAGGAGCAGGCCAATAGGGACACAGCTCAGGAGGTAAACCTCCTGCAGCAAAGACTGGCCCAGTTCTCCAGGACCAACCAGGAAGCACAGAGGGAAAATGAGGCCCTCTGTCAACACAATGATAGGCTCCAACAACAGGTAGCGATGCAGGAGAGACTGATAGAGTCTAGTAAGGCCTTAACTGAGGAACTGAAGGCACAAATGCAGGCTCTTGCATTGCAACAGGGAGCAGGGGCGGATAGAGATGAGGTTCGCTGGGAAATGGAAACTCCGGAGCATAACCTCAGGAGCCCTAGTGCCAGAGGCCCTCATACCTCTCAGTCCTTGGACTCTGCCACCCCCAAGTCCCCTGGCGCACGTGAGCACAGGGCCACAGGGATGGCAGATTACTATCCAGCTAAGAGTATGGGGCTCATAGGCCAGTACCACCCAGGAATGGAGGGGTGGGCATCCGGGTATGGGCACCCAAGTACAGTACAGTTCAGTGGGGAACCCCAGGAGAGTAGGCCCCTTAAGGGCATCCTGAAAACCTCTGCCCAGTTAGGTCAGTGGGGGGGGTACCCATCAAATCCTGGCAGCAAGGAGGAATCTGAAGACTCCTCTGAACTGCGCAGGACACAGGAGACCAGGTCCCCACATTCTGCCAGCCATTCCCAGGCTCGCAGAATCCGGGAAAACCTGGAAGAACAGACGTGAACCTCTGGGAGCAGTGCCTCCGAGTCCGAGGATGAATGGACAAGGGTTACCCGAACCAAAAAGGCCAATAAGGCAAAAAGGGCCTTGCTTAAGGACCCCTTAAAACAGATTAAGGCAATCAGGAGCGTCATCACGCCTTACCATAAGAACGCTAAGTATTCTGTTTGGGAGCACTTAGAGTTGTTTGAGCAAATGATGGAGACTTTCCATTTGAAGGACAGCCAAAGCTGCATTCAATATGTAAAGTGGACCTTCTCCCCGGAATACTCCAGTTTCTTTGCGGGGCTGGAGGACCAAAATCATTTAAGATGGTCCACCTATAAGGCAGCCATCTTGAAACATTTTTCTGTTCACAGAAATCCTCAAGAGGCTCGCAAGGCAGCCTACAATTTGCAATGTGGGGAGGATCAGGCCCCACAAGAATTTGTGCAGGAGTTAAAGCGTGCTTTTGCAAAGACCACAAGAAGGGTGCGCACGGATAGCAGAGAATTCATTAATACGTTTTTCCATGCCTTGCCCAAATATATCATGACCCAGCTCGTGAGGGATTTTCACGAAAAAAGATCTTTAGACTGGGTCATTGAACAGGCTACCCGGATCTATGAGGTGCAGAAACCGGTAGATAGCAAAAGTAATGCCCAGAAAAACCCCAAAGCCAACAGCACCCCTGCTGCTGCCAAGGTGGCAGAGGTAAAGGTCACCCCCGTTTTGGATTTGGAGATGGGGGGGCCTAAAAACCTACCTGCACCTAATAATGCTAGGCCCAGAAGGTCTTCGGGCCAGTCACAGACAGGGAGCCAGGGAGGCAGCCCCAATGGGGTCCCTCGCTCTCCTGACTATGTAAGTCCTCGCTACAAAGGTAACAGTCCAATCCTGGGATATGTGTGGACTCCCCCAGCCCAAGGGGGGGGATCCAACCGAGCACCGAACCCAGGGAACTTCCCTCCAAATTTCCCACAGGAGGGCAGAAATTTACCAAACCCTGGGCAGAACTTTTTCCCCAGGTATCCACCCGACTTTCAGCCCCAAAACCATCCATCCTTCTTTCCCCAATTCCCTGAGCCCAGACCACTGAATCCGGGAGAGGGGAGGCCAAGGGTGGAGGGGTACCCAAATCTTCCCAACCCGGGGTATTACCAAAGGAGGGACAGCTACCCTTCCCGGGATCAGCCCAGGGGAGAAAACAGGGCCCTGTATCAGCCTGAGCGGGTTTCCCAGTTAGAGCGCCAGGTTCAAAACATGGCGCGGGATCTGGGTCACATACTGAGGGCTCAGCAGAACCCTCAGATGGGCGTGCCGGCGCAGAACGCACCCAACTCTGGACCTGGTGCTCCAGAACAATGACGGGGGCAGCACCCCGATAACTCACCGGTTCCCAGGGAGGAGGCACAAGGGGAAGGGGGGTGTAAAGCCTTGGAGGAAGCTTCCTTCCTCACTTGTAAACAGCCCCTGGAAACCCAGGAACCGGAAACAAAATCTCTTGCCCCTGAAAGTCTGCCTCCTAAGGAGCAGAGGGGGGGTAGGAGAAACAAAAGACCCAAACAGACTCAGTTTGAGGAGGAGGTACAGATCTTCCAATTTGAGGGAGAGGGATCCTCAGAGGATCCTGGGAAAAGGATCTTCTCCTTCAGAGAGGGGGGAACTCCTCCCAAAGAAAAATGGGTCCCTAGGGATGCAAATCCAGACTGGGGAGATGTGGAGACTGAGCTACCGCCGCCCACCATCTCATCCCAGAACAAACAGCAAGAAAACCCCCTGGTTCAAACCCATCCTGGTGACTGCCTCCAAAAAGGGGGGGGCGGCCCAGAACCGGAACCAGGGGAACCCACAATGGCTCTGATCTCCAGTTGCCAACTTGTTCTTTCAGATTCCCAAGGCTCTCCACAGAATTCTGCCCAAAATTCTTCTCTCACGATGTCCAAAACCAGAAAATTAGCCCACCAGTTGTCCAAAAATGTACATTATCTGTGCCCCCTTGAGGAGAAGGAGGGAAGATACTATGCCCCGGTACAAGTACAGGGGCAGGGTACAATTTTGGCACTGGTGGACACGGGATCTCAAGCTACCCTTCTGTCCAGAAGGGCCTTTGACGAACTGAATGCAGGAAGGGGAGAGAATTACCAAATTCCTCTCACCTCTCTTCCTGGACAACTGCAGAACTTTGACGGGAAGGAAATTCCCGTTGAGGGGACGGCAGATTTGGACATTAAAATTGGGCGACATAAGTTGAAACACCCGGTCATAGTTGTGACCCCAGAGGGCACCCCTTGTTTACTAGGGAATGACCTCCTGAGAAGGTTGTCACCCCTAATAGATTGTGTAAACAAGGTCCTCTGGACCCAGACTAGCCGACCAATAAAATTAAAACAGAGTGTCAACCATGTTAGTTTAAACGGCACCTGCCACATGGTTGAACAAAAATCTGACCAAGTAGAATTTCACTTCCAGAATAACCAGATTCCAGACGTGACAGTAATAGCAGTAGGACAACAGACTGGTGATGGGGGGTCCTCTCTATTTCTGAAAATCAACCTTCCTTCCAGTCTAAAGTGGTATTCCACGCTGGAAGGAAACACTCTGAAATTCTATACCAATCCACAATCTGAAACTCCCACTCCTATAGTCCAGAAAGATGTGAAATCAGCTCAGAGCCTGGCTGAGATTCAGCAAATTGGAGAGCAGTTGTTCATCCCTGTTCAGTTAAATGATGGGAAGGACTCTGTTCTCAGCCGAGTGTGTGTGAACAACGGTAAGAGCTTCATCAGCGAAGCCATGTTCTGCCAACTCCCAAAAGATCCAGCCATTCCCACCTTCAAACTGATAGACAAATGGGAAATGGACCTGGAAGCACCTAATTCCAAACATCTCCTGCCAAACAGGTGTATGCTCAAAATCTCCATTGGCAACAAGAGCATAGTCCACAATTGTTGGGTCGTGCGAGACGTCCCTGCCGCCTTTTACTTAGGCAGTGACATTCTCAATCGCTTTGCCATTAGTTTGGACCTAATAAACTTCAAAGCTTGGTCCCGTTTAGCGGATAATCCCATGGGCTTTGGTGATCCAGAAAAAGCATTTAGGTCAGCTCAATTGCTACCTTATGCAGTTGAAATTCAGGTTAAAGAGGAAGTCACCATCCCAGAAAGGACCCGACAATTCTCCGTGGAAGTGAGAGTTAAAAGGGGACAAGAATTGAAAAACCCTGATGCTTACATACATCTAAATGCTTCTCTCCAACAGCAAGGGTTAGGGGTAAACCCAACACCATTAGTCAACATAGAACATGACACCATTCCAATAGAGGTGGATAACAGCGACTTAAAGAGTATTACCCTAGCCGCAGGCACCATTATTGGAATGGCGGTTGATGACCGACATTTCTCCATTGATCTTGGAAATGAACTGTTAGGGCCAATCCCCAAGGACTGTTTTGACAGTGACAGTGATGACAATACAACACCAGACAGGATTTTTACCCGGCATGGGGGGAACTTCCTGGTGTACACTTCCTGCCCCTATGGTAAGGAAGATGTGACTTGTGACTTCAGGAGGGATGAGGTGATTTTCCAGGTCCATGAGGGCTGCCTTTCCCACCTGAAGCCTCCGGTCCAAATCAGCACTCTGACCAGGGACTTCTCCACCCAGCTGGAGGAGGCCGCGGAGATAGCCAGACCAGAAGTCTTTCCAGGCTTCAGGCAGATGGTGGAAGAGAGAGTCAACCTAGCTGATGCCTGTGTGACTCTGGAACAAAAGCAAAAGTTGAAACAAGTTTTCTTGGATTTCCAAGATCTCTTTGCGGTAGACTCATATGACTGTGGTCGCACTGACATCCACACAACAACAATCCCCACGGACCCTGGCATGACTCCAGTGTTTGTGAAGCAATATCGCTTGCCTCTCGCATCAATGGAGTCCCTTACTGAAATAATTAAGAACCTTGAGTCCCGGGGAATAATCCGTCCAGTCCACAGCACCTTCAATAATCCGGTGCTGGGAATATTGAAGCCAAACGGCCAGTGGAGACTCTGCGCCGACCTCAGGGAGCTCAACAAACGGGTCCATACTTCCCGATGGCCTCTTCCCTACATTGACCAAGGGCTGGCCCAGATCCAGGGGTCACAGGTATTCACTGCAATAGACCTGACCAATGGATACTGGACCGTGCCTGTCAGTAGGAAGGACCAATACAAACTGGCTTTTACCTTTGGGGGCCAGCAGTATACATGGACCGGGACTCCCTTCGGATACCTCAACTCCGGCAATGAATTCAACATTTTCCTACATAAGGCCATGCCCGACCTGGGTGCGAGGGGTAACCTGGCTTATGTCGATGATGTCCTCATCAAAAGTTCATCTGTGGAGGAACACATAGCGGAGATCCGTTATGTTCTGACACAGTTGAGGGCCGCCGGAGCAAAACTTTCCTTTCAGAAAGCACAGTGGTGTAGAACCCGTGTTAATTTCTTGGGGCATGAGATTACTCCTCAGGGCCTCTGTCCCCAGGAAAAGAAAGTGGGAGCACTTCAGAAACTGAAAGACCCCACAACTCTGCGGGAACTAAGGAGCCTCCTTGGACTGACTAATTACAGCAGAAAGTTCATTGAGGGCTACGCAGAGATCACCAGACCCCTGATTCATCTCCTGAAGGGGGGGTCAAGTGGGAATGGGGTCCAGAACAAGCCGAGGCAGTAAAACAACTCAAAAGAAGCCTCGCACAAGCGCCTTGCCTAGCTTACCCTGTCAGAAACAAGGAGTTCTTCCTGGAGACGGGGTTCTCTAATACGTGCTTGACGGCAGTATTATACCAAAAGCATGACAAGGTCAATAAAGTAATCTCCTATGCGAGCAAAACTTTATCCTCTGTGGAGGAAAAATTCAACGATTGTGAGAAGGCACTCCTGGCAACGGTGTGGGCATTGAAGAATTACCGCCCGTTTATCCAGGGGGAACACATCATAGTGGAGACTCCACACCAGCCTCTGCAATATCTCCAAAGTGACAGAATCCGGGCCGGAAATGTGAGTAATTCCCGAATTACTTCCTGGATTCTGTCAATGCAAGGCTTTCCTGTGGAGGTCCGATATGGCCAAAACAAGAAGAGTCCCCTCGCGCAAGGTCTGGCTGACTTGCATGATTGTGCCAGAGAAAACTGTCTCGAGGACGAAAGTCTAAAAATAAAGGACAACATGGAGGCATACCTTAATTCCCCCCACAAAGTCTTTGAAGAAGACAAGTGTGAGGGAATGCCCACTGTGTATGTGGATGGATGCTCTTACCATGTTGACAACAACGGGGAGAAAGAACTGGTGGCTGGCGTAGGGAATGCATGGGTGAATGAGTCCCCAGAACCCTCCGCTGGATACAAAATTGGTCCCCGAAGTAGTCAGGTGGCAGAATTGATGGCTGTGCATCAGGCCATCCTCACTGCTGTCCAGCATCAACTCCACGAACTGGTCATAATCACAGATTCGGATTATGTACGGAACGGGTTCGTGGAGCACCTGGTTAATTGGAAAACCAGAGGCATGTTATGTGCTAACAACAAACCCTTGAAACATGGGAAGTTGATCCAAAACATTGATGATCTGGTCACATCGAATGGGATGACCATCTATTGGAAAAAGATCAAGGGTCATTCCAAAGTAGAGGGACCAGACAAAACTGGAAATGACTTAGCTGATCAGTTGGCCAAAACCGGGGCCATCCAAGGGGATCTAATTGAGATTGAGTCCCTGTTGGAGGAAATCCAGGTCACAGCTATTACTAGGTCCCAGACAAATGCTCACAACGACCTTTCAATTGTACAATGGAGTAAGGAGACCCCTGATGCTGATTTGATTACCGCTCAGAAGGGGGATCCAATTATTGGTAAATTTTACCAGCACCTTGAGGACCCTGAGAACTTTCCCCTGACGGATACCGATTACATTGGGAAAGAGGACCTAAGAGTGTTGATGAAATGTCCAAAAATGTTCCGGATCCAAGACGGTTTGTTGGTAAGGAAATCCAAAGCTGGCCACGATCAGTGGGTGGTTCCTACCTCCTTCCGAAGCCTGATGTTAAGTCACGCCCATGATGCGGCCACTGCCGGTCATAGGGGGTTTCACACAACACTGGAAATCTTAAGAGAGGTTGCATACTGGCCACACATGGGGCAGGACCTCGACCAGTACTTGAAGGGGTGTCTTGTGTGTGCACAATTTCAGCCATCATCCCTCACGCACTGTGCGCCTCTACAAAAGAGGGGAATGACACTGCCATGGTCAGATTTACAAATCGACTTTGTAGGCCCTGTTATTCGCTCGGCTAGGGGGAATAAGTACATGTTGACTGTGACATGCTTGTTTACCAAGTGGGTGGAATGTCTCCCAGCCCCAAATTGCAAGGCAGAAACTGCAGCTGCCTTGATGATTAACCACATCTTTTCCCGTTTTGGTCTACCTCAAAGGATTGAGTCAGACAGAGGTAGCCACTTCACCAGTGAAGTAATGACAAAGATGTGGGAGATACTGGGGGTAAAAAGGAAGTTGCATATTGCTTACCGGCCAGCTTCTTCTGGGGCAGTAGAGAGATATAACCGGACAATTGTGAGCATATTAAAGAAGTTTGTGGCAGATTCTGGGCCAAGTTGGGATATCCGATTACCTCTGGTCCTAATGGCCATCAGATCTACCCCTTCATCTGCAACCAAAATGTCACCATTTGAGTTGATGACTGGACGCAAGATGGTGCTTCCTCAGCATTTGCTCTACAGGACTCAAGAGCAGACACTGATAAATGCCTCCACTACTCATGAGTATGTAGAGAATTTAAGGAAACACCTCCAACATGCTTTTGCTTATGCTCAGCGGAATCTAGAAAGATCAGCTGATAGCATGAAGACCCATTATGACCTGAAAACTTCCAGGAAGGAATATCAGGTGGGAGACCGGGTCTATCTATACAACTTCCAAAGGAACCAGGCCAAGCAGCGCAAATTTTTGCCTACATGGAAAGGACCCTTGGAGATCATCGACAAGATCTCCCCTGTGGCCTACAAAATCCACATCCCCAAAGGTCCTTTGGCAGCGGGGGAAGACAAGTGGTTACACATAAACCAGTTGAAGTGTTGCCATCCCAGGCACGCTCTGCAACAACTGGAGGAATCCTCTGGAATCCTAGCGGGTACTGTCTCAGACTAATTCTGTTCCAATCATAAAACATACCACATCTAGTCTCTAAAATATTGTGATTTGCATGAAACTGTCTCTTAGTTATACTGTTTTTTTTTTTTCAAAAAAGAATGTAATGTTTCGTTATGATGAAATGCATATGCTGCCCCACTATCTCAACAGTGGTGGAAAAACGTCTATGAGTAGGTATTGCCGCTCTTCCTTTGTCGTCCTAGGAGAAAGAAAACCTGAAGACGGGCCAAGGAGGACGATCCGGAGACCGGGAACGAAGATCCAATGGGCCCAGTGGACCGCCCAATATTCCCATCAGGACCGGCGAGGAGGACCGATCGATCAGTACCGGATGGAGAAGAAGATGCTGAACTGTGCCATCTACAGAGTAGGAAGAAGATTATGCGGACAGACCGGTGCGTGGGTCAAAACCCTTGGGCACGCGACTCCCCATCGACTCAAATTCAAAGTGCAGTCGCATGGGGGGGCTTGTTGGGTGTCCTGACCCACGTTTAAGCTATCATGCCACAACATTTGGTGCTGTGGGCTTAGAAAATTCAAGATGACGGAAAACCCACATGTGCGCCGAAATCCAGGAAAGCTGCGCAATTTGTGCGCACACCAAAATGGTTGCCTCACTTGCCACCCACCAGTGCGAGAATGAAAGGCCGGGTTGCCATGAGGGAAATGGGTTGCCAAAGGAAAAACAGTAGCGCCGGTTAGCTTCAAAGCGCTTTAAAACCACCATTGGACTACCCGCACAGTAGTCTGAAACCATTGGGAATGGCAATGCTGATTGCCAAATGCAACCTAGAATTGTGGGGAATTCATTTCTTAAATCCCAAAAATGGGTGCAGTACCAGTACTCACCACTATCCAAAAGCCGGCGTTTTAAAACCACCCTGTGTTTCTCTGAAGGCAGGCTCAAAATGCCTATTTTCAAACATTGCAACATGTGCAAAATATTCACTGAACACCAGCAGACATTTGGCAGAATGGAGTTTTGTGTGCTTACAAAATCTGGGAAATGAAGAGCCCAAAACAATGCTTATAACAAAACTGCTATGGAGTCAGCAGTTTAAGTTGCACTGGATTTAAAGACACTAAAATCGAAAATGTTTAGATAAATGAGTGACCTATGTTTGGTGTCACGTGCCTTTGTAACTGTTGAAATGTCATAGTTTTGCACTTAGAATCAGCATTCTAGCTGCATGTGTAAAATTGCAAGTTAAATTAAAAAGCAACAAAAAACATGACAGTTAGCTGAAAGTCTGGCTTAAGGAACTTGATTCTGCCTGGCAACTACCCCCATCAGGAGTGAAACTTGAGTCACAACTGTGTTCCCAGGCCTATCTGCCTTTTGCTGGCCACACTAAGGATATGCCATCTATCTGATAATTGAATAACCTGTGCTCTACACGAGCTCTGAACAAAGCCTGTCTTGACTCAGGCAAAGGTTTTATTACAGCGGTCGTAAAATGTAGCTTCCTCTTGGCAGAAGCTGGGAGGGGCACTGCCTGTGAGAGCAAGCTGGCTTGGCAGAACTGGATAAACCAGTATTTCCACCATGTGACCTGGGAAACCACACCCCTTTGTAGCCAGAATATTGTTTAGAAAAAGATGAATAACTCATGGTGCGGACATGTGAAAATTTTATAAATGATACCATAATTCTTGTGATTTTTCTGCCCACAGTTTAAGAGGTTTTTAGAACTGGTGGTATGTTCAGGGGGGTGTTAGCGGAAAAGTGGATATTACTCTAAATGTATGCATGTTAAAAATCTGAAACTTCATCAGTTAATGTCCATACTCCCTGCGCACATGTATGTAAAGTTGGGTCAATGTCAGAAATTGAAAAATCAGTTAAAAAGTCAATTATGTGCCATTTCTGAATGCAAGCTCTTAGAAACAGCAGATTTGGACAGAGACATGGCTAAATTCAGCCACACCATGTATATGTAATTTCAAACAACTGTGTAACTCTGAAATATGTATTTTGATCATATATAGATTTGGGTGCACAGATGACAGGGGAGGTTTGTCAAGAGATCATAAATGGATGACATCACTCTGACTCACAGTTCCTTCCCCAATCAAGTGAGAAATGGAAGTTTGACCAATTAGAAGCTGAGAGAGAGGTAGGGTCAGTGATGCTAGAACACACCCACATTCTAAACACATAAAAGCAGACAGACAGGACAGATAGGGACCTTCAAATCCATTTGCAGCTGGAAGCTCTGCCGGGAAAATCCATACTTTACCTCCATCAATCTCCAGAGAAAGCTGTGCAGAAAGATCCAGACTTTAAATGCCTCAATCTTCAGAATCCAGAGAGAGAGCAGACCCAGATCACTGTGAAGAGGCCAGACCAGAGTCCCGTCTAAAACCTGACCAGATCCATGGCGAGGCCCATTTCACTCAAGAATATAGTGTGAGTACCTAGAAAACTGTGCAGAACCCAATCTCTTAGTTAAAATAATATAATCCAAGCTATTTTAATCTAAGTAGAACTGCCTCCTAACTGTCACCTGTCATTTGTAAAGCTGTCACTTGTCATTTTCTAGTTGCAAGCTGCACTTGTCATTTTGAGCTTTTAAAATTTCAAATCTGAAAAGCGACCTTCACAAAATCGCTCATATCTCCGCGACCGTTTGTCTTAGAGACTTGCAATAACTTTCATCTGAAAGCTTAGAATCGTGGCTTTCCTACGAACCTAGACCCGCATTCCTACCCCCTATAGTTTTACCGCAATCGCGGAACACGCATCCGCGAATTTTACCGCGATTTGCAAATTTCTCCACGTGTAAAAAAAGCTGCTGCTGCTTGCCTTCCATTTGCCAGAAATTCGTTTAACCTGCTAATCATCCCTAAATCATTGCAAGAGTGAGCCTGAGCTAATATTAACTAGATACCATTCACCCTGAACCTCTGAAAGGGAATTAAAAGCATTTTAGCATATTTTTTTAATTCATTGCCAGCACATATCAAAGCAATTTGGGCCAGTGTTTTCAAACTTCTGTAGTCTAAGCTTGCTGGGGTGAACTGAATTACAGTTGATTGCATTTCTGAGAACTGTGTGCTTCCTTCCATTTCCTTGCATTGTATAAAGGGGGGGAGGGGATTGCCAGAGAAAAGTGATTACATTGTTTTGTTGAAATCATATTGAGTATTTTCTATACTGCATTTCATTCATTCAACCTTGCATTTCCTTGAACCCTATAAAGCATTCTCTACCACATTATACTTCTGTACCTATTTACCACTGTGCTACCTTATCCATTTCATGTCAACTCCTTATGGATTATAGAGAAGCGTGTTAGTGCCAGATTCTCCGTTGTTAATCTTTATCATATCAGATTAAGTGTGATATTCAATTATTAATTTATTATAAGGTGTGACATATATATATCTATTGTTTAAATTATCAAATAAACCTTTTAACTTGCAAAACAGAACTACTTCTTGGCTCAGTGGGGTCAGGGGGATTCCAAGAGAGGGGTGTTATATAGGGGTAGTCATCCAGAACGCATGAACTGGACATAAAGATATATCAATAAGGGTTTTCATTCAGTATTATAGACTAGGCGTTGACTTAGCTGTAGTGTTGAATTGAATCCTCTTACAGTCCTACCAGCAGTAGTTCTGTCTTTTCACTGTTTAGACAGAGCCAGTTGTCAGCCAACCAGGTGTGTATTGTGGCGTAGGTGGCATTTAGGGTTCTGCCATTGACCTAATAGTCACCGGATAGCGGGAGAAGGACTTGAGTATCATCAGCATAGTTGGTGTACATGATGCAGAGCGAGTCGAGTATTTTGAAGAGAGGTCTGGTGACAATGTTGCATAGAGTAGGGGATATGCAGGAGCCGTGTGGTACTCCTCATTGGATGATGGCTGGTTTAACAGCTACTTGGTCAGAGAATACTCGCATAGCACTCCCTTGTAGAAAGGAGGAGATCCAGGCGACGGTGTTGGCGGAAAAGTGTGCAGCGGAAGAGAGGTGCTGACAGAGTAGCTTGTGGTCGACCAAGTCAAATGCGGCCAAGAGGTCTAGGAGTAGTAGTAGGGCAGGTTTGTCTGTATCATCCATCTGGTTCTTAAGGTCGAGCAGGGTCTTTCTGTTCTGTGACGCGGACGGAAGCCTGATTGTCTGGAGCCAAGGATGTTGTTGGGGTCTAGGAAATGTTGAACTTGTAAGTAGGCTGCTTTGTCGAGGATTTTTAGTAGGAAGGGGACAGTGGTTATGGGTCTGTAGGAGAGGGCGTACCCATGCTTCCTTAAGGATGGATGGGACCGATCCAGAGGTGAAGGAGGCATTAATAAAGGTGTGAGGAAGGGTACGAGCATGTTAGCACACTCTTTGATGAGGGTGGCAGGGCAACTCTCCCCTTTACACATGAAGGTTTAGATGTTCTTCATGAGGGTGATGATGTCCAGTTCTGTGACACCCCTGAATGAGAATAATGGCGTGATCCCGGGCAACTTGTGTAGGTGGGGGTGGTGTGTGAGAGTCTAAGAGGGGGTTAGGTGAGTGTTGGTTAGTAAGTATTCTGTTGTGGAGGGTGTCTAGCTTGTTGCGCATGGCTGATTGTATTTCTGAGCACCAGGATTCATCTCTGGATATGGCTTGGGTTGGGAGGGGCGGGGGCAGGGCAGGAGTTTCCAATTCCCTGAAGATGGCAAAAATGTCTTTGGAGTTGGAATTGGCATTGGCAATCCTCATGTTAAAAGAGTTTGCTTTGGCTTGAATGATGGCTTTTCTGTACTCTTTTGAGAGTTTACTGAATTCCAATTTGCCTGAGTCCAGGTGATTGGATTGGCAGGTGGATAGGGCTGCTTCTTTCTTAGAGCGAAATTCTAGGAGTTCCAGCGAGAACCAAGCGTTGGCATGTTTAGTAGGTTTGGCTTTAGGTGCGGCTAGTGGGGCAATGGCCTCCACTGCCTCTGTTAAAATAGTGTTGAAGGTGTTGGCCAGTGAGTTTGGGTTGTTGGAGAACGGGGGCCACATGGCTGGGAATCATAGGCGAGTCTCTCTTTGGTGAGAAGGCGTGAACTCCTGGCGAAGGAGGGGAGGAGAAGCAAGGTGGGTGGTTTTCAGTAGTTGGGGAGTGGCTGGTGAACTGGATAAGGTGGTGGTCGGTCCAAGGGAGAGCGGTGTTAGCACTGATGACTGGTGAGCAGTTGTGGTGTGCCAGCCAGTGTAAGGTACGACCTTTGATGTGAGTTGGCTCCAAGATGGAGTGGTTGAAGCCTAGGGTTTCCAGGGCCTTATCAACGGATTTCGCTGGGGTGTCTTTGGGGTCATGGAGCCCTAAATTAAGGTTTCCTGCCAGGATGACCTTGGAGGAGGTTTTCAGGTTATCGGAAAGGAGGTGTGTGAGGGTCGCATGGAAGTCAGCGAGGGGGCGGTACACAATGTGTAGTGTGATGGTGCAATTATGGGAGATGTTGAGTTTGGGGACTAAGTGGTCGCAGTTACTAGTGACAGGAATTTCAATCTTTCTGATTATGATAGACCCCTTGACTATGAGGTCTACCTCACCTCCTTTAGAGTGCAGTAGGTCTTGTCGGAAGATAGTGTAGCCAGAAGGGGATGCAAGTGATATGGCGGGGCCATACGCTTCATGGAGCCAAGTTTCAGTGACGGTAAGGAGGTTGAGGTTAAGGGTTGTTATGAGGTTGTGCATATCTGGGGCGTGTGCTGGGATGGAGCGTGCACTGATCAGGGCACAGCTAAAGGTGGTGCATGCAGTAGTGGCAGTGGTAACAGAAGGAGGCGTGGCAACAAGTGGGCATACAGTTAGGGAATTGGTAACAGATAGTGGCGTGGCAACAGTTGGGCATACAGCTATAGCATTAACAGCAGGTGGAGGCATGGCAACAAGTGGGCATGCAGTAATAGCAATAATAGCATTAGTAGCAGATAGTGGCATGATATGATATGGCATTTGTAACGCGCCTATACACAAGTATTTCAAGGCACAACGAGGCAAGGAAGGGGGAACTAAGGGAGGACAGCGACAACGATCCTACTAGGACAAGTGAAATTGAGATCGCACAAGTGCAGGGGAGTGGGAAGGGAAAAATGCCAGGGGAAAGGGGAGGGGACAGTGCTTTACATGGGATCAAAACAATAACAAGATGTGCAGCCAGCAGGTGGCAAGTGCATGGGTAAGTGCAGACGGCATGTGTCCAAAAGTGCAGGTAGGGGGACTGTATGGTTACAGATACAGACCCAAGTGCAAGGGTTGCCGGGAGGCAGTGCGGGTGTGCAACTGGGTGGGCAGGGACCTGGGCCCGAAATCAGAGGGTAGCCAGGTGACCAGTGCAGTATCAGACAGGAAATCAGCAGGGGAGAGGAAGAGAGAAGGTGGAAACAAAGAAGAAGGTCTTGGGGTGCCTCCGGAAATCGGAGATGGTTCTCCTCAGGCTTCAGAGAGGCAGGGAGGCTGTTCCAGTGGGAGGCCCCACCAAAGAAAGAGATCTACCACCCACTTGTTGCTTGGAGAAGCGAGTGACCGTGAGGGAGTTGGAGGTGGAGGAGCAAAGGGCTCGATTGGAAGTATTGAGGAGCCAGGCCCCAGAAGGCCTTGTGGACAAATGGCAGTTATAGCATGGCAACAAGTGGGCATACAGTTATAGCATTAGTAGCAGATGGTGGAGTGGCAACAAGTGGGCGTACAGTTATAGCAGTAATAGCATTGGCAGCAGATGGTGCCATGGCAACAAGTGGGCATACAGTTATAGCATGTGTAGCAGATGGTGGCGTGGCAACAAGTGGGCATTCAGTTATGGCATTGGAAACAGATCGTGGCATGGCAGCAGGTGGGCATACAGTTATAGCAGTAATAGCATTGGTAGCAGATGGTGGCGTGGTAGCAGGAGGGCATACAGTTATAGCAGTAATAGCATTGGTAGCAGATGGTGCCATAGCAACAGATGGGTATACATTCGTAGCATTGGTAACAGTAGAAGGCACGGTGGCACAAGGGCCTACAACCGTAGGACTGTTGTCATGTGAGTGCGGAGAGGCAGAGGGGATTGTGTGTTTTGTGGGAGTTAGTGAGGCAGGTTTAGAGGGAAGTGGGGCTCCTGGTGGCGATACAGAGCCTTTGGGCAGTGGCGGTCTGATGGGCGTGTGGAGGCGTTGTGGTTGCTGGGCCCATAATGGCTGTGTGGGCATTGGAAGGCGTGTGGGTCTAGGTGCCTTAGTATGTTGTTGGAGTCTGGAGCCCAGCCTGTGGTTATGGCTGGTCACACCTCTATGCCGTGTGGAATGGGCTTGGGGGAGGGTGCGTGCCTGGAGGTGCGAGGAGCTCTGTGTGTGAATGGCGATGAGGGAGGGCATCCGTGAGCAAGTTGCGGGCAGCGCAGAGAGGGGGACAGCAGTCCCGAGTCGATTCTGCAAAGGCTCATTCGTGAGGGCAAGTTGCTTACCAACGTCTGGCATGCGCATGATGGGTGTTCGCTGCGAGTTATCAAGCCGGTTACAATGCTACGTCATGTTGCCATGCATTACGTTTGTTTATGAATTATTAACCAATATTGCTATGTCATTCATATGTTGTTTTTATTATGGAAAGCCTGACTCTTTATTCTTTTAATGCACAGATCACCATCTTGATATTTTAGACTACTCAACTAGTAGACTACTTTCTTCTTGGTCTAGATGTTTCAATGGATTGAAACTTCAATTTACTTTGTCTTTCTTTTTTTATAAAAACATAGTTGATCTTTCTTAATTCCATTTCTTATTTACATGAACAATTTTGCCAGTTCAGCAACCTTTTCACACTTTTACTTCTCTTTATGTTTTCATATTCCTGAATGAGAATTTGACGCTGAGAGGGCCAGCCTGTCTGATAGCACAGCGAGTAGAGTGCTTGCTTTGACATCTGTGCAGACCCTGCTGATGAAGGGTCGAATCCTGGCAGGGCCTCAGCCTTTCATCCTTCCGAGGTCGATAAATGAGCACCATGCACTGTGGGTAATTATACACAGCGCTCAGATACCCGTGTGTTCATAGCGCTATATAAATGCTAAATTATTATTATTATATGCAATCAAATATAATATGGTGCTGGGCACTTCGACTATGATATTCTCGCTGACCATTAAATTACAAATATACAAAAAGGAGATTTCAATTTATTGAGAATAATATTGTATTTCCGATTACTCTGCAGACGCAATCGTATATCAAATCAGCCTTGAGGAATCATCTAAGCACACAAGAGTGAAACATGTGCTGGCTTTTGTCCTCAAATTGTCAATAAATATGAACGTTTTTTCACAACTAATTAACAGGGCTATTTCTTTTATCGTTAACTCTAAGCACTATGACAATGCTACTGTTTATATTTGAATTTGAGCATGACAGTGGGAACAGCTCCACACTGCAATCACTCACTGACAGGGGGTGTGAGGAATTTGACCATCTACATTCTACACAGTGGGTGTGCGCTCGCCTGGGCTTTTCTGAAATGTTAACCGAAATTGAATTATGCTAGTTCAATCTCTGGAAAATGTGTGGGGCTAATCCACACATATTTTCCTATGCTTGTTCCATGACATACGCATGGAGCCATGTACTACTGGTGGGCACAGCGTACAGGTGCAGCTCCCCTGACCTATTTAGTTGGGATATGACAACCAGGAGTGCACCATGTCATCTCAGAAGGGAGAGGGCCACACCTTCCCACTGCCAATTCCAGCCTAATTAACTAACAACCATGGATCTGCCCTCTCCTTTTGTTGAACCCTGTAGCTGGTGGCAGAATTCACATACTAATCAGAGTTTAATTCAAACAGGCCCACAGGAGACCTGCCTGCAGAGGCTAACAAAGGAGACCGGAAACCCCAACACCCTTTCATATGAACTGTGTCAACCTGAAGCCAGCTCCCACCCTTAGTATCAATTGACAGTGAAATGTCATGTCTGGCACTGCATGTTTACAATAGTTGTTCCCGCTGGTGGACCTCATTAAGAAGGTACGAGAATGTGGTTTGGTTTGTCGGAGCCAGAAACTCTGGTCTCACCGCAGCTTCAAGGGAGTCCTGCCACTTTAATCAAGAACCACAGAGAGCTCCATTAACCAGAGAGAACTTTTGATCCGCAACAGACAGGAAGATTGGTGGGACTTAGTAATACACATTATCACCCCTTTTACCTTTTCTGTTGCAAAGCACTCTGTTTATGACCTCAAGCATACAGGAGATTGTTGGTGGGTACCCAGGATTGGTTCATTAAGGTAGGCCAAGTCTACACCAATGGTGCATTTGGCTTTAAAATAGATTAAAGCCCCTCTTTTGGAAGATCATCTGGAGGCTTCACCAGAAACAGAAGGAATAACTCATCATTGGAGCCTGGCTGAAGGTACAGTCTGCTTTATATCTTCTGCCAGTGAAGGAAGGCCAGGAGCTCCAAGAGAAAAGCAAGATCGCTCCCCTAAACATCTCCCAGGGAACGGAGAGAGATACTGAATCCAGAAGACCCTCCAGCAGCTCCAGAACCAGTACCCAGACAGCACACAGCATGCCCTGGTAGGCTCTGCAGCAAGCTTCCTAGGTGGGACGTGCCAGAGAGTCTCTGAACCAAACCAAGGACAATATAGCTGCCTGCAACACTCTCCTCAGCTTTGGGCCGTCCACCTTATAGGATAACACAAGCCCAGTGAAGAAGCTAGGAGGAGTGCATCAACAAGCACCTACTGACGTCCACCTTAAAGGACATTTTTGAGTCAGTCGAGCCCTGTGAGCTGCCACTGATTGCAATGCTCACTGTTGTTACGCCTCAGTCGCTAAAGCAACGGAGATGCCTCGACCAGTGCTCCAGAACTGCAGACCCGCAATGAGACGATTCCTGACCCTGAGCTGCCTTCTAGGCCAGCCTGCAGCTACCTGTCCAGCTACACTCATCAAACTGCCTGCCGCCTGATACCCACAGCTGTCCCCCATCTTCAACTCTGTCCCAGAAGCTTCAAAATGCCCTGAAACTGACTCGACCCTGTTGAGCACCAAGAATGTCTACAGCACAAGGTACATTATTGTTCTGTCCCGCTGGTCCTTCTCCAAAAGCCCCTAGTGACATTTTACGACCCGTCGTTCCCTTTCTGTTGAAACCAAGTATCCCTGAACTATTGCGATTATTTACTCTTCCGACTATACCGACTACCCTCCTATCAGTATCCAGAGTGCATCCCTTTTCCTTCTTTGAAAATGTCTATCCTCTGCATTCCTTTACAGGGTGGGTTGTATTTCGCTAGAACTGTCTGTTGTGATAATAATGAAGTAGATATTTGTATACATCTTTGACTGGACAGTGCCTTTTATCATTGGGTAATAATTGTATTTTTTGCTGTGTTGCAACTAACCAACGATCCACAAACATTCAGAGATAAGCCTGCCGTTCCGTCCATGTTACCAAAATTGGACTGGGAGGTTTATAATTTGCTTGTGTTTCCAATGTGTTTGGATCCCTTCTGGTTTAATAGAGGTGTGGGGCTGATTGATGGTTTAGAAACTGATATTCATCCCAGAGCCACTGGTGCCCCAAAAGTTGATTTGTCACAGGCCGTGTCAACTTTTAAATTCATGGGGGAAGAGGAGACATTTGGCGCAACACTTGACACAGAACATGCCTGTGGTCAATGAACAGTCTTGGCCCCATTTTTTAAAATGACAATACTTTCTAACAAAATGAAAATTTAATCATAACCACTAGTATTACTCTGGCAAACTATAATTAATTAATTAATTTAGCTAATCTGTGACATTATGGAATTGGATCGGCCAAACATTTCCAGACCGCTCTTGATCCTGCCACCAATTAGAGCAGTCCACTCAGAACTGCTACGTCATCTCCCCCTGGGGGTGCGGGGAAAACACAAGCAACCTCAGACTTATTTCAGCCTTGTTGGGCCGAAAACAGAAAAGCCCATTTTGATTCCCAGGGGTAGAAGGAAAGCATTACAGAACTGAGAATACACTTCCCCTCTTAAATTGATAATTTATTTATTTATTGATTGATTTATTGTGCATTTGTAAGGCTCTTATACATCTAAAAACAAAAAGGCTTCCCATCAGTCATGACCACTTGAATTACTCTGGGCAGCCTATAGCATTGTATGTTAATCAGTCTTAGTTTTACCACCAATGTGAACAGGCCAGTTCATACTGCTAGATCACAAGGCCGCAACATTTCTGCAGTTGCTTGTGTTCCCATGCACAGGGGACATGGCGTAGCAGTGTGGACAGGACTGCTCCTATTGTTGGCAAGACTAAGAATGAATTGCATGTGGATGGTTACATTCTGTAATCCCACATACAGGCTAACAATGATGGCAATGAAGTCTATCCAAGGCAATGCCAGTGTTTATGATTGATTCAAAGCCTTGCATTCATCACTCTGGTTTCTCCAACATAAGTACATTTCTTATGTACCAATCATTACTTTTTTGTCACCTAGTACTCGGTAGATGAACCCATATAAAAATAATGTTAATTTACGTTCATGATACCCCAAGTGGTTGATGCACCTGCTGCAGATATATTCAGGTACGCTGCAAGTCACATGTTCAGTCCTGAGTGAGCTGTCAAATATTGTCTTCCTTCTGAGGCTGATAAAATGAGTAAGCTTGAATTGTCTCACGCGCAGGGCTGCGGAGAAGATTGGCAAACAGAGCGGTTGCCAGTTTCGGAGATTCCCTGCGTCACACAGCAGGCACAAGCAGGACTAACAGGCGACCCCAGCATGTCCTGGATGATGGAAGAAAAACTAAAGCACTGTGTGGCAGGCGGCAGACATCTTTGATGCTCAATATTAATGTGCCCCCTCAGCAACGTACTAACAAACAGTCCATCCACCTGGCAAGCACCCACTCCCAGCCAGCATTCTAGTACATCCCTTAGTTTACTTTTCCATTAGGAGGGAAACAGGCCTCGCAAATGACACGCCCAAGAGCAAATTCAGCAGGTGGTGTGTATAATACAAAAGATCAATATTATCTTCATTATATGGTGCAAACATCCTATTAAACCATTTTTTCCTGAATCACTTCTAGGTTATCTGAATTTTAGCAACCAAAGGAAATATTACCCATGTATATAGAGTAGTGTGCCCAGGACAACAGGTTGGCCAAGAGGGGAAGCCAGCTTGTATGCGCAGGGTTTCTGGGGGCACTGTTTGTTCATGTTTAGGTTTCATACTACTCTCAGCAAAGCACTAAAAGCACCACAAAGTAATGTGGTGGGAACCTACAATCCACGAATGACTGAGCATCTCATACCGGGTAAGGGCCAATTTGAGATTTCTATAACCTCTCTCTTTGTCATGCATCGTGTGTTTATGCAGGATACGAACACAACAATAGATACAATACATGTTCTGGTGGATTTCAATTGAATTAAATGTTTTTCAGGCTTAGGTATGTCTGCTTTGGAATACCGTGCTAGCAGGGCAAACACAGGACCTTGCAGCGAGGAAAGCTTTCAAACACTTGTAAGCCTCCACTTGAGCTAAACATACCATGCTTAGCAGGTGGGAATTGCACTATGCAGTGTAAATGGCCCCATCAGATTGCTGACAATGGAGGCATTCATTGCTTGGTCTGATGCAAGACATAATAAATCAAAGGGCGTTGCAAATACACGTATTGGCGGCTACAGAGAACGCTAGGCCTTTTTTGTCATTATTCATGGATCTTTAGTTGCCCTCTCTGGAGGGTGGTAGCCCCCAAACGCTACAATTTAAAGTGGGGGCAGTCCTCACATATTTGGCACCATTCGCTAACCAGCATGAAGAAGATTTTGTAGCTGAAAAGAGGCGGCTTTCATGTTTCGGTGGAATCGAATTGGAATGGCGGACATGTTAGAAGACGGGATGTAAAATAGGCGTAAAATTCGCTATGTGCCTCTTTTATAACTGAACATCGGGCCTTTCTTTCAAATAGAGAGATCGGCCACATGTGAGAGGCAGATATGCATCACCAGCTCATTCAGTATCCATCACTTGTGTATAGGCGCGTTATGAATGCCATATCATATCATGTCATATCATATCATCATTCAAGCAAAGTAGGCACTGATGGCAACTCAGTAGGTGCAAATTAGTGTGCATTGTTCCTATTGTAGGCCCCACAGCAGGGAACTACACCGAATGATGATAGTTATATTGTAACATGTATTAATATGCCTTGTGTTATGCTTAAGGTTTTGTTAACCAAATGCACGTTAAATAAAACAAGTAAAGCAGAGTCCACACAATGATGCACGGCACACAAGATCTCGGGTGGATGCGACCTCCTCCAGGAAGAGGGCGTGTTCTTCTTTATAAAACGAACGCAACTCATCACTATTTATTTATTGTTTATTTATATAGTGCCTATAGCGTTTCAAAGCGCTCATAGGGGGGAAGGTGGGGCAGTGGGAACAGTCATTCAGAGCCCTTGAATTTCTGAATGATCCAGGGCTAGACAGAGCAGGTAAGTGCAGGAATAAGTGCAAATAATACATATAACAGTGAAGGCTCTTGCATATAACTCTTTCATGTCTGACGACAATCCTTAGTGCTTCAAAGTAACTTACACAAATAGGGTAAAGGTGTGTGGGGCAGGGTAGAACAGACAGGCACTATACAATGCTAAGTTTAGGTTGGTCATACAATTATATAGCGGCGTAAGATAAAGACAGTGGAGGGGATTCGGGGGTGAGAGGGTAAGGGAAGAGGAGTGTACGAAAGGTAGACTGCTGGGCATTATTACGCTGCGACTAGATTAAGCAGTTTTAGGTATAAAGAATGGAAAGTAGGGTGGAGGGGCAATGGGCCTGGGGTGGGGGGGTTAAAAACAGAAGGGGGGACAATACACCAGCAATACAAGGAGGAAAGAAGGAGAGTAGGGTTCTAGCAGAGAGGGTGGGGAGGGGAGAAGGAGACTCAGGGGGCAGGAAGTAGAGGCTGCAGATGTAAACAGCTTTATTTGATTTTTGGCAGGACAAGGTGAAAACATATGCAGCAACTGGGCACAGCTAATTTTGAATTAGGGCAAGACAAAGTGAAACACATGCAGCAACTGGGCACAGCTAGATTAGTGGGAGACCTGATGAGATGGAGTGAGAAGAGATACGGTCCGAGGTGTGAGGGAAGAGGGTCGATGAAGTTAGTTGTGGGAACTGACCTTCATAGAAATGTTAGATGCTCAGTTCGGTGTGACCCGGAACCTGTGGAGATCTCCTCACCCTCCATCTGCTTGGGGGGCAGGGTGTAGGCGAGGACCCACAGATCCAGCCAGGCAATGGACAGGGGAACAGACAGGGCCTTAGGAAGTGGGCCTTTCGGGAGGTGGCCAGTTAAAGCCTGCAGGTCCCTAATAGGCCAATTTGTCCACCTCCAGGCCAATCGGCATGCAGGTAGGGTGGAGGAGGAGGACTCCAGGTCTCCTTCTGAGGTGTAAAGCAAACGGCAGCCATTTTGGAGTTACCAGGCACCAGGACCACCAGGGAAATGGCCATTTGCAGTGGATTTCCCCTTTAGGCAATCTGCCTGCCGCCCCAGAGTGATGGATGGGCAGCAAAGAGGCCCCAAAATGCAGCACGGAGGTTGGCGCAGTCTGAAAGAGTGCTTTATTAAAAAACAAAGACAGTTAAATCCTATGTGCAGGCTGCCTACTGTCATATCATCCCTCATAAAGTACAAAATTAAACAAAGTATGCCGCTATTAATTAGTCCATTACACAGTCTCCTAGTTTTACTGCAGTGTCTCTTCGAGCCCTTCTGGGGTACCTATGGGCAAGGTTTTGGTCATCTTGATGTGACTAAGCTCTGTGCTGGGCATCTTCCTTCATCTTTGGAACATCTTCTTTCACAAGAGCCACCACCGGTATGGTTTCTTTGTGGATCATCTCAACTTCTCTGTGCTCTTGACGCATGTCCCTATCATCGGCTCTGTCTTCATAGAAGCGGTGTAACATTCAAAACCAACTACAGAGACTCATAATGCTTGCATGTTCCCCTTCAGCTGGGATCATAGGTCCCTTCATTTCCATCAAGGAAATACTTTCAATGAGAGGCACAGCTTGTGCTTGGGCTATCTTGATTGGATAAGCACTTGGTCCCCGATCTCAAGAGAAGTTTCTCACAGCCCTGGCGTGTACTGGCAATGTCGATCTCTACTCTCTGCCACGACTCCTGGTCCAAGATTATTGACCTCACTTTCCTGTTCCATAGCACCTTTTCTAAAGCCACCCCGGTGGTCATGTGAGGGGTCATGTGAGTTGTCATCCAGTAGGCCAGGTGGAAGGATTTTAGGGCAGATTCGAGAGGTTCCCCAGTCTCATGGGGAATAGGGAACACCTTGTTTCCATGAATCCCTCAACATCCCCATTGGCACAAGGCAAGCTGGGCATTATTTTCTCCTGAACTAGTCCATGACATTTCAGAAACTCTGTTCTCCTAGGAAGTTTCCCCATGCTCCCATTTGTAGTTGTGCAAGTATCATCTGCGTGCCTTCAGGGGGAGTTGTGATTGTGATTTGGGCTATGTCTTGTAAGAAAATAGTTTGGGGGATGGACACTTTTGTTACCATTCTTACATGTTCCACTGCTCGCTCATCTGGCAGTTTCGAAGTAGTTTGGCTTGGGGAGATGTCATGACAATCCGCCTTGTTATTGGTGCCAGCTCGGAGATGCAGTGAAACTCCATAGTCTTGGTGTTGGAGGAACCATCTATCAAGTCTTGAAGCATTAGAGGCTTGTGGTCAGTGACTACTGTAATCAGGTGCCCAGATATGTATAGATGGAAGGGGAGACAACCCCACAGAATCATCAGTGCCTTCCCCTGTATTCGAGAGTAGCGTTGTTCTTTAGGAATTAGGGCCTTGCTCGCATAGACCACTGGCCACCTGGCACCCTCATGGCAAAGTTGTAAGAGGACCACATCAAAGCCTACTGGGCTAGCAGCCATGATGATCTCCAACTGCCTGTTCAGAGAGAAGAAAGCCATAGCATTGTCCGCTACTAGGGGGAGGGGGCTCACTATAGAAAAGTTTGAACACCACTGATGTATTGTGTGTTGGAACACCTCCAT
This sequence comes from Ambystoma mexicanum, assembly GCF_040938575.1. Taxonomy (NCBI): domain Eukaryota; kingdom Metazoa; phylum Chordata; class Amphibia; order Caudata; family Ambystomatidae; genus Ambystoma; species Ambystoma mexicanum. Next base: position 513,683,834 of record NC_090939.1, read on the forward strand.
TGTTGATGAGACTCCAAAACTCAGCCTCTTGTATGTAAATAGGCCCAGCTGTGTGACAGGAACATGGTCATTTGTCAGGACTCTTTGTGAAGTGGCACCTCATGATGTCTAGACTCTAGATTGAATATTAAGAATTAGCTGGATCCCTGACCGTCAGCAAGGATGTCGATGAGCGTAGGGATAGGGTGCCTCTCAGTCTGCTTGGGCCAGTCGGACATTCTCATATCACCTCTAATTCATACTTTGCTATTCTGTTTTGACTTATGGGCCATTAGGATAGAGGAATCACACAGCATGGTCCACTCGCCCTTTTGATTATGTTCCAATCTTCCAGTTTCTTGATCTCCACCTCCACTTTCTGCCTCATGCAGATTGGAGTTCTGCAGTGATGTTCTGCCATGGGTTGAATTTTGGGGTCTATGTGCATCAAACCTTCTGGCCCATGGAGCAAGCTATCCTTTTGAACAGGCCTTGGTATGTGTGAAGGGGTGGCTCAATATCCTCCTGGTAGATACTTAGAGGGAAGTGGACTGACACCAGCTACTTGAACCTGTTGTAGCTTAATTGTAAAATATTGCTGGCACCTGCATTCTGATATGGTTGACTCATGTGTGGAAGGAACCATCTAATGGAGTGTAAAGGATCACCTGGAGGTGAAAATATGGATATTGGGTGTTACCAATCTTGGTGTTTGTTTAAGAATCCTGAAGTGGGCAAGATATTTACTGATGCCCCAGTGTCAGCAATGTTGGGCACCTATTCAGACAACACCCCCACAAAGCAGCAAGTTTGATGATGCTTGCCTGCCTCTCCTTGTCAGATCGCAGAGATAAAGCAGACCTCTTCAATTTGTTCCACGTTGTCAAGCACTGACATGATGAAGATCTTCTCTGGTGATCGTTGTTATTCTGGCAGGCCTTGATTTATTGATTGGCACCGTACTGGTTTGGCTAAGAGTTGGCCATGTTACCCTGCAGACTTTGGGAAAATTATTTGATTTGACACTTTTCTAGCATCTTGAATCGTTGCATGTGCTTGATGGAAATACCAATAATGATCTCAGACCCAAATAACCGGACAGACTAAAAAAGAATATGGCAAAGAACTACTTTATTCTCAGCATAAAAAAGTAGGGCAATATGGCCATCAACAAACTGTAGTCCACACACTCACACTTCAATTTTAATTACACAAAGGCTTTATACCTCGATTTGCGTCATCTATGATGTCATCCTAGGCGGCAAACTGTAAAACCTTTTGAAGGGAGGGATTGCTTAAGGGAACATATGTGCCTATATATCACATAGGTTTTAGTAACATTACTGGATGCCCCTTACCTAATAGGCACACCTTGAACCACCTCTAAATACATGTAATACAGATTACAGCAGCATAACAGCTGTCACAGTTTATTGGGCGGTTACATTCAACTCAGGGAGTTCCTTCCGCCCAGAGGAAGGTTGCGCACAATAAAGCGCTATTTCTTTCAGATTAATTTTGCTGAGGCCTCCAACCCGTCTCGCACCCACCCCAAAAAATAGCCTGTGTATCCAATGGACTAGGAACCAGGCCAGTGTATAGTAAGAATATATATATATTTTTTTTAATTTAAGGTTTAACAAGAAAGACTAGCAGCCAATATCAGCCACCAATAATGTGGCAACACCCAATATCACAAAAATAACTTGGTTATTTAAACAACACAGGTACAATTTTGAAAGATGCTGTCACAATTTATGACAAATTTAATTTCAATTTAACCAATAAAAAACAACATTCACAATACAATGGAAAAATTGTTTTGCAACACACATTCAAACGATAGACAGTGCTTTTGGATTTTGGTCGGGGAGGCAAGGGAATCAATAGGGAATTTCGATTTAATCTTACATTTGAAAGGCACAGTTGGACAAAGGGACTCAAATGGGGAAATCGTTTTTCAACACACATTCAAATAATAAGCAATGCCTGAAAATTCTGGTCAGAGAAAATGAGAACAAAGGGAAAATTTCGATTTGCAACACATATACAGATGAAATGCAATGCTTTGTAATTCTGAATTGAAATGAATGTGGATGAAGGGAAAATTTTGTCTTGCACCTTTTTCATGCTGACTTGAAAGGCAGTGTTTTATAGATTACTTTTGTTGGGATTCAGCACCCACCCACCCCCTTCTGTACAGGAGTCAGGGGTTTCAGAACGACAGACGCCTAAGACGTTATGGTCTATAACATCTCTAACACAATAGGCATGAACTTTGTTAGTTTCGAACTCCAACAAAACTCATCCTGTGATTTTTCTAGATGGGAATTAACTGATTTACTTTAATCAAATGTGCTAAGGGTCTACACAGTGTCTCCCCCTTCCCAAGCTTTAATGAAAAGAATGAAGGCAGCCTGTTACCAACACATTTCACTTTCAACAGAGATGGTGGTTTTCTATGGGGAAATCATTTGAATGAGATTTAATTCATTGTGTGTAGGGCCTACCCAGTTTCACCCCACCCCTTTTTACCCACTAATGGAAAGGGATAGAGGCAGATGGCTCTCCACGCAATTAATGGCTTTGGGATATCTACTTACATGGGAGCTCTCTGCTCTTTGCTCAGGAGGCCAGCCTGATTCTTAGCGACCTCTTTTAGTAGGCAGCTCACATCAGGCCTCTCCCACAGCAAGGTCCCTCCACACAGCACTCTCTCAGCCAGATAGGACTCACAGGTTTCTAGGCAAGGTTTACCCTGATGGTCTTGGTAGGTCTCCTTGCCTCTCTGCTAGTTGTTCCTTGCTAGATTCCATCAGCAGGCTATCTCCCAGAATAAAGTCAAAAAGCCCTGTTCTAATGCAAACATACCTTCTTATAGGGCTGATGACACTCCAAAATGGTCATATTTCCCACGGTTAGGATTGGCTAGCTCGCTCCCTTCACCTCTCACCAAGACGCACGTTGGCTGCTGATACAACCAGAAGTTGGGAGATATGTATGATGTAGACTGATGGAGGAGAAAAGATGCATCATTTTACAATGACAGGGAGTTTTACATTGTGTGTTCTGAAAAATCTCATAATGTGACAGCTTCCTTAATCTTTCAGATAACCACATGAATACATATATTTTTGAGTTCTATATTTTATGGCGAGTTGGACACGACAAATTTTATTTCGCCATGCTCTCCCTGGGCGGAGTTACCATTTTTGCGGTGTGCTGCTGTGCCGAAACAGCTAAAAATAGGACCATTTCTAATTTTAACCTTACTTTCATGATCTATATCTTTGCCAACTTTCCCATTTCTTAGGGGTATGAAAATAGCAGAATCATCATTTTTCCCATAACTGAGTTTGTGTACTTCACCAAATTAAGCTTTTACAGGGTCTCAATGGGCTTTTCCTCCCCTTTAAATTGAACCCGGGGTGGGCTCAAAAGGAGACACAATGCTCCTTTCATTTATGAAAGATATGTTCAATGTTTAATCAATGGCAGGGCATAACATGGCCCCCAGTTTCACATTCAAATCAGACCCCAAACAGTTTCCATTTCTCTTAAAACATGTGACCAGCCATCTGGTTTATCCATGTTTATCTTAACCTTTTCCCTCCTTGGCTTCAAAGGGTTCCTGCTTGGAGCTTAATGCACTGCTTATGGGAAGGCCTCACATAATTGCAATCTACTTCTTTGTATATCTTAGCATTTAAATTGACAGCCATACCTGTTTCCTTGGTGGGCCCAGCCATAGGCCATGAGTTCACATTTTCAAAGTGTTTTTGTTCAGAGCTAATGCACTTTGTATGTGAAACCTGACATTGAAGGTCATTTCTGATGGTCATGTTATCAGCAATTCACCACAATTCCTATCTCTTTCTCTGTATATTTAAGCAGTTACTTGAAACCAGCCATGCATCCCTGGTATGCATACAACCAAAGAGCTGCTAGGTCAGGATCCAGATACACTATTCAGTTCACAGATCAGTGGAGAATAAACAACAGCAGCCAGTTACCTGCATGGTCCTAAAGAAATAATATTTTACATTGGCACTGTATGTTTAACAGGTTGCATTTCAGATTACATTTAGGCCTGTTGTTCATAAATACATTATTTCTTTACATACTGTAAAACAGACATAAGTTCACTCTATCCACACACATAGACCATAGTTACATAAGTAAGCAGTATTCAAATCTGCACCAAATGAAATAGGCCTCTCTCTAACAAATGTCCTTTTGATTTGCTGAAATCAAGTCTCTTATTACTGGATAAAATCAGTCTGCCATTCGACTTTATTTCTGAATTCAAAAGTCATTATTCCTCCTTTTTTAGCTTCAAATGCGCAACTATATCATTTCATCCCATGTGCACTGCTGCATTTTTTAAATCTGTCCATGTATAATGTATTTCTTTAATATAACAGTTGAAACGACATGAGTATCCCTTCGGTATTGTCCACGCATATGCCATTATTTACCATGGGAGACCGATGTCCCCTTTGAAACACCACGTACGTCGTTCCATTTAAATGTCAGTTCATTTGTGAAAAGTAAGGGTCTTTCTCCACTTGCGCAGTTGTCCATGTTAGTAGAATTTAACTGGGCCCAATTCTTTCCATGTCACTTGGCCTTAAGTCGGAAAAAGAAGTGTTTTGGACAGCCCTGCATTTTCCAATGGATAGCACCAGCCAGCTTCACTTTTAAATCCTGGCCTGGCATGGCCTATTTATTTCTGACATTCAGGGGCTATATTTTACCCCAGAAAATCCCCCATGGCTCTTTGATTCAGGTGACTGAGAGAAAAGAGCAAGGAGAGAGTGGGGTTTTTGCTTCCTTTTGGCTTTGGTTCATTCGAAAAATGTCCTCGTCGGAGCACGTCCGCTCTTTTTCCCATTCTGAGGGAGCAGAGTTTTGATCTGCACTCCACTCTTTTTGGATTTTGAGATTTTGTCCCTGGACCCCTCCCTTTCTGGTAACTCCAACCTCAGAGCTGTAGAGACAAGGAGTTATTCAATCTGCCGAGAGTAAAGGAAAGGTTAAGTATTTTATACAGTACTTATTTCCCCGGTATTATCGACATACAAATTGACAACAAAACAGCAAGTTACACATTGCTTTTCACTTGACATATACAATTCACAACCTTATCTTATTTTGATACATTTGAAGTATGAATTGTTTTACTCCCTATAAATGTTTGATTTTCTCCATTCGAGTTTAAATTCTTTCCTTTCATTCTTCCAATGGTTCCTGTGTTCTAACCTGACTTGGCTCTTCCATCAGTCGTAGCGCCTGTCTGGGGTGACAGCTCTTCAACTGATAGATATGGTCCCATTTCTCTTCTGTCTGTTCTCCTGTAGGGATGCAGATCTTATAGGCGACAATTTCAAAAGCACAGCACCAAAAGGGGAGGAACTTCCACTATTTTGTCTGGTTCCTTTGGAATTGTACAGGTAGACCCGTCTTCTACTTCATACTCCTTCTTGATAGTCTTTAAGTCATAATGGGTTTTCATCCCTTCTGCTGACTTTTCTAAATTACGCTGAGCAAAAAATGTGCTGAAGGTGTTTTTGTAAATTTTCAGTGCACTCATAGGTCATGGACACGTTGATCAGGGTCTGCTCTTGATTTCGGTAGAGCAGATGCTGAGATAGCACAATTTTTTGTCCAGCCAAGAACTCAAACAGAGACATTTTGGTTGCAGAAGATGGCCAGAGGAAATCGGAAGTCCCAACTGGGTCCAGAGTTTGCCACAAACCTTTTTAATATGCCCACAATTGTTTGATTGTACCTCTTAACTCCCCTGCTCGAGGCTGGGTGGTAGGCCATGTGGAGTTTTCTCTTTACCCTTAGTATTTCCCACATCTTGGTCATCACCTCGCCGGTAAAATGACTTCCTCCTTCTGACTGAAACCTTTGGGGAAGGCTGAAAACAGAGAACATGTGGTTGATCATTAGTGTGGCAGCTGTCTCCGCCTTACAATTTGGGGCCGAAGACATTCTACCCAGTTGGTAAACAATCATGTCATGGTCAACATGTACTTGTTTCCTCTAGAAGACCAAATCACTGGCCCGATAAAATCGACTTGCAAATCTGACCAAGGCAGTGTCATTACCATTTTCTGTAGGGGAGTTCTGAGTGTGAGAGAACTCCCTGAAACTGAGCACACACAAGACACCCCTTTACATAGGTGTCAAGGTCCTGGCTCATGTGTGGCAGAATGCAACCTTGTGCAAAATGTCCAATGTTGGATGAAACCCCCTATGACCGGCAGTGGCCACGTCATAGGCGTGACTTAACATCAGGCTTTGGAATGAGGTAGGTACCACCAACTGGTCACATCCAGATATGGATCTCCGTACCAACAAACCATCTTGGATACTGAACATTTTGGAAAACTTCATCAACACCCAGAGATCTTCCTTCCTGATATAATCAGATTCTGTCAGAGGAAAATTCACGGGTTCTTCAATATGTTGATAAAACCTCCCAATAATTGGGTCATCTTTTTGTACAGTAATCAAATCTGCAACTGGGGTTTCTTTACTCCACTGGGCAGTTGAGAGTACATTTCTGTTATGGGTTTGGGACCGGGTGACATCGGCGACCTGGATTTACCCCAAAAGGCATTTGGTTTCTAGAAAATATATGTGAATAGCTCCTGTTTTGGCCAAATGGTCAGCAAAGTAATTTCCTGTTTTGTCTGGTCCCTCTATTTTGGAGTGACCTCTGATCTTTTTCCAATAGATGGTCATCTCATTAGAGGTGACCAGATCATCAATTAATTGGATTCATTTCCCATGTTTGACTGGGTTGTTATTCACACACAGCATGCCTCGATTTTCCAATTAATCAGGTGTTCCACGAACCCACTCCTGACATAATCTGAATCAGTGCTTATGACCAGTTCTTTGAGTTCTTTCTTCTCTCAGTGAGGATGGCCTTATGTACTGCCATCAATTCTGACACCTGTGAACTGGGACAACCAGTCTTGCCCTTTAAGGCAAGGCAGCAATAACTAGAGATGGATGGTGATGAAGAATATACTCAAACATCAATAATGAAAACTGACTCAGGAAGTTGGCAAAGTATAACTGTTTTAATATCAATTATCTAAATCAGGGAGCAGAACGGACATCATCCGATGTCACATAGCAATTTCTCAAAGCATTTAATGAAAAAACACACCTATATAGTAAAAACCAGTCATCATTGATGTCTACCTGCGTGGCAAACTACAAAAACCTATTTGGGAGAGTGATAGGCATACAGGGAACATCTAGATATATGTTTCATACTGTTTGGGAAAGGTGATTGGGTATCTAACAACAGTTGAGCAACCCCAATTACAGGTCATCATGAACGTCATCAAATACATAATGTTTCATTGGCTCTCAAACTATAGGGCTATCTTTTACGTGGCCCTCTACAATTGGTTGACACCTTTGTACCTCTCTGTAATATTCCAACTGCGTAAGCAGCACACAGTCTGGCTCCCAGGTGCTTGGTGGACTGGTCATAACCATAGCTTCCCACCAAGTTAGTCCACTATCCATCAACACCCTGCAGTCTGCCAGTCAATTAGCTCTTTGAAGATTGGCCTTGAGTTTGTTCTCTGTGTCCACGGATATCAGGGAGTGGAGACATCCCTTGCCTCCCAGTTTCAATTCAGCTCAGCCCAGTGTTTGTTTTCATCAATCCACGTGACTGCAGACCATGATTTTGAGCCTTCTTACTGTATTAAACGCTATTAAAAGAAGAACCTCTGACGACTTCAGTACTTCTCCACCTCACCACAGCAGGAGTGTGTTCTTTTCACACATTAATTGTAGCTTTTGTAAGAACATTCAGACTTCAGTGGACTTGATTTCTTGGTGTTGGGATGTCATCTTTGATGTCCTGGGTGTTAGTCTTAGCAGTGCACGGTGGTGGCGCGAGTTATGGTTGCTTAGATTAACATAACTGGCGAATTTCAGGGGTTTTTCGGTTTTACTTGGAACCATTACGTCCCTTTACCAAAGTTTTTTTTATCAGCACGCAAACAATATACAAAGATGGAGTGTAAAAAGCAATTTCTCAGAGATGGCTGTACACAGAATGTTGCAAACTAAGGGCCTCATTACGACCCAGGCGGTAAGTTACCGCCTGGGTCGTACCTTTACCACCATGGCGTAAACTACGTTTACGCCATGGTGGTTGGCGGACTTACCGCCCCATTCCGAGGTTGGCGGGGCGGTAAGTCCCCAATCCCCATTTACCCTTCCCCATTCCCATTTTTGCCCCATAGGGCATAATGGGAGTGGGGAAGGCGTTAATTACGCCACCGTAAATTACGGTGGCGTAATTAACAACAAGGTCCCTTAGCGCCATGGATTTTAACACCTGCTAAAAGCAGGTGTTAAATCCTCCATGGCGCTAAGGGACCTCGGAATCAGGCGGTAAGGGTCGGCGCTGTTTACGCTGCCCTAAACCCCTTACCGCCTGGGTCGTAATGAGGCCCTAAGAATTTATGGTCGTTTACAGTGATGGTCAGCTGCTTCCATTTTTTGCTCGCGTGCCGGAGAGGCCCACAACTCGCATTATAAAGTTCTATTGTTTTTGAAATTGACAGACAGGGATCGTGCTAAAAGACTTCTTTTGAAGGAGTGTTGCAAAAACGTAAGACACGATAAGGATGAAATTTCTGAAACAAAACCACTTTTATATATTATATCACTATGAGGAATCCTCACCAAACTTTGCAAGAAAAGTATATGGCCCACTCTGAATTTTTTTGCAAAGTTTGGTGAGGATTCGTCTGGGGGGGAAAGTTATAGGGGGGGTCCCAAAACTTTTGTTTTCTCCCATAGACATAATGGGAAAAAACTTTGCTCACGCCTGCAGCCCAAACCGCTGGATGGATTTACACCAAATTTGCGGCAAGAGCGCCAGCTTGGTCCCGAAAGCGTGCTTTGCTTTATTTGGTGTAAATCTGTCCAGTAGTTTTTTAGAAAATGACAAAAATGTAAGTGAAAAAAATTAGTGATATCTGTGTTCGCTTCGCGTACACACTTCCCTGCTCGCTCCACGGACAGGACGGTGATTGGGCAAGCAGCTTGTGTGATGTCCACGGACATCTGATGTGCTCTCTCATTGGATGCGGTGAAAGCGTGCAGTGCGTCTGGCTTCAGAGACGCCCGGCATCTTTGTTCCTCGCATGAGAGGCTTTGTCAGCAGGCGCGGGATCTGCCACCTGCACAGTAAGTCCGCCCCCACTCGTGTCTGTCTCCTGCTCCTCCCACCCCCGCTCATGCCCCGTGTGTCCTTCTTGTCCCCCCCCACACCCACTCATGCTCCGTGTCTCCCCTGTTCCTCCAGCCCCCCGCTCACGCCATAGGCACACGATGGCCAGCGGAGGGCCGAGGAGCGGGATCTGCCGCCTGTACACGAACGCCATGTGTCTCTCTCCTTCCCCCATCCCCTGCTCATGCCCCGTGTGTCTCTCTCCCTCCCCCCAACCCCCGCTCATGCCCCGTGTGTCTCTCTCCCTCCCCCCACCCCCCGCTCATGCCCCGTGTGTCTCTCCCCCTCCCGACCACCCCTCGCTCATGCCCCGTGTGTCTCTCTCCCACCCCCGCTCATGCCCCGTGTGTCTCTCTCCCTCCCCCCACACCCCGCTCATGCCCCATGTGTCTCTCTCCCCCCCACCCCCCGCTCATGCCCCGTGTGTCTCTCCCCCTCCCGCCCACCCCGCGCTCATGCCCCGTGTGTCTCTCGACCTCCCCCCACCCGCTCATGCCCCGTGTGTCTCTCCCCCTCCCCCCACCCCCACTCATGCCCCGTGTATCTCTCCCCCTCCCGCCCACCCCCGCTCATGCCCCGTGTGTCTCTCCCCCTCCCATGCCCCGTGTGTCTCTCTCCCTCCCGCCTACCCCCCGCTCATGCCCCGTGTGTCTCTATCCCTCCCCCTCCCCCCCACCCCCCGCTCATGCTCCGTGTGTGTCTCTCCCTCCCCCCTCCCCCCGCTCATGCCCTGTGTGTGTCTCTCCCTCCCCCCACCCCCGCTCATGCCCCGTGTTTCTCTCCCCCACTCATGGCCCGTGTCTCATCTGTTCACCCCCACCCCCCGCTCCTGCCCCGTGTCTGTCTCCTGTTCCCCCACCCGCTCATGCCCTGTGTCTGTCTCCTGTTCCCCCACCTGCTCATGCCCCGTGTCTCTCTCCTGTTGCCCCCCACCACCGCTCATGCCCCGTGTCTTCCTCTTGTCCCCCCCTCCTATGATGCCCCTTGTTGACCTCTTGTTCCCCCCACCCCCGCTCATGCCCCGTGTCTTCCTCCTGCCCCCCCACTCCTCGCTGATGCCCTGTGTCTTCCTCCTGTTCCCTCCCACCCCCTGCTCATGCCCGGTGTCTTCCTCTTGTCCCCCCCTCCTATGATGCCCCTTGTTGACCTCTTGTTCCACTCACCCCCCGCTCATGCCCCGTGTCTCCCTTCTTCCCTCCCACCCCCCGCTCATGCCCCATGTTTTCCTTTCCCCCCACTCCTCGCTCATGCCCCATGTCTCCCTTCTTTCCCCCCACCCCCCGCTCATGCCCCGTGTCTGCACTGTTGGAACAGGGCAGACACGGGGCATGAGCGGGTTGGGGGCCCCACCTTGCCCTACCCCCGCTCATGCCCTGTGTCTCTCCTGTTCACCCCCACCCCCGCTCATGCTCCGTGTCTGTCTCCCTCCTTTTCCCCCCGCTCATGGCCGTGTCTCCCCTGTTCACCCCCACCCCCCGCTCATGCCCCGTGTCTCCCGTCTTCCCCCCCACTCATGCCCTGTGTCTCCCTTCTTTCCCGCTCATGCCCCGTGTCTCCCTTCTTCCCCCCCGCCCATGCCCCGTGTCTCCCTTCTTTCCCGCTCATGCCCCGTGTCTACCTTCTTTCCACCCCCTGCTCATTCCCCGTGTCTCTCTCCTGGTCTTCCCGAACCCCCGCTCATGCCCCGTGTCTCTCTCCTGTTGCCCCCCCACCACCGCTAATGCCCGTGTCTTCCACTTGTCCCCCCTCCTATGATGCCCCTTGTTGACCTCTTGCTCCCCCCATCCCCCGCTCATGCCCCGTGTCTTCCTCCTGACCCCCACTCCTCGTTGATGCCCTGTGTCTTCCTCCTGTTCCCTCCCACCCCCTTCTCATGCCCCGTGTCTTCCTCTTGTCCCCCCTCCTATGATGCCCCTTGTTGACCTCTTGTTCCACCCACCCCCCGCTCATGCCCCGTGTCTCCCTTCTTCCCCCCCACCCCCGCTCATGCCCTGTGTCTTCCTCCCCCCCACTCCCCGCTCATGCCCGTGTCTCCCTTCTTTCCCCCGCACCCCGCGCTCATGCCCCGTGTCTGCTCTGTTGGAACAGGGCAGACACGGGGCATGAGCGGGGGTGGGGGCCCCACCTTGCCCTACCCCCGCTCATGCCCCGTGTCTCTCCTGTTCACCCCCACCCCCGCTCATGCTCCGTGTCTGTCTCCCACCTTTTCCCCCCCTCATGGCCCGTGTCTCCCCTGTTCACCCCCACCCCCCACTCATGCCCCGTGTCTCCCTTCTTTCCCGCTCATGCCCCGTGTCTCCCTTCTTTCCACCCCCTGCTCATGCCCCGTGTCTCTCTCCTGGTCTTCCCGACCCCCGGCCGATTTCCTGTTGTGTTCTCTTTATACACCCTGCCTTCCCTTTCCCTGGTGTCCATCTTGGTAAAAGATTTTCCTTCCTACACCGGGACGCCTGCCTGCGGCGTCCCGGTTTGGGAAGAAAAATCTTTTTTTTACCACCCCGGGTTCCCACTTTGAGAACCTAGGATGCTAGTGGTCTTCCTCCATTGAAAAGGGCGTTATGGTTACGTTGCACTAATAAAAAACTATGAAATTCAGTAAAAAAAAAAATGTGTTAAATGGACGTTATGGATAAGTTGCGCTACTAAAAACCTATGAAATTCAGTAAAAAAACTTTGTTAAAGGGACGTTATGGTTAAGTTGCGCTACTAAAAACCTATGAAATTCAGTAAAAAAACTTTGTTAAAGGGACATTATGGTTAAGTTTCGCTACTAAAAACCTATGAAATTCAGTAAAAAAACTTGGTTAAAGGGACGTTATGGTTAAGTTGCGCTACTAAAAACCTATGAAATTCAGTGAAAAAACTTTGTTAAAGGGACGTTATGGTTCAAAGTAAAACCGAAAAACCCCTGAAATTCAGCAGTTATGGTAAGATAAGCAACCATAACTCGCGCCACCGTGCACTGCTAACACTGACACCCAGGACATCAAAGATGACATCACAAATGTCATTGATGACTTCACTGAATATATATATGTGTTGGTGCATCGCTGCACTCTATTCATTATATAGCCAACCTTAAAGAATACATGTCTCTTTGCTTTGCTGCAACTGTACAGTTGTAAAATGACTTAATATCTACATAATTTCCTGTAACATGAAGTTCTTCATCTCGAGCCTGAAATATTGTTCATCTTTAACACCTCCTCCTTTAGTTTTATAGAACGCTTATATTTTCTATTTTTGCTCATAAGTGTGTTAGCTCTGCTCTGTGAGACATCAGCAATCTGCACTTTAGCTCGTCTTCTCCATTTTCTCTGGGATTTCATTCAAATGGCCATCATATTGTCATGTATGCATATATGGTTTTCTTAATGGGAACCTTGCTTCCATGATCCTCTTTGGTATTGGTATTGGTATTCTTACTGGGAGTGCACGTGTCTCACACTCTGGCTCCCAACATATAGGCAGCATGGGAGAGGAGCTTTGGGTGGGGGCACTTGGCTCCACCTTTCCACTACACCACACTAACTACCGTCCCATCACCACAGTACCATTTGTACTAAAAATATTGGACAAAGCTGCCTATAACCAAATTCAAAAACACCTAGAACTGCACAAACTCTTAGGAGACAGACAATCTGGTTTCCGCCCACTACACGGAACGGAAACAGCCTTAATTGTTTTAAAATCCCAAATTTAGGAGCTGAGAGACAAAGGGAAGACAGTACTTCTGCTCCTACTTGATCGCTCATCCGCATTTGATCTAGTGGACCATAAGGTCCTCTGTAGACACCTTGACTCTGCCGCTCACTTTTCCTCTGAGGCTATCAAATGGATTGAATCTTTCCTGAGCGAGAGAACCATGAGAGTATTCTCTCCATCGGCAGCCGCAGACCCTACTCCCATCCTGTGCGTTGTTCCACAAGGTTCTTGTGTCTCTCCAACTCTATACAACATCTTCACCAAACCCCTGTTTGATGATTTGGACCATCTGGGTATCATCTACACTAACTATGCAGATGATACACAGATTCTCCTTCCGCTTTCTGGGGATCACAGTAAGGACACAGAGTTAGTGAACAGGGTATATCTTAGCATCCAGACATGGATGGCTACTCATGGCCTCTGCTTGAACGATAAGACAGAGTTGATAATCATGTGCACTCATGCTAACATCAAAAAACTAGGCCAGGTATTTTCTTCCTTCAACCTCGATGGGAATGCCATCAAAGCCTCCAAGGATGTAAAAACCCTTGGTTTCTACCTGGATTCCACACTTTGCTTTGATAAACATAAAATCCCTTGCCTCCACCACGGCCTACACTTGCAAGCTGATAAGAGCTGGCAAGCCATTCCTTTCTAACGACAGCTGCTTGATCTTGGTTAGAGCATTAATACTCTCTAGAATTGATTATTGTAATGCCCTATATAGTGGTGCTATCAAAATCACCATCCAAAGGCTTTAAACACTACAGAATAGTGCCTTGAGAGCAGCACTTGGCATAAATAAAATAACTCGTATCTCCTCCTTCAGACGCCAACATAAATGGCTGTCCACTGGCAACAAAATACAACTAAAGACGCTATCACTGACCCACAAAGCGCTAAACAACGCTGCCCCTAGCTACCTTACAGAGAAATTTCATAGAAGAATCTCTCTGACCAACTAGATCTGGCAATGCAAATTGCCTGGCAATAGCCAGATACAGGCTCACCACAATAGCTTCCCAGTGAAGGCTGCTAAACTATGGAACCTACTGCCACAAGTCTTGAGAGCTGACCAACCTTACCTACACTTCAGAAAAAATGCTATCAAACATATTATCTCTCCTGACCCCTAGTCTCCGACGCTTTAGAATGTTTCTGCAGTTGGATCTACCTACTCCTACTCACCTGTTATTCTCACTTAATTCTGTGTCACTGCTTTTAAATTCATGTGTAATCTAATCTATTTTTGAGATTCAGTGCTATACCTAGTGTAACACTTTTTAAATTGTATATTTGTACATTATATATTGTTGTAACCACATAATCCTTTATATTGTATATTTTGTATATTGTGTAACCATGTAAGCCTTGCATTTTCTTATTGCTGTGCCCTGGTGCGCATAGAAAGTGAATAAACAAACAAACCTGACTACCTCAAGGACCTATCTTGTACCTAGCAGAGGATTCCACGGTCTCATTCACCCAGGCATTCCCCATGCCAACCACTAGTACTTTTTCCCTGTGATTGTCAACATGGTAGGAGCACCCATCCACATAAACGGAGGGTATCCCCTGAGACGTGTCTTCCTCATAGACTTGGTTCAGGGAAGTAAGGAATGCATCCAGATTTTCGTTGGTTCTTAGACTTTTGTCTTCGATACAGTTTTCTTGCGCACAGTCAAGCAAGTCAGACAATCCTTGCACTAGAGGACACTTCTTGTTTTTGCCATATCTGACCTCTACAGGAAAGCTTTCCATGGATGTAATCCAGGAAGTAATTCTGGAATTACTCATGTTCCCTGTTCGGATTTGGTCACTTTGGAGATATTGCAAGGATTGGTGAGAAGTCTCCACGATAATGTGCTCCCCATGGGTGAATGGGCGGTAATTTTTCAAAGCCCACACCATTGCCAGGAGTGCCTTTTCGTAATCATTGAATTTTTCCTCCACAGAGGACAAAGTCTTGCTCGGGTATCAGATTAGTTTGTTGACCTTGTTGTGCTTTTGGTATAATACCGCTGCTAAGCAAGTACCTGAGAACCCTGTCTCCAAGATGAACTTCTTGTTCTTTATGGGGTAAGACAAACAAGGTTCTTGGGGAAAGGCTTCTCTTTAGCTGTTTTACTGGCTCAGATTGTTCCGGACCCCACTCCCACTTGACCCCAACCTTTAACAAATGTACCAAGGGTCACCTGACCTCTGCGTAGTCTTCAACAGACTTTCTACTATAATTAGTGAGTGCAAGAAGGCTTCTTAGTTCTCGCAGAGTAATGGGGTCTTTCAATTTCAATAATGCTTCCACCTTTTTTGCCTGGGGACTGAGACCCTCAGGGTTGATTTCATGCCCTAAGAAATCCACGCAGTTCTTACACGACTGTGCATTCTGAAATAACAGTTTTGCTCTGGCTTTCTGCAGATGGGTCAGAAGATAGCATATTTCAGCTATGTGTTCAAGAAAAAGTTGAGTTCTTGATTAAGACATCTACATAGGCCAGGTTTCCCCTTTCTCGGGCATGGCCTTATGTAGGAAGATATTAAATTCATTGCCGGAGTTTATGTATCCAAAGGCGGTTTGGGTCCACCTTATGCTGCCACCCAAAGATAAATGCAAGCTTGTACTGGTCATCCCTACTCACATGTACTGTCCAGTAACCGTTGGTCAGGTCAATGACGGTATACACCTTTGAAACTTGGATCTGGCCAGTCCCTGATCGATGTAGGCAGTGGGCCATCTTGACATGTGGACCCATTTATTTAAATCACTAAGGTCTGTGCAAAGTCTCAGTTGGCCATTGGCTTTGAGTATCCCCAGTACCGGGTTGTTAAAGGTACTGTGGATTGGATGAATTATCCCACGGGATTCTAAGTTTTTAATAATCTCTGTGAGGGACTCCATTAATGCGAGAGTCAACCGGTGTTGCTTCACAAATACTGGAGCCATCTCAGGGTCCGTGGGTATAGTGATTGAATTTATCTCTGTGCATCCACAATCATCAGAATACACTGCAAAGATATCCTGAAAATCCCAAAACACATGTTTCAGCTTCTGTCTTTGCTCCTCGGTCTCACAGGCATCTGCGAGAATGTTTCATTCTTCGACCATCTGCTTAAAGCCTGGAAAGACCTTGGCTTTGGCAATTTCAGCGGTATCCTCCAGTTGGGCTGAGAGATCTCTTGTTATGGAATTGGCCTGGACATGTGGTTTCAGGGATGTGAGGTAGTCAATGTTGACTTGGAATAACACCTCATATTTCCTGATGTCACAGGTCCCCTCTTCCACACCACAAGGAAAGGAAGAGTACACCAAGAAATTCCTGCCTTGCCTGGGGAAAATCCTTTCCGGAGGGATGCCGTTGTTGATATGGAAGCAGTCATTTGGAATTGGCCCAATGATCTCATTACCTTAATCACGAGAATAATGTTGGGCATCAACTGCCAATCCAATAAAGGTGTCTGCGCCCAAAGTGATACTTCGAGGGTCGCTGTTTTCCACAAATATTCGAATGGTGTTGTGTTCTAGGTCAACGAGGGGTGTAGGATGTGAATACAGTCCTTGCTGTCGGAGATAATAATTCAGATTTATATAGGTGTCCTTGTTTTTGAGGTTCTGTCCCCACTTAATGTTTAGGGGAATTGTAAATGTTTGCACCTGTTCTGGGATGGTGACCTTTTCTCTTACTTGAACTTCAACTGCATATCGCAGCAATTGAGCTGACTGAAATGCTTTCTCAGTGTTGTCAAAGCCCATCAGGTTACCCCTCAGTCGGGACCCGGCCCTGTGATTAATGAGGTCCAAATTCATTGCGAATCGATTGAGAATGTCACTGCCTGAGTAAAAAGCAGAGGGGACATCTCTCACAACCCAACAATTATGTTCTATACTTTTGTCGCCAATGGAAATTTTTAGCATGCACCTGCTAGGCAGGAGATGTTTGGAATTCAGAGTTTCCAGGCCCCTTTTCCACTTATCAATCCATTTAAATGTGGGAATGGTCTGATCTTTTGGGAGTTTCCTGTATAATGCTTCGCTGATGAAGCTTCTTCCATTATTCAGTCATACTCTAGCAAGAACAGGCTCCCCACCTCATTTATCTGAATACGTACAAACAGCTGTTCGCCGTTTAGCTGAATGTGGGTCAAAGTTAGAGCTGATTGTTCCTCATGGGATTTGTGTTTTCTTCTGATTTCGAATTGGTATACAATTTCAAAAGATTTCCTTCCAGTGTGGAATGGCACTTAAAACTGGGAGGAAGGTTAATTTTCGAAAACGGAGAAGGTTTCCCATCACAAGTTTGTTCTCCTGTCGAGATGACAGTGATGTCTGGGACTTGATTGTTCCTATAATGGAATTCTATTTTGTCGGACCGTTGTTCAATCTTGTGGCATGTGCCATTCAAACTCACATAATTTGTACTTGAATTTAATTTGATTGGCCGGTTAGTCTGAGTCCAGAGGACCTTGTTCACGCAGTCAATAAGGGGTGTTAACCTCCAAAGGTGGTCATTCCACAGTAGACAAGGTGTGCCCTCTGAAGTGACGACTATTACTGGGCGTTTTACCCTATGTCGGCCAATTTTGATCTCCAGATCCGCAGTCCCTTCGATGGAAATATCATTGCCATGAAAGTTTTGGAGTTGTCCAGGAAGAGGTGGTAGAAGAATTTGGTGACTCTCCCCACTTCCTGAATTTAGTTGGTCAAAGGTCTTTTTGGACAGGACAGTGGCTTGGGATCCAGTACCCACCAGCGCTGATAATGCACACTGACTCTGTACCTTGACCGAAGCATAACATCTTCCATCTCTCTCCTCAGAGGGGCAAAGAAAATGCGCATTCTGTGCCACTTTGGCAGTTAATCTTTTAATATTGAACTCCAACACTGTATGATCTTGGACAGTTTTCTATGTCGGAGTCCGGGAATATGTAAAGAAGATTTTGCACCCAGAAACAAGTGGGATTGGGAAGCCCCCTATTCCCCTTGATTCTTTGCTGTCCCCCTTTTCCTGGAGACAGTTACCCGAACCTGTTTGGGGGAGGATACCTTAGTGCTTTCAGGGTCATTTGGGCGTCATTGTTGGACTTTTTGAATGTGTTGCTCTGGGTCAGTCTCCATACTTAGCCAGTCTAAATCAGAGTCTTTTGGGACCCATTTCTCCTTGGGTGGGATGCCTCCCTTCCTGAAAGAGAAGATTGTCTTCCCTGAATCCTCCAGCGATTCTTCTCCCTCGAAAGGGATGATACGGACTTCCTCCACAAAGTGGGTTAACGTTTGCTTTCGATTTCTCCTACTTACCCTCTGTTCCCTAGGTTCCAGCTTCCCGGGGGTAGAAGATTTATGTTCAGGTTCAGAGGTTTCCAGGGGTTTTGTTCCAGTGGGAAAGAAAGCTTCCCCTAAGGCTTCCATCTCCCTTCCACCCGGGCCACCTCCTCTGAGACCTGTTGGTTGTCAGAGGTTTCTTCCAGTCATTGCTCCGGGGCACCAGACCCGGATGTTGAGTTGTTCTGGGCAGCATTTTCCAGTTGAGGTTTCTGCTGAGCCCTCAACATGCAACCCAGGTCTTGGATTCAGTGTTGGACTTGTCGCTCCAGTTGAGACATCCTTTCTGGTTGGTACCAGTCTTGATTCATACCTTTGATGCTCCCGGAAAGAGTAGCTGTCCCTTGGCTCAGAGTAGCTTGGGTGTTGGGAGTTTCCCTGATAACCTTCCATCCTGGGTCTCCCTTCTCCCTGATTTGGAATCTATTGTCCTGAAAGTGGGGAGAGAGTGGAGGATTGTTCTGCAAATTGGGGTTTGAAGGGTATCTGGGAAAGAAATTTAGGTTGGGGGTGGAGTATTTCTTCCCACCTGAGGGAAGTTCCAAGAGAAGTTTTGAGGGAGGTTTCCTGGGGCAGTACTTACCTCATTGCCCCCCTTGTGCCGGGGGATTCCATACATACCCCAGGATGGGTCTGTCACCCTTGAAACTTGGACTGTTATAGGTGGCAGGGTCAGTGATTGGGTTGGATCTGAGGGTCTCCTCTGCCTCTCATTCTGCTTGTTGGTGTTAGTGGGAGGAGTATGTTTAGATCCCCTCCGTTTCCACCTCTGCTACCTTTGCAGCGACGGGTGTGTTCGAGGGTTTGGAGTTCTTAGGGTTGTTTTTGTTTTCAGAGGGCTTATGGACCTCATAAATCCGGGTGACCTGTTCTATCACCCAATCCAGGGTCCAACACTCATGGAAATCCCTTAATAGCTGGGTCCTAATGTATGTCGGGAGTGCATGGAAGTATGTGTTAATGCGCTCCCGGCTATTAGTGTTCACCCGCCTCGAGGTTTGTGTAAATGCTCACTTCAGCTCTTGCACAAACTCTCTAGGTGCTTGGTCATCCCCACACTGCAGGTTGTAGGCTACCTTGTGGGCCTCCTGAGGGTTCCTGTGAATCGAGAAGTGTTTTGAGATGGCTGCCTTGTAGGTGGACCATTTTTGGTGATCTTGGTCCTCCAGCCCTGCATAGAAGCTGGAGTAGTCGGTGGAAAATGTCCATTTGACAAACTCCATGGAGTTTCTATGATTCTTAATACCAAATGTCATCCTTTGGTCATAAAGCTCTAGATGCCCCCATACTGAGTATTTGGCGTTCTTATGGTAGGGAGTCATAAAGCTCTTTATGCCATTTAACTGCCAAATTGGGTCTTTCACAAAACCTCTCTTCTGTTTGGCAGACTTTCTTTTCCGCTGCACCCAAGTCCACTTACCCTCTGACTCAGAGCTGCTGCTATTGGTGGTCCATTCCCCATCCTCTAGGCGCTCCCTACCTCTATGGGACTGGGAATCCCTCCCAGAATGATGGGTCTGATCTCTTCTCCCCTGTGGTGCTGTGTTCTCTCAGGGTCATTTCCCTTGTACTTCCTTTTTTGCATGGGGAACTACTCATCCTCCTCCTCCCTCCTTCTGGGTATAGTGGGGAATTCTGCCCACCTCCCTGAATGTGCAGAGGTTTTAAAAACTCTTTTGAGGCCTAAACACTGGTCCTTCTCTGTCTGCAAAGCAGAGCAGGTGGTCCCTTTGTAACTTCCTTTTCTGTCAGTCCAACTCCCTGACCTTTTCATCACAGGAGCCCTCCTGGTAAGAGGTACATGCCAGGGTATTTTTAAATTCCCAGAGCCCACTGGTCCGGCCACCTTCCCTTCTACTTCATCAATATCTGATAAGGACTGGCCTTCTGGCTCAGTTGGACTAGGTCTGGTTGAGTCCAGCTGCCTCATGTTTCTCTGTTCTTGAAAACTGGCAGGTATGAAGTTAGCTGCACCCTGTATGTATGAGGTGGTGAGTTGGCTTGAGGTCCCTGGTAGAGAGCTCCTCATCCTGTGACCGAAGGGTGATTTTCCACACCCTGACTGGTCGGGGTGCCTCAAAGCCTGTTTGTATTTATTTCATTTTCCAACATCTCACTTTTGTTTTTCTCAGTCCCTATCTCTTGGTGATATACAGAATCCTGGGTTTTCAATTCTGACACCAGTGCTTGAGTGGCTTCTAGCACTTTATTTTGTGGCATGAATCGGTCTCTTAGTCCCTTGTTCTCCTCAGAATGGGACTCATTTTCCTTCTGTGAGGCTTGTATTGACTGTGCATATTCAGACTTCTTTTTCAGGAGACTAATCTCCCCCCGTTGTACAATTTTGGCCTGTGTTGCCTCCTCTATGTCAACCTCTGCTTGCCTCATGTCGCTCAGCTCCTGAGAACATAACTCGCTTCTCTCCACATCCGTCCTTAACTGAAGCACTTCGTGAAACAGGGCACTATTCTCTTGACGCAATTTGTCATTTTCTTACCTCAACTGCTCTCTCTGTTTCAAAGTGGGCAGATCACGGTGCATCTGATCGAATTAACCCTGAGAATTAACATCCATAATGACTAACTGGTTATTTTCAGATTTCAGTTGTTTAATCTGTACTGGAAATGTGAAAATGTCATCTGAGCAGGCTCTATTGTGAACAACCTGCTCATTTAATTTGTGTTCACTTGCACTCAGGTTTTCAGAAAATTCTTGATACTCCCCTTGCAGTGGAGGAAATGGAGCCTCTCGCTCTGCATTCACTTGATGTTGTGTCGCGAACTCATCTTTTAGATGCTGAATAATATTTTCTAATTTTGACTCTAAATGTTGGCTCTGCTGCACTTTTTCTTCTAATTGGTCCAACTCTCTCTAGGCTTGATTCAAAATCTCAGAGGCCATACTATCCTGGTATCTTTCTTCCATGATCATCATATGTAAGTACATATATGCTGGGAGCTGAGTCATTTTAATTTGCTCATCTTTGCTGGTCCGTGTGATGTTTTATTTTTTGTAATTATTTGTTTCGATCAAATTTGACCTTTACAAAAAATATTTTACCAATCATTGAAATATGACATAAAAGATACAACACAATCACTTTTTCACTCCTTTGAGAGGAAAATTCTATTAAAAACAAAACTATTTATGGAACCTCAAAAACAAAAAGGTATGTTTAGGCAAACAAAACCCTGTTTTATCTCTCCAAACTCTGTCTTTCCATTATATAAAAAAAGAAAGAGGGGTAGAAAAGAAAAAACAAGGCAATCATTGCCGCTCCTGCACTACGATCCGATTTGTTTGGTGCTAGTGTCGTTGTTGTGCTAAACCTTCGTAGGTAGCAGACCAATCTTTGTTAGGAGCTGTCCCATCGCAATTGTTAGGGCAGTGCTATATCCCGATGTCAAGAGGTTCCAGAAACTTTCCAATAAAAGACATTCCACTTTGTCTACAAACTTAGAGAAGTAAATTGTTCTAATATCCCAAGTCCCTTCACAGTCTCGAAGTAAATGCTGCAAATTTTGCTTATTGGAGTCTGCGCACATATTACACAGAATGATGGAGTTGTGATTTTGTCCTCGAATGTTTAAAATTTCTCCTGTGTGGATTAAGTTTAGGCGCGCCCTAAGGAATATATTTTGTGATTCCCCGTCTGGATGCTTTTATAGATACTTTGGTAGCTCTCCCAGTTTTTATACAGAGTTAGGAAGCTATTCTTTGGGTTTGTGCGTCCCATTTCCATTCCTGTTTTAATCCAATCCATTGTTTTAGTTTCTTTCTTCGCTTTCAGGGGGTTATCTTTCAGGGTTTCTACCAACGAATCGGCCACTGTCAAGATTCTCACAACTCTAGCTTCTAACTGATGAAGGATCTTTGACCTGTCCTTTTAAAGCGGTGTCTTTATATCCTCATAAAGTCAATTCTTTTAGTGGGGTTACTATCAACCTATACAGTGAGAGCAATCTCCATCCAACCCACTTGTTGCTGTAATGATTTTAGTCAAAGTTCAAACCTTAAAACAGACATAGGAAGGCAGTTAGGTAGGCCTAATGATCTTTTCCATAACTGACCTTCCACCTTTTGCCAATCTATGTCCCAGAGAGTTGGTTTGGCCTCCAGTCCATATAGTATCAATGGAGTTATTTTTGCAATATAAAACTTTAGTAGTGGCATGATTGAGAATTTACAAAGTTCACAGAGAATTTTCTTCATCTGCGGCATGGCTTTCTCAACCTTTAGCCTTATTTCTGCTTCCGCTTTGCTGGCTGATGGGAAAGAATGCACCATGTAACCCAGGTAAACTAGCTCTTCGGTGCTCTCGATTGCCTCACCCTCAAAAAAACATTTTCCATAATCAATATGCTTTTTTGGGGTGTTTCAACACCAGAATTTTGGACTTCTTTGGATTTACTTGGAGTCCATTCATTTTAGTCTATACACTTAGGCCATTCAATAAGCGTTGCAGCCCTAATGCTGTCCTGTCAATCAAGACAATGTCATCTGCATAGGCGAGCCAAAAAACCTTGGTCGAATTTAGTTTAGGGCTCGCTATTGTCCAGGATTGCAAAAAGGCCCCCAGGTATGAGAAATACAAATTAAAGAAAAATGCGCTCCCAGGCACCCTTGTCTCACGCCTTGTTCAAAATTAATTGAATCAGTAAGATGACCAACCTCGTGTAGTCTTAACATCAATGAAGTATCTTTGTGTAATTCAATTAATATTGATAACAACCTTCTCGGTAGTCCCCAGTCTCTCAGTTTAGCCCACAGTTGCTCCCTTATCACTAGATCGAAAGCCCTTGAGAAATCTTTCCAGGCTTCATATATCGGACCTTCTTCATACTCTTTAGAGTGTTCTACTAAAAGATTCAAGGCCCGGCCATTTAATGATGTGGACATAACACTTCTAAACCCTGTTTGAAATTAAGATAAGACATTTGTTTTCTTTGCCAAGTCCACTAGCTCTATCAAGAGAATTCTCATAAATATTTTGCTTTCAATGTCGAGGAGGACGATTGGCCTATAGTTCTCTGGTTACAACCGGTCGCCCCCCTTATAGAATGGAATAACGAATGCTTGTTTCCAGGAGGATGGAAAGCTTTGTGTCTCTAATATTTCATTATAAAGGTTGAAAAGAAGATTTGCCCATGTATTGGCATTATTTTTTTTTAAAACTGGTAGGTTAACCCATTTGGGCCCACCGCCTTGGATGAGGCATTCAAGATGAGCTTGTCTATTAGTTTTGTATCATATTTAATTTCCCACCGTGCAACTTCCTTCTCTCCTCCCTGGAACTCTGATGTATCTTTTAAGTTTTTTGTAAGATAGTCTGTCCAGCTCTTTTCAGACACTAGATTACATTGAATGCTATTGCTAGATGATTTCTTACCCAAGTTATTTATAATTGACCAAAAGTTACGAGTGCTATTTTCACAAAGGGCTGAGAGCATCCGCTTGTTATCTTGTTGGTGCCGCAGAATTTTCCTTGCTCGTGCGCAGAATTTCCCTTGCTCGTGACCATTGCTTATAACTTCTTCTGAGCTTTTCTAGCTCTCCTCATAGTAATGTTTTTTAGTCGTCTGCATTCTCTCCTTAAGATCTTTTCTGTATCCAAGTTTCTTCATCGAATGAATGTTGATGGTGAGGTACTTGCCGTGGAGCCCCTGCATTTGGTGGATGCATAACCAAATAAATGTAAAACATTTGGGTTTACAGTTTTCCTTTTGTTCTTTTGAGGAGATATGATTCAGTTTATCGTTTAGTTTCTTCCCCTCCCTTTTATATTTTACCAGTGTCACTTTGCCTGTTCTCAGGACTAGATCATGAGAATACTTTTCCAATTGTACTTTCTTGAAATCTGAGATGTTTATTTTTATTCAAGCATGATCACTTCCTTCTCCCCAAATAATCTCCATAGATATTTCCTTTGATTAGATATCTTCATAGACAAAGAAATAGTCCAATGTAGAGAAGGAGTTACCTCGGACCAAGTAGGTCTCGATGGGTTATCACCTTGTACTGAACCATTTAGCATGTTAAGTCCCCATGACTTCAGGTAATTTACCCATTGCCTTCCTGTCTTCGATTTTTTCGACAAATTTAGATTTGTATTATTATTCTGTGTTGCTATGCATTGGGCATTCAGGTCTCCTCCTATGATCACACTAGCCTCACCATGAGACAGTGCAATCATTTCCAGAACCGTAGATAGCAACTAGTAAAGATTTTGAAGGTCGATTCGTGCTTGATTACAATACACATTCATTATTACAAGCTGCAAGTATCCCTCTGTTGTGGGTACTCCTACTTTACATGCGAGAATGCCCTCCTTTTCACTATGTAAAAGTGTCACATCTTTACTTAGGGAATTATTAACCCCAAGTAGTAGCCCTCCTGATGGTCGACCCATTGCTTTTTGGCATGCTGGTATGGTAAATATAGTAAAACCTTCTATTTCTATTGGGTGTGTATGCCAGGTCTCTTGAAGCAGGATGACATCTGAGTTATGAAAAAGAGTTTTTTTTCTTACTACTTGCTGTAAAGGAGTTTGGGCCACGGGTATTCCAGCTTGTAATGTTTAATTCACGTTGCCTAAAGTTTCTGTTGCCCCAAGCCTAATTTCTGGAGTACCTGTGTGAGGATCTCAGAAAGTGCAGCTAGCGCGCTAGTTTTTAGGTCCCCATTATATCCTTGCAGGTTCACGCATGCCTTCTGCTTTGGGAGACTCTCGGCTCTTAAATTCAGCCCTTCCGAAAGAGAGCTCACACTTTCTGTTTCACTTTTCACTTCTTTCGGTAGTTTTTTCGAAAATCTGCAGATTGACTTTTTCTAGTTCTTTTTTGTTGTTTTTTATTGCTTTCCATGCTTTTAATGACACAAATCCCACCTCTACAACTTTTAGATTGCTTCTACTCAGGAACTTCACATATTCCATATCTCCTGAGCCAAAAAGAAAAAGATTTGGTACTTCATTAAAATAGCTGAGGATAGCCCCCCTGCAGAGTGAGGTATGTTGTGGGATTTTACTCATTGACTTAAACCATAATTTTGGAACTGCATAATCCTGATCTTCCAAAACAACCACCGGAGGCTGAAGCTGGGGGTTCTCCTCAGAGGTAGCCTTCCTTGGAAAGACCTCTTCTTGTTCTTGGTGTTCGTCATCTATTTCTTTTGTTTTACCTTGTCCATTTTTGATTTCAGTCATCAAAGGCACCATTTTGTTAGCATGTGGTGCTCGTTGGAGAAAGATTGGTGCAATTTTCTTGGTTGATTCTATTGTTGCGGCAGTATTTTTTTTGAGTAAACATGTACTCCCATTCCCCAAGAATATTGGAGCCCACGGGGGTCCCTTTGATGATGGAAAGCTTTTAGTGATAATCTTCCCTCTTTTTTCTTCTGGTTTCATGGGAGAACTTGAGGGACTAGAAGCCTCTAGGCCCATATTCTGCATAACTTCTGTATGGATTCCTGGTGGGTCTGTCTGCAGACCCACATTTGCGCAGTTTTTCTTTGTATAGTTCGGTTCTCCCTTTTTATGAGCCAAATCAGTGTCTTCTTTCCACAATTTTCTTTTTTCTTCTACACCCACCGTGAGCGTCCCATTTTTTTTACGTACTTTTTGACTAATTGTGGCCAGTCTTTTATTGCTCTGTTCCTCTTCTTGTATATCTTCCTGAATTGTGATTACATTCACTTTATTTTTTATTTGCTCCACACTTTTCGTGCTTTTCCCCTTTTGCTTGTCTGATGGACCTTTCTTTTGGTGTTTTCTAAGGGTGACTGGAAATTCAGTTGTGCTTATTCTTTTGACCTCTTTTTTCTTCGCTTTCCTTCTCCCCTTTGAAAGCTATTTGCTAGCTTCTGTCCACTCCGGGGACCGTTCATCCTGGTTGTTTAACAGATCCCCTTGCTTAGTAGCTTGAGGCTCAGTTGCTCCAACCTCTTCTTCATCCACGACATGCGCAAGCCTTCTAAATTCTTCTAAAATGGACTCCGAGAGCGGGGTGTCATCAAATTAGTTGTTATCATTTCTGTCTCCTTTGGGGTCTTCTAGGGCCCCAATTTGTGTTGCCTTCTCGGCCTTAAGTAAGGACAACATTTCTAGAAGTAGGCAATGTTGCCTATCTTCTTCTTCTTTGTTCTTTACAAGGTTCCTTTCGATTGCTGATAAGTCCAGGCCTTGTTTTGCTAACTCCACTCTCAGCTCTTTCAAAGATGGTGTAACAACTGCATTAATTGTTGAGGTTAGGCCCACTACTGTTGATTCTATGCTGGTTGTTTCTCTGGTCAGCTCCAACAAAGTTACAGCTTGCAGTTGTACTTCAGATTTCAACTGCTCGAGTACTGTCACCAGAGAATTTAGTACAAAGTTTAGGGCTGTGAGAGTGGCAGCACTAGCTTGCTTTGCTTTGTGTCCCCATCCTCTGATGTTTGTTTACATTCCTGTCGTGCTTCCATATTTTTGTCATTCCATTGACTTTTAGTATTTTGTATTCGTAAAGGAGTTTGCTTTTTGTACGGCCCCTGAAAGTGGAAGCTCTTGACTAGATGAGAACGCCTTTTCTCCATTGTCTCCAAAATCCTGCGTCTTACTTTGAATATCATTTAGGCGTTGGCTTCGTTTTTTTCACCAAAATGTTCTTCAATTTTCCTTTGAATTTTTTTAGTAGTGGTGGTATATTCCAGTCCACGCTTACAAAGATGTATAATGTCAGATGGTGTGCCTGTTGAATGCCCCACATGAACCTGCTCTGTGACTATATTGGCTGGTGCCATTGCTGTAGTAAAAGTGCTGCATGATGTTGATTCTAGATCTTAAATTTCTAAATCCTGAGAGTAGGATCCATCCCACTCTGGGCATCTGTGGTCAGACGGCAAGACCTTACTGTGCAGCTTAATTTTACTTATTGATGTTTGACTGTGAGTAATTAAAAAAAATCAGGAGCAACAGCAAACTTTGCCCTGTATGCACACCTAAACACACACAGCTCTTGTATCACTTATATTTGTATAGCAGCGTTTGAAGTGGTATGATCCCAATATTAGGTATTAACTATATCGCTCTCTTGCCGGGTTACCAATGGAAATAGCTAGTAGATACTTCCATTAGCCTCCTGGTGCATTGCCTGCTACTGCCGATAAAAGCAATTCCTGTCAAATTGAAATGACAGCGCTGATACAATCCTGGTGCAATCCTATGCCTTAGCAGATCAATAGTGGGCTCATGTACATAAATAAATGAGCACCAATAGTAAGGTGAGTAGGGAGAAGGCACACTCTCTATCTAGAGTAATGTAAATGCCAGAGGTCCCTGTTTATCGTGGGCTGGGACAGACACACGGCCAACAACGAGGTGTTTACCTGGGGCACGGCTCACTCGTATCCTTTCACCTCTCACCGTAAGCTGCACAACGCGGCTCCGCAGCTCTACACTGTGTGATGCAGCTCTGTTACTCGCGGTGCAGTGTGCTGCCTCACAGAGGTCTAATATGACCAGCTCCCGTATCACAGCTCACCAGCTCCCAGCTCCTCGGCTCACGGATCATAGCACGGCTCACAGCACAGTCCGCACGGCTGCCGTTGCACTTGTTAGAGGAAAGGACCCAAAGGATTGAACGGACGGTCAAGCCGCACCAGTATTGCTCTCCACTGCTCTCACGTCGCTCGTAATGCTATCACACTGGCTGCTTCCGATAGTCTTTGCGCTGTTTGATGTAAAAGTTGGTCAGGGCCTGATGCAACAGCCCATTATCCTGCCACATATCAACATTTGCAGATTTAACCTCCTGCATCATTCTAGCTTGCCACATTTCATATTCTTGTTCTAACCATTCACCTTTAATAAACAATTTGCATATGAGGTGCTTCCTGGCCATATTGATTTCTACAGTTCTAATCTGAAATGTGTGCACCTGACATACTCTCTATGCAAGGGCACACATTTCAACCCTGTTTCGGCTCAGTTTCCACTCACAATAACAACTCAAAATCAACACTGTGTTATCTATACACTGCCCTGGAACCCAGGGTACAGGTCTGAATGGCACATTCACAATGCAACACTACTTTCCATCCACTGCAATGCAATTACATCCAAATGAATAGTCTGCTGCTACTGCACTGACACAAGTGAAGACTCTCTAACAATCCCTGGCCATGAGCCCCCAGTTTATTAGGTAGTCACAATTCACAATACAATGGAAAAATAGTGTATCGGTGTCCCTAATTACGCTCACACCAGAATCAATACACCCCTCTAGGGAAATAAGGCCAAAGGTGATCTTGTAATGATAACTAGTTTAATTTTACAAATTCGGATGTTAGCAAAGGACTCTGCTCCCTGAACGGTCTTCTCCTGTCACTTCCTGCCAAAGTGGTTTGAAGCAGGGGTTTATGTAGGTCTGGCTTGCCATGGTGATGTCACTGGAGCTGGATCATGACTTCAGCCAAATTCGCCCTTCTTCCATAATAGGGATGCTCCAAAGTCTTCTTTCTATGCAAAAACACACTGTAGCTCATGCTTTCCTCCATTTTGTTAACTATGCAAAAACACACTGCAGCTCTGCAGACTTGTACACACCTTGAGACATAGCCCAAAGAAAACTAAATATTGTTATCTATGTTATCTATGCACAAAAATGTTCATTAATTCTATCCATATTTCACTCATCCTGCTCACGTTATCTGGGTCCTGTAGTTTCCTCCACAGTTTACATTGGTAATTTATCCCATTCTGCATTTTGCGGCACAAAACATGTGATTCCTATTTTTAACCGCATGGACCCTTGACGGACAGTGGACACTTGGTGAGTCAGTTCGCGCTGGCCATAGTGAAGAACACTGCACACTAAGCCTGTGGTCTATTTAAATCCCACAGGCCACATTCCTTCTGGGGAGGAAGGGGAGTTTGACTCCTCTATAGCACTAGCTAAGTTTTTAAAATGCCCGAGATCTGACATTACAAATATATCCAACTAAAAGTTAATTGTTCCATATATTAGACAATAACTACCTTCTTCAGTGCTTGCCTATGTCTATGTGAATGTGTATGTGATGTTTGCATGAGAGAGTTTTCCCAGTGCCCATCCTCACCCCTAGTCCATTATCGTGCCTTAAAGATGTCTGGCCTAACTCTAAAGTGCTTGGGCTTTCAGGAGTACCCTGGTTCCTTCCCAACAATAGTTTTGCAACACACATTGAAAGGACAGGCAGTGTTCTGGGGTTCTTGCTTGGGAGGCAAGGGAATCAATGGGGAATTTCTTTTTAAGCTTACATTTGAAAGGCACAGTTGGGAAAAGAGACTCATATGGGGAAATAGTTTTTCAACACACATTCAAATGAGAAGCAGTGCCTGAAAATTCTGGTCAGAGAAAATGAGAACAAAGGGGACATTTTGTTTTGCAACACACATACAGATGAGATGCAATGCTTTGTAGTTCTGATTTAAAATGAATGGGGATGAAGGTGAAATTTCGATTTGCACCCTCCATACTGACTTGAAAGGCTGTGTTTTATAGATTACTTCTGTTTGGATTCAGGACCCCCCCTATCCTTCTGTACAGGATTCAGGGGTTTCAGAAGGACAGTCGCCCAAGTCGTTATGGTCTATAGTGGCTCTAACACACTAGGCATGTTTTGAACTCTAACACAACTCATCCTGTGATTTTTCTATATGGGAATTAATTCATTTACTTTAATCATATGTCGTAAGGGTCTACACAGTTTCTCCCTCTTCCCACAATTTAATGAAAAGGATGAAGGCTGTGTGTGGTCATAAACATAAAGCTCACGTCATGGAAGCCAGAAGGAGCCTACACTGGCTGTCCATTCAACAGAGACTACAGCACAAGGGCTTATTCACAGTGTTAAAGTGTCTTCATGATGAAGCCCCATCCTACCTGAGTACCAGGATCACAAAGCAATCCACCAGATGCATTTTGCGTTCCAATGCCACTATCCACCTGATAAAACCACGCTCTTTCCTTAAGAAAATTGGTGATGCCAGCTTCAACTCTTGGGCTCCCTCCATTTGGAATGCCCTCCCTAAACACCTAGCAGACAGTGACTCAATGGCCCTCTTTAATAAGCACCTGGAGACTTTTCTGTTTGATGCTGTCACAGCTGATTGATTCTTCTCTCTTTTTGTTTTTCTCTAAACAAGCCTTTTGCACAACCTGTTTCCTTTTATTATTTCAGCTTGTTCTTAGGGTGTTTCTCTTCTTTTTTTCTTTCTCTTCTTAGGCCCACTAGCAGTGTTTTTATGTAAATCTTTTTGAGTACCCTGAGGCCTCCGGGTTAGTGGCGCTATAGATAGATAGATAGGATAGATAGATAGATAGATAGATAGATAGATAGATAGATAGATAGATAGATAGATAGATAGATAGATAGATAGATAGATAGATAGTGGGCTGTTCCCAAAACAATTCACTTTCAACAGAGATGGTGGTTTTCTATGGGGAAATAATCTGAATGAGATTTAATACATTGTGCGATGGGTCTATCCAGTTTCACACCCCCTTTTATCCATTAATAGAAAGGGATAGAGGCAGATGTCTCCCCACGCAATTGATGACTTTGGAATATCTACTTAAATGGGAGCTCTTTGCTCAGAAGGCCATCCAGATTCTTAGGAACCTCTTTTAGTAGGCAGCTGACACCAAGACTCTCACACAGCAAGGTGCCTCCAGATAGGCCCCTCTCAGATAGGGCTCCCAAGATTCCAGGCAAGGTTTACCCTGATGGTCTTGGTAGTTCTCCTTGCCTCTCTGCTAGTTGTTCCTTGCTAGATTCCAGCAGCAGGCTATCTCCTGGAATAACGTCAAAAAGCCCTGTTCTGATGCAAATATACCTTCTTATAGGGCTGATGACACTCCAACATGGTCATAATTCCCACTGTCAGGATTGACTACCTCCTTCACCTCCGACCAAGACCCCCACTGGCTGCTGATAGGACCAGAAGTTGGGAGATATGTATGATGTAGGCTGAGGGAGGAAAAAAGATACATCACTTCAAAATGACGGGCAGTTTTACATTTTGTGTTCTGAAAAATCTCATTATGTGGCAGCTCCCTTAATCTTTCAGATAACCACATCAATATATATTTTTTTGAGTTCTATATTTTATGCCAAGTCGGACAATACTAATTTTATTTTGGCACGCCCTCCCTGGCCTACCGTTTTTCGCAGTTTGCTGCTGTGCCAAAATAGCTAAAAATGGAAACATTTTCTAATTTAACCCTTACATTTATGATCTATCAATTTGCCAAATTTCCTATTTCTCAGGTGTATGAAAATGTCAGAATCATAATTTTTCCCATAATCGAGTTTGTGTACATCACACAAATGCCACTGTTACATGGTCCCAATTGGCTTTTCATACCCTTTAAATTAAACCCGGGGTGGGCTTGATAGGAGACACAATGCTCCTTTTATTTATGAAAGATGTGTTCAATGTTTAATCAATGGCAGGGCATAACATGGCCCCCAGTTTCACATTCAAATCAGACCCCAAACAGTTTCCATTCCTCTTAAAACATGTGACCAGCTATCTGGTTTATCCATGTTTATCTTAACCTTTTCCCTCCTTGGCTTCAAAGGGTTCCTGCTTGGAGCTTAATCTACTGTTTATGTGAAGGCCTGACCCTAAGGTCACTTCTGCAGGACATGTTATCAGCAACTCCCATAATTTCAATCTACTTCTTTGTATATCTTAGCATTTAAATTGACAGCCATACCTGTTTCCTTGTTAGGCCCAGCCAATGGTCTTGAGTTCAGATTTTGGAAGTATCTTTGTTCAGAGCTAATGCACTTTGTATGTGAACCCTGACCTTAAAAGGTCATTTCTGTTGGTCATGTTAGCAGCAATTCACCACAATTCCGAAGTCTTTCTCTGTATATTTAAGCTTTTACTTGAAACCAGCCCTGTATCCCTGGTATGCATCAAACCAAAGGGATGTGAGGTCAGGATCCAGATGCACTATTCAGTTCACAGATCCGTGGAGAATAAACAACAGCGGCCAGTTATCTGCATGTTTCTAAAGGAATAACATTTACCATTGGCACTGTATGTTTAACAGGTTGCATTTCGGATTACATTTAGGCCTGCTGCTCATAAATACAATATTTCTTTAAATAATATATAAAAAGAAATAAGTTCAATCTATCCACACAGATAGGCCATAGTTAGATAAGGAAGCAGTATTCAAATCTACACCAAACAAAATAGGCCTGTCTCTTAAAAATGTCCTTTTAATGTGTTGAAATCAAGTCTCTTACAATTGGATGAAAGAAATCTGCCATTTGTCTTTATTTCTGAAATGAAAAGGCATTATTCCTACTTTTTAGCTTACAAATGCACAACAATTTCTTTTTATCCCATGTGTACTGCTGCAGTTGTTTTATCTGTCCATGTGTAATGTATTTCTTTAATATAAAAGTTGAAACGACATGAGTATCCCTTCGGTATTGTCCATGCATAGGCCATTATTTACCATGGGAGACTGATGTCTCCTCTAATACACCAAGTAGGCCTTTCCATTTAAATGGAGAGAAAGTTTGGGATGGAGGTGTTAGAAAACACCCACAGCCCTCATAAGACTCGGGTGTTGCATGTATGGTAAGTTATGTGTGTTGGAACCATGAGGTGCCAAAGAAGTGGGTAGGGGCCAGGTATCAGAGTTAGCGAGGATATTGGAGATAATGAAGAGTACACACTATAATAACATGCAATATTTTGTATGTATTCTTGCTGTGTTGTCATGAGAATACATTTAAACTCATGTTCACTAACACCGGTATACTTGGACAACATGAGGCCCTCAGCCCACACAACAGTGATGCAGCACATCTAACCAAATCAGGTGAGATTTGGTACTAATACCAATATCTTACACTACCTCCTTTGCGAATGATAAGCCAACAAGTTGCTAACCTAACACTAACGCTTATTCTACAACTCTTTTTCTCTCCATTTCCCTTGTGCCCACCATCCGATCTAACCTACTGACGACTGATTGCATGTATTACTGCTAAGATTTTCTAAATAATAATCAATGTGGAAAATACTAATGATGATATGATGTAAAATACACTATAAATGTACATTTCTGACCTAAACAACGCCGGTCAAAAAGAAATTATTTTCTACTCTTGTCTAACAACTGATTTTTGGAAATTGCTATGTATATGTTTAATGGAATATACAAACTAACCATTAAATGCCACTCACTTAACGCACTGATTCACTTCTCACACTATACATGTCACTAACACTGGTATACTTGGAACAAATAATGATTGAATTGTTAAAACACGGTAGCCTTGATAAAGACATGCAGTAGGGTCGAAACACATGTCGGCACCATCAACTAAAACTTGTTAAATAAACAAACAATGGTATACTAACAAAACAGTGTGTGGATCCAAGTTATTACACTCAATTGAGTCAAAGCAATAAGAACATGCAAAATAGAATGTATTAGCGCCAAATGAGTAGAAACACTAACCAAAACAAGACATATATTTGTGTTCTCTGCTTTTGCTCTCTTCCATATTGTCCTCACTAATTTAAACAGGTGTTCATATGTCAGATTAACATACTCCACTGCTGCTTTCAATTCCTTTAAAGTATAACATCTCTGCTTTTCAGTGTCTGTGCTCTTGTTTTCAGAAAGGGAGAGAAGAGCTGAAGGCGTTACATCATCTCCTTTACGCTGATTAAGCATCCACTCCTTCTCAGGCAGAACTTCTTTCTCACTCTGATATATTTAACACACCTCTAAAACGGCCAACCTTTTCTGCAACTTCTTCCCCTTACATTAGGCATGCACATATGTTGTCATGTGTTGCAATACTGTTTTTGACAACAAACCTTCTTGGGGCCTCGGTGTAGATGAGGAGCCAAGTACCCCCACTCCAACTGCCCCGCCTCTATTACCTATAAAATGGGAACCAAAGTATGTGACCTCTACTGAACAGCTGAACCAGCAAAAAGCAGAGCGTGGACTTTGTGCAGTACCCATAAGAATTCCCATACCTAAGAGAATCTGGGAAGTAAAGTATCCATTGAGAAAACCATACTTACATACAATGCAATATGATGGCCATTTGAATAAAATTCCTGAAGAAGCAAAGACGATGACTGATGAAGACGAATGGTGATGTCACACAGAACTGAATTGATGCCCTTATAAGAGATATAAAGACCAAAGAATGCAGACATGCAGACAAACTATAAGGCATCAAGAGAGCATCAAGGATAAGTCACATCTTGGGATCAAGGTGAAGAAGCTTATGCAACAGACCTGATGAAGATATTTAGTTAGTTTAAACATGTACAGATGCAACAGAAATGCAAGCAGCAAAGCAATCATGAAGCTAGCTTTATGCCTTTTAATAGATAGATCTCGGCAAGCGCCAACACATATATATAGATACATATGGACAAGTAAAGTATGGATGTTTCCACTCCGCATTATAAGCAGTACTGAACAAAAGCAAGAATGCCTCATTTCAGTGTGTCACAGTTAAAAAGCAATTGAATTAACAAAATTAATCTCGGCTAAAGGAGTTGACCGAGCCAAGAAATCCAAGGTCTTATCACACTGGACCAGACTGGCATTGGATACAAATCATGTGAAGGAACAGAAACTCCTGTTCTGAAGACCTGGACAAGAACAAAAGACGTCAGAGGACTATTAGAAAATAAAATCAAATAAACTAAAAGCTCAATTTCATGGTGTTCAGTCACGTGGTAGAAGGAAGTTGGACGATCAAGGTGGTCACACCTACGCACAAAGGCAGGCTGTGCCCACACTCCTTAAAATTCTCAGAGCACAGTACAAACTCAAGGCCGATCTTCAAAGCACTAATTGACACTGGACCATTAAGGTGATGATAGATAGATACAGTAATTGATGGGAAGCTAGTGTTAAT
This sequence comes from Ambystoma mexicanum, assembly GCF_040938575.1. Taxonomy (NCBI): domain Eukaryota; kingdom Metazoa; phylum Chordata; class Amphibia; order Caudata; family Ambystomatidae; genus Ambystoma; species Ambystoma mexicanum. Next base: position 513,719,056 of record NC_090939.1, read on the forward strand.
ATGAGCTCACCCGCACCTGGCTCTTCAGTCTGCATGCTGCTAGACATAGGTGGAAAAGTACTGACGGGGGTTAGAAGCTAATCCATTATAGAGGACCATGTAATTAAGGGTCCTATAGCTTGTGTAGCCAATGGGACATCGAGTATTGAGTGATGGTCGTATTGGCCATTTTGAGGGGAGGACTTAGTTGCCCCACCTGATGTTAAATATCCTATCACCTTCCTCCACTGTTTTATACTGATATAGAACTTATGCTTAGATATTCATTTAGAGCCAATCACTCCCTCTGTTTTTGTAGTTTGCCACATAGGGTGACGTTGGTAGCAATGTAGGTTAAACGTCATTGATGATCAATTATGGGTATAAAAGCTCTGTTTTTTATAAAGTGATTTGAGTAAGAGGATCGAGAGATTGCTGATGTTCGTTGTATTCCCTGTTTTAGAGACTTGTTAATAAAACAGACTCCAGTTGCCAAACTATTTGAGTCGTCTTGATTATTGATGTATGAATAAACTCTGCTTGACGGTATTGCTATTCATCTTAAAGGGCTATCTGAGAGAACACCCAGCTCACTTGGTAGCAGAGAGAGGGTGGTTAGATAAGATAAAACCATCAGCTGTCGACATAAGTAAACTTTAGAGTCTCGACAATATCGCACAACCTTTGCCATTCGGCTGACAGGAAGTGAAGCTCCCCATAGATAGTGGATAGTATAAATCACAAAATATCCTTGCAAGGAGGGTTTGACAGGACCCCTAGCTTCATTATAAACCCCTCACACATCTTTGCGGATCGGAAAGCAGCTTGAAGAGGCGGTAACGAAGGGGGTGAACCCGAGGGTCAGAAGAAGAACAAATGCTTATAGTAAGTAAAGATACTAAAGAGTGTGGCAAAGTAATGCATGACTAGCAAATAAAGGCGAGTAACAGAGGGGGGGCATAAAATATAATGTAAGAGTAAGAGTGTAATATATATATGTATATGGAAAATCAGATATTGACTTGAGTGTGGCCGAACAATATAAAAAGGAGTAATCGTAAGTGAGGCCACGATAAGAGGATACGCCCTGTTCCTAAACTTTTAAGATTGTTAGCAGAAACCTGATCTAGAGACCCACAAGCAGAACACATAGGACACAGGACTGATTAAAGACGGTCCAGAAAGAGAAAGATTTACGTTCCGCAAGGAGCATTTTTTAGAGGGCAAGACAAGTCTTAAGGGAAGGATCATAAACAATTCATGTGACCGATCCAGTCTGTCTGTTTGTATTATGTGATTCTTTAAGGTATGATGACGTCATGGTCAAAGAAAAAAAAACTCTGATAGAGAATCGCAAAGTTTAGAAAAGGGAAATTGATTGTTTTAAAATTGTATTTTGATGGTTGTTTTTTAGCAAGATTAAAGTAAAACTGTGATTGACGGGATTGGAGCTTGAGACGATTAGTGCTCACTCATATTGTATTCTTTCTTTGAGACATATTTTGAGAATTGTGATTGAAAAATAAGCGAGTGATAGTAAAGAAAAAAGTGAAGGGTTAAGAATGGAAGCGGTTACTCCACTAGTGCATCACCGCAAGCAGTTGCCGAAACATGCACTTAAACTTAGACAATACAGTGCAGAATGGGTCAAAGAAACCGCAGACAAAATGTTTATGCCGTGGCCACAAGGTGGATCACTATCGAAGGCAGTCCTGCTCCATAGGATGACATATTTGCATGCAGCGTACACTGGAAAGAAGCTAGACAAGCATCTAGCAAGCCTAGAGCTTTGGAAGGTGTATCAACAAGACAAGGAGGAGGAGCCTCCTTTAGATTGGATACACAATGTATGCAAAGAGGGGGGGTGAAGAGCCTTCTGCTCTGCCCGTCTTGTCTGAAATAGAAGATGCAGTGGCAGGATATAGCAATCAGGCTTATGAGTCACCTACGCAAAGTAGTGACAAGGGCTCAGAGAAAAATACGGAAAAAGATTTAACCTCCAAACTCCAGAGGGACAAGGAGAGACGTGATAAGGAGAGAAGTGATTGAGCAAGCACATCTCTAAATATAGGAAGAGAAATAAAGAGATGTAAAGGAAAAGGAGATACAACTGATGAGATAGAGCTCCTACAGAACAAATTGATGGGAGGTCAGATTTTACTTAAACTCAGTGGTAAAGGCATCGAGGACGTAAGACAAAGGGGATATCAAGACGAGCAAAATGTAAAAGACAAGGAAAGAGAAGAACGATTGAAAGATGAAGGACTGAGAAGAAAAGACAGACAGAAACGAGAACAGTTATATCAAGACGAGCAAGCTAAAAAACAAGAGAACGCAGAAGAGCAAAGAAAATGTGATAATGGACAAAGAACAGTGGATGAGCAGGAGAGGCTAGAAAGAAAAAGAATAGAAGAAGAGCAAAGGTTAAGAGAAAAAAGAATACAGAGACAAAGGGATGAAGATATACAAAGGGCAAATGAAAGAAGGGATATGAAAAAAAGAGGAAGACAGAGTGAGAAAGGAAGCGAGAAAACGCAGAGAATTCGATGAAGACATGGTCCATAAAAGGAGGCAGAGAGCAAGCGATCCCGATTATTTGGAGGGGGAAGTGAAACATCCTAATCTACAGGTAGCATGGGAAGACTTAGAGGAATTTTTTCCTGAATACGAGTCATTATCAGGCACGTCTGGATCAAATCTAGAAGACGTGCTTGACTTGAGGAGCATTGGGGAAACAATCAACAAGGTATATCATGAAATGAGAGCTCAGAAGGAATCACAGGGGAAGGGGAAAAAATGACGAGAGCACTCAGTTGTATAACACAAAGGAAGCCTCATGCAGTACGAGACATAAGGAGCTGTCTTTAGACGGACTGACTCTGAATAGAAATTAAGGAGAGAGAAGTTGCACAAGTTGGGCACAGGAAATGTCAGACCAAGAGAGGGAAACCTTCCAGGGGGAAGAGAGAGATAACGTATGTGTTCCCGAGGGATGTTCTCCTATGGATAAGGGAGTAAGATGGTCGGATTTGAACATATCTGTATCTAAGACATCAGAGCCATTGACACAGTCAGACCGACATAGGAGGCAACCCCATGTTGAGAGGGGGGTGTCTCCGCCTTATGAAAGCAGATTAAGATCATTGGCAGATAGACGGCGATGTGCGAGACAAATGATGAGATATGAGAATGAGTTTGGAGCTTCACAGTTTCCCTTGTTAGAAAAAGGAGGGACAAGACCCCATGTAAACCAGGGCCCCAAATGGACAGAGATAATTTAAGGTGCAAACCCCCCCGAGTTTAACTTCCGGCGCTGGGAAATAGATACATGAATTAGAAAAAATGAAAAGAGGAAATACATTGGCTAACGGGGACATTAAGGGTCTTCTAATCGCCATACTTGGTGAGAGAGCGGACGATGTATGGACACGGGCAGGGTACCCTGGTGTGACTACAGTCAACACCGTGCATGTTGAAGTGCCATTCAATAACTGTAGGGCGGCAGTGTGGAAAGCGGTTCGAGTACTATATCCGGACACGTCTGACATTGGAGCTATAATGATGAAAAAGATGAAGGAAGGAGATGATTCATTAGTTTACATTCAGAATTTTCAAGAATCTTGGGCACTCGATACTCGTGAGGCTTGGGGGAAATCTATACCAGTATTTTATCATATATTATGCCAAGGGCTGCCATAACCAGTACAAAAGCAGCTCAAGAAATTAGTGGGTATGGAAGCGAAACCGTGGTTGGAAATCCAGCAGGATATGCAAAACGGTAACCAGAATATGCAAAATGGGCAGATTGGCAGACCACCGCCTATATGTTGGATGTATGTGTGGAACAATAGGGCATTTTGCTCGCACATGTAGAAGTCAAGGAATGGTGCAGATGGGCAGTTTTCGAGAGGGGGTGTCAAATCCACCTGCATATTTGCAGCAGAATGGAGATGGATTTGTGCAAAATCAATCAGTGCAGCAGCAAACATCGAGAGTACAGCAAGGCTTGCAACCACAGCAGATAGCAGGTAACCCACCGCAAGGATAGTCGCAGCAATCCCCTATGCAGCTTCAGCAAAACACAAACAAAGGGCAGGTATCAAATCCTAGAGTAGGGAGCGTCACTGTTGTTGGAGGGAATCCTTCTACAAATAATGGGACAAGGCTGTACCCACAATAGGACAGCTCACTGGGAGACCTGCTGTGTTACATACTATCCGCGATGCCAAACCCTCATGAGGAGCCAAGGGTGGATGTCAGTATAGGAGGCAAGAATTTTTCATTCTTAGTGGACACGGGTTCAACGCGTTCATGTATACGAGAGGGCACATTTTCAGTGTCTGGCAATGCCATGAATACTCAGGGATTCACAGGAGCAACGAGTAGAGTTCATTTTACCGAAGAATTACCAGTCTCTATAGGTGAATGTGACATGAAGGTGTCACTGCTTTATTCAAGGCAGACACCCGTTAATATATTAGGACGAGATTTGATGGCTATGACAATCTAGTTTACTGACGAAGGCATAATATGCTCACCACCAGGAATGCATTATTTAAACGTGTGCGAAATGATCATGGCATTCGCAGGACGAATGGCTATGAGAGCAATCCCATTAGAAGCAGAGATCTTTCAGTATGGGGTACACATTCTGTTGTCCTAACTGCCAGGACTAGCAGGCAAAACGATGAGAACTCCTCATGAGTTTTTGTTTAGACTAAGAATACCTATGCTCGAAGAAAAGGGCCGAGTATTTCCCTTGATGATACAAGCAGCCATAGTGCGAGAATAAATGGCTTTGCTTGATGGCTGTGATGATGAGGGCAGACAATGGTGTGCAGTAATCGGAGAAGGTTACAAATTGACTGACGTCACTGATAAGGATCGGTTTGCAAATCATCCATTTTATGACAAAGTGATATTTGAAATTAACATTACTTATTGGGTGAGAGCAATTAAAAGAGAAGTTCCTCAGAGAATGATGTTAGCACAAAAGTTTCCTGAATTTTTGACAAAGACATGGTGAAAGTACGAGTTTCACTATGGACCACTGGCCCCTATGACGTAGGCCTACCAAAGGGGCTTGGGAAAGTGAAGATTAAAGTAAAAACAGGAGCAATTTTACCTCGAGCACGATAATATCCCATGTATTGAAAGGCATATGAAGGTATTTTTAAGACGATCTCCGCCATGATGGACCAGGGTATCTTAGTGATGTCAGAGTCACCATGTAATACGTCAGTGTACCCTGTGAAAAATTGTAAGGGGGGTCGTGGCATTTAATACAGGACCTTTACCCAAAAAAACAAATTGTGGAGGCCGTGTTCCCTCTAGCCCCTAACCTGTCTACAATTCTATGTAATATACCTGTGGATGCATGATATTTCACAGTGATTGACTTGAAAATTGTGTTTTTCTCAATCCCATTGCATAAGGACTCACAAGATCTGACGTTGTTTACTTTCAGACAAGTTCACCTGAAAAGCACTCATTTGCCTCAGGGGTACTGTAAGTCCCCATCGATTTTCAATAGAGTCCTTCAGATGGATTTGAGTAACATTGCCTTAGAAAGCCTTGTGTTGCAATACTTAGTTGACATTTTAGTTTGCATCACCACAGAGGAAGAGTGCAGACGCGATTCTGTTCAGCTGATGATTATACTCGCTGACAAAGGATATAAGGTTGAGAGGGAAAAGTTACAATGTTGTCAACAAGAAGTGTTGTACATAGGCCAATTGATTTCACATGAAGGAAAAAAGGTTACCCCTCAAAGAGCTGAGGCCATTTTAAAAACAGCTAAGCCACACACGATAAAACACATACAGAGCTTTTTGGGACTATGTAATTATGTCAGAGCATGGATCTTTGACTATAGCTCGTATACAAGGCCTCCCTTACAAGCCTTGAAGAAAGCACAGGCAACGAAGGAAAACATTGTGTCGACTGAGGAAATGGAAGAAGGGTTTGATGAATTGAAAAAAGCCATTTGCACAGCCCCAGTTTTAGGGATTCCAAATTATGCAGAGGAATTATTCTTATTCTCACATACAGATGGCACTGTTATGACAGTAGTACTCATGCAGAGAACCACATTGAGGTACAAACCCCTTGCATATTAAAGTGGAATCTTAGACCCAGTAATGAGAGGTCAATTTCCATGTGAACAAAGTTTGGCAGCCGCCGCGTTCGCCATAGAAAAAGCTACAAGCATAGTGATGGGATGCTCCATGACGTTATTTGTTGAACATGCACTATTTGCCATTCTAGAAAAACCAAAAGGCACGTTGACTTCTCAAAGGGCTTATGACTTTGAGGTGGTTATATCTAATTCAGTGATCAAAATAGTTCAATGTAAAATAGTGAATCCACCTTTGTTTACAGCTGAGCCAATGACATAAGGAGAGCCTGTACACAATTGTTTGAACTATGAAGAGTTTTGTGATGAGCTCTCTAGAATAAAGGAGAATGCATTAGCAGGCGGAGAGATTGTTTTTATTGATGGTTCTTCGAAGATCGATCAAAATGAAGGACAGAGATATACAGGCGCCGCTGTGGTAAAGCACATGGCTAACGGGGAATTTCGGGTGCTCGTTAGTACTTGATTGCCATCTCATTGTTCAGCACATGCTGCAGAATTATTGGCGTTGATACTCACGCTCGAGAATCACACAGACCAGGAAGTAACAGTGTACAGTGACTCCGCCTATGTGACTTCAACCGTAAACGCAGGACTAGCACATTGGAAAAGGAAGGGCTACCTCCGAGCGGACGGCATGCCAGTGCAACACTCCACCTCATTGAACAAGCTTATTAAGGCAATACAAATCCCAGCAAGCATTGCAGTCGCTAAATTTGCAGCACATACTAAAGGGACAGATTTTATCTCTCGCGGAAATCAAGCAGTAGGCGCTGAGGCCAAGAGCATAGCAATTGCATATAAGGGATGATGAATGTTGAAACTTGTGATGTAAATGAAAGAATTATTGTAATGATGACTGTAGTTGAAGGATATAACCATTTCTCCAAAATGCAGATAGTAGAGATCCAGAGGGAGGCACCTCAAGAGGAAAAGAATTTATGGACACGAAGAAAGTGTTCTTTAAACTCCTCTGAAGCATTATGGTGACATAACAGCACTGGTAAACCAGTGATGCCTATAGCCTTATTAAGGGTGGCGCTGGAACAGCTAGACTACCCGCGCACACAACTAGGGAGAATCTTGCTGCAACTATTGCTGAGGAATGGTTTGTGCCGAATCTAATTGAACATGTTGCATTTTGTATGGTAAAATGTATTGAGTGTCAACAATTTATGACTGGGCATACACTGCGCACAGTTAGGGGAGTCATTCTGAGACCCAATGGCCCTTTTCAGCACTTGCATATCAACTATGTCAACATGATACAAGTATGTAATGGATATAGATATCTGATTGTTGTGGTGTGTCCTTTCTCAAGATGGATAGAAGCAGGTCCATGTACATACCCAGACTCTACCTGTGCAGCCAAATTGTTTGTGCAGGAAGTATTTCCTAGATGGGGAGTATGTGAAGTAATGAGGTCGGATAATGGTCCTCATTTTGTGAATCAAATATTCAAGCAGACCAGCTTGTTGCTTGGTATAAAGCACAGGTTTTCTTCCACTTATCATCCACAAGGAAATGGGATCTCTGAGAGGCTCACGGCTTGCTTAAAGAAAGAATAGCCAGGTTGAAGATTACCTTGAAGAAAGGGTGGTTGCATTGCCTACCACTAGTATTATATGCATTGAGGAACCAACCAGATTCTGACCACCATCTTAAGACCCATGAAATTGTGAAAGGGAGACGATTAAGAACACCCCTAATGCCTCCATCCAGTGATGCTCAGCCAACAGCAGGACTATTAGGATTGAAATTGCGTAATTATTTGAACTGTATGACTCCCAGTATTTCTGTCATTTCAGGACAGCTGCAGAGACGAGGGTGTAGGGCAGTACAGAACACAGAAGGAAATGCTTCAACAAACCAATCTAAAGCATGTTTTGTTCCCCAACTATACCCCAGAGATGCAGTAAGTACTAGTGTAAAACCACACTAGGAAGAAGTGGGACAAACCCCGCTTCAACTGTCCATTTATTGTGGAAGACGTAATGCTGTCGGCTGTCAAATTGCAAGGTAGGTGTGCTTGGATCTTTTTGGCAGACGTCAAGATCTTCTCTGGAGAAAATCCTCTGCCTACACCCCTAAGCGAAGAGACTACAAACATCAGGGGAGAACCACAGCACGTGCAGATGAGATCTATTGTGAGGAAGAAGGACACAGAAGCTGACAAGTGGTAAGACTAAAGAAATTCATTGGACTGTGGCTTGGTTCTGGACACTCCCTTTTATGCTGTTCATAGAAGGGTTAAAGGAAACACTTTGGAATACTCTGTACATCTCAGTTGCAGAGTTAAGGAAGGATCTGCATTCATAAAGCTACAGTAGCTTGTTAATTTGGACTGAGGCATACTTATTGTGCTCATATCCGTCACTGGTGGGGAGAACTACTCTCATTCCTGTTTTTATTCAAGATCCTAAAAATGAAGAAGTCAAAAGAATACTGCTTATAGTCATCACTGAACAATTTTGGAGCTACCTGAGCACAGTGAGGAGAGTACAAATGCTCCTATCAAACAAAGCAGCTCATAGACTAGTCAGTGTGGTGTTCTTTCGTCCAATTGAGGAGTACCTGCATCTCGTTGGGAGGCACACTGATGTGCGCACGTTTCTGAGGGATCCGAGAAACACTGCAAATCTGAATGTAATCTTGGAAGGTATCATCATCCAAGTAAGCATCTATTCTGAGCGAAAACACAGGTTGGTGTAGAAACTTTTCCCCTGAGGGACAGATCGAGATGTTGCTGATAAAAAGCTTTAGCCCCGCTGGAAAATGCTCAAAAATGGCTTCAGGGCTGAAGCAGATTCAAGGCATAGATTGGGAGTTAGTCTATGTCATAGAACTCGTATAGACTTACTGAGGTTGTTTTTTTTCATAGTGAAGAGACAATTAAATTTCGACTGGTGAAAAAACTGGTTCCAGAGATAAAGACAACGTTTGTTCTTGCCATCCAGTAAGCAGACAGCTCATCAAGGACAAATTATTGAATCCAGACAGCAGCTTCCAGAAGCAATTCGCAATGCTGAAATATTAAAGATTAAGTTTTTCCTGCCTTAGGTAATCAAGATGGAACAGTAATGTAGTTTTGCCCAACAAAAAGAGACGCTCATATTGTCCAAGAAGTAAATGTTATAGTGTTACGTATCTTTGTGTCATCTACACTTGCATTGTGTTCATAATCATACTGCTTTCACGGTCTGTGAGAAACACATTTTATCTAGGTGCAAATGGAGCTCAGACTCCTGTGCATCTTCCTGAGCATAAGGAACATGTACATGTGGCAACTACAAGGCAGCCTAGACCCTATGTAGTCATTCCTGTTCCAAGACGAGATGGCAAATTACCTGAGCTTTAAATGGATGTTGTTAGTAATCATTCACATACAACACGTGTCTTAGAGAATACTTTTAAATGCCGGAGACAGGGTCGGCGGATCAGGCAAGGTAGGGGGTTGATAAAGGTTAAGCCTACACAAATAATGAATGCAAACACACCTGGTCCAGTGAGAATTGACCCAAGAACAATTCCTAAAAGAAAGTTGCATGGAGAGATTTTGCAAGACATTTCCATGCCTAAATGGGCTGCTTAGCAGATGAGACAATCTGAACTTTCTCACACACAAGAAGCACCTGTAGGTGTATCCCATCCTCTGATTCATCCAGAAAACAGAAGCTACACAGGTACACTTCATGATATGATCATGGAAGCTCACATGAAAAGAATGAGACCTACAAGAAGCACGCAGGAAGATAATTATGAATTAAATGATTACCTGGACAGCACGGCACAGTGGAAAATAACATATGGTACCAACATATGAAAGAAGTTGGAAGAAGTACTTCAAACGAGTAATGCTTTGTATGTGCACTCCTGCCATACAGTATGGGGAAATTGAAAATCTTCATAGCTATCGAAATAGATCTCCAGAAAGCACATTGTCTTTCACATGTGGCACTTTGCAAGACAAGAGGCCAGTTCATGGGTCGAGATGCCCATCTCAAAGGGCAAATGAATGGACAGATCCAGATGAAGATGACTATATTCAAGATTCAAAGACAAGAAACAATGACAAGACAAAGAATCATTTGATCAGATACGAGAAACCGGGAGTGAAAGGAGCAGAAATCAGAAGGGAAGTGAATAAAAAACTTGAGACCACAGGAACATCTGCAGAAGAGAGTCAAAGATGGAAGGAGAGAGGTCAGATACTGATCTGGGGATCAGTGTTATCGCCAGATGGATGGGAAGAAGGAGTAGTGATCTGCAGAGCCTGGGAGGTCATTGGTTGTCATCAGTCTACCACTGACATAGTACAGAATGGCTGCAAGCCATTATGACCAAGACTTGCTAAACTACTGACATGGGTCAAGGACAGAGGAGGACCCTTGCAGATAGTACCATTGGAGAGCTCTAAGCTGTGTTTCTGAAACAATGGGACTAGAAAAATGGGAGAGAATAAGAATGGTGGTTGAATATTTGATGTGCTAGGAATGGTGCATGGAATAGCAGTAATCATGGATCATTATTGGGCTTGCGGATCCAAAGCATACATAAGGCTACCTAAAGATTGGGGAGGAATCTGCACACTGGCAAATGCCCATGGTCCAGAATTAGTTATTCCAAAAAGTGATCTGAATCTTGACAGCTTTCCAAAAGCAGATGCACACCTGAGGAAGAAGAGATCTGTGGACCTCATGAAGAGAATGAAGAGGGAGAATTACTTCTCAGCAAAATCCATAGAAGCCTTTGACTCTATCCCATATGAACACTGACTGTTCAGTCAGACTTCTTCAGTATTCACGTTGATCTTCATGCCAAGGATCCAGGTAGGAGCAAATACCAAGTGGCTCCAGATAACAAGATGGGAATTGCTGCAGACAATCAACACTACCATAAGGGGATTCAATGCAACCAGAGAAGAGAGTTATAAGACTGATGACCCTCCAGAACAGATTTGTCTTGGACATGGTCACAACTATAGATGGAGGTGTTTGTGCAAAAATAGGAGAATCATGTTGCACGGTCATACCTTCCCATGATGACGAGAATGGGACCTTGACGGAGGCCATAGACATGCTGACGAAACTCCATGGCCAGATGATAGACGAAGTAGAAGACATTGCTGATGACAGCTTGTTTGGATCACTCTTCTCTTGGGTTCCACAATGGATGGCAGACATGTTCAAGATCCTTGGAGCCCTGTTAGTGTTGGTTGATTGTTGGATTCTGTGTGATCAAGATAGTAATCTCACAGTGCAAAAATACAGCCAATAAAGCTATAGGGGTGAACATCATGATCGATGTTGAACCAGGATGGAAGCCCAAAGATCTGACTGATGAAGAAATCAGGGACTTTGTGCAGGCCAGTATCCACGCATCTGAGGGAACGAAGTTCCTGTATTGAAAAGACCATAATAAGTATGTGGGACGATGGGTCTACTGCAGTCCAAGTTGACAGTGCATGCTCATGACATGGAACAAGTATGAGCATGTGAAATCAGCTGGATGCCTGAAGGGAGACATATAAATATGGATCGCTTAGAAGCATTTCTGCAGACCAGGATGTCCGGATATGAAGGATGATGAGAGAGTGGTCGATGAATCACACAGAGGGGGGAGTGTAGAGGAGGAGCCAAGTACCCCCACTCTAAATGCCCCGCCTCTATTACCTTTAAAATGGGAACCAAAGTATGTGACCCCTGCTGAACAGCTGAACCAGCAAAGAGCAGCGTGTGGTTTTCTGCAGTACCCACAAGAATGCCCATACATAAGAGAATATGGGAAGTAAAGTATCCATTGAGAAAACCATACCTACATACAAGGCAATATGATGGCCATTTGAATAGAATTCCTAAAGAAGCAAAGAAGATAAATGACGAAGACGAATGGTGACGTCACACAGAATTGAATAGACAGCCATATAAGAGATATACAGACCAGAGAATGCAGACAAACTATAAGGCATAAAGAGAGCATCAAGGATAAGTGACATCTTGGGATCAAGGTGAAGAAGCTTTGCCATAGACCTTATGAAGATATTTAGTTTGTTTAAATGTGCATGGATGCAACAGAAACTCAACCAGCAAAGCAATAATGAAGCTAGCTTTATGCCTTTTAATAAATAAATTGCAGCAAGCGCCAACATATATAGACATAGACACATATGGACAAGTAAAGGATGGATGTTTCCACTACGCATTATAAGCAGTACTGAACAAAAGCACGAAGGCCTCATTTCAGTGTGTCGCAGTTAAAAAGCAATTGAATTAACTAAATGAATTTCAGCTAAGGGAGTTGACTGAGCCAAGAAAGCAGAGGTCTTATCAAAGTGGAGCACACTGGCATTGGATACAAATCGTGTGAAGGAACAGAAACTCCTGTTCTGAAGTCCTGGACAAGAACAAAAGACGTCAGAGCACTATTAGAAATTAAAATCAAATACACGTAAGCTCAATTTCAGTCACATGGTAGAAGGAAGTTGGATGATCGAGGTGGTCACACCTACGCACGAAGGCAGGCTGTGCCCACACTCCTTAAAATTCTCAGAGCACAGTACAAACTCAAGGCCAATCTTCAAAGCACTAATTGACACTGGACCATTGAGGTGATGATGGATGGATACAGTAATTGGTGGGAAGCTAGTGTTAAGACAAGCTCACCCCACCTGACTGTTCAGTCTGCATGCTGCTAGACGTAAGTGGAAAAGTACTGACGGGGGTTAGAAGCCAACCAATTATAGAGGAACATGTAATTAAAGGTCCTATAGCTTGTATAGCCAATGGGACATTGAGTATTTAGTGACGTTCGTAGTGGCCATTTTGAGGGGAAGGCTTAGTTGCTCCACCTGATGTTAAATATCCTATCACCTTCCTCAACTGTTCTATACTGATATAGAACGTATACTTAGATATTCACTTACAACCAATCACTCCCTCTTTTAGGTTTTTGTAGTTTGCCACATAGGATGACGTTGGTGGCAATGTAGGTTAAAAGTTATTGACAACCAATTCTGGGTATAAAAGCTCCGTTTTTTATAAAGTGATTTGAGTTAGAGGATCGACCAATTGCTGATGTTCGCTGTACTCCCCGTTTTAGAGACCTGTTAATAAAATGGACTCACTTTGCCAAACTATTTGAGTCATCTTGATTATTGATGTATGAATAAACTCTGCATCCCCATCCATCTTCAGGGTATTGCTACTCATCTTAAAGGGCTGTCTGAGAGAACACCCAGCTCAACGGCATATGTGTTTTATTTGTCATGCCTTTCAAAGACTCTGCGTGATACTTCCTTATCCTGGGAATATATCTTAGAAGTGTTCTGCAAAGGTGTAAAAAGGAGTGTCCCCCAAAGTGACAAGTCTATTTCGACTGCCAATACTTACCAGATATTTTATTCTTTTATTCTATCTAATATACCACACTAACTGATTTGAGCCGGTGCCATCAATTGCCACCCATCAACCAGAAAACCAAGGCTTTTAACCAATTTACAAAATCCATGCAATGACGTTCTTTTATTCCTTCTTTTACAATTTCTATAAATGTTTGCTGTCTAATTGGATCATTCACTCTTTAAGAATCTCTCTTTTATTTATTTATTATTCTCCTTTGATTTGTATCCTCCTGATTGACATCAATCTCTTGATTTAAAAATCTGATGATCACCTTAATGTTTTACTATCATTTTATATCTCCTAATCTAAACACAATAAAAGTTTTCCACTGACATATGTATAACTCCATACACATGTGCACTTTTAATTTTTTGTGTATGCCTTCCTTTACTATCTTTAGTAAATGTATCTCATCTCACTTTTTAGCCCATTTTGGAGGTAGATACACACTCTTCTTTTTGGCTTTACCTCGGGAATCCTCAATACCCCTACCTGGAGTTTTTAGTGCATACCCTTTCACCGCTCTTGGAATCAGTAATTGAGGTACCTATTTCTTTTCTTTCTAATACCAAAAAATCCTGTTACTTTATATACACATGTTTACAATACAGTTCCTACCCCTATATTTGCCACTTTCAATGCTCTACTTACATCCGTGGCTCAGCTCAAGTCCCTTTGCATCAACTGTTCCCCAATCGACCAGTTTGCCTTCAGTAAGCGGGGTACCTGCAGGGACCGGACAGGAATTTCTTAAAAGGGGCACCTGCCAACCAATTTCTTTTCACACATGTGTCTTGCACGCCGATCTCCACAGGAAGATCCATGGTCTTCTGGCTAATGGCAGAAGTTGTTGACTGTCCGAGAGTCTAGATCTAGACCCAGGTCGACTGGACCAGAACCATCCGACCTGCTACCAAAATGTGTTCTAGCACTTTGAAGTATCTCTCATGTGCTAGATGGAATTACCAATAATAATCTCAGACCCAAATAACTGGACAGACTCAAAGAATATGGCAAAGTACTACTTTATTCTCAGCATAAAATAAATTGGGCAATCTGGCCAACAACAAACTAGTCCACGCACTCACACTTCAATTTTGATTACACAAAGACTTTATACCTCGATTTGCGTCATCTATGATGTCATCCTACGTGGCAAACAGTAAAACCCATTAAAGGGAGGGATTGGTTAAGGGAACATATGTGCCTTTATGTCATATAAGTATTCGTAATATTACTGGCTACCCTTATCTAATAGACACGCCTTGAACCACCTCTAAATACGTATAATACACATTATAGCAGAATGACCGAAAATGGTTGGCCTCTGCATGATTGTATAGTATGTTGCTACATAGACCCACTGATTGGTTGGCATTCTCTCCCAACTATAGATTTTCAGCTGGTTAGCAGCACGTAAGCAAAACAAAACTCAAGTGCAGAGAGCAATGTCAGACTACTACCCACTTACCTAATTAGTCCATCAACTCTCATCGGTCAAGTGCCAAGCCAAGCCTTCTTTTTGATAGTTGAACTTGCAGCCTGTTCTCTGTTTTGGGACTAATAAGAGAGTGTAGGTACACCATTATCTTTGTCTGGATCCTAATGAATAGCCCTTGTTTTCTACTTCTGAATCACACATGAGGAGACCATGATTTTGTGTGATTCACTTAATCTGGATGTCATTACTCCTCTTGGCCTCTGGAGACTTGCTCACTCCACCTTGCATAGGCTTTTCGCATTTTTTGATTGTCCAATATTGGCTCTCGCAGATGTTTTCTTCTTTGCTTAATCTAAGAGAAATATCTGATGTAGATGGCCTATCCTCCACTTTGTGCCTTGCAATTATCCCTTGAAACGGCATCTATGATACAAGGCCAATAGACTCCTCTTTATTACTCCCACTAAACTGTTTTTCCAGCATCATCTGACTGTGTAGTCCTAGTCTTTCTCTGAGGTAGCTTGATTGATTTCAACACGAGTCCAGTGTCCATCTTTTTCTGATGGCTGTCTTAACCATGTTATGTTTTCTTCTGAGGCAAGCTTCTATATGTCTCAACTACCTTGCCTTTCTGCGTATATACATTCATTTTATTTCTCCTCACTTCTTTCTTTGGTGCATATGATTTCTTAGTCTTTGATTATGTTTCTCTTATTACTTCAAGTACATCTTTATTCTTTAAGTATTTGCATACCGTTTCAGTGTGTCTTCATATCTTTCCCTCATGACCTCACTCTGCCCTCGTCTGATTTCTCTTATAGTTCTTCGATGTCCGATGGTGTGTGCAGACATCCCTCGACTCTTTCAGTGCGGGAACACATTCGATATGGTTGTCTGAGAGCATATTGTCTCTCATACACTCGATGCAGACTTGGGATAATACCTGGTGTCCCACACGGGGCTCTTCTCCTGCTGTTCCAATATGATGGAGGTCAGGGGGCTGAAGCTAAGGATGACGTGTCACCTGCTCCTCTACAACACATATTACACAGGTTTGGCCAGCTCTGTATGTCGGGAAGGCTGCTTCTGCACGAGCCAAATCTGGTGCATGTTCATTCTGCATGTTTCAGTGCCTGCCTTCTATACAGACTGCCCCTCTTCTTTTCTGTTGTGCAGCTGGGCAACTCCATATTGCATAATCCTCTCCTGCCTGTATAGCTTTTATTGTTTTTTCGATATGTGATGCTTATGCCATAGCTAGCCTGTGAGATCTGCCAATTTCCAAAATCCATTGTAGAGATATCTGGTTCCCTCAAAATGTGTCTGCATAGCTGTCAAGAGACTCAGTTCAAGATAATCTGGGCAATGACCTTGTCCTCCTCTTCTACTAACACACACACACAACATGGATAATTGATACTTGCAGGTGAGGAATGCATCAATAGATTTGGATGAACCTTGATTGGCTTTCTGTAACCGGAACCTTTCATAGTCCTTCTATACTAAAAGGGCGGAGGTAGGCACAGCGGGAATCCTTTTCCACCTTAAAGGAGCCATCTCCTGCAACAAGAATTTCAAAGCTCTCTCCTCACACATAAAACAGGAGCATTGACCTGTGTGCTGCACCCTCAGCCTCTCAGGAGGAAATTAAAAACATGTCCAGTCGCTCGACCCAAACAGGCCATCTGGGTCCTAAAGTGGCAAAGGTACCACATATTTCTGGAACTGGATTTCCATGAAATACTTGGTGTGATCTATTTTTGGCCGAAGGTAGTGTACATGCCTTTGGCGTCACGCCAAAAAAGGCATGGGAACAAGGGAAATGGTTGAAGAAGCTTATACACCATCAATCTCTCCCTGATCATCACTATACATGTTGGTGCACTGGGGTGAGCCAAAACAGTATATGGGGTACTCTGGGTATGGCGGCTGCTCTGGCCAGTCCACCAATTCACTTGTCTGTTGCGATCACTTGAGCCCCTGTGTGTTCTGAATTCCTACACTTTCTTTTGTCTGTGTCATTAGAAAGAAGCCTGGAAAGCAGTCTATGCTTGGCCCTGCTTATTTTATGACTGTAGTAGTGGTGAGTTTGCACACTGCTGTATTCACCAGCAACAGTCGGCATTTTGGATGCTGAATGAAAGTGATGATGGGCAGACTGCACAAGCCCCATGGGGGGTGCACTCTTCACTGCCCTAACGCGTTGTCTCTTGAGTGTGCCGGCACTCAAGCCAGTGAATTGTACCCTGTTCCCACGCTGATCTACCTCTTGCCTGATATTTCTTACCTCGCATCCTCACTCCTCTTTATTCTCCTTTTTCTTTACCCCACACTGCCAATCCCTTGTTCCTTCTCGAAAGCTCTTCCAAATAGCCCTTTAATTCCTCTCCTCTCCACTCCTCCCTTCATTCTTTCCTCTTTTATATGCACCATTCCTCCTTCTCTTCCTTCTAGCCTCCCTCCTACCCGTCCTAGCCTTTCATCGCTTCCCCTTCCCAACTTCTAACACACCTCTATCCCCAACGCTCCCATTCCTCTTTGCTCCCATCCTATCGCATGACACTCTTTTCCAACCCTTGTCCTTCCAATTCCTCCCTCCTAATTCCCATCCCCAATACTCCTCTTCTCTTATACTGGACTCTGTCCCACATCGCTTCATCTCCCCTATTATGCCACCCCCCAAAAACCCTCACTCTCCCTCTTCCTATCTCTTCTTCTGCCTCC
The DNA here is from genome assembly GCF_040938575.1 of Ambystoma mexicanum. Taxonomy (NCBI): domain Eukaryota; kingdom Metazoa; phylum Chordata; class Amphibia; order Caudata; family Ambystomatidae; genus Ambystoma; species Ambystoma mexicanum. The sequence goes on from NC_090939.1 coordinate 513,736,736, forward strand.
TCAGTAAACTCCTTACCCCTAAATCCTCCCATCTTTACTGACTCTCTCCATTTCTCAATCACTCCTGTCCCCCACCTATGGCATCTCTCCAATCACCCCAAAAAGCCACCCCAACTGTATCTTTCCTCTAAAATAAGCCGTCTTTCTCACTAATTTCCTCTTCACATCAATCTCTCGTTTCTGTTTCCCCCACCCTCTAACGTCTCTAGGATCCATTCTCTGACTACCCACCTCTTCCCATCACCAATCTCTCACATACCTCTCCTGCATCTCTCCCCTACCTACCCTCAAAAAGCCACGTCTTTTTCCTCCCCTCCACCATTGTCCCTCCTACCCATCTCCCCCTAACCTCTCTCTCCCCAAATCACCTCCTCTCTCCAACACCGTCATTTCCTCCCCCACCCCTCTCTCTTACCTCCATCGATCCATTCACTTTTCTCCTCCACAATCCCCCTCTCCCCATCACCCTTGTATCAGGAGGATAGCTCAAAGGCAACATGCTCGCTTTGGAAGTAAGATGATGCGGAGCAACACAGGTTCAATCACCAGGTCCGCGCTTAGAAACCTCTGGGTATTAAGCGCGTTATAAATAAGCAATCCCAATCAAACAAAACCAACCCATCCGTTAGCCCTCTCTCACCCCTCTCTCACACCTCACCTGAGACCTCTTCTCACACCACACCCACCAACAGCAAGCCATCCCTTCACCTCTGGCCATCCTCAACCCATCTTTCACTACCCACACATCCATCACACATGCCACCACCACCTACAAGAAATCCGTTAAGCACTCTCTCGCCACCCTCCCCACTATACCTTACTCAGTTACCCCTTCTGTCTCCACCATTCAGCCACAACCACACACACCTACCAACATTCTCTCTCATGCCTCAATCAACCACCACCCCACCACCCCCTCTCTGCCTTCTGCCTTCCCACCTATCCAGCAAACATTAATCCACTCCCACTGAACATACCCTCCAGCGACCTTCTACTGCATTCTACTGCCTACCTAATTTCTTCACAACCATACAAGCTCGCACTCACCCACCACCACTATCTTGATTCCCCACTGAGAAACCCATTCTCTGAGGCTGTCCATGACCTCCTCTTTGGAAACCCAAACCTCCCTCCTACCCTCACCCCTGCTACCTCCCACTGATCACAACTATTCAACCCAACATACTTACCAACCTTCTCCCCAGCCAACACTTCTTTCCCATACACTCAAAAACTCAAACCATGCATCAAACCACGCCTCTCCAACCCTCTCCACCCAACACCGATTCCTGCCACACATACACCCACACATACACCATCCCTTCTCACATGTCCAGCCTTCCGCTACACACCAACTCTTTCTGACCCACCAACCAACCATCTCCTTCCCCTCTCATGCTCTCCCTTCCCCCACTCCCAACTCCCCTTTCCCCAATTACATTTCAGCAGGCACTATTCCCACCATTCCCACCCATAAACGTTCACACCCCCTTACAATTCTCCAATGCAACCAGCCTCAAACTCTTTTCCCCACCACCACCACCTCTACATCCCCACCCCCCGGTCCCCCAATACGCATCCACTATGAAACCCTCTTCCAACCATACCCACCACCCCACCTAGCTCCTACACTATCAAACTTCTATCTCTCCTCCCATTCACACACTCCATCTGGTTTCTCCACCTACACACACTAGTTCACGTTCACCTGCCTAACCACACCATGTCACATCACCCACCTACCCCACTCACCACAAACCTCATCATTTCACTCAAAAACACTATCAAACTCCTCCCTCACCCATTCACCTAACCTCACACACTCTTCTTCTATCAACTCTACCCACTCTTCACCCAACAACCCTCAACCCTCTTTGCGACAGCCACTATCTCCTTTCTTCATTCCATCAGCCTTCTTCAACCACCCACCCATGCTCGTTAATTTTTCCCCATCCACTCTCAACAACATCCTTAAACCAATACTCTCACCCTCTTTTCCGAGCACTCTTCCCCACCCAACCTCAGCCGGATCCCCATGAAGCCATCCTCCCAACCTCGCTCCTCTTCCCCACCTAGACTCACCCCTCTTTCTCTCATCCTCTTCCATTTTTCATTCCTCTTCCCACACGCACACAGCCCTCTTTCCCCCACACCATCACCTTTCCACCATCAGCAAAGCATGACACCCCTCTTCCTATCACCCATACCACACCGCTCTTCCTCCTTTACATTCGCCCAAACCTCTCTTTAGCCAACCCTCACACCCTGTTCTCCCTCCAACCATCCCCCCCGAACTCCCCGTCACCACTCTTCCCTCATCTCTCTTTAAATCAACTCATACTTCTTCCACCGACCCTCAGGCCCATTTTCCCATGCACCCACCCTGTTGAAATGTAGATGTGAGGATATAAGTATTGGCTCAGCCAATGCTTGTAGCAGCTCAGAGTCTATATTTTTCCATTCTCCTTTCATGCCGAAGTACTAGCGGCAGTCAGAAACAGCTCAGTCCGCAACCACTGATAGTTTGTTCTTAAGAAAAAGTCTGTTACAAGAACTTTGAGCAACGTGCCTATGTACCTCTCTTTGTATATTCTCAGTAAAAAAGTACCTCAGTCTGGCAATTTGACCCTATTGAGTGGTGGGACAGGCTTTCAAAATATATGTTTCACAGTTTGGTATGGGGAATGGTATGGTATGGCAAACAGAACGTGTAAAGTACAGGTTATCACCTTAAAAAGTTATCTTGGTGCTGAACAAGCACTCTATGCAAGAACTCAGAGATACACCACCAAATCGAAGAGAGATTTTGAAAATGGATGCAGGGAAAGAATGTGCCAACAAGGACATCCTTCTCCCAGAGAATAATGGTGCAAGTTTGGATAGTTAGCAGTGGTGTGTTAGCCATTGGCTGAGCTAAAGGGGGTGGACTGGGCAAGCCCATGCCTCCTTTTTATAATTGGCTTATTCTGGGCCGAGGCGCCATAGAAGATGGGAATCACTGTGATGTGCCATGCTCCTAGTGCCAGACAATCCCTGATAAAAATGATTATTACTGCACCTCTGGTTTCTATCGTACCTTGGAACAGAAAGAGTGGCTGAGCTTGCCTAGTTCGCAGTAGGACCCAGGAAAAACTGAGCTGACATTCTAGTGCCATGACTCTACTACCCCCAGCCATGTTAGAGGATGTGCGATGACAATATCCTATACCTGGGGTACTTCAGCCCTGAGAAAACGTACAGTTCTTGATGTGGACGGCCCAGCTTCCCAAGAACACACGTTAAGTGCTTGCTTCAGGGTGAATGCCAATTTAAAACAGGAGGAAGGGGCAGATTTGGGATCTTTGGTGGAGTAACACCACCCTCGAGGGTTTGGTCAATAACACGCTTTGGTGCCTTGAGGCTCAAACGGCTTGACAGACAGACAGACACCCGTGGCACATATGCGTTTGTGGAAAAAAATGAACAATATTAGAAGCTCTTAACGGGAAATGCAATTATTACAAGCAATCCAAGGGGCAGGCACAGTAATGAAAGTTCTTCCAGGAGGAGATGCATACTTTGGCGTAAGAGTGATAGAACAGGCGTAGGATGAATCTCGGGGTGTGACACACATTCAAATGCACGAGATATCGGAAAGGCAGGCGAAGCCTGGTGGGGTCAGGCGGATTGGCCCAGCGAGGGAGATAGAGCAATTAATCAGACCAGGAAGCTCTTGGATGTCATTGCACACTGCAATGGTAAACAGCCACACTCTCCGGGGATTCTGATGCACTTTTTAGGGGACCACCCAAGCATCCCCTGAACAAAACAATAGATCTGGCGCACGCTGGCCACTTGCAGCTCTTGCACCCAGCCCAGAAATGCGATGATAAGAAGAGGGAAGGAGTATTCCCAAAAATGAAATGGATCCAATCAGGGAACAGGGTGGAGACATTTGACGCGGTGAGGGCGTTTCTTTTTCTGGATGTGAGACTTGTGCTAGTTTGGGAGGAAGGAGCCGGAATAACCCTTTACATAAACGCTATGGCAAGGTCGGGTCACATAGGTTCAGAGCAATTCAAAAGAATCCGGGTTAATGGCCTAAAGTATAGGACTGTTGTTTGTAAATTGATCGGTCTAGAAGAAGATGGAGAATGAGAATCCATTTTCTCATGAAGGAGAGGTGCTGGGTGCATGTGAAATAATAGTGATGCGAGTGCTGGGGTATTTGCGGCCTTCTGTGGACTTCAAGACTCTTGGTGGATTATTCAGAACAGAAGCATCTTGGAAGAACTTTCTACAAATGGGGTGCCTGGGTAATGAGGTACAACTTATCTTGTGCCTTTTTGATGCAGTTATTAGGGTATGCCAGAGGGCTGTTGTGAGACAGCGGCTAGCGGTTAGGACGCGCTACAGTAGGAGGAGGGAAGGTAGGTGCACATTGTGGTAGAAAGGCTCAAGGGGTTTGGTAAAAGAGAGTTTACACATTTCTGGTAACGAGAGGGGGTGGTCAGGAAATGAACCACTGCTGGCTTCTGGTCGGACTGCAGGGCACAGGTAGGGAGGGGGAATTCAATGAATGAGGAGTTTGGGAGAGGGCGGTCCAATGAAAATCACTGCTTTATGTTCTATCCATTAAAAGCTCAGTGAAGGTTGGATGGAAGTGGCAGCAGTTGCAGAATCATACAGTACTGGGGGAGGGTGAAATGTGAGGGCGCTTTCATGGAAGGTTGAGGAATAATGTGATATATGGCTTATAAATGTGCATGGCCTAGTTTACTTAAGGTTCCTCGCGATAATTCCCGCTCCCTGGATGTACAAACGGACAGCATCTAGAGTGTAAAGTAATGAGGCAATCTCCCACAGAGGCAGTTTGCAGTGCATATGTACATAGCAGTGGCTCCAGTCACAGTAATAGAAAATCCCCAGTTCCACTATGTGTGTCTTTTTTTGTGTGTGTGTTTGTGTTTGTTATCAATTGAAGGAGAGAGCGTGTAGATTCATATGATCTGGGATAGTTCACCTGTTTCAATGAGAGCCAGGCTTTGGTGGAAGAAAAAGGAAATGTTATTTCTTGTAACAAAACCAATACAACTTATTGTGATTTGTAGGTGCTTTGGCAAGGGACTCCACGCCATTATAGACATGTAAGTACTTGTGCTAAACGGGCTAATTCAGTGCCCAACAGGGGGACGCACTTACCAACTGCGAGAGTAAAGAAGGTGGACGGTGGGGGCAGGTACATGGGAAAGGACACAGTATTCTAAACCACAGACGCCCCCTACAATGGACTTCACCAGGAACGGTACGGGGTAATGATGCATTGGGTGTACACACAGTCCAAGATACTGTCCTATGATTAGCTAAAGAAGGGGAAGGATACAAATGGCACCATCATAAACACATGTAGTGGGAAATCCCTTGGGCGGGCTGGACCTAGGAACCCTCAATCTGAAACACCTGATCAGCACAACAGGGATCTGCAAAGGGGGGAGGGGCGTAAGCTACTCATCAAGTGAAAAAACAACATAACTAAAACAAGGGGATATAATCACAGGGCAGTCAGCCAAACTAGCCGTCCCCACACAGCATCACGGAGGGTGGTTCTGTACCAGTGTGCCAGTCACATGGCCAACGATGCCCAACGGCAGGCGACTGTGAGAGAGGAACGCTGGACAGAGTGGCATTCCTGGGAGAACCAATCAGATGGTAAGTTCATGAGCTCTGTTCAGTGGCCATCCTTCAAAGGAGAGTTTTCGAATGTCATTATCTAACAGGTATCGTGTGAACATCCCCTTCCCCACCAGCTGCAGGGTGTCTCATGTTCTGTTTTCAACGGTGCTGACAAGCGGCAGTGTATTAAATTTCTGGCGGTCAGCACAAATGTTACTTCAGCAATAAAAAGTTTTTCCGGGGTGGGATGTGAATAAATGTGGTACCACATGGGGGGGTCATAGTAATGGGAAACTGTTAAACTGTTTGCCGCAATTACGCTTCACTAATCAACATAAATTTAGAGGAGGCGATGTCTATAAGCCTATGAAATCCCTGGGAAAAAGAAAAAGTGAATTCTCCAACTTGCAAGTGTTTTGTTGGACTTCCAACCATTGTATTTCTTAGTATAAAACTACTGTTTGCATTCCATTCAGATGTCATCCTCTAGATCAGAGCCTAGCCACTGTTCGGTTTGATTTGTGCTCACGAAGCTGAAATAACAGTGTTGCTTCTTGCCCAGTGTTTGCTCTACTTTTTGAGTACATGGTTCTTATTATGCTCTAATTGGTGGACCCCTGACTACATACTTATGATGGTTTTAGTGAAGCCAGGCGGCTATTTATTCAGAAATGTATTGTTATATGGTTTACGTTTGGGAGCTGCTGCTGGAACTCCAATCTGGAATGAGGACAAGTCCCCCGAAGTTAAGACTGTCAAAATGTTTTATGGTGGTTTCAGAAGCTCTTCAATTTTGAGGCAGGAATTAGTGTGTATGAACGCAAGCATTGAATAAAGGAATGTAGTCTGTGTATGTCCTTGAGCTGTGGAACTCCTGCCAGACACCAGAGAAGCACTGTCAAACAGTATCCCCCCACCTTTCTCGATAAAGGTATATCTGTATATATGAATGTGTATAGGCTAGAGATAATGGCTAGTTTAAGTGTTTTTATAAATAAAGAGGGGTCCCCGTTGGGATCCCTAAAGAATCCACCTCAGTGGTCTGTATCCTACTTATATATAAGGTAAGAACTCAGGACGCAGCACATCTCTTAATATCGTTTTTGTTTTTATTTTCCAGGTGCAGTGCTTCTCCCTGTCCAGGAGATCTGGTGGGTGGTTCCCATGGGGACTGCCACTAATCTGGATACGGGAGGTGCCAGCGCTTGTCTCAGAGCACGGCCAGATATCAGGGCCTACATTTGCATCCTCGTTTTTGCTCCGATGTACATAGCTACATTCAGGTCTAGCACAGCCCCCGCCCACTGGTAGTTTGTTGGTAGCAAACGTCTGTACCAACAACTTTACAGAATCTGCTTAGGTACCTCCTCTGAGTACCTGCTCAGGGAAAAGAGTACATTAGTCTGAGAAACTGCCCTTGGAGAGTGATGGGACAGACATGCAATAGAAATGGTTGATAGCTTTCCAAGGGGAACTGATGCAAGTTGTAATGTAGAGCAGTTACATGTGTCCCTGTTTAGGAGAATTCTCAGACATTTGCTAATTCCCTTCTACCTTAGAGACCCCCAGCTCTTTTGCTGGACTTTAGGACTTTTCATTTTTATCCTGAAGAGAGTGAGACCTTTTTCCCACTCTCTCATGCATTTTTATTGTATTTGAACTCTGTGCCTCTTTTGGTTTTGCAGCCTGACAAACGCCATAGGCATCATCTTTTTACATTGTGACTCACAGCACCCTCAGTGCAGTGTCACAGAGAAATCCTTTGGCTGTCTGCTAACGTTTAAATACCTTCTCTTGGATAACTGCTGTTTGCAAGAGTAGTAAAGTGAAATTGACTTTACTTATGTTTTCCTCTTTAAAGACCCAGCATACACTATCTTACAATAGGGTGCTGGAGGGGTTACTTAGTATCCCCTTTGTCTAACTTCCCGTGTAACATTTTTATGTTATCCTTTCTACAATTAATGGCTGGTGGCAGTGTTTTACTTTTTTCTACCATTGTGTGTTTTTACCGTGGGCTGCATTCGCAGCTGCAGTATAGCACGCATTGGTGCCCATTTTGATAAAATGGCCCTGGTCTTCATTTTTTGCCATTTCTTGTTGGAAAGGTCCTTCTTGAGATGTACACTGCGTACCAAACCAGGTTTGGTCCCTTTGTTCATTTTGTCTTTGGCGGGGTTCACTGGTGAAGCCCGCCTCTGGCTCCAGCTTGTCTAGCAGGTCAGGAAGCAAGGGAGGTTCCCAAAACTTCCTGTGCTTAATCTCCTTGGTTACAGGAATGCACTCAAAGGTTATTGGCTGGCTGGCTGCCCTTGCCGGACAGCCACCCTGCTGTGTGAGTGACAGCTAGGCTGCAAATGAATGCGAACGACTTGCATAAAAGGCAAGGTCTTTTGCAAGGAAGGCAGAGTCGACCACTGGATGAAGTACCGAAGAAAGAAACTGGAAGAGAAGCTTGCTGCACCTCCTGGACCATTGGTTTGCCCGGTAAAGCCTTGCTGCATTTCTGAAGTTCCTATGTTGACATCGACTAGAGAAGCCCAGAAAGGATGACTTCTCCTCTTGGGTTGGTGGGACCAAGCGACCCCAAGACGAACTTGATTGAAATCCCTGTCTCTGCTGTCTGTACTTCCGTTGCTGCTGCAGGAACCGAGTGCCAGGGGACATGAACACCAGAATCGAGTGCATAATTTTTGAGCTGGACCCGAGATCCAAGAATATCCTCTGGACTCCCTTGAAGCAGGGCTGATGAAGCCTGAGCCACCTCAACAGAGTGCTGGAGCCCAGAAGCAAGGAAAGTCCAAAAGGTGTCCAAGAACCGCGGTGGTGCTATTTGTGAACAGCTGAAACTGTGAAGTGCTGCTGATCTGAACTATGCCCATTGCTGCAGCCGACCTTCGAATCACAGTGCAGGATTCTCCAGATGTCCTACCTCTTGTCCCCATGACTGAGGCCCTGGAACAACAGGATCTTCAGGAACTACAACACGAACAGAAGCCAGCTGGAACCATTTTTTCAGAGCTAAGGTAGTGTGAACTAAGGGGTACTTACCGCTTGGTTGTGTAGTTTGCTTGCTCTCTACTGAGACTTGAATTTGCTGCCTTTTGCAGAGTTGCTTGCAGCTTTGCCCTTCACAATTCTCCCAGCTTGTGGACCGACAGTGATTTTTATTTTAAAACTCTCTATAACATTATGCAAGACTTTTTACCTACCTTCAAGAAGTGCCACAGCTCTCTTAGACTTTGCTCAATTGACATTGGCTCCCTGAAGACTCTTCGAACCTCTGACTTTGTGTTCAACTGTCCCTCAAAAATGTAATACATACTTAACTTAAATAGCTGGGAAAGGGTTAACCTACATTGCATTGGGGGGTTCAAAAGTGCTTACCTGTTTGAGAAACGTGTTAACCATCGTTTCGTTCCCTAACCTTTTCCTTTTTGCCACAACTTCAGTATTACCATTTAAGTGTGAACAGTAATATATTAATGTCCACAGTGTCCTAGCTATTAATGTTACCTCAGGGTGTAGGAAATCTGTGTGATATGATAGGTATGATATGTTATGATAGGTTATTTATGACACGCTTAATACCCAGAGGTTTCTAAGCGCGGACCCATGGATCGAACCTGTGGTGCTTCGTGTCACTGTACTTTCAATGTGAGCATGTTTCCTCTGAGCTATCCTCTCGAGACTATAAAGAGAAACTACCCAAAACGGTATCTACTTACTTTATTGAACTGAAGAGGTGTATATTGAAGTGTATTTTTATTGTTGCCAATTGCCCCTTTCTAAAGAAGGCTTATTTTAAAACTGACTGTTAAATTAATAAATAATCATTTTATCAAGAAACCTTGAGTATAGGTGTTATTTGAATACTTGCCTCTGTGAAACTCCATATTGCAACCCTACCGCTCACATGGACCCCTCTTGAGATAAGCCTGGCTGCAGAGTCATGCTACCAACTTGTGTAGTATAGGCCTATACGAAAGGTTGGGTTACCTATTGCCAAGAGGACAAGGCTGGTGTAGTCTCCCACAGGGTTATTACATACAATCTTGCCTAACAGTGCCATTGGATGACAGGAAGGGAGCACTGCAAAAGATCTGCCATCACTTTTGCTAACACTATATGCTCACACATGTGCATATTTATTTCACTTCAAAGTAGAATGAGAGCTGGAAGCTTACTCAGCCAGGCAAAGAATTAAATAAACTGAAAAAGTTGTGAGCAAGGCCATTGGCTGAAACCCCAGAAAGCTGCACACTATGGAACATTTCAGCTATGTCCAACCAGGTATTAGGGGGCTAGGGTAGCAATATGTACTTTATAAAAAAAAAAGCAGCAAGACAATGCAGGAACAAAACATGGGTGTGATTTTTCATAGAGAAAATCTCAGAATAATGTTCCATATGATGATAAGATATTTTGCAAAAGACTATTAGGGGTATTGGAGACCAGGCTGGCGCCACTTAAGGTTTGACTTCTTACTGCAACACCTTTGCTTAGTAGTTGTATCTGCCTTATCTGTGTGGTAGTGTTGTGATCTCAGCTGTAGAATGTGGAACAGATGTTGGAGTGTTATGTCCCAGGTGTTCCACCCAAGGCAGTATGGAGATGTAGCCTGGATGGTGGGCACTGGTGGGTCCTTGTTCCTGGAAAGCTTACTTGGATTGTCAGCTGTTGTACTTTCCAACACTGGCAACATGCTGGTCTTTTCTGGGGCCAAGGAAATGGACTCAGGCATGCTAGATGCAAGAAACGTAAAGGCAGTAAGCTTTGGTGGGGGGCAGGAAACCAAAGACCCACTGCCCTCCAGAGAAGGTCCTACCACCCAGGGGGATTTGCAGAAAGAGGAACAGGAAGACTGCTAAGGGGTGCACACAAGATGTCTGCCTGAACGCCGGGTCCGACCCTGCCCCAGCATTTATGGTGCTAAACTAAACAGAAAGCCTGCTAGTTTGCCACAACGTGAAAAAAGTGTAGCGGATCGAACTGTGCTTCTGGCAGCAGTGTGTATAGCGGCGGAGCGGGTGGGATCACGCTCGGAATGGAAGAACCGAGGCAGAGTTCTGGGCCTACCTGACATGCGAGCGTGGCATTGGGTGAGCTGGCGAAATTATGCAACACCCTGAAAAAGAACTGGGTATATTGCCTTCCCCTAGCTCTGTTCAATTTGCCCACCCAGCCCAGCGAGGACCACCACCTCCCCCCATGACATAGTAACTGGGAGATGCATGCAAATGCCCATCCTCCCAGTGAGGAGAGCATCGGATGTCCATAGAGCTGCTACAAATCTGGGCGAGGAATTCAAGCAATATTTGACGCACCTCACACATGCGATCAGGTGTGTGTCACATCAGAAGGCACCATCTCACCTGGAGGATGCACAAAACACAACAGCCCTATCGGCTGACCCAGCACCCGCCCAACCATTGTTGCCGGGGGAGCTGGTGTATGTCAGGAGATTTGTGAGGCAATGGAACAACACCAGGTTCCATGGGCCTTACGAGGTTGTGTTTTCCACACCTCTCACAGTAAAAGTGAAAGGGCTTCGATATTGGATACACCTTTCTGAGGGTTGCATGTTCAAATCACATCAGGGTCACCAAATGGAGGCAAGTCCCTGTTTACACTCACGCCAAAATGAATACAACCCTCTAGGGAAGGAAGCCCAGAGATAGCTTGCAAGGATAACAAGGTTTAATTGTACAGAATACAAAATATCAGCAAAGGACTCTGCTGCTCGAGAACGTTCTTGCTTCACTTAGTACAAGCAGTGGTGTAGGAAGGGAAAAACATAATTTCTATACAGTAAAAACTGACATCAATGATTGGTGAGTCCATATACATGGGCCTGCTCCACAGGGGATGCCAAGCTACAAGTGGTTCACTTCTCCACCGTCTGTCAGTCCCCACGTGGGTCAGTTGGGCTCATCACTCTGCAGAGTGAAGGTCAGGTCTCACATAAGTAGCATTATCAAAAACTGCTATGATACAATAGGCCTACTACTACATCACTGTGGCATGTACCTGGGAGTCCAGGGGGGAAGGGAGGAAGAAAAACAGTCATGACCCACACATTCTGGGCTTTGTTGATATCACTCTTCTCGCACCCAAGATTTACACCCTTGTTTTGATCTATAATGTATCCTTCCCTGTACCATGCTTAGAACTTTTATGGCCCGTTGGTCTATGCTTTGGGCTGGGGTCATTCACTATCATAAAATGCAGGGGGGTCAGGATGGTGGTGTGGCCATGGCTCTGAGTAGGCTGGGTGGGGGTTAAAGGTCTTCTGGCAGTTTGGCTGTAATGAATGGGCACTGCAAGGAGCCTGGTGTTATCTCACGGCCTTGCAAGGTGCATTGCTCCCAGTGATACTGAGAAATTACAACAATGGAGGGACAAGGGGAAGCTTCATTGAGAACTGGCTGTGCAGGTTCATCTCGTCAGAATAATCTGTGACTAGTTGAGTTCTTACATGGAGATAAAATTATGCTGACTGTGTATTCTACCGTTACTACAAAATGACGTTCCTTTTTATGCGTGCACCCTGGGTTTATGTATCTATCATTCGCGCTATATTACATCCATGCCGAGTTTCATAGCATGGTTTTCTCCCCCCGCCTCACCTTAAAGCGCCTAGGGGGTTGGGATACTCTCATTTCTATCCCAACATTGGGCCTGTTATGTTTCCACATCTTTGTTCTAGTACTCCATTTTGTTTATAAAGAGTATATAATTTTGGAAGAGGAGGGGTGTTCCGGTAGCTGCGCTCAACCGCCTAGGGTCGTGCATGCAGTGAATGGCAGGTATCAGAGGGGAATCTGGCACATGAGCTCTGAGCTGGATAAATATTAGTAAACACTGCAGCAGTGGAAAGGGATTTGCATTTACCAAAATATCAAGCGCTGCAGCCAGGCAGCAGACAGTAACTTCAATTTAGGGCAGGTGTGCTATTGACAAAATCCTCCTTTTTATGACCTGCTGTAAAATGCAATCTATAAACGAAGAAGTATTGCATGGGGCTGAGCTATAAGTTATCCGATGTCCCTATAGGCATGGCCTTATGCATTAAATTGTTTTTTTTTTGTGAAACACAGAGTTCGCCTCCAATGCCGACTCTAGGCACTGGGAGAACAAGGTGTGCTCTAGGAGGGATTACAGAATAAAGAGGTAAGCCTTGACAGCCTTTAAGGAAGGCCACATGGTATGCTAGTCATGGTTAGCAGAGAAAGCAGAACCACCACAAGCCGTTCATGCAATGAGGATTGGAAAGGTTCAGGGTACCCTAAAAGCATGTTGCTTGCTGGCCTAGGTACCCCAAGGACCTTATAAACATTCCCAAAAAACCAGCTGCCTAGCACTGTTTGGATTAGTTGTATCATAGCAGAAGTACCGAACAAGTACTGTTTGCTGTGTTTGCCGGCTGCGCTGACTCAAGGATCGTGCTTCACCACTTTCTTCGCCAGCACACGAGGAGGACGTCTGCTACAGTCACACAGACTTTTGCCTGACTTCCTGGCCCGATGAGATCACTTCCGGTTTGAGAAGTCCCGCCCCCTTGGGCTCTGACGTGTATCTCTGTGAGCATAACATCTCTCCTGACCGCGCACCGCAGAAGTACCAAACAAGTACTGTTTGCTGTGTTTGCCGGCTGCGCTGACCCAAGGATCGTGCTCCACCACTTTCTTCGCCAGCACACGAGGAGGACGTCTGCTACAGTCACACAGACTTTTGCCTGACTTCCTGGCCCGACAAGGTGACTGTTTATATCTCCACCCTCCCAATTACAGCTGAACACGCTGTTCAATTCCATCACTCCCTTATTGTGCTCAACTGTACACATTGTGCCCAACTAGCTTAATATTTGGTCAATAGTAGCATAAAGATACAGACATTAATTTGCCCTTGGGGGGGAGATGATCTGTCTTGTCTCATCTACTTACCCATCTAAAGTATACCTCTTACTTGTATTTTTTTGTTTAGATCACTTCCGGTTTGAGAAGTCCCGCCCCCTTGGGCTCTGACGTGTATCTCTGTGAGCATAACATCCCGCCTGACCGCGCACCGCAGAAGTACCGAACAAGTACTGTTTGCTGTTCGCGGTTTGCGGTGCAGCGGTCAACTAGACTGCTCCATACTTTGAAGCAGCATGGGCTTCTGATTGTATACGAGGCCATTCTTTAAGGTAATGGTTAATGGTTTACGTAGTGGGCGCAAGCTAAACACCCCCATTTCGTCCAAAAGGTCCACACCAAACCGATCCAAATTGTAAAAAGCTAAGGGGGGTCTTCCTATTCACCTTCCCGCAATGGAGCTACTAGAGAACTTATCTGAAGCTACTTCCTCCATTGCTATTTCTCCTCCACAGGACATGGAGCTAAAATCTAGTGTGGACCCGGAAATACAGGAATCATGCAGTGATTAACTGACGCCTCAATTAACATGGGGCATGCTGACCCCCCTAAAATGTTTATCGTCCCTCAAATCGCTGCTGAAATTAACCCTATAGGGTCTTGTCTTTCTGACCCAGTAAAACAACCTTTGGGATTTCCATATGGAACTGAGGCGCAACTAAGTGAGGTTGTACTTGCAAATACGTGCCAAGGGTCCTTTTTGTCATTGGCAGTCACAAAGTCCACTGATACTCCCATAGCTGAGTCCTGCCCAGCCCCTGGCGGTGGCTCTCTCGAAACCAAGGCGGCCAACTCCAGCTCACCAAGAGGTTGGATGGACGATAGTACAAACCTGGATGATAGAATTGTGAGAGCCGCCATCAAAAAGGAAATGGGTGTAGAGTGCTTTAATCATCACTTGACTGATTTCTCTACCCTTCCCCTGATGATCGAAACTGATTTAGGAAGACGTATTAGATTATCCCACAAACCTTCCTCACCTGTCATACAAAGGAAATATTAGGGGGGGGGGACATGCAGCTCTCCCTAACCAGGGTTTAAATTACCCTTACTTAGCCCCAAATCAATCCACCGCGTCACATGAGGGGGCTGCAAATGGGAGCTCCTCCTCCTCACTTAGACTCTCTACTATGACTCTCCCAGCACAACTTAACAGCTCTCCTATTCTCGTGAATGACACCACGCACACACCGAACCCCTTTCCCCCAATGGATTTACCGTTTAACCCAGAGGCTTTTCCAATAATTACACGAATATTGAATTTACTCGACAAAGGCCATCAACGTACTCATGAAGAAGTTAGATTTCTTCAATTACAAAACACTGAAATGTCTTCTAAAATAAACAAGATAGAAGGCCTGCTCTTTGTGTGCAACTCAATTTCAGTCTTAAGATCAAATCACCCAACCTCTGTTGTATCTAGTGATAAATGCACTCAAACAAAAACACTTTAGTCCAATTCCTCTGCAACCGTTACCAATAGCTCCGAACTCTATACTAGCACAACTGGTTGCATCAAATGCAGCCAATATTGAAAAACTATTGATCGCGGTCAAAGAGATTCATCCAACAATTACGATTCCTTCCGCCCCAAACATTGATCATGTTCAACCACTCTTGAGTGCCCAAAGATATCATTTCCTGATAGTCATTCTGCCCTCATAAATCTAATCGATCTGTCTGACAATGAGATTGACCGGAATTCTGTGTGCGATAAGCCTGATGCAGCAAGTTACCCCTGTACAAGCCTCCCAGTTGTCCTCACTAGAAAACAAAAAAGAGCACTGATAAGAATTGAAAAACGCAAAGGGGCCGACAAAAGAATTAAACAAAAAGCTGAAAGAAAAATCAAAAAATCAGAGCGCTCCTAAACTTGATCGTCATAACTCTAATATAAAAGAGATATGCAACTTATCAGGAGGTGAGGGTATCATTGATCTGAACCAGCTAAATGCTGAGTCCAAAGCAGTGCTCAATCTTTCTGATCCCTCGATGTCTATCCCTGTCGCAGCAGAGTCCAGATAAAAAGAGGAATGTACAAAAGATGCCAGGGCAATGTCAAATTTGTCTCCTAAAAAAAAAAAATGGTATCGAAGATCGCTTTGAGTAAAGGCAAGGAACTTATAACTTAATTGGCCCCAACTGAAGATTCTCAATCGGTTTCTAAACAAGCCACGCTTTCAAACTTTTACCCTGTATTAGCCTCAAAGAAAACTGATAGAGTTATACGTGGCTTGTGCAATGGTGGGGCTACACAAACTCAGGTGAAACCCCAATCCGAAATGGCAAAGGTGACTGTTTCACTCCCAATGCCATCTCGAGCAACAATGTTGATACTTCAGATAAAAGTGCTACTAAATCGTTGTCTGCAGATCTGAGTCAGGAACTGCATAGTGAGAATTCGAGGCCCATCCCTCCAATGGTTGATTGTTCCCCGAGGAAAAACAGCGCCAATAATGCAGCTTTGGCCAACTCGGCTGATGAGCTTAAATCAGCTGTTGCGATGGGTTGGGAAAGTGACATCGAGCACCATGGCAAAGATAGGCTAATTCGATCTTACTTCACTTCAACCTTGCAAGCGATCCCAGCCCTAAGAATGATCAGATCAGATGACATTGACTGGGTTAAACTTGCATCTGTGAATAATAACAAAATGATCTGCAGATACAACTTGCCTCTTGTCATGAAGTTAATTTGGGAACAAAAGGATGATTTGATCTCAATAGGGTTAGTAGCGATGTTATTCTACTCCATCGACAATGCAGAAACCTTTGTCAATACACAAATCACTGTAGTCCAGAGTCCTTCTGCCTTCAAAGATCAGGGAGGATCTCTAGGACTTGATGCTAATACTCTCACGGAACTGTTGGCGATTGTATCCGCCCCCACAAATCCAAACGCTGGTCCGTTAGGACACTCTTAGTTCTGATGAGTTATTAATCGTCTCATGGAATCCATGTGGCTTAAACAACTTTAGAGCTTGGATTAACAAAGAAAGTGGTCCTCTGCCAGACGTTGTTTTCCTACAGGAAACCATGTGTCGATCTCCATTCACAATTGAGGGTTACCATGTTTTTTCACATGAGGCTTTGCATTGTTCGTTGGGGCGACCCTCAGGACGGATAGCCATCTTGATAAATACCTTATGTAAATGTGCTGCTAAGTACATAAACTGTACCCATGGTCTTTTGGCTGTTGAGCTAACCCCTGATGATTTGCCCAATACTGTCTTTTTGCTGATCTGTGTCTACTGGAATAGATTGACTACTGGAATAGATTGACTTCAACTCTCGATGCTTTCATAGATGAAGTAAATTTAGTATTGGAAACTGCAATAACACTCAATCCATTGCTAAAAATAATTGTTGGTGGTGATTTTAATGCTTTTTGCTACGATGTCTTACAAAGTAAAAAGGGTCTGGCTCCCAATTACTCTGTCTCTGCCGCAAAAAACGGGCAAATTTGGTTAGACTTTTTCCTAGAATGGGATATTCAACCAGCCCCTGTGATTCTTAATCTATACAATTATACTTGGCACAGAGGCAAGTGCAAATCATTGATTGATTTTTGTTTTATTTCCTCCTGTTTATACCCAATTATTGATTCGGTCACTATTTCTAATCCAAAATTCGTTGATCATATGTTAATTAGTTTAATTGTACACCTACCATTTGCCCGATTCGCTGCGACTCCTAGCCTAACCCTTATAGAGCCTGATAGACAGTTTTTGTCTGTTCGTTGGAGTTCGAAACTTTGTTGGAATCTTTTGAACAGGACAAGAACAAAGTTATGGCAGAAAAAGTCACGAGTCCATAGCGCTTATACAGTAATTAAGAAAATAAACATCAAGGCTGCGGGTATCTGGGCGGTGTGGGTGTACTGCCAATACACATCCACAAGAATAGTTGAAGAAAAACAAAGATGTTCCCAGTCTCACTGCGCCAAGAAATTATAATTAGTTGTTTGTGCAAAGAGAAGCCTTTATTGTTTGTGCGAAGAGAAGCCTGACACGTGTTTCAAGCTGTGTACAGCTTTTCATCAGAGGCTTAGGTTGCAGCAATAAGAACTCCACATTTAAAGTAGGACAATGCCAGATACAGTTCTCAAAATGCCTCGCAGTTGCGGAAACTCAATGACTGTGTGTTTCAGTCTACTCGTGTTACCATTGCACCATCTTTGTTTTTTTTAATCTTTTGAACAGGATTGCTGCCGATCATGATGTTGTTACTCGTCTTGGGGACTCTTCTTCTTCTATATCTAAAATAGAACTTAACAACGTGAAACGCATACAATTTCACTTAATGGAAATCGCCCTGCATACTCGGCCCGCGGTTTTACCTAATTTGAGTCATGCTCATAAATACAATGCCTCAGTAGCTGAATTAAAAAGAGAAAAAAAAAATCGCTCCATTAAAGAGACAATAGGTTCCGCACCTCGGCTATCTCAATAACATCAGTGATTAACAAAATCAAGCAAACTTACAAAAATAAAATCAAATTTTTGAAACTCTCTATGCATGTTGCCGGTAACCAAAATATGATTTACCATCTGTTGAAACACGACACTAGACAAACATGGTTGTTACTGCGCTCCATAAAATCTGCCCAGCACTCAGACCCTCGATCTGTAATTTCTGATGATGTTTGGACCAACTACATCAAGCTGAAATTCCAGTTGCCTGATCGTTTTGTCTTTATTAAAAGGTATCCACCCAGCGGTCATTTGTAGTACGACCTCTAGATGGACGATCGACAATATCACCGATGCAATCGGCAAACTTAACAACTCTAAAGCGCCCGGCCCCGATGGGGTTCCTCCATGTGTATACAAATCGGATCCCATTTTCTGGGCATATTTATTGAAGATCCGTTTTGACCTGATTCTTCAAACTGGCCTTATCCCATCGTCGTGGTATTCAGCACATATAATTCCTATCTACAAGAAAGGTCCACCTGAGCTTCCTTGCAATTATCGTCCTAGTGCGCTTACTGATGCATCTTCTAAGATCTTTTCACTACTACTTCTGCAGGAACTACAAGCCTTTATTGTGCAAAACAACCTACTGTCTATCTATCAGGTAGGCTTCAGAAAATATATTGGCTGTCCTCTCAATGCCACGATCCTAGCGCATCTTCAAGCACAAATTGCCAGTTCGCATATGGGGCCTGTTTACATGGCCAGCTTGGATTTGACGTCAGCTTTCGACAGTGTAATTCGAGAACTTCTCTGGGCCAAATTGATCGATTTTGGCATCCCCCACTCTTTGGTCGCTTTGATTGCCTTGTTGCACCTTCATACGACGTACCGTATACGCTTAAATCGTAACGGTGCGCTCACAAATTATATCAGCACCGAAATTGGTGTGAAGCAAGGCTGCAACATGGCGGCAGTCCTTTTTAATTTGTACCTGCAGGGCATAGATTCACTCTGGAAAGACCAGATCGTCTTCCCAGCCAAATTGGGGCCCATTACGCTCAATTGGATTGGCTTTGCAGATGATTTGTTATTATTTCATCGTACCCCCTTTGGCCTCCAAAAAAAACTTGATTTGTTTGCAGATTTCGCGAATAATCTCAATCTAAAAGTCAATCCTGCAAAATCTTTCATCCTAACCTTTTTTGAAGGCCGTTGCAAAGTAAATAAATTCTCATGGTTCCTACAAGGCACCGCTCTTTCATACTCTTCCTCTATTCGCTATTTAGGTTATCCGTTGACCGACTCGTATTCTTTACGCATGTGGCAAACTTTCCTCAATAATAAAGCGAAAACGTTGTCCTCACAAATGAAAATCATATATCATAAATATTGTTTATTTTCTTTATTGCCTCTTATTCAGTTTACCTGCTCAAAGTTGAGCCATTTCTCCTATACCCCTTAGACATGTGTCTATACGACATTGATTCCTTTCTTGACATACTTCAGGGCAAATTGTAGAAGTCTGCATTGGGTTTAGCTCAATCTATCCCAAATGTATTCATTTGCCATGAAATTAATTTGCTCCCGTTATCCGCAAAAGAAACTGGCGGAACATAAAAAACTATATCAAGATGGTTGATCCACCTAAAAACACTTTATATGTTGAGCCCAATAAATTACTGGACAACCCGTGTATCCGTTCGCTTAAAACTGCCACTGATAAATTGAATTCCATTTTGGATTCAATCAATGAAACTCCAAAAAGCATGACTCTGCATCTTCCTGCACAAAAAAAAAAATATGACCTTTATCATTGGTGCACTTTAACTGATATGATGGGAACTTACCCATCCTATTCAGAATAGAACAGGTTTCGAAGGAAATGGGGAGATCGATCCTTTTATCTAATTCAATTTCCTTCTGCTTTAGGTAGGAAAATCCTGCTTCGTTTCCGCCTAAACCAGTTTAGTACACTTGTAAGAACCAAAAATGGAATAGAAAGACCGCAACAAATTGCTCAATCTTGTGCCGTTTCTGTGGTGTTGCAGAGGCAGATGAAACACTCAAACACATAGTTATTTACTGTCCTTTCTTTGCATCATTCCGCCTAAGAATTTTTGATCTCAATGTTCAGAACCAGTCAAGTATTAGTATGGAATCACTTTGGAACCGATGCATGGGTAGCACAAGTCTTTCCTTTACTTTAAAGTTGATTGAGCTCTTGACAATTATTGACTCAAAGTTAAATGAATTTTTACCCTGCACAATATGAAGAGAAAGAACCAAAATTGAGGTGTTGTTTAATTTTGTTTATTTTTATACGAAAGTTAGTTTTTAATCACTGTTTTCCTTTTCTTTAATGTTTAATGTGATTTTGAACACATTTTCTACTATGATCCATGTTTTAATTTGTTCCTTTCTTCTTTTTTAAATCATTGTTTAAATGAAATTGTATACATTGTAATCAATTTGTTTTTGATTCTTCTGTACAAAAAATGATTGTAAAGGTTTGTATAAACCAAACACAATAAATAAAAATAAATAAAAAATTAAAAAAAGATAAAGAATGATAGATCGGTGGGTAGCTATCAACTAGAGGGGTATGTTTCAGCCAGGGGTTCCCCTTGACATATACCAGAGCATCTCGAGGTGCCTATCAGATGTGCTCAGAATTCTGAGGCGGAGTACAACCTGCCATTCCTCATTTTAGGCTGTTTATTCCCCTCCCGTGTCTCTTTTCTACCTCCTGTGCAATCCCCAGGAACCAGCCTTGCAGATGTCAGAGGAGGCCACCTGGGTGCTGGAGATTGATGCAGCTGTTAAATATTTGGTTCTTTATAACACGCTTAATAGCCAGAGGTTTCTAAGTGTGGACCGGGGATCGGATCTGTGTTGCTCTGCATCGTCCTGCTTCCAAGACGAACACGTTGCCCCTGAGCTATCCTCCCAAGACAGGGCTTTCTTTCTCTGCTTCCTTTGGGAGAAGATGAAAGGCTAGACGCCACCCACCCTCCTGTCTCCGCAGAAGGAGGATATGACATTGTGAAACGTAAATAGTTGCTGACGGTGTCCTATGGGAGCCATACACAAGCGGTTGAGTGCACATACCGTCACCACTCCAGAAATGTTGCGATACCTGCCAGCTCGCTGAAACAGTTTGCAATCTGCCGAGCAGCAACTCTTCCCGCTTAGAGCATCCTATCACCCCACAACATGACCTTTTATCCAAAAGCAAAACATAAGCACTGTATGCAAAAGCATATATTTATGTTTGTTTGTTGCCTGCACATAGCGCCAGGAGGGTGCTTCAGGGTCTTAAGCTTGATAACATGAGGAAAATTGGGAGAATAATTATGAAATTAGCGGTTAAAGAAGTGACTCTTTAGGCCGAGGGTTCACAGGGCTCTTTCTAGATTTGCACGCCCCTGTGCAGCAAAAGATGCGCAGGCCCTCATTTGCATATGTACGTACATCATCGTGACATCAAAGAAATTGGCATCGCAGGGAGTGCCAGAGTCTTTGATACTGGACTGGATCACGGCAAGTTACACGACAAGAACCTGAGAAGTTACCAAGAGTAAGCCAAGAGACAAATACACAGTACAATTTGTTGTGTGCAGTACGTGAATTGTCCCTGTCCTTACTATATATGGCAAAAACAAAAGGTAATGGCTAGAAGGTTTTGAATACATCATAATGGCACAGCTCTGTGCAACCCTCCAGACCATCGTTTTTCAGCCTGCCAAGCCATTACAGAAGGGATGTGCACAGCAGTTTGGGCTCGACCGCCACATTCGTGGTGGGGCCAAGCCTGATTTGCATATGGTCTTTCCCCTACTGTAATGGCTTGGCAGGTGAAGAACAACTGTCTGGAGGGTTGCCCAGAGCAATGCCAGAGGTTAAGATTCATGCTAAACCTTCCAGCCATCACCTCTTTCATATCACCATGTATGGAGCAAAACCGTGAGTGATGCTTTTTGTAAAAGTGCACACTGTGAAATGAATCACTTCACGTTACTTCTCATGTTGGCAGCTATAGCACAGTGCAGTAAAATGACTTGCCCAGGATCACACGCTTCAGTTAGGTGGTGAAGCTAAGACTTGACATCAGTCTGCAACCCATCTTCCCGGAGCTGCTAGGTAAACATATGTGTTGTTTGGCTTTGAAGAATATCCGGTCCGAGAGCACAGAGAGTAGAGTGCTTGCTTTGACAACTGTGCAGAGCCTGCTGACGCAGGTTGGAATCCCGGCAAGACCAAACTCAGCCTTTCATCCTTCTGTTAAACGAATCTTCACGGGATCGTGGTTTACCTCTTTTTCCTGTAGACCGTGGAGTTGAGGTTGCCAGTCTGTCGAAGTCTTGATAGCCGATGAAAGAGTAACGCGAGGAATTAGCCCAATCCCCTCCTGACGGTATATGACAGGATGGCACTGAACCAACTCCCAACGCCACGGGTGGCACTTCTCAGGATTAGCGTGACGTCGGGACAGTGTTTCCACTGGCTGAGAAGGCTTGATGAGATCACCGAAGAAAACGGAGAGGAACTCAGGAACTTCCAAGGCAGTAAGGCACAGGTACCGGCAGGGCACAAGACAGGCAAAGGAAGGCAAACTGCAAGAAGAAGCAGTACTGACAGGGGACCCCACTACTACTAGGAACCCAGACGAAACCTCCTCCACCCTGAACCAGGGACTGGCTAGTAACGAAGATAAGGGAAGAAAGGGTAGGAGGACCAGTAAGAAGGAGTAAAGAGTAGAGGCAGGACTGAGCAGGAAAGGTAGACCTGGAAACTGGAGGACTGAAAACCTAGCACCAGGGCTCCAGCAGCGCATACACAGTAACAACCGCGTTGAGACGCGTTGTCCCTGTGTATGCGATGCCTATTTATGGTCCGGGGTCAAAACGAGGCTTGGAACGCATGTTCCGATGCTGCGCATGCGCGGGACGTCGAATACTGACGATCCGCGCATGCGCAGATCCTCGCAAGATGGCGGCGTCCACGGCGCCCATCCGAACCGCGGGTCGGCGTGAAGAGAGTCGCCACCGCGGGTACAGCCTCCATGAAGGAGGAGACTGCTGTGGCCGTGGACCAGGGACCCAGGTAAGTGGCGCCGACGCCCGCGAGCGAGCGCGCGGCGTGACACCATACCCCCTCCCGGACAACCCCGGAGCACCGGGTTTCCAAGGAAAGCGGAGATAGAAATCCCGAACCAGGCGCGGTGCATGCACGAAGGAGCGCGGTTCCCAAGTGCGGTCAAAAGCTGGATAACCCTTCCAGCTGACCAGGAACTGCAGAACACCGCGCCAAATTCGTGAATCACAAATCTCCTGCACCTCAAATTCAGGGACCCCCCGAACCAATAGCGGAGCAGGACGGGAACAGGTACGACCCATAACATCGGGCACATAGGGCTTTAAAAGGGAAACATGAAAGACAGGATGGATCCTCCAAGAGCGAGGCAAAGACAAACGAAAGGCAACAGAGGAAATACGCTCAGAGACGCGGAAGGGACCAAAAAAGCGGGGGGCTAGTTTCACAGGTAAGTTGCGTACTGGTAGATTCTTGGAGGATAGCCAAACCATGTCCCCAACATGAAGGACAGGCTCCGGGCTCCGTCTCTTGTCAGCCTGCTCCTTCATATGTGCTTGTGCCGCTGCCAAGGTACCGGCCGCCAGACGATGTTGATCGCGGATCAGGGACACCAGGGCATCTGCGGAAGGAACGGTGCTGGAATACGTTGGATGAACAGGCAGCAGGCGAGGATGAAGACCAGTAGAGCAATAAAAGGGGCTGAGTCCAGTAGCGGAATGAACAGCGTTGTTGTAAGCTGCTTCCGCGGTGTCCAACCATTCCGACCAGTTGTCTTGGGTAGCATTGGCATAACAACGTAGGTATTGCTCAAGGGTCTGATTGGTACGTTCTGTCTGTCCATTAGTCTGCGGATGATAGCCGGAACTCAGGGCTCGCTGAATGTCCAAATGTCGACACAGTTGACCCCAAAAGGAAGAGATGTATTGAGACCCCCGGTCTGACAAGATCTTCTCCGGAAGACCATGAAGGCGATACACCTCATGTAGAAAACATCGTGCCATCTGAGATGCAGTGGGTAGCTTAGGAAAGGGCAAGAAATGAGCCGTCTTGGTGAAACAATCCACCACCACCATTATACAGGTAAATCCACCGGACAAGGGCAGGTCAACGATGAAATCCGTGGCGATGGTATGCCAAGGGTACGGAGGCGTAGGCGTGGGTTTCAGAAGGCCAATAGGCCTTTTGCGAGGAATCTTGGTCTGGGCACATACAGGACAGGAGTCCACGTATTGCTTTACCAGTGTAGCCCATCCAGGCCACCAGTACTGTCGTGCAACCAGTTCTTGTGTTGTGCGGACTCCACGGTGACCGCAAACGACGGAATCATGGCAATTCTGTAGAATGATTTTCTGGAGTTCCAATGTGGGAACGTACAGACGATCCTTGAAGAACAACAAGCCGTCACGTTCCTTAATGTCGGCACGTTGTAGTATCTGTGTTCTTGTGGGATCC
This sequence comes from Ambystoma mexicanum, assembly GCF_040938575.1. Taxonomy (NCBI): domain Eukaryota; kingdom Metazoa; phylum Chordata; class Amphibia; order Caudata; family Ambystomatidae; genus Ambystoma; species Ambystoma mexicanum. Next base: position 513,761,267 of record NC_090939.1, read on the forward strand.
GTACGTGTGGCCTCAACAAACTGTTGGAGCCGGGGAGTCAGCATCAATAGAAAATGTTTGGATGCAATCAAAGGTTCCGGTTCCTTGACACCTTCAACGTTGTTTTCCAAAGAACGAGACAAGGCATCAGCCTTCGTGTTCTGGGAACAAGGAATGTACGTGACAGTGAAATCAAACTGTGAAAAGAAAAAGGCCCAACGAGCATGACGGGAAGTTCTGCATTGCAAAGAGCGCAGGAACTGTAGATTGCGGTGATCAGTGCGAACCACCACCGAGTACCTCCCACCCAGCAAGTGATGTCTCCATTCCTCGAAGGCAGCTTTTATTGCCAGTAGTTCCTTTTCTATCACTGCATAGTTTCTCTCGCTCACTGACAATTTCCTTGAGTAGTATGCCACCGGGTGTTCTGTTCCTGTGACTGCATCTTGCTGTAGTAAGACCGCACCGATTGCGTAGTCAGAAGCGTCTGTCTCAACCAAAAATGGTTTTTCTTCATCTGGATGTCTAAGAACAGGAGCCGACATGAAAGATTTCTTTAATTCCAGGAATGCCTCCTCGGCCCGCGTGTCCCAGATAAACGGCACCTTGGTACTGGTCAGGCGAGTTAGACTGTTAGCCAGTTTAGAAAAGCGTGGGATGAAACGCCGATAAAAGTTGGCAAAGCCCAAGAACCTTTGAAGCGACTTCACGCCATGTGGTGGTTTCCATTCTTGTATAGCTTGCAGTTTTGCGGGATCCATCTGTACTCCTGTGTTGCTGATCACATAACCCAGGAACTCCATGCTTTCCTTATGAAATTGACATTTTTCGATTTTGGCATACAGGCCGTTGTGTATTAACCTCTGGAGGACTTCCTGAACATGCACTACGTGTGCAGTACGAGAGTCAGAAAAAACCAATATGTCGTCAAGGTAAACCCAGACAGAAATCCCAATAAGGTCAGAAAAGACATGGTCCATGAACCGTTGAAAGACTGCCGGGGCATTGCAGAGTCCAAACGGCATCACCCTGTATTCGAAGTGACCAATAGGCGTTTTGAAGGCCGTCTTCCACTCATCTCCGTTCTTGATCCGCACCAAGTGATAGGCCCCTCTCAGATCCAGTTTGGTGAAGACCTGTGCTGATTTCAGAGATTCGATGATGTCCCGGATGAGTGGTAACGGGTACCTGTCTTTCCTCGTGATTTCGTTTAATTGACGGTAGTCGATACAAGGGCGCAAAGTGCCCTCTTTCTTCTTGACGAAGAATAACGGGAATCCCGCAGGGGATTTGGAGGGTATAATGTAGCCTTTGTTCAGGCAATCCGTAATGTACTCCTGTAGGATGCCTTTCTCGAGTTGAGTCAACGAATAAATCTTGCCGTGGGGAATGGTCGCACCAGGCAGAATGTCAATGGAACAATCAAAGTACCGATGAGGTGGTAATGGTATGTCTTCAGGCTTGGAGAACGCCTTGTGGTAGTCAGCATATTCATGAGGTACCGATTGAGTGGCACATAGACGAGTAGACACGTCAGCAGGATTGAGGGACTCCATAACTGCAGGAAAGGTTTCATGGATTACGCAATCACTAGGGCAACGTGTCGAAGTAAACATCAAAGAGCGAGCGGTCCAGTCGACCTGGGGATTGTGATACAACAACCATGGTAACCCCAGAACCACCGGAAAAGAGGGGGATTTGATGACGTCCAAGGAGATACGTTCGAGATGCCCTTCTACAGAGAGCCACAAGGGATCAGAGTGTTGGCAAACAGGACCTGAAGACAAAGTAGAACCATCGATCACCTCGACCACTGTAGGTCGTTCCTTGTTATGTAAACGGATCCCCTTGGCAATCGCAAATGAGGCATCGATGTAGTTGCCGGATGCTCCGCAATCCAAAAGGGCCCAGGTCTGCACACATTTTCCAAGCCAGGCAACACCGATTTTCAGGATCAACAAAGGTACTGAGTTCATGGGAGGAAGGACGGAATCAGAAGGGCGGCCCGTTGCTGCCTTCGCCTCAAACAACGGGCCTGTTAGTTTTCCTGTTTCTTCAGCGGGCGCAGCGGACAGGTGCCCAAAAAGTGGTCAGAACCACCACAATACAGGCACAAATTCTTCTGTCGTCTTCTTTTCTTTTCGGTCTCGGACAACGGACCACGGACGGCACCCAACTGCATGGGTTCTGGACCTACTTCAGTAGAAACAGCTGGTCCGGGGTTCTGTGCAAGAGGAATCGGTTGATACCTGGCAGACCTGCGGCGTTCACTCCGTCGTTCGGTCAACCTGTGGTCTATGCGTAAGACTTGTTCCACCAAAGCAGGCAATGTTTCTGGCTCCGGAATGTGCCGTAATTCGTCCTTGTACTCCTCTCGTAATCCTCGACGAAACAAGGTTTTTTGAGTAATTTCAGGCCATTGTGAATCAGTTGCTAATTGTCGAAACCGACTGATGTAGCGGATTATGTCATCTGACCCTTGCTTGATCTCCATTAATTGATTCTGAGCCATGGCTGCCAAATTGGGTGGTTTAAAGACGTCCAAAAAGGCTTTCTCAAAGGCAGTGAAATCACCTAACAGAGGACTGTTAGTAGAGACTAGAGGTGCTGCCCAGGCGAGTGCATTGCCGGTCAGATTGCCAAGGATGTACCCGATCTTGGCCTTGTCTTGAGCAAAATGAGTCGATCTGAACTGGAAATGGATCCGACAATGAGTACAGAACTCAGCCACTCGACGCGGATCACCATCATACTTCATCGGAGTCGTGTAAGCCATGGAGTTCTCTGGCGGTGTGACAGGTTGTGCGGGACTAGCCAAACACCGATCCAATGCCTGTCTGAGGGTGTTGTTCTCCTGGCGGAGAGTGGTCATTTCAAGACGCATGGCACGCATTTCTTCACGTAGTTCCTGTATGTCGTCCATGTCGGAACTGGGGTTAAGGCGTCTCAATCTGTTAAACGAATCTTCACGGGATCGTGGTTTACCTCTTTTTCCTGTAGACCGTGGAGTTGAGGTTGCCAGTCTGTCGAAGTCTTGATAGCCGATGAAAGAGTAACGCGAGGAATTAGCCCAATCCCCTCCTGACGGTATATGACAGGATGGCACTGAACCAACTCCCAACGCCACGGGTGGCACTTCTCAGGATTAGCGTGACGTCGGGACAGTGTTTCCACTGGCTGAGAAGGCTTGATGAGATCACCGAAGAAAACGGAGAGGAACTCAGGAACTTCCAAGGCAGTAAGGCACAGGTACCGGCAGGGCACAAGACAGGCAAAGGAAGGCAAACTGCAAGAAGAAGCAGTACTGACAGGGGACCCCACTACTACTAGGAACCCAGACGAAACCTCCTCCACCCTGAACCAGGGACTGGCTAGTAACGAAGATAAGGGAAGAAAGGGTAGGAGGACCAGTAAGAAGGAGTAAAGAGTAGAGGCAGGACTGAGCAGGAAAGGTAGACCTGGAAACTGGAGGACTGAAAACCTAGCACCAGGGCTCCAGCAGCGCATACACAGTAACAACCGCGTTGAGACGCGTTGTCCCTGTGTATGCGATGCCTAATTATTGTTCCGGGGTCAAAACGAGGCTTGGAACGCATGTTCCGATGCTGCGCATGCGCGGGACGTCGAATACTGACGATCCGCGCATGCGCAGATCCTCGCAAGATGGCGGCGTCCACGGCGCCCATCCGAACCGCGGGTCGGCGTGAAGAGAGTCGCCACCGCGGGTACAGCCTCCATGAAGGAGGAGACTGCTGTGGCCGTGGACCAGGGACCCAGGTAAGTGGCGCCGACGCCCGCGAGCGAGCGCGCGGCGTGACACCTTCCGAGGTCGATAAATGAGCCCCATTCACCATGGGTAATAATAAGCAGCGCTAAGATACCTGAGGGTTCGTAGCACTATATAAATTCGAAATTATTATTAAGAATATTCTGTTTTAAAGGCGTGACTAGAAAAGTACACACATCATATTAAACTACTCTTCCAAATACATAAATCCTGATTCAAGTATATTAAGCAATTGAAGTATTATTGGGATTATTTTTTCCCCATCTTTATTTGGAAGAATACTAGAAACAGGAGGCAAAGCAGTGTCGAGTTAGAAATTGGCCTCTGAGTTTTTTCAGTGTACTTGTAACAGCAAGATGTAAAACAAAAGATACTTTGTGAAAGGGTCACCTGTTGCTGTTATTTTTCGACACAGGTCTGCTGTGCATGGGATGTTATGAAAATGAAGTAGAACCGAATGACGAACACGTGACAAGTGAGACAGTTTAAAAAGGAATTTTTGTGTGGCACATTTTCTCTTGAAAGAAGACACATATTGCTAATTTGGGCTGTGGGTGTGCTCTAATAAGAAAAGAGAAAAAAACCATCACAGCCCCAAACGTTTCAATTTATGAGGGTCTTGTGGAAACAATGGCTATTCAATTCAACCATCACTAAGAAAGTAATGTTGATGGATGTAGTCTATCAATAACTAAGAGATTGTTAAAAGACCAGATTATTAGCATGCCCCAGTGGGACCAACAGGGGCAGTTGTGCGGGGCCGTGGGTGTGAGTGGGGGTTGTGATGGAGAGTCGGCAGGACCTGTAGGGGGCTGGAGGAAGATGGGAGTTCTACCAAGAGGCACCCGGAGGCCAATTTGGATACTTTATGTTGTGTATTTCTACGCTGTTGGGCGCATGCGTGAGCCACAACGAGGCTCACGCATGTGCAGTGTTAATAAACACGGCCCGTGCGGCAGTTCGCGCCGGGGACCGCAACCATCCACACGTCTCCGGCGCGACTCCTTGAATGCATGCTGAGCGAATGTGTGTGTGCTTGCGTGGGCCTCCCATCGCCCCCACAATACATAACACTGGCGACGAGGACGGCGCGGGAGCCATCCTCCGCTCCGGCAACGTTCCAGGGGCAGAACGTTGACTCGCGTTTACACGAGTCCACGCGTATGACCGGCGGCCATCTTGGTGAACACGTGAAAGGCAGTGGTAGCGGCCCGTGAGGGTGCTCGTGCGCCACTTGCACTTTTGCTTTGCCCAGCAGAAATTTTTGGAACTCCCACAGCCCTCACTTCTACAGGGCTGTGGCACAAGTCACCAGGAGGAGCAAGAGAAATACCACATCGAGAAGGGGACTCAGCACACCAGCCCAGCAGCCACCGAATGTGTCCAGCAAGTACTGGTGAGTGCTAATCGCCAAAATGGGGGAAGAAGATGACCAGGATGGTGCAATTGCCCCCATCCCACGCAGGATGAACAGCACGCTAAGCCCCATGCCTGAATTTGACACTACTGGCCCTCCATCTAAGCTGTGTCCGAAATGGCTCCTGTGGGTGAAACGGCTAGAAATGTTTTTCACGGCCACGGGGGTCACGGAAGATGCAGAGAAAATCGCCATCATGGTATACTCGGCAGGGGCGGAGGTACACAAGATCTATGACTCGCTGACTATCCCTGTGGCCACCTACGTTGCGGTGAAACAAGCATTCAGAGATTACAGGTTTGTCATGGGCGCGGAGAAGCGAGACGATGAATCGTTGGACAAGTTCTGTGCGTGACTCCGATACCTAGCAAGCTCCTGCAGATGGGGTAACGAAGAGGAGATGGTTCGTAACCAGTTGCTGCAGGGGTGCAGCTCCGGAAAACTGCGGAGGCAGGTTTTGAGAGAACCTGGGCTAACCCTACTACAAATCCTAGACATGGGGAGAGCATATGAACTGGCTGATGCCAGGGGGGCGAAAATGGACACTGCCACCAATGCAAAAAAGGAGGAAGAAGCTTTTGCAGTCGGTCGCTATGCACCTGGGAAGACAAGATGGGCGCCAAGAGGTGGTGACCCACCCACGGGTCACAGCAATGCTCCATCATGCCAATACTGCGGATATGACCTGCCACATGTAAGCGAGTGCCCCGCCAAATCTAGAACCTGCGGCAGGTGTGGCACTCCAGGACACTATGCGAGAGTGTGCAGGGCAACAACACCAGTCGCAGCGTCAAGGGGTCCGGAGAGAGTTGGCAGAGGCACCTCTGGGAGAATTAGGGATGTGTCGTCCATCGAACAGGGCATGCAAGACTTAAACATCGCAGAAGAAGAGGAAGAAGAGGACGAAATCTTCTTCATCTCCAGTATCGCCAAAGGCCCAGGGAAGCGGTGTCAGCCCAAGTGCACAGTGCACATTGGGGGAACACCCACGTCAGTCCTGATAGACACTGGAGCATCCGTCTGCGTGCTAGCGACCGAGCACTACAATACGTTGCCTGGCCCACCAGGGTTGGCAGAGTCCACGGCACGCATATATGCTTTTGGTGGACACACTCCGCTCCCCATTCAGGGGGTATTCGTAGCACCGGTGACTCACGGACAGACCAGAATCAAGGCAAGATTCTTCGTCACAAGTGTGAGCCCACACTCACTCCTAAATTGCGCTGCCGCGGAAGCGCTAAACCTTGTCCACTTCTCATATGCAGTGTACTGCACTGATCTGGAGAACCTACTGCAACGGTTCGAGACAATCTTCAATGGCATAGGAAAGCTGAAAGTGGATCCAATACGCCTCCACATAGACGAGTCAGTGAGACCAACAGCTCTCAAACACCGTCGCATCCCGTTCCATCTGAGAGCACAGGTGGAGAAGGAGTTGCAATCCCTGGTTGACCGAGACATCATCGAAAGGGTGGAAGGCCCCACCCCGTGGGTCTCCCCTATCGTAGTAGCCCCGAAGCCTAAACAGCCCGGCGCGGTGCGCATCTGCGTGGACATGAGGCTACCCAACGTAGCCATCAAGAGGGAACGCCACATCACGCCCACCTTGGATGACATCGTCGGGGAACTCCAAGGAGCAAAAATATTCTCAAAACTAGACCTACAATCTGGATATCACCAGTTAGAGTTACACCCCGAGTCCAGATATATTACGACCTTCACAACTCACGAGGGGTTATATCAGTATAAGCGGCTCAGTTTTGGAGTCTCGTCCGCGGCAGAAGTCTTCCAAAACGCCATCAGGGGGGCTCTGTCAGGACTCAAGGAAGTGATCAACATGTCGGACGACATCCTGGTCTTTGACCGGTCGGAAGCAGAACATCTGAAGCGCCTAGAGAACACCCTGGAAACACTGCGCACTCTAGGCTTAACTTTGCACAAAGAAAAGTGCGAGTTTCTGAAAGACAGGGTGGAGTTCTTTGGCTTCGTTTTCCATGCTGGAGGGATTTCCCCTGATCCAGAAAAAGTGAAGGACATCCATGAAGCCGCGCCACCAACATCTCCAGCGGAGATCAGGAGCTTCCTGGGGATGGTGAACTATTGCGGTCGCTTCATCTGCGACCTAGCCTCGCTATCGGAGCCCTTGAGAGCGCTCACCAGGAATGACGTTGCATGGAACTGGAGTGGAAAAGAACAGCGGGCGTTCGATGACATTAAGAATGCCCTATCCGGGCCAGAGACCATGGCGTACTTCAACTCGGAACGAGAGTCAGAAATTGTGGTTGACGCCAGCCCCGTAGGCCTAGGAGCAGTGCTTATGCAGGCGGACAATCAAGGAACCATGAGGCCCGTCGCTTATGCCAGCAAAGCCCTCACCGAGACGGAGAGGAGATACTCTCTGATCGAGCGGGAGGCCTTGGCCATACTGTGGGGGTGTAAACACTTCCGCATTTACATTTTGGGGAAGCCAGTCATCGTGGTGACGGATCACAAGCCCTTAATCCCAATTCTATCAGGGACCTCGTCCAAGCCACCACCTCGCATTGAACGATGGATGCTCTCACTAATGGAGTATGGGGTCAAATTACTGTACCGCCCAGGTACACTCAACCCGGCAGACTATCTGTCCCGCCACCCGGGCTCGGGGAGGCTCCCAGACTCCATTGAAGTGGCTGACTGCGTCGAGGCCGTACACCTGGCTGTCGAATCGGCGCTCCCCATTGGCCTGGCCCGCCAGGTGATTGCGGAGGAATCAAACAAGGACGAAACATTCACCAAAATCAGGCAGGCGATAGCGAGCTGGGAGTGGCGTGAGGTCCTGCAAGACAACTCCAGGAGGATCATCGGGGCTCAAAAAGACCTGCAAGCCCTCTGGAAGGTGCGGCACGAGCTGACGGTGGCGGATGACGGCCTCCTGCTGAGGGGTCACCAGATTGTGATCCCGAGAACATTGGTTGACAAAGTCCTACATCTGGCCCATAATGGCCACCAGGGGATGGCCAAAATGAAAGCTCGTTTAAGACTAAAGGTCTGGTTCCCAGAGCTGGAAAGCAGAGTGGAGGAGTTTGTGAAGAACTGTATTCCCTGCCAAGCTGCGAGCCCGGTGGAAAGGGGGCCCCCGATCCAAGCCATGCCAAGGAGCGACCAACCATGGGGGACGGTACATGCTGACTTTGGGTCCACAGGCCGGGGAACGTACTTTCTGGTGGTAACCGATCAGTGGTCGCGATACCCCGAGGTTGAGCTAGTCGAGTCCACTGCCAGCGAACACACCATCATGGCATTGGAGAAAATGTTTGCCACACATGGGTTGCCAAGGGAGCTGTGCTCGGACAACGGGGCCCCATTCAAAGGGCAGCAGTTTGCAACCTACTGTGAAGAAAGAGGGATAAAACATTGGAAGGTCACACCCCTCTGGCCAAGAGCAAATGGGGAGGTAGAGCGGTTTATGCGAACGCTCAACAAGGTGTTCCGCATATCGATGAATGGAGGAGAAGATCTAAGACGCAACCTGTTCGAATTTCTCCGAGAGTACCGCTCAACCCCGCATCAGTCCACTGGGGTCGACCCGGCAGAGGCGCTCTTCAAACGGGTGCCAAGAGGATTGTTACCAGAAATCGGAGGTCGACATCCGGGAGAGATCAACAACGAGCAGGTGCAAGCGGAGAGAGCCACTCAGAATGAAAGAGAGACCACAAGGAGGAGGCTACCTGAGAAAGACATTGCCGTGGGTGACACCGTACTAGTGCGAAACAGAAGGCCGGAAGGAAAGTTGTCACTACCATATGAGACGCAGCCACTCGGGGTGACACACGTCAAGGGGTCCATGGTCACCGCTGCCAATGCACGAGGGACTGTCACCAGGAACGTGTCCTTCTTCAAACGCATAGGTACTGCAAGTCCGGAGGAGACAGTCACACCCGACCCGGAGCAGAATGCCGAATCAACGTTGAGACACGATGAACCGCCCGAACCTCCAGGGACGCCCAGCGCACCTCCGGATGAAGCACGCAGGTACCCGAGCCAGGCGGGCCGCAGGCCGCCGCAGAGGTTCCAGGACTTTCTCATGGACCCTGCTCCGTAATCAGTGGTACACTGACAGTTTAAATTGTATTTGAGCACTGTTAACTTTATGTTTGTTCATGTTCTTTGTTTTGGGGGAAAAGGAGGGATGTTGCGTATTACTACGCTGTTGGGCGCATGCGTGAGCCACAACGAGGCTCACGCATGCGCAGTGTTAATAAACACGGCCCGTGCGGCAGTTCGCGCCGGGGACTGCAACCATCCACACGTCTCCGGCGTGGCTCCTTCAATGCATGCAGAGCGAATGTGTGGGTGCTTGCGTGGGCCTCTCATCGCACCCACAATACATAACACTTTGGAAGCTGCTTTATCTTCAGATTCCCCATTCGCGCAGGGCCCTGGGCGCCCGCACAGACTGACCCTAAGGACTGACCACCAGCAGAGCAGACGAGTCCTCAGCAGCCGGAGCAGGGCACTTAGGTGCTGCCATTTTAGCGCGGGCCAATTTGGCACAGACGTTTCACTGCAGGAGCTGGTTTGGCACGGCCTGTTCGTCGCGACCATTTCGGTGCAATTTTAATTAACATTGCACGTTTCAGAAAATAAAATAATAAGTATAATTAGGCTTTTGCGAACCCTGGCCGGCAGGGCTGGGTATTTGAACAGTTAACCGCAAGGCCAGAGCGATTTTATCAATTTTATCGGCACCAGTTACTGTGTTCTGAATGACGCACTTTAATATAAGTAACTGGTGTATTTTTTAAATGGTACTGTCTGCCGCGCCAAAACATGCTGGCGCCAAAAGATCCCAGTGTCGGACTAGTCGCGACTAACAGGCTGCGCCAAATCGGCCCGCGCTGAACTGGCTGCGCCCCGAAATGGGGTGTGTGACGTCGTCAGTGTACACGACGCATGCGCAGCAGCTATATGATGTAGGTGGCTCTGGTTTGGTTGGAGGTGCTGTGCAGCAGAAAGGCCCAGTTTAGGGCAGAGCCTTGACATTGCAGCGCTGGACCTCCATAGTGCTTGCACTGTAACAGAAAACCAGCGGGTTTTGGGGGGCTGGTCTGAAGCGTTTTCAAAGTAAATATGGCACAGTTACATCAAAGGTCGTGCACTATATGTGCATATAAAGGAAAGCATATCCACGGTTACCTACATGTGCCCTTACAACTATCTAGGGGTCACCATATCCATTTAACCTTTACGGAAAGCACTGTGAACGGTGCTCATTTCATGCTTCAGAAAATCATTACATACATACTCTTTAAGGTCTTTTTAATGATCTGTAAGTGCTTTCAGCTCCAGAAGGGCTTTGCCAGCTGCCTTCCCGGGGCTAATACGATCCTCCAGTCGCGCGCAGGTTCTTCACTCTGATGCAAAGCCAAGCTGCCGCGAGCCGATCCCACGAGACTTCCTTCGGCAGAAAGCCATGCTTCAGTGAATCGCTTCCCTTGGTGCCAGATTTCTTCTTCAAAGGACCCACCACGAACAGAAGAATATATATGGTCCCAGTCAAAATCCACACACTGCGCAGCCAACAACTTCTAAAAGGTTTCACAGAAGCAGGTTCGTCCTCAGCCCCTTCGTTCCAGGAACGGAATCCCTTTCTGCGCGGAGCAGAAGTGAAGCAGACCGAGAGGGAGCAAGGAGCGTGTCAAGTAACCAAAGAATGGCGAGCGCCATCTAGCGCCGGATATCTGTATTGATTACTGTAAGGAGGCACGTTCTGTGCATTTGCTTTATACTCGTGCCTCTGGTGGCCTGCTTTGCTTTAACACGGTGGTCTTCAAAATGTGTGGCAGGCCCACCGACGGTGGCCAGTGGGGGCGTGAGACTTTCAAAAAGGGAGTACCATGACTGCTCGCTTTCAATAGAAAATATACGGTAATGCCTGCCCTCCGGCTCCACCCCTGACACTATTCCTACACCCGGGCCCACCCGGATGGGAGGCCCGGGGCCGTAAGCTGGGAGGTGGGGGGTTTGTGCTAAGTCCGGTGGGGCAGTGCCTTTTGGCGCTGCCCCACTTAGCATGCACATGGTGGGGTCGGGCTGCTGGGTCCCTTTACAATGGGAACCCAGACAGCGCGTCTCCAAGACAGGAGGGTGAGGTGAGAGGGGCAGGTGACAACCGGCAGTCGCTGCCCCCTGTCACCTCGCCCTCCATACTTCAAAGGCCCCCCTTCCCATCCTGCGGATGCTGAGCGGGGGCCTTTTGAAGTTCAAAGAAGGGGCCGCCTTGCCCCCAGGCCGAATTTTGCCTTTATCTGGCGGGGGCAAGGTGGCCCTTCTCATGCTTCCTCCCCGTCAGCCACGAACAGCAGCAGGACGGCTGCAGGTCTAAAAAACCATCCCTCCCACCCTACAAATAACCGTAAGGAAAAGCTATAGCGAGGGCCAGGTAGAAAATGGAACACAATCATAGCATCAGGGGAGGCTAAAACGCCTCACTTCAAAAAATAATCATAAAAATTAAACTCCAAGAAGGGCCTTCTTAAAATACCGGGGGGTCTTTTTGTCTATTAGTTAATATTCCAGGAAAATACAGTTATAGAAGACCCAGGCGCTCAGAATCCACCAGAGAACATCAATACAGATGGGAGCCCTAGGGGTATAACAAAAGTGAAAAGGAGAGAGGAACTTGAGCAGAAACATGTACTAGTAAGCCTCAAGTATCCACCTCCATGCATGCAGAAGGGGGGGTCTCACCACAAGTGGATCAGGAGCAGGGTAAGTTCCTAGTAAGGCTCCGGAACCCACCCCCTCACAATTTTGTTTATGCAAGATAAGCGCACTGGGGTACGCAAGTGGATCGTGGGCGGGGGAAGTTCCCAGCTAAGCCCTTAGAACCCACCCCAGCAGCAAATTAGTACAACACAAGCACTGAAGGGGTCTCACAACACAAGTGGATCGGGAGCAAGGAACATTCTAGTAAGGCTCTCCTTTTGAACCCATTCCAGCTGTAAAAACAGGCAGCCTTAAGCGCTGAGGGGGTCTCACAACGCAAGTGGATCAGGAGCAGGGTAAAAACCTAGTAAGGCTCTTTGAACCCACCCCGGCTGTAAAAACAAGCAGCTTCAAGCGCTGAGGGGGTTTCATTTCTGTAACTGACATTCCGTATTGCCTGTCTTGTCACACTTGTCATCCATCCGTGTCACCCGCATGCCACTCCCCAGCACAAAAACACTTCCAGGCTTATGCCTTCTCTAGCCTCAATACCCCTGTTGGGAGCACGCTGCGTTATAATGGTGCATTTTTTCACGCTGCCCAATTAAGAAAAGCGCCACCGCTGCGTGACCTATTGACACACCTCTACATATGTTCCCTCACCACCCATACTCCTCCTCTCACCCGTCTCTTCTAAGCCAGGTTGAACCTACCGCCCGAGCACAATTAGCCCCCCCAGCCCTGCATTGCCAGTTTGGGGGAGTCTTTCAAGGGCTCCCCCGAGATGGCATTGTGGGAGAAGGTGCAACAGACGACCTATTGAAATTAAATGCGCCCTGCTCTTGTGCTGGCGCCTGACTTTCCAACGTGGGAGCGGGGCGCAATTAATAACAAAAGGGGGCTGATGCTTTTGCCTCAGAACCCTATTCCAGTGATTAAGTCCCTGCTATGGTGCAGGAGCTTGGAGTTTGCCGTCACCCCTGGCAATGACCTGCGGTGCGCGGGGGGCAACACATTTTTCTTTAACTGCCGAGGGCGCTGCTGCCACTAAGGCCGGCACTGATTGCGAGCGCCATCGCACATCCCCAGATATATGTCTATAAATCTCATCAATTACCCAATACAAGCAAACAAAGGTTCGTCCTATTTGCACATGAAAAAATGTGATTAGTTATGTGGTAAAACCCTCACACCCTTGTCATCAGTGGTATACAGAGCAGGAGGGCAGACGGGTGAAGTGCCTCCCCCATGTCGCTTTTAAGAGCCAGACTGGGACATTTTGTGAGTGGTACACCTCTCCTGTTCGGCACCTCAATGAGGATGCCCAACAGGAAAGGTGTGCCACTCGTGGGACAATGTGTGCTGAGCAATTCCTGCTCAGCACAGTCATTGTCCTGGCAGCAGGACACCTTACCTTTCCTAGCAGGAGAGGTGTCCCCCTGCCAGGACAATGTCCCAAGGAGCTCTGGGCAGCAGAGGGGCTCCCACATTGCTCTGTGTCAACAGAGCATTACAATGTCAGCCATAAGCGACTGATGGGAGGAAGGGTTGGACTATTAGCAGGGACTTTTGTCCCTATAGAAATGGGAATGGGAGGGAGTGGTGAGAAGGGTGCATAATGTTGCATGCTTTATGAACTAATGGCTATGGCTTTAAAACCCAAGGGGGGGGGGTGCTAGGCTCACATTAATCTGCATGATGCTATTGTGACTTTGCATGCAGGGTGGGAACAATACAAATAAAGCCATATTCTAATTACTCAACATATTTCTATGGCAATGTATATGGTGTATATTTAGTTTACTATGAAAGGCTACCTTATGATGTACTGTAAACCATTAAACACCCGTTAATCTCAATGAATGCGCTCACCCGTAAAGCCTGATTCACAGAGTGTTTTCCAGAGGGGTTGCGCTATTATGGGGGGGCGGTGATTAGGGTTACTGAAGTAACTACATTACCGGTGCCATCTCTGTGTTGCGTGTCTGTATGTTCTGTGAGCGCCCTGAGGCATTCAGGCGTGTTGCCGCTATACAAAAAACCATTAGAAGAGAATAGAATTATAAAATGCTTCTGTCGATCAGGCCCACAATATTGTCTAAATTAATGATTTAGTCAGTGAAATTAACAAAAAAACACAAGAATTCAATTCAAGCTACGATAGGGTAATTAATCTTGAATATCACAATTAAGTATTTGCCTAGCCGACACGTGTTTCGACCGTGGCCCTTTTCAAGGCTGCAATTTAGTATCATGTAATGTGATTTGCTTCCAAGGCATTGCTATGAATAAAGTATTATTTAAGCACATGAAATGCAAAGCAAAACCGGAATAAATATCAATATCAACTAAACCTGGGAAGTTGCTTAAATTGTCCACATCCCGGTTTCACCAACCAAAGTGGGTGATCCTGGGCAAATTATTTAATCACACTGGGCCTCATTACGAGTTCACCGGTGACGCTGCCAGTGCTACCGGCGGGTCGCCACCAGACTCGTGAAATGTTACTGGTACCTGACTTCCCGGTGCCACCGAGAGATTACAAGTCTGGCGGCCCGGGAAGTCAGGTGCTGTTAAAATGTTAGTCCCCATTCCATATGGGAGTGAGGACTCGGAAGTGCCGGCACCGTTGCTAATGGTGCCGGCGCTTCTGTGAAGAATCTGCTTACGGTGGCCGCTGCGCCCGACACGGTCAGACCTATTGGGCACAGCGGCCCTGGCAGGCAAACACGTAGTTTGCCGGTCTGGAAACAAGGGTGCCAGTGAGCTTACTGGCGCCCTTGTTTCCGGACCGGCACACTTCAAATGAGCCCCACTGTCTCTTTTCTGCAGCTCTGTAAGTGATTTTGATTCACTTCATAGCTTATGTTAATACATCATCCTATTATTTAAAAAAAGCCTAATGACTATAGAGTTGCTCCATATATAATCAATTTAGATATTTTGCTCCACAAAGTTATTTGCCACCTGGCTTACTTATGATAACTTATTCTAAAGTCACTTCCATGGGGCCTCCAAGTATTAAAGACTGATGATGCTCGATCCAATGTCCTTTTCTGTGGCGTCACCTCTGTTGGTGCGATCCATGTGCAAATTAGGAGGTTTGCATGTATTTTACCCCAGAGCGCCCGGACAGAGCAAATTAGGAGGTTTGCATGTATTTTACCCCAGAGCGCCCGGACAGAGCAAATTAGGAGGTTTGCATGTATTTTGCCCCAGAGCGCCTGGACAGAGCGCTAGCAGGTGAGTTTCCTGCATCTGTAATGATCCTGCAATCTTAATTTTTGTTCTTATGTGTTAAAATGCCATCTGCCAATAATGCTAACAAAAATAGTAAATTGGGGCACAGGTGGTAGGTTTGGGTGTGCAAATGAGACTCTATGGAATTGCGTGCACCTCATTTGTGGGGGGTAGCAGGACGCTTTTCGTGGCTCGCCCACCCTCCCCCACTCTTGCAATGCTGGATACCCCCTTGCTTGCCATGTTCACTTAGCAGTAAAGATTAAGTTCGAAAATGTGATGGCCTTTTCAAAATGGCCGTTCTTATCCCGCCTCCATGAAGTTTGGCCGCTTATATCACTAAACATAGCACTGATGTAAAACGTCAGCTTCAAACCACACCTAAGGAATCCGTGGCTTTTGATCCTACACCAGATAGACACAGCCGTAGATTATACAATACGGTTTGCCGGGCAGACACCACGTGACTGGAAGCAAGACTGCATCGCCATTCTCCACGCATTAATCAGCACGCAGCCGTCAGATGCTGACGCCTTTTTATTTACTTCTCACCTTTTGGCGTCTTCTGAAAAGTAAATAGATTTCGTTCCCAGCGGCCAATAGACTGAGTCGCCGCATCGCAGTCTAAGTACCGCCCGGATCCCCAGAGACGCCGCGGGCCTTGCAGAGAATATTGTGTTCAATAGCATCAATTTGGATTTATTGAAGAGAAGGAGACGAGCGCTTCTACCCGAACCACTGTACAACAGCAAAACAACAGCGAACAGAGCAGTTATTTTGCAGGGCGATTTACAGTGGTGATTAGTCTGCAGGATGTAATGGAGACGGAAGATACAAGCGGGAACATGGCCTAAGGGCATAGCAAGCGATAATACTCTGTAAACATTGTACATAGTTTTTAATTCGGCTGCGCCATAGAACAGAGATTGGGGAGGGGGGTGACGATTAGTGGTAGAAGTGTATTGAAAAAATAGTGGAACTGTGATCTCCGCAGGGGAGAGGGTAGGCGGAAGCATAGTGCACCATGTGACAAGGTGTTGCGGCTGGGGCATTCCAGTAGTCTAAGGGACCGATTCGTGGAATTTTGTTGCACAGTTCAAAGTGACTTTGCCCTGCTGAAAAGTGACTTTGCACTGCCGACCCAAACCCTGATTCATGGAACTGTGCACAGTGTATTTTTGCAGTGCAAAGTCTGTGCAAAGTAATTTTTGCAGTACAAAATGACTTTACACAGACTTTGCACTGCAAAAATACACTTTGCACAGTTCCACGAATCAAGGTTTGTGTCGGCAGTGCAAAGTCTCTTTTCACCAGTGCAAAGTCACTTTTAACTCTTGCACGAATCGGGCCCTAAGTGACTAGTAACTACGGCTCCTATTACTACTTTACACATGCACATTTACACGAATAGACAAATCCTCTATATACAATGGTGAAAATGGTCGTAAATAGTAGCGGAATGGTAAACAGAAAAAAATTAAATTAGTGGAACACCACTCCTGACTGTTCCCGTTCACTTCGATCAGTGCGGACGATAGGATTGGGGGTGTAGATCATTTCAATACAAGGCGGAACAATTTGGGGAGGGATTGGTGTTGCATGGAGCGCCACCCTGTGGGCAGGCGAAGGACAGCAGGTGCGTGAGTTATGTGGAAGGTTGCAGAGGCCACGAGTTTCAGAGGTTAGCATTTGTTGAGGTTGGCGAAGGATTAAATAGGAAGACCAGTCAAGTAGGCTGAGGACGAGAGTGGAAATCGAGGTTTTAGTGCTAGGGGAGCTGGGAACACATTGTGCATGTAGGTTTCTCCTGGGATATGTTTCAGTGGAGGCAATTCATTGGTTTCCTGTAGTTCACTATCAAAGAGCACCCCAAAGTTGCGGGAAGTGGTCTGCGGTGTAAGGAGGTCAGGGGAAAAGGATATCAGATGACAGGGAATGGGGGGCGGTCATGGAGGCTGGGAGGATGATCACTTCAGTCTTAGAGCAGTTGAGAGTTCGCACCAACGTTCCATATTTGATGGATGGCCGAGAAAACAGCTGGATATACGGGAAGATACAGGGAAGGGAAAGGGTAAACTGATGAATATTTGGTTATCATTGTGAGATAGTTGGTAACTAAGGTCAAAGGAAGAGATTCGTTTAAAGAGATAGGAGGTGTAAAGTGAGTAGAGGTGTAGGTCAAGAACAGAGCATTGCGTAATCAGTTGGCAGGTGTGGGAGATGAAGGGTCATAGTGGAGTTTTCCATGATGTAAAGAATGACCAGTCCAATAAGTCGGACGGAATATGCCAAGGACAGAGTTATGAAGGCCGATGTTTGAGGGAGGATGCTTTGGAGAGTGAGAGGTGATTGACAGGGTCGAAGTCAGTGGAATGCACAAGAAAGATGGAAATCAAGGAGTTGGGGGTGGTTACAAAGTACGGTACATAAGTGAGTGCCATTCCAGCAGAGAAATTAAGCAGAACCCAGATTGGAGGGGTTTGAAGAGTTTGACGGTCTTCATCTACGTAGTAATGCAGTTAAATACTACATGGTTTAGAACATTTAGAGTGCTGCTGGATTAGGGAGACAGGCTGATAGTTAGCAATTTTTGCAGTACAAAATGACTTTACACAGACTTTGCACTGCAAAAATACACTTTGCACAGTTCCACGAATCAAGGTTTGTGTCGGCAGTGCAAAGTCTCTTTTCACCAGTGCAAAGTCACTTTTAACTGTGCAAGAAATTGCACGAATCGGGCCCTAAGTGACTAGTAACTATGGCTCCTATTACTACTTTACACATGCACATTTACACGAATAGACAAATCCTCTATATACAATGGTGAAAATGGTCGTAAATAGTAGCGGAAAGGTAAACAGAAAAAAATTAAATTAGTGGAACACCACTCCTGACTGTTCCCGTTCACTTCAATCAGTACGGACGATAGGATTGGGGGTGTAGATGATTTCAATACAAGGCGGAACAATTTGGGGAGGGATTGGTGTTGCATGGAGCGCCACCCTGTGGGCAGGCGAAGGACAGCAGGTGCGTGAGTTATATGGAAGGTTGCAGAGGCCACGAGTTTCAGAGGTTAGCATTTGTTGAGGTTGGCAAAGGATTAAATAGGAAGACCAGTCAAGTAGGCTGAGGACAAGAGTGGAAATCGAGGTTTTAGTGCTAGGGGAGCTGGGAACACATTGTGCATGTAGGTTTCTCCTGGGATATGTTTCAGTGGAGGCAATTCATCGGTTTCCTGTAGTTCACTATCAAAGAGCACCCCAAAGTTGCGGGAAGTGGTCTGCGGTGTAAGGAGGTCAGGGGGAAAGGATATCAGATGACAGGGAATGGGGGGCGGTCATGGAGGCTGGGAGGATGATCACTTCAGTCTTAGAGCAGTTGAGAGTTCGCACCAAAGTTCCATATTTGATGGATGGCCGAGAAAACAGCTGGATATACGGGAAGATACAGGGAAGGGAAAGGGTAAACTGATGAAGATTTGGTTATCATTTTGAGATAGTTGGTAACTAAGGTCAAAGGAAGAGATTCGTTTAAAGAGATAGGAGGTGTAAAGTGAGTAGAGGTGTAGGTCAAGAACAGAGCATTGCGTAATCAGTTGGCAGGTGTGGGAGATGAAGGGTCATAGTGGAGTTTTCCATGATGTAAAGAATGACCAGTCCAATAAGTCGGACGGAATATGCCAAGGACAGAGTTATGAAGGCCGATGTTTGAGGGAGGATGCTTTGGAGAGTGAGAGGTGATTGACAGGGTCGAAGTCAGTGGAATGCACAAGAAGGATGGAAATCAAGGAGTTGGGGGTGGTTACAAAGTACGGTACATAAGTGAGTGCCATTCCAGCAGAGAAATTAAGCAGAACCCAGATTGGAGGGGTTTGAAGAGTTTGACGGTCTTCATCTACGTAGTAATGCAGTTAAATACTACATGGTTTAGAACATTTAGAGTGCTGCTGGGTTAGGGAGGCAGGCTGATAGTTAGCAGTTTTATTGGGGGGAGTCAAAAGAGTAGTCCAGAAGATATTTCTAGCAAGCAAGGAAGGGCCCAGAAGCAAGGAGTGGTCAAAAAGATTGGAGACGTAGCATCAGGCAGGGGATGCAAGGTCTTTGATTGTCTGTGGGGCAAGTGGATGCACAGGAGGACATGATGGGTAGGCAGGCAAGAGGGTGGGCTCCAGATCACGGGGAGTAGTGGGAGAGAATGATAGCTGAGAGAAAAGAGTGGAGATTTTAGTAAACAAGTAAGATGCTAATAGAGTGGAGGAGATGGAGCGTGACCAGAGTGGGTGACCGTGGGCTGGAGGATGCTGCTGCTGCCTACTGTAGTGGTATACTATTAGCTGTCCAAAAAGCAAAGGACCATGCATGGTTCAAAATAGTCCAGTGAGCTCACAATAAACAAAATACACAATAAAGAAATAAATAGATAAATAATGGCCCACACCGGCCACCAGCAAAAGGTCACTCTTGACATTAAGTCCTTTGTGAAAACACCATCATAATCTCACAGCACAGCCTTTCAGTGCCCAATGCGATTTGAGTAAACTCCCAAAAGCACCTTCAGCCAAATATATAACTCCTGTGGGTCCTTTGGCCACACATATGAACCTAGCCGTCTGAGAAAACTCCATCAGCAACTAGGTCACTGGAGAAATATTCACAGTACTTAAGGCTAGCGGATAACATGCCAGTGTAACTTTAGAGTGCTCTGTAGAAAACGCTCAGAGGACACTTTAACATCCATCCATGCTTAGTCTTGCTTAGCAGGAGAATCGTCCATCAACATAACGCTCATCGGATATATAAAAGACTGCCAGTTCATCAGTAAAGTAACACGAAACCTTAAATGTAATATGTGGCAAACATGAAGTAATTTAGATGTCCTTAGAGATTTCACAGGATATTTGAGAATCCGAAGGTAAAATGTTTCACCCGTAAAGCCTGATTCACAGAGTGTTTTCCAGAGGGGTTGCGCCATTATGGGGGGGCGGTAATTAGGGTTACTGAAGTAACTACATTACCGGTGCCATCTCTGTGTTGGGTGTCTGTATGTACTGTGAGCGCCCTGAGGCATTCAGGTGTGTTGCCGCTATACAAAAAACCATTAGAATAGAATAGAATTATAAAATGCTTCTGACGATCAGGCCCACAATATTGTCTAAATTAATGATTTAGTCAGTGAAATTAACAAAAAAACACAAGAATTTCATTCAAGCTACGATAGGGTAATTAATCTTGAATATCACAATTAAGTATTTGCCTAGCCAACACGTGTTTCGACCGTGGCCCTTTTCAAGGCTGCAATTCAGTATTATGTAATGTGATTTGCTTCCAAGGCATTGCTATGAATAAAGTATTATTTAAGCACATGAAATGCAAAGCAAAACCGGAATAAATATCAATATCAACTAAACCTGGGAAGTTGCTTAAATTGTCCACATCCCGGTTTCACCAACCAAAGTGGGTGATCCTGGGCAAATTATTTAATCACACTGGGCCTCATTACGAGTTCACCGGTGACGCTGCCAGTGCTACCGGCGGGTCGCCACCAGACTCGTGAAATGTTACTGGTGCCTGACTTCCCGGTGCCACCGAGAGATTACAAGTCTGGCTGCCCGGGAAGTCAGGCGCTGTTAAAATGTTAGTCCCCATTCCATATGGGAGTGAGGACTCGGAAGTGCCGGCACCGTTGCTAATGGTGCCGGCGCTTCTGTGAAGAATCTGCTTACCGTGGCCGCTGCGCCCGACAGGGTCAGACCTATTGGGCGCAGCGGCCCTGGCAGGCAAACACGTAGTTTGCCGGTCGGGAAACAAGGGTGCCAGTGAGCTTACTGGCGCCCTTGTTTCCGGACCGGTACACTTCAAATGAGGCCCACTGTCTCTTTTCTGCACCTCTGTAAGTGATTTTGATTCACTTCATAGCTTATGTTAATACATCCTCCTATTATTTAAAAAAAGCCTAATGACTATAGAGTTGCTCCATATATAATCAATTTAGATATTTTGCTCCACAAAGTTATTTGCCACCTGGCTTACTTATGATAACTTATTCTAAAGTCACTTCCATGGGGCCTCCAAGTATTAAAGACTGATGATGCTCGATCCAATGTCCTTTTCTGTGGCGTCACCTCTGTTGGTGCGATCCATGTGCAAATTAGGAGGTTTGCATGTATTCTACCCCAGAGCGCCCGGACAGAGCAAATTAGGAGGTTTGCATGTATTTTGCCCCAGAGCGCCTGGACAGAGCGCTAGCAGGTGAGTTTCCTGCATCTGTAATGATCCTGCAATCTTAATGTTTGTTGTTATGTGTTAAAATGCCATCTGCCAATAATGCTAACAAAATAGTAAATTGGGGCACAGGTGGTAGGTTTGGGTGTGCAAATGAGACTCTATGGAATTGCGTGCACCTCATTTGTAGGGGGTAGCAGGACGCTTTTCGTGGCTCGCCCACCCTCCCCCACTCTTGCAATGCTGGATACTCCCTTGCTTGCCCCACTCTTGCAATGCTGGATACTCCCTTGCTTGCCATGTTCACTTAGCAGTAAAGATTAAGTTCGAAAATGTGATGGCCTTTTCAAAATGGCCGTTCTTATCCCGCCTCCATGAAGTTTGGCCGCTTATATCACTAAACATAGCACTGATGTAAAACGTGAGCTTCAAACCACACCTAAGGAATCCGTGGCTTTTGATCCGACACCAGATAGACACAGCCGTAGATTATACAATACGGTTTGCCGGGCAGACACCACGTGACTGGAAGCAAGACTGCATCGCCATTCTCCACGCATTAATCAGCACGCAGCCGTCTGATGCTGACGCCTTTTTATTTACTTCTCACCTTTTGGCGTCTTCTGAAAAGTAAATAGATTTCGTTCCCAGCGGCCAATGGACTGAGTCGCCGCATCTCAGTCTAAGTACCGCCCGGATCCCCAGAGACGCCGCGGGCCTTGCAGAGAATATTGTGTTCAATAGCATCAATTTGGATTTATTGAAGAGAAGGAGACGAGCGCTTCTACCCGAACCACTGTACAACAGCAAAACAACAGCGAACAGAGCAGTTATTATGCAGGGCGATTTACAGTGGTGATTAGTCTGCAGGATGTAATGGAGACAGGGCGATTTACAGTGGTGATTGGTCTGCAGGATGCAATGGAGACGGAAGATACAAGCGGGAACATGGCGTAAGGGCATAGCAAGCGATAATACTCTGTAAACATTGTACATAGTTTTTAATTCGGCTGCGCCATAGAACAGAGATTGGGGAGGGGGGCGACGATTAGTGGTAGAAGTGTATTGAAAAAAGTAGTGGAACTGTGATCTCCGCAGGGGAGAGGGTAGGCGGAAGCATAGTGCACCATGTGACAAGGTGTTGCGGCTGGGGCATTCCAGTAGTCTAAGGGACCGATTCGTGGAATTTTGTTGCACAGTTCAAAGTGACTTTGCCCTGCTAAAAAGTGACTTTGCACTGCCGACCCAAACCCTGATTCATGGAACTGTGCACAGTGTATTTTTGCAGTGCAAAATGACTTTACACAGACTTTGCACTGCAAAAATACACTTTGCACAGTTCCACGAATCAAGGTTTGTGTCGGCAGTGCAAAGTCTCTTTTCACCAGTGCAAAGTCACTTTTAACTGTGCAAGAAATTGCACGAATCGGGCCCTAAGTGACTAGTAACTATGGCTCCTATTACTACTTTACACATGCACATTTACACGAATAGACAAATCCTCTATATACAATGGTGAAAATGGTCGTAAATAGTAGCGGAAAGGTAAACAGAAAAAAATTAAATTAGTGGAACACCACTCCTGACTGTTCCCGTTCACTTCAATCAGTACGGACGATAGGATTGGGGGTGTAGATGATTTCAATACAAGGCGGAACAATTTGGGGAGGGATTGGTGTTGCATGGAGCGCCACCCTGTGGGCAGGCGAAGGACAGCAGGTGCGTGAGTTATATGGAAGGTTGCAGAGGCCACGAGTTTCAGAGGTTAGCATTTGTTGAGGTTGGCAAAGGATTAAATAGGAAGACCAGTCAAGTAGGCTGAGGACAAGAGTGGAAATCGAGGTTTTAGTGCTAGGGGAGCTGGGAACACATTGTGCATGTAGGTTTCTCCTGGGATATGTTTCAGTGGAGGCAATTCATCGGTTTCCTGTAGTTCACTATCAAAGAGCACCCCAAAGTTGCGGGAAGTGGTCTGCGGTGTAAGGAGGTCAGGGGGAAAGGATATCAGATGACAGGGAATGGGGGGCGGTCATGGAGGCTGGGAGGATGATCACTTCAGTCTTAGAGCAGTTGAGAGTTCGCACCAAAGTTCCATATTTGATGGATGGCCGAGAAAACAGCTGGATATACGGGAAGATACAGGGAAGGGAAAGGGTAAACTGATGAAGATTTGGTTATCATTGTGAGATAGTTGGTAACTAAGGTCAAAGGAAGAGATTTGTTTAAAGAGATAGGAGGTGTAAAGTGAGTAGAGGTGTAGGTCAAGAACAGAGCATTGCGTAATCAGTTGGCAGGTGTGGGAGATGAAGGGTCATAGTGGAGTTTTCCATGATGTAAAGAATGACCAGTCCAATAAGTCGGACGGAATATGCCAAGGACAGAGTTATGAAGGCCGATGTTTGAGGGAGGATGCTTTGGAGAGTGAGAGGTGATTGACAGGGTCGAAGTCAGTGGAATGCACAAGAAGGATGGAAATCAAGGAGTTGGGGGTGGTTACAAAGTACGGTACATAAGTGAGTGCCATTCCAGCAGAGAAATTAAGCAGAACCCAGATTGGAGGGGTTTGAAGAGTTTGACGGTCTTCATCTACGTAGTAATGCAGTTAAATACTACATGGTTTAGAACATTTAGAGTGCTGCTGGGTTAGGGAGGCAGGCTGATAGTTAGCAGTTTTATTGGGGGGAGTCAAAAGAGTAGTCCAGAAGATATTTCTAGCAAGCAAGGAAGGGCCCAGAAGCAAGGAGTGGTCAAAAAGATTGGAGACGTAGCATCAGGCAGGGGATGCAAGGTCTTTGGTTGTCTGTGGGACAAGTGGATGCACAGGAGGACATGATGGGTAGGCATGCAAGAGGGTGGGCTCCAGATCACTAGGAGTAGTGGGAGAGAATGATAGCTGAGAGAAAAGAGTGGAGATTTTAGTAAACAAGTAAGATGCTAATAGAGTGGAGGAGATGGAGCGTGACCAGAGTGGGTGACCGTGGGCTGGAGGATGCTGCTGCTGCCTACTGTAGTGGTATACTATTAGCTGTCCAAAAAGCAAAGGACCATGCATGGTTCAAAATAGTCCAGTGAGCTCACAATAAACAAAATACACAATAAAGAAATAAATAGATAAATAATGGCCCACACCGGCCACCAGCAAAAGGTCACTCTTGACATTAAGTCCTTTGTGAAAACACCATCATAATCTCACAGCACAGCCTTTCAGTGCCCAATGCGATTTGAGTAAACTCCCAAAAGCACCTTCAGCCAAATATATAACTCCTGTGGGTCCTTTGGCCACACATATGAACCTAGCCGTCTGAGAAAACTCCATCAGCAACTAGGTCACTGGAGAAATATTCACAGTACTTAAGGCTAGCGGATAACATGCCAGTGTAACTTTAGAGTGCTCTGTAGAAAACGCTCAGAGGACACTTTAACATCCATCCATGCTTAGTCTTGCTTAGCAGGAGAATCGTCCATCAACATAACGCTCATCGGATATATAAAAGACTGCCAGTTCATCAGTAAAGTAACACGAAACCTTAAATGTAATATGTGGCAAACATGAAGTAATTTAGATGTCCTTAGAGATTTCACAGGATATTTGAGAATCCGAAGTTAAAATGTTTCAACAACATCCACGAGTATCAAGTCCACCCTATGGGGGTCAATTGCCTAAGGTCCGACCAAAACTATGAAAGAAGGCTTCCAATTGGACTGGTTTGGTTTGGATACAGAGGGGGAAAACGTCCAGACGTAAACTTTTCTTCCAAATCAGAGTTTCAATTTGTAGTTCATTGTAGATTTTGTAACTCCTCCATACTTTCAAGACTTAGCTCTCTTCACAATGAACATGATTTCCTAAGTAATTAGCTGAGTGATTAAAGTTGGAAGTGGAGGTCAGGAAGGTTTAAAAATAAATCCACAAAAGACGAAAGTAGCGGGTTCACGTGATTGGCTCAAGGGCCAGAGCTCTGACGTTCTCTCTCGCTTGCATGGGATGACACCATTTGGCACCATTGTGGAATATTCACCCCATTAGAAAGAATGGGCACAGTCACCCATTGGGTGGTGGAAGAGAAAAACACTTCTCGCTCTGTCAGGCTCCGCCCATTGCATTCATGAGAAAAGATAAGCCCTTGATGAGATGGACGCTCTCAAAGCTGCATCAGGAGGTCCATCAAGGGCAACACAATGGAATCTGTTCCCTGCTAATGCTGACCCATCAACCACAGGAAGGCCTCAGGGTGGTATGGTAGCTGTGCCTGAATAATAAGGTATTTCCCCTACATGAGGGTTGGATTGGGGGCATAGGGTGAAAGGACAGGACCTTCTTGTTGTCTACACTTATCAGGGTTTGTAGAACGGCTCTTCTCCATGGCAGAACCAAGCACAGCAGTTCAGTTATGGGAACTGGACCAAGTACCTTGTAATAGAGTTTGCATGGACACAACGCATCACTTTATACTAGTAATGACCTGTCTCTGAAGCAGAGCCACACTCATCCAGCTCTTGGGAACTCCAATTAGGGTTATAAAGGGCGAACATTAGGGAGATTCTCCAATCTCCCCACTGCCGACACTGGTGTGATGGCAGAAACTGTAAGGAAGAAAGCAAGGTAAAATAACAGCAAGACCAAAATCAAAATGGGGAGTCTTGGCAGATATGTGACAAGCTGATGACAAGTAGGTGGCTGTCCCAACCGTGATTCCTCCAACCTGTATTATTATGAAAGCAGGTGAACGATTTTTTCTCCAATGGTCACCTTCTGGACAGCACCTGTAAATTGGATCCAACCAAACCACCTATTTGTCCCTCCGGCCTACCTACATCCCTCCCACATCCCATACAGCTTTGCCGTATGTTATCATTTTGCATTGTTCAGTAACATATACCTTAAAATGCAAATAGTTAACAACTGTGGGTAAAATGCCCGTATGCTGATGTCATCTCATCTGCCTCCCTTGATGTGTGGATGGCGTGTAAACATTGTCATGGGTGAGGTACGGAAGCCGCAGCTCGGAGTAACAGGCTGCTTAATATCGCATTTCTTCTGCGGGATGGGTGGTAATTCAAAAACTTCCAATTCTTCCATATTTCAGCGAGGTGTCACAACCAGTGGTTTGGTTGATGAAACTTTTTATTTACTTTTATTTTTTTTATTTTTTTCTAAAGCGCCAAAGCAAAAGCCCTTGGGCATAGTAGCACTAGGCAGAACAAACAGAACGTAAAACAAATAGCATCTGAGGAAAATCATGCGCCGGCAAGCCACGGATAATCAGTCAAAGAGGATTGTTTTCAGACCCTGCTTAAAGGGTCACAGCGAAGAGCATGATCTAAGATCTGGCGGCAGGTCATTACAGCATCCTGTTGCTGCATAAGTAAAAGATCAGTTGGTGACCAGTGCTAGTTTAGCTTTTGGGATGTGTAGCATCTCCTAATTGGAAGCCATGACAGTCTATCGGATAGATAAACTGGGCTCTTTCCGTATGGACAATTCAGCGTAATGCTCAATGTCTGAAAGGTGATGCGTTTAGACCCCTTCTGGCCGTGGTCACGTGGTAAGATCTGCGCAGGCCCAACACCACTCGTTATTCTGAACCACCTGAAGGCTATGGATTTCACCCTTCCCGATACCCTGCAGGATGCTAGCACAGTAATCGAGGCATGCTCCAACAATCACCAGAGCCAGAGTTGGGCAGTTGGTGGCATCAAGAAAAGGTCTAAGTTGTGCCAGCAATTTGATATAGTAGAAGGTGCCTGAAACCAAGCTGCTGACATGAGCCTTTAAGCTCTTGGTCGAGGACAACCCCTAGAGTCTTCACCTTTGGCAAGGTAGCCAGGATGCATTCAGCAATTTGGAAGTATTGATAACAGACATCAAGTTTACGCAAATGGGGTGCCGTACCAGTGAACATAATGTCAGTTTTTGTGATGTTTAATGCCAACCCAATGTTAATCATGCAAATGTGGATAAGATTGTAGATGGTATTAACAGAGTTGTTGTCCTTGCTGTAGTTTCCAGAGAGTGGGGTGAGGCACTGTGTACCACCATAGTTAGCGTACACAATGCCTTTTGATTTGGTCGCTTTTAAAAGGGGTCTGGTTTGCAGAAAGTAGTGGAGGCATGATTTAATGCCGGAGGAGGTGAAGGGCTCCTTAAGAGACACCAGTCATACCATGTCATCACCTTGCAGGCAGCTGAGCGTTGTGCACTTCTGGATCAGAAAAGAAGTCCCACTGGAGCAACTGGCGCTCAGTCACCTCCATTAGACCTGCCAATGGTTTACAGATTTTGGTAGCAGTGGCATACCACAGAGTTTGCCTCTGAGATGCTCACAGCAAGGCCTCCACTGTGCAACAATAGCTATGCAGTTCACATCTACAACAGGGAGAAGAACCATTCGTTGTGTCTTGGCGATGTTTACGAGTTTTCAGTCCACAACCTGAGATAGGGAGCTAGCCAGAGTTCCCTGCTTTGGCTACCAGAAATGAGAGGACCCTGCAACGCATTCCTGCACTGTAAGAATTGGAACATCATCAACAGTTTCTATCCCTCAGCGTATCTGAGAATTTAAACGAAGGAGTGTTTACAAACATAGAAATTATAAACGGTATGCCCTGCTAAATAAAAGTACCTTATCTATACCCGTGCTACCACTTGTTGCCCCTTCAGAGAGACATGTGATTGGGTCATTTGAAAAAGTACCATGAGACTGTGGCACAGCCAGTCAGGTCAGAATTCAGGGGGCTTAGAGGGCTATAGCCCCTGGTCTTTTGGTTGTAGCCCCGGGTAGAAGCTCAGGGACTACAGCCAAAAGGCTAGCTAGCACAGAGTCCCAACAGCCCCAACATTAGCGTAGCCCTGGATCTCTTCCAGATCTAGCAACACCCCTGCAGGGAACAGAGGCTATATTTACCAGTAGACACCTATATTCTCTGAGTTCAATTGTCCTGGCCTCTCAGTGACATTTTACCTGACTGCTGGTTTTCTGAAGTCTATTCTGACGTTTTGATTATCCATCGCCTTCACATGTGTGTCCTACCAGCACTCCTCCTCTGCTCCACAGAATAGAAAACTCTCTCCCACTTCCCCATGGCTCATTCTGTTTGCTTGTACATTTTATAGTCTTCATTTATCTTTGTTTCTCATTTCACCCTCCCAGAAGTGCTCTGTATTTGTATTCAATTTAAACCTTCAAAAAAGTTTGCTATGTCCCCCTTCACTATCTAATTGTACCTCCAATAACCGTCCAGGTGTGGGACATACGGCTGGTACGTCGAAGAGTAGGACTCAGTGCTATGTTGATTACTACTAAGTAATTGAGCCATGTGCCCTTTGTTCCTCTTCCTGGTACCAGGCTTTACACAATAAGGATCTAACAAACAAAATCAAAACAATATTGACAATTTAGTAATCACGCGTTGGAAGGTACAAAGGAAACCAGTGTTATTTTTCGGTCAAGAATACAAGTCATACATATATGAAATACATTCCCACTTGAGTCTAGACCACACCTCTGAGCAGGCAACAGGATTGCAGTATACAAAGGGTAATTTGCTCATACAAAGGGACCAATAGGGTAGTTGCAGGGTGATTCCCATTCTTCTATCCCAGAGCAACAAAGGGTTTGTTCATGTTATTTGTGCAGTGTAGTGCGTGACTGGGGAGACTGGAGGCCTCATTAAGGGCTGTGACCAAGAATAGGCCTCGGGTATTAAATGTTTATACTAACTAAGGTAATTCTCATAACACCAGACACTCTCTCTCGTCCCAGTACTCACTTTGTCTGGGTGAGGAGTGTGATAACGGAGGAGGTCCATAGGTAATGATAGCACTACTGGGATAGTCATTTTTCAATCTTCACTAATTATCCATACTGAACGCTGAAAATGCACTCTTTCAAAGGTACGCCCTTTAATTAATATGAACATTTTCATTATAATGGGCGTGAGAAAAATTGAAAATGTCCTACATGATTATTTATATGATGATAATTACCAGCGTTAAGGGCTGTACTGATTGGTAACGAGGTAGCCAACCCTTGCCAAAGGACCTTGCTATGCTGAAAGCTTTTAAGTCAGCCTTGCAGACATGGTACAGTCCCACACACACTGATAATCCTGGGTGCTGTTAAGGACTGGAAGAGTGGGGATGGGCCTTTTATCACCTTAACCCAAAACTGGCTCACCACTTAAGATGTAACTACACGGTTGTACATAAAGCAAGTTTATTGTACAAAAGCTCTGGGGAGTGGTTAGATGGTGTTGCAGGATCAAACTAACCGAAATTTCAACAAAACAATATCAGTTGGCAGCTTATATACCTTTTGCAAAATTGTAAAACACTCCCAGATACTTTATTACAACCCACCGCCAAAAATGATTGGACAAAACCTCTTCAGGAAATCCTATCTTTTCTCGATTCTTCCATTTTCATTGACCCGGCTTATCTTCATTATCATCTCCAGATCATACTTAAAAGACACCTCTTCTTGGTATTTATCTGTAGTAGGTCATGACGTTGGTGCATGGTTAAACATTAGTATTGAAAACATAATTCATTGCAAGCAATTTTCTTGCCTAAGGCCTTTAACTTTAAGTATGATTACACATGGTCCTGCTGACATATTTTGGCAAATAGAGGAAAGTCTACATAAGCCGAATTTTCTTTGAACTACAGATTGTGATCTTCATTCCACAGAATCCTGCCATCTAAAAAAGACCTTCTAATCTATGCGGCCACATACAGCTGCTGATGACCTGGAAAAACCCTTAACCCTCGAATCCCAGCCTCAGACCTCATGTTAATTACCACCAAACAAATGACTAACCGCTTCTAAATATTTGAATACAATGGGCAAGATACCATCTGTTCCCTTGCAAGAACTGTAAACCTTGCCCTGTTCGTGTGGCCTTACTAGGTAACTAATTCTCTTTTCCGTCAAGAATGTCCCTGCTGCTTAGAATGCATATGTAACACCTAACTGTGGAGAAAAGCACTCCATTGTGTGGATTTGTGTTTGTGTTGCATTTGCAGGTTTAATATTGTATCTTTCTACGTGGGTGAAAATCTATTATGTATACATTCTAAATAATTGTAACACTCGAAGTAACATATAATGAACTCCATTCAATTCATATGAATTTGCAACACTATCCCAGTTTTCTGCCATTCACTGTCATCATTATGATGTGTGCAACATGAATCCCTCGTAATAAAGGGGACCCTCCTTGACCACCCCAACAGAAGAATCATTACCAGCTGGTAAACCCGCCACACCAGTAATTACCAGCAAAATGTATTTTTCTGTGTTTTGTAGTACTTGTAAAGATGATGTGTGGTGATCATGCCTCTTTCTCTCTCTCTCTACTCCCTGCCTCCTGTGGATAGTTGTCATTACGCTGCAGGGACGCAAACAGAAGAGGGAGAAAAAGCATGCACTCCGATAATGGCAAGCAACAGGGTGCGATGACACTCATAAGAAATGCTAACACCGGGTGACAATAAAGCCCCAATGTCACCATACTTGCTGAGCCTGCCTTTCATTGACCTCTACGCCGCAATGTGATGACTGCCTCACGTGGGCAGCACATGAGCCCTGACTGGTTGCCATAGCTGAATTTTATGGAGGTGCTATGGGTCTCGGCTTAGTGGGGATGCCATGACTGTATACTGTTGCAGAATACAACTCTGCTGGTTGTTGGTTACCCCTACACCTCCCTGCCCCTCTTACGTCAGATCCCTAAAGCATTTCTGTAGCACTTAACGTTCAACCAAACTGTCCTTGGGACATATTGTGACGAGTTTGGCGATTATTTGGTAGTAAATCCAGCGAATTGCCACCAGAATCGATTACCGTTAACACCACTTAGTCCCGTGGGTTTACCAACTGATTACGAGCGGTGGAAGGGTGGTTTAAATCCTCATTTTTTCAGTCTCTTGTACTTCATGGGGATATTGGCAGAATTACTGAGAGTGGCGTTTCTGTTTATTTCTGGCATAAAAGTGGAGAATTTACCTCCAGCCCGATGCTGGACTTAAATCCTCAACGTCAATGTCAATCTCGGATGCTGTGGTGTGGTAAAAATGGCAGTAATTCCATTGCTGCCAAAAAAGGTGGTGGTAATAGAATTACTGCCACTTTTTTACTGCGCCGCCAAACTCGTAATGAGGCCCATTGACTAGAATTGAGCAAGATCCATCTACCTCCATAACTGAGAGCCCAAGCACCTATATGCATATTTCCTGCATTTAATATGTCAGACACTCGCTCCTCAAGGCTTTAAAAACATGGCCCCAGAGAGGATGAAGGCGCGAAGCCTTTAAGAAGACAGTGAGTGGCGTGCATGCCCTTTTAAATGCAAGAAACACATTTCTTTTCAAAACATTAGCCGCGACAACACGTGCTACTTCCAGCTGCAGAACGGCTCTTCTGAGGCGGTTGTGTGGGGGATGTAGCCTCGGGGATTTGCCGATATTAAAGGCTGGCGAAGGAGGAGGGGGGGGGGGCGCTGCGACCGCTGGAGAAACGTAAACTTCGCAAATCATAACATTTCATAGCCGCCTTTGATGCCGCGGAGGCAAAGCCAGCGAACCCAGACCTGAACCCCGCGCACAGACATAAAGCAAGCTGGCTAACCTCCAAGCGACGCGCTCCCCCACTGCCATCCAGCTGCAAGAGACTGTTTCATCAAAAAGGGTGCAATTAAAGCCAGCTAGCTGCTGGCAAGGGGGCCGTTTCTAATAAACGCTGCGTCTTGCAGGGGCCGCACACTAAGATTAGACGCAATTCCCCCCTCAAAGACTTTCAGCGCAACGGGCTAAGCACAGGCAGAAGGCCCTAGTTTCGTGAGTGAGCAGTTCGTCCAGTCCTGGCTTTATTCTTTGCGTTCAGACACATGACGTTTTCAGTGGGCCATTATAAAAGCAAGACTACATATCCCAGAATGCAATTTACTAATGATATGAATACTAGTATACGGGCGAGCGTTCTGTACTTGCGTTTCAAACGCCAAGGACCACTGTTCGCATTCCATTTTCTTAACTCATACCTAACCACCGTGTACATTGATATATCTAGTAACGTACTAATTATAATTGCTAAGACACATGCATGCCACATTACGTTTGGCCGATGCTGGTCAGGTCCTGGTTTTAACTTTTCATTCTGGGAGTAGTAGTACTGGTTTGATAATGGGAAAATCCAGGACTACCAGTACCAGAATGCAATAGTAAACCCGTACTAGATTAGCACCTCCCGAATGGAATGGGACAGGTTGGCATGCATGACGACAAGAGAGCTGCAGAATGTATTTATTGGTCAGTTTCAGGAGATTCAGCATGGAAACTGAATACAGAAACAGCCTAACATGCTTATATGTCCTGCAATGTGGAGCCTGTTTTCTTTATGGTGAGTAGTGTAGCCAATTAAAACTGCAGAGCCCAACTTCCATTATTCGCTCAAAAGAGTTTCTTACTGAATCACAATAAGACATGTTTCAAATTTAAAATTCTGGACATAATTATGTTCCCATGATGCTCTTTGCTTTTATGCAAATCGCCAAGATTGGGTTGTATGAAGAGATGCTGTATTGCGTGACCTGGCCCGGGACCACGCCCCTCTTCCCCACGGCCCCACCCCTCCAAGGATGATAGGGTTCCCCCACTTAGGGGCCGATTCATGGAACAAACGTGTGCCGAAAATCGTTGTGCAAGCAGGCACAAGGAGGCGCACGCAGGCGCAAGCGCAAAAAAACAGGCGCACGCGCACGCGTGCGATTCATGGAAGTCCCTGCGCGTGTTTTCCTCGGGATGTGCGCCAAACCCGTGCATGGCGCACACGTCACTACAACATCCCGAAAGACGTGTGCGACGCGCACAGTGAAAGAGCACAACCTCGGCGCATACACTAGAAAGTGGGCGGAACAAGGGGCGTAACGCGCGGAATGGGGAACAACTCGTGAAAATAAGGGCGTAACTGGGGATGTACTGCAGGGAAGCAGACGGAAGGCCCACACGCACCCGAACCACACGTATTCATGGAATCGAATAGGGCAAAGCCACGCACAGCGAAAGACACGCACAAGCCGAAACACATCCGCCACACGAAGGCAGGCGGTAGCGTACCTGCGCATTACAAAAGTGGCAACATACAGTAATTGTGCCTGTGCGAGCGGGGCACGTGTATTTCGGGGTTGCGTGGGAAGTTACACACGCGATTGAGCGGGGTACGTGTATTCCGGGGGTGCGCGGGAAGTCACACACGCGATCGGGCCTGGGGGAGCGGGCTACGTGTATTTCAGGGGTTTGCGTGAACTTTTTCACGCTATCGGGCCTGGGGGAGCGGGCTACGTGTATCTCAGGGGTTCGCGTGATCTTTTCCACGCGATCGGGCCTGGGGGAGCGGGCTACGTGTATCTCAGGGGTCGGGCCTGGAGGAGCGGGGTACCACTCACCGTCTGCCTTGTGTGTAGAAGAATGCGTAGCCAACACCCGCTGTGAAGTAATAGCGTGTGAACCCCAATGGATGGAAAACACACGCACCGCACGAAAAGCACGTACAGAACAGTGTAAAGGCACGCGGGATCTCCAAGCCCTGCCAGGGCAACGCCCGTGCGCAAAACGTCACAGACGCGCTTATGCTGTAAGGGCCTTTGGTCCAATGAAATCGCGTACACGTGCTGACGCGCTTACGCGCTAAGGGCCTTTCCTCGATTTTCACGCTGACATGCAGGATTTTCACGTGCCAAATCACTCCGTATCAAGCTGGCCACGCGAAAACACACGGAAGACCACTCTCCTGCCCAGAAGGCCGAATTACTGCCCCCCAGTGCTCCGAGCAGCCTCCCACGTGCCATCTGCTGCTGCCTGCCTGCCTGCTGCCACCGTGCCCTGCCATTTGGTGCCTGCACATCAGCCACCTGCAGGGGTCCAGTTGCTGTGTCCACCCCTGCTGGAACAGAAGACTCCCGACTCAGATAACATCGCTCCACAGCCCAGCCCCAGGACCCAGTTGCCCACCCACTCCTGCCCCTGGGGTTGCCATGTCGGGCACATCCACATCTGGCACCAGTGGCAACCCCCGGCCAGAGGGGCAGAGGGGCACCAGCTTTACTGCCACCGAAGTTGGTGTCCTGGTGGAGCAAGTCCTGGGGGAGTATGATGCCCTCTTCGGATCGTCCCGCGCCAACAAGGAAGGACGGGAGAGGATCTGGGCCGACTGTGTGGTTGCCATCAACGCAGAGGGGGTGGCAACCCGCACCATCCAGAAAGTCAAGAAGCGCTGGGAAGACTTGAGGTCCAGGACCCTCATAAAGGCCCGGCGCCTCGTGGAGGGGGGCCGGGGCCGCATGAGTTCCATCCAGATGAGGGTCCTGGAACGCGTACACCCAGCGCTCCATGCCCAGGTCCTTGAGAGGGAGAACCGTCTGGAGTTGAGCGGTAAGTGGCCAAGCATTGCTGTGTGAGACAGGGCATGTTGCAGTGTGCTGGTTGTCTGATACTTGCCTGTATGTGTGACATAGGCCATGTACGCATGTATGTGTGCAGGGACATCATGGTAATGCATGTGCGACCAGTAATGTGTGAACCGCACGGTTGTTGCATGTGTTTAAATGCGACATGGGGAGCCCTATGCAGATTGTACACATGAGAGCATGGCAGTCTCTGTTCCTGGACATGGGTGGGGGTGAGGGATGGGTGCTGATGCCAGGTACATATATGGTGTCCATGTCTGTGTGCCTGACCTGCGTGTCTGTGACTTGTGAATGCCATGGATGCATGACACATGTCTGTGACAATGTACAGATTCACTGATGCAGCCTAGTTATCCTGGTATCCACTGTGATTGGGGTCTACAGGGCCAGATGGATGTGACTGAGGTGAAGTGTGTGCATGTGATAGGCATGACCCATGATGCATGTGAGTTCCATTACATTGTATGTTTCGAGAGTCCATTGGACATGTATGGAAATGTCCATGGCATGCACCATGACTGTCACTGTGTGTGTTTTGCCTGGACTGACACATGTGTTGTGGAGGGACATGATGGAAGTGTACTTTGACAGTGGCACTCATCTGCTATTGCTTCCTGTCTAGGGGACCATTGTACAGTACCCTGATGCTTGTGTTCTATGTCTCCCTCAACGCAGCGGCTAGTGAAGAAGAGGGCGGAGACGGCGCTGTGGAGCAAGGCGGCGGGGATGCCTCCACGGCTGCAGCGGAAGGGGTGGGTGAGCCCCCACAGGGGCCTGCTACGGCGGAAGACGGTGAGGAGCCATCCAGGTTGGTGGTTTCCACAGAGGAGGAGGAGGCCGCCACTGAGGCGCACATGGGGCCTGGTGGGGGCATCCCTGCTGGTGCAAGTGGTGCACTCCAGGGGCAGGGGCAGGAGGCAGCACAGGTCACCGTGGAGGGGCCTGTGCATGTCGCTGACCCTGACCCTGTGGGTGCACCACCATGCACCAGCAGGGATGCCCCGTCCCAGGCCCGTCCGCAGGTAGAGGGGATGTCCATGTCATCTGACTCCCCTCCACCTGCGGACGAGGGGACCCCTGGCCATATGGAGAAGGTCCTGATTGGGGTCGCGATGCGCACGGCTGTGATTCGTGATGCCGTGCGTGCTTCCCAGGAGGAGCGCGCACGTCATCACGAAGAGCACCGTGCCGACGTGGCCCAATTGGGATCGTCTATGTTCGGGGGTTTCCTGCATGTGTCGGCCAATCTGGCGGCCCTCTCCTCCTCTGTGGAGACTATACGCCAGTCGTTCTCCGTGCCGTCTTCCGGCCCAGATGCCACCAGGGCCCCCTGTGGACCTGCCCTGACCAGTGCAGCCAGCTCGGTGGGGATCCCATCCCTGCCACAGTCGGGAGTCAGAGGTCCAGCAGGGGTGGACACCACAGCAACTGTACCCCAGCAGATGGAGGATGTGCCGGCATCATCAGGCAGGGCACGTGCACGAGGGCGTCGGTGGATTCCATCAGCCTGGATGCCGTCGTGCTGGCAGAGGCAGTGGCGTCGGAGGCAGCAGCGGAGTGAACGTGGGAGGCATCATGGCTCGGGGCCATCAACATCGGAGGGGCAGGCATCGGCCGGAGGGCAGGAGGACCCAGGACGGGAAGTGTCTTCCGTGTGGCAGCGGTTGGGCCAGCAGATAGGTGCGGAGCGGCGGCGGGCGGAAGAGGCACGGCTCACAATGGTCAGGGCGGAGAACTCCATGCGGAGGGCCCTGAGGCGGGCCAAGTGCCTCGAGGCAATCCGCAGGGGGTTGGAGGAGGAGACAGCGTCGTCCCTGCGGACCCTCGGGGCCATGGAACAGGACCGCCTCCGGGATATCGAACAGGAGTTCGATGATGCCCTGGCCCGGAACACCACAGAGTGAGCCGCTGGACTTGCCCGCCGCCTTTGTATATAGTTATATAGTTAGTGTTAGGTTTCCTTCATTTAATTTTTTTATTTGGTTGCGATTGGACAATACGCCACATTTTTGTATGTAGTTCAGTTTTTAGTTAGTTGTCATAGTTAGGTTTCATTTGGTTGGGCTCATGGACCCGGGATTATCTTGTAAATAGTTCTTCAATGGATTTTTCTATTTTTTGGATTTTTTTCATCGCCATGGAGCAATGGTTTTTGTTTATCATTTACATTTGGATTACTTTTCTGACTGTGACTTTGGACACCATTTTTTTGGATTGTGCTGTGTGTTTTTGATTTTTTTCATGGACATTCTTCTTCTTTTGGTTGTTTTGCTTTGTGGTTTTTCTCATTTCATTTCCATTCAAGTTGATTTTAAATACATTTTTATTTTCATCCTTCAATGTGTCGTATCATCTCATTGCTTTCATGCATGTCATGTTGGGTGTTTTAACATTCACTTGCAGCCATTGTGTGTGACAGACATGTGTTCATTTGCATTATTT
Organism: Ambystoma mexicanum; assembly: GCF_040938575.1. Classification (NCBI taxonomy): domain Eukaryota; kingdom Metazoa; phylum Chordata; class Amphibia; order Caudata; family Ambystomatidae; genus Ambystoma; species Ambystoma mexicanum. The sequence continues at coordinate 513,798,507 of NC_090939.1, forward strand.
ACATTGGGTGTGTAACATGTCATTGCCTTTGATATGTGGGTGGATGTGATAGTTGGTTGGGCCTTTTGGCAGGGGAGGATGGCCATTACGGACATGATTGGGGATTGGTGGGACCCAGGTGCAGGGGGCATGGATGGGACATGGGTGAGGGCCTGGTGGTGGGTGCCCCACAGTGCTGGGGGGTGGGGGTGGTGGGAGACATGAGTTGGACATGGGTGGGGGCCTGCTGGCAGGTGCCCCACAGTGCTGGGGGGTGGGGGTGGTGGGAGACATGAGTTGGACATGGGTGGGGGGCTGCTGGCAGGTCCCCCACAGTGCTGGGGGGTGGGGGGGTTGGGAGACATGAGTTGGACATGGGTGGGGGCCTGCTGGCAGGTGCCCCACAGTGCTGGGGGGTGGGGGTGGTGGGAGACATGAGTTGGACATGGGTGGGGGGCTGCTGGCAGGTCCCCCACAGTGCTGGGGGTGGGGGGGGGTTGGGAGACATGAGTTGGACATGGGTGGGGGCCTGCTGGCAGGTGCCCCACAGTGCTGGGGGTGGGGGTGGTGGGAGACATGGGTTGGGCATGGGTGGGGGCCTGCTGGCAGGTGCCCCACAGTGCTGGGGGGTGGGGGTGCTGGGAGACATGGGTGGGGGCCTGGTGGAGGCTGCCCCTGGTGGCTGGAGGGTGGGGGTGGTGGGAGACATGGGTGGGGGCCTGGTGGCGGGTGCCCCTGCACTGCTGGGGGGTGGGGGTGCTGGGAGACATGGGTGGGGGCCTGGTGGAGGCTGCCCCTAGTGGCTGGGGGGTGGGGGTGGTGGGAGACATGGGTGGGGGCCTGGTGGTGGGTGCCCCTGCACTGCTGGGGGGTGGGGGTGCAGGGGCCATGCGTTGGTGGGCAGTAGTGCAAGTTGACATGTGGGTTGGCTGGGGGGCATGGCCATGGTGGATGGGGTGCCTGCAGGACATGTGCAGGGTAGGCACCTGTGGTGTGAGCCACCTGCAGGGGCCGTGGAGGGTGTAGAGGGAACACCTGGGAGGACCCACACGTGCAATTCACATGTGGTGCTCCCCGCGCACCCCGAAATACACGTACTCTGCTTAAATCGCGTGTGTAACTTCCCCTGCACCCTGAAATACAAGTACCCTGCTGATATCGCGTGTGGAGCTTCACGCGCACCCCTGAAATACACGTACCCTGCGGAAATTGCATGTGTAACTTCCCCTGCACCCTGAAATACAAGTACCCTGCTGATATCGCGTGTGGAACTTCACGCGCACCCCGAAATACAAGTACCCTGCTGATATCGCATGTGGAACTTCACGCGCACCCCTGAAATACACGTACCCTGCGGAAATCGCGTGTGTAGCTTCCCCTGCACCCTGAAATACATGTACCCTGCTGATATCGCGTGTGGAACTTCACGCGCACCCCTGTAATACACATACCCTGATGGAATCGCGTGTGGAACTTCGGCGCACCCCTGAGATACGTGTACCCTGCTCGCACGGGCCCAATCGGGTGTGGAAATTCCCGCGCACCCCTGAAATACACGTACCCTGCTGAAATTGCGTGTGTAACTTCCCCTGCACCCTGAAATACACGTACCCTGCTGATATCGCGTGTGGAACTTCACACGCACCCCTGAAATACACGTACCCTGCGGAAGTCACGTGTGTAACTTCCCCTGCACCCTGATATACAAGTGCCCTGCTGATATCGCGTGTGGAACTTCACGCGCACCCCGAAATACACGTACCCTGATGGAATCGCGTGTGGAACTTCCCGCGCACCCCTGAGATACGCGTACCCTGCTCGCACGGGCCCAATCGCGTGTGGAAATTCCCGCGCACCCCTGTAATACACATACCCTGATGGAATCGCGTGTGGAACTTCCCGCGCACCCCTGGAATACACGTACCCTGCTGATTTTGCATGTGAAACTTCACCTGCACCCTCAAATACACGTTCCCTGATGGAATCGCGTGTGGAACTTCCAGCGCACCCCTGGAATGCACGTACCCTGCTGATTTCGCTTGTGAAACTTCACCCGCACCCCGAAATACACGTACCGTGATGGAATCGCGTGTGGAACTTCCCGCGCACCCCTGAGATACGCGTACCCTGCTCGCACGGGCCCAAACACCTGTTAAAATTCCCGCGCACCCCTGAAATACACGTACCCTGCTGAAATCGCGTGTGTAACTTCCCCTGCACACTGAAATACACGTACCCTGATGATATCGCGTGTGGAACTTCACGCGCACCCCTGAAATACACGTACCCTGCGGAAATCACGTGTGTAACTTCCCCTGCACCCCGAAATACACGTTCCCTGCTGAAATCGCGTGTGTAACTTCCCCTGCACACTGAAATACACGTACCCTGATGATATCGCGTGTGGAACTTCACGCGCACCCCGAAATACACGTACCCTGCGGAAATCGCATGTGTAAATTCCCCTGCACCCTGAAATACAAGTACCCTGCTGATATCGCGTGTGGAACTTCACGAAATACAAGTACCCTGCTGATATCGCATGTGGAACTTCACGCGCACCCCTGAAATACACGTACCCTGCGGAAATCGCGTGTGTTGCTTCCCCTGCACCCTGAAATACACGTACCCTGCTGATATTGCGTGTGGAACTTCACGCGCACCCCTGTAATACACGTACCCGGATGGAATCGCGTGTGGAACTTCCGCGCACCCCTGAGATACGTGTACCCTGCTCGCACAGGCCCAATCGCGTGTGGAAATTCCAGCGCACCCCTGAAATACACGTACCCTGCTGAAATCGCGTGTGTAACTTCCCCTGCACCCTGAAATACGCGTAACCTGCTAATATCGCGTGTGGAACTTCACACGCACCCCTGAAATACACGTACCCTGCGGAAGTCACGTGTGTAACTTCCCCTGCACCCTGATATACAAGTGCCCTGCTGATATTGCGTGTGGAACTTCACGCGCACCCCGAAATACACGTACCCTGATGGAATCGCGTGTGGAACTTCCCGCGCACCCCTGAGATATGCGTACCCTGCTCGCACAGGCCCAATCGCGTGTGGAAATTCCCACGCACCCCTGTAATACATGTACCATGATGAAATAACGTGTGGAACTTCCCGCGCACCCCTGAAATACGCGTACCCTGCTCGCACGGGTCCAATCGCGTGAGGTACTTCCCGCGCACCCCAGTGATACACGTAGCCCGCTTGCTGTGCTGGTACAGGGTTAGCGCAGCCATTTGCGCTGGATTGGGTATATTGATGGCTTTTCCCTGCGAGAGAGGCGTTCTTTGGGGCGTAACTGGCGCTGCTGCAGGGTCGCTGCGCCACTGTGCGCCACGGCTGGTTTTGGTGGCTGGAATCCATGAATACGCTGTGCGCAGAAATGGATTTTAGCGCACTCGGCTGGCGCAGGGATTCACACGCGCACACTGTGCGCCAGCCGCGTGCGCCACTTGTGCGCTGAATTCTATGAATTACCCCCTAAATCTTTCCCATTTCCTGCACTGAGTATGCATCTGCACCTATTGATAAATGTGACCCTGCGCCCCCATGACCAGGGGCGGGCACACAGGGGACGGGGGAGTGCACCAAATGTTTGCTTTGCTGCCCAAGGCGCTGCCGACGCTAAAGCCGGTCCTGGGTGTTGGGAGAGGGCACACACTGGTCTTAGGCATGGAGGATGCGTGCTCTGACCGGGGGCTTTCCCCGGCCACACATTCATTTATTTTTCTCCCCTCTTTCCCACTATCCAGGACACCTGTGGGTTGTCTGCTGCTCAAACCTTTGGCTGTTAAGAGTCTGGGAAAAGCTCCCATGGGACTTACGTGTGCTTGTATCTCCATCCCTCAACCCCACCCTAGACAGAACACAAGCCAAGTCAGTGTTGCTCATTTCATTAGCCACAGAAGGATGACGTTCTTTTCCGGCTCATCCAAGAACGTGTCACCTGCAGTATGCACAATTCACCTCCCATGTATGCAGTATGTGCATCAACCAGCTGTGCTATCTTACAAATTACATTCACATTATCCATTCTCTGGGTTCACCTCCTTTTCGGTAAAAAAATAAATAAGGGTCTACATGAGAAAGGTAGTTTTAGTGGTGTGAGCTGAATAAAAAATGTGTTCCTGTGTCGAAGCCTGGCTGTTCCAGATGTACGGGACCACTTGCAGGCAGGTGTAAGCATAGTTTGCAGATTGTTGACCCCTTCAAGAATGGCACAGATACGCTTAAATTATTATGACATGGAAGGCTACCCCAAGAAATGCAACGGGCAATGATTAATTCAAGACCTACCAGAGATCACTTTCTAGTTTTGTCGGAAAGCAGATCGAGACTTGATCAATGCCTCATCCAAACTTCCCCTTGGGTACTATTCAAACAGGGTGATTTCTGTTCGCCATAAGCAACGCTTTCTTTTACTTGAATACCACCCGGCACAGCTCCTGCAGCTCCCCTCTGAAAGCAGTTGGTTGGCTGCATCGTGTGTGATCATTTTAATAGGGGTATTTATTTATGCAATGTTTGTCAGATACCTGTTTTTTTTATTTATGCAACGTTTGTCAGATACAAGTATCCGACAAACATTGCATAAATAAATAAATAAACTAGTTTGCGCCTGAGGAATGTAACTTCCTCTTGTGACTTGTTGCATGGGGTCACCAGAGGAAGTAACAGTTTGCTTGCGGGTGCCTTTTTTGCTTCCCTTCTCCGCAGAGCAGGGGTTTGGGGCAGCTGACTCTGGACGGATCCAAAGATCCAGCTACACATCTAGTGCCGGATCTCGGATCCAGCGAGAGCCGGCCCAATGACCAGCCCTGATAACGGTACTCCCTGTACATAAGATGCAACAGCTGAAACATGGTGTGATTATCTAAGAATTTGAGTGTCTGGCTTGTGCCTATCTAATACCCATATACAAGCCACACTTGTTGACTTTGTCCATGTTTGTTTAGACAGGACCTCAATGCAAGGAACATATATAAATCAAGATGTTGAAGGCACAATTATTCAAGGCATTTTTTTTATTAAACCTGTAGCATTTTTGCAGCTTCAATTAAGCCATTAACTCTTAACTCTCAGCAGACTACTTAGAAATAACACTGATAGGCCAACGTGTGATGTTACTGCTTCATAAAGCTAGCTCAAAGACATTCCAGGAGGATGTCTTTTGGACAGGAAGTAATGGTTTTTGGGTCCACTAACAGAGGAGCACAAGTGTACACTATTTTATTCCTACTCACTAAATCCGCCCCATTACACGGGTGTCGTTTTCTGATTAAGTTCACACTATTTGAAATAAGGACATCATTTTTTGCAGCTAAATCAGTGTGGGATTAAATCATTGACCAGCATCACACACTTTGGCTAAACAGTGAAGCAGGAATTTTAACCCGCTCTGCATATTTGGGCACATACCTTCCAAGCTTTACTTGGTACAGATATCTAAGTTTTGGATTTTAAGGCCTACAATAATACTGAGGAACAAAGGTATCCCCTCACACTTGTGCACTCAATGCATGTGGTTTTCAATCAATAAAGATGTGCAATTTCTTGTTAGCCTCACTGTAAGTGGTTTTAATTGTATGATTTACTTAATGAATATTGCATCATATTCATCAGTTGCATTCTGGTGCAATCATTAACAGCCAATATTACATCACATTTGTAAGTTGCATTCAGGTGCAATTATTAACACACAACAATAACCTCGTGGCGCGCATGCCTTTTGTTTCACCAGAACAGTGGCTTCCTATAGGCTAGTTACACCGTGTCTGGTTGTATCCAGAATATTCGTAACCCTTGTTCCTATAGTGTTATGATTTGACACATGTATGCAGTTATTTTTCACGTCTTTAGTGATTGAAAACCACAGGCATTGCGCACACAAGTCTGAGGGTCTACCTTTGATCCTCATGTTTATTTATCAGAACGGTCTGGTGTTACAGTCTTCTCGGAACCAGATGCTGACAATGCTACTCATCCCCAACCAAAACTAACACTAATTGACAACATGATTGGCGCAGTGACACTTGGTAACACCAATACATCCTCTACAATAATACTGGCTTACAGAGTTCACTTACAAAACGCAGATTGCATAGTAAAGCCACATGACAATATGTAAATCCTCATAGCAACATGTAAAATCAACAGAATATCATTATGTCTTTAATTTTCACATCCTGAATGGGAAACTATAATCCCAGTATGCAAATAATGCAAACCTGAAAAATCTATTCATACCCACTGTAATTTTAGTGGTTTAAAACACACAATAAAAGAAGTCCTATAATAAACTCCAATAGATATGGAGATTATTTGTCACAAGCCTTCAGCTCATTGTGATTCTTGATGTTGAGAACATTTGATTAGTTGGCATGAAGCAACTTTTTGCATGTCAAGCTAGTAGAGATTCTAGATATAAACATATCTTTAAAAGGATGCTTTGTGTTGCTCACTTTAGCGTCGATAGATTTCCAAGGTACTAGTGTCGGGGTGATTTCCCAGGGGCCGGCAGGGCCGTCTCCGGACATCCGGGGCTGGGGATGCCCCAACTCCTCCCGCGTCCCAAAAGGAGTATGAAGCAAACACAAGAGCAAGGTAGATACTGCTGTTTATTACAGAAACAGGCCGGGACGAACTCTCAGACCAGATGCATCCGGGAGGCTCTCATCATTAGTGGGCTTGCAGGCCCTTTTTACCGTTGTATGACGCGCTACGTGCGTCACCTGGGGAAAATATCCCCAAAACCTAGCGCCACTTCGGGTTGGGTAGGGTCAGTATAGTTATGGCGCGGGGAGCTTGGCATGTAGATTGCAACATCGCGGCCTTGGCTATGGGCTCTTGTTGGGGCTCTCGTTGGGGCTCGTTCTGCGTGATCACGCTTTGCAGTTTTCATCTGAGAGGCTCTGCCTGGGGACTCTTGCTTTGCGGCCTACCTGGGCCTAGTTTCTGGGTGGCGGTACATGATCCATAATATGAGGGTCGCGAGGGTTGACAGAGTGTCATATGCATTAGTAGATATGTAGGGTGGTGTCTTCATGGCGTTAGTGGCAAAAAAGCACCTGCAAGCATATACACAAGCTCTTCAGGCATCTTGCGTTTCTGTGGTGCTGTAGGTGGCCTATGTGGAAAATAACAACGATGCCTGTCTGTGGGTGTATACGGTACTCTATGTCATAGCACTGAGTATGTTCTTCGTGCAGGTTGGTGTGTGAGTGACCGATGTGCATGGTGGCACGTGTTCTTTTCTGTTGGCTATGTCGTCATGGCATCTCTAACGATGATGGTGTTTGTGGTTACTGTTCTAATCGAGTTGGTCCATAAAGTCGACGTCAGTTCCACTTGAGGTTCCCGCACGTGGTTTCATGAACAGGCAGGCTCCCTGGCCGCGTGGGGCGTGGCCACAGTGGATCTTGCCGTCTGGTGTGGAAGTGAGCGGGTCAAATTCCTCTCGCGGGGGGTGCTTGGGCCGTGAGAGAGAGAGAGAGAGAGAAAGAGAGAGAGAGACAGAGAGAGAGAGAGAGAGAGAGAGAGAGAGAGATTGTGTGTGGGCGCGTGTGTGTGCCTTCACTTGGGAAATTGACAACAGATTTTGAATGTCGCCAGCAGATTCTATATTTCGCTCGAGAGAAAGGAAAACACACCCTGTACACTTTTCTTGAGCCTTGGAACTAAAGGTACACTCTGTAAAAAGCAAATTAACTAGTGGTACGGCATACCAATGATTTAGCTTACACTTCTATCTCTGGATATGGGAGTAGAGCAGTACATGGAGATCGAAGAACTGTACGCTGGAAGAGAAGGGGGAGAGGGGAATTGTACAAGGACATTAAGGAACAAACAGGGGCGTGAGGGAGAGAGAAGAGCAGTGTCTCATACACAAAACATTGGGCAAACAAGATGGCGCCCTTTTGCACCTCCAATGGCTGGTCTTTTCACTCTGAAAGCTACAGCAGCCTAACAGCTCACACATTCCTGAGATGTTTGGGTACTAGAATTATACTATGACATCAAGAACTCCAAATGCACAAAATGATTAAGTCACACAGATGCCCATTTGTACCTGTCAATTTAAAACGCAAAGTCTAACCAAAGATTTTTTCTTTCCTGATTGGTGATTTTTTCTTTGTTTTTTGAACGTTAGTACACTTGTTTTTTGTTTTTTGTATCGCTGTGTCTTCTGGTCTTGTGCTTTGTACATCACTGAATAGCTGTTATAAGTGTTGCCTAACTTAGCCATACTCATTTTATCAACACTGGTAAGATCAAACAGGATTTGAACACGTGGCCTCCAGGCCCCATTCGGAGGTCAGCAGTTGATGGAATTATACCGCGAATAAGAGTCCCCCTTTCTCCACTTCACCATGCATGAATTGGGATGGCTCAGAGCAGAGCCGTGTAAAGGCTGTGGTCGAAGTGGGTGGGAGCCATGCACCTCTACTTTACTGTTCAATTCAGTACGCTGCACTGAACAGTCCCTTAAATAGCAGTTCTGTTTGTTTTGGGAGAATTGGATTGCGCTTGCTAGGGGGCGCAGCAATAGGGATTGTGGGTAGTGGAGGCAGGCCAGCAGGGAACATAGTTCCACTACTTCTTTTCGTACACTTCGACCACTGTGTAAAGGGTGACACCCGTAAACAATAAACATGTGTTTATGTTGCCTCATGACTTTTGGCGCTGCTGTCCTCGCCCTAAATGGTGTGGGATGGGTAAGAAAGGTGTGAAGCGCTATACAATTAAGTGACCAGTCAGCTCGCCGGCCCTCTGTACACCCCCGGCAGGAACGTGGACCCATGAATCGATGCCACACTGCAAACCATTCCTTTGCAGAGGTGTGGAAAAATGCTTTGGTGTGGATGCCAATGGGAGAGTGCCCAGAAGAATAGGGGTCTGCAAACTTGGATAAAGAGCCTCTTGTCCCTTCTGATCAATAGCTTGGTGTTTTGGTCTATCGGCTTAGCCGATGTAACATGAAGAGCCCAGGCAGATGCATAGGAACTGCAGGGAGGGGGAGTCTATAACCCGACTTTCCTGCATAGAGGATGCACTGCCGCAGGCCCTGCTGAAGATGTGAAGATGTGGGGAGAGAGCGGGAGGAGGAGGGGGAGGGGCATTTCAGCATAATGGTTAGGACCCCTCTTGCTTAGAGCATAAAACAGTCTGAGGCACCCCTGGAGTGCATGCAATATAATGCAGAGAAATACAGCAGGGGTTAATATACAGAGGAGTATATTGCCGTGTTATAAGACTTGTGACTGTCAATATGGGGGCAGTTTCTGGGCTCCCCTGAGATTCAAGGCCCCTTTCATTTGAAAATGTTGCAAGACCCTGACGCTCTCCCTGCACAGCAGAGAAGTTCACTGTATTCTGTATTCTCAACTGCCCTCTCAAAGGATACATGGACCGAGTAGAAATCTGCCCCAACGCCTTTAAGCTCTGCTGTCCTTGAAAAATAGCAGACAATTGTCAATACGAAATGCACGGGAGGGCTTGAGGGGCGAGATGGGGGCGATTTTTGCAAACATTGCACAGTGACTTGCCCTCCATGTGCTTTGATGTTGCTGTAGCCAGATTGAGCATGTGAGAATCTTTCTGCAATCACATGCTGTTCATTTTCCGAATGGGCGAGAAGAGAATGGTGTCTCTGTGCAATGCATATAGCAATACACATGTCCATAGGTTCCTACGTGTCAGTAGCAATGCCCTCTCCCCCTCTCTCCCCCACCCCGTCCCCGCTTCCTGTGTCTCCAGCACCCAGGGCTGCCTTTGTTTCTAGGATTAGTACAATTTCAGAAAGCCCCCGGTTGGCTGTTTAGTCGTCCAGTGAAGCGGGAGTCTTAAATACCCCAGAAGATTTTGAGTAAACAGAGCAGGGAAACATTGAAATGGGGCCATAAAAATGGGCAAGTCTTTTGTATACCTAGTTGGGGGGTTGGGGGGGTGGGTGGGGGTTGTAGCGCAAGACACTGGGCGATTAACCTCCGACAGTGGCGTCACCAGGAATCAAATTTAGGAGGGGCACAGAGGGGGCCAAAGACGAAAGTAGGGGGGGCACAGACAAAAGTAGGGGGGCGCCTATGAAAGGTAATGAGTGACACAGAGGCGTAACACAAAATGTGGGGGCCCTCCTGCGAGCCATGATGAGGGCCCCCCCCTACTCGGCAACAAATCACGGCTCGCACCACACTCTAGGCCGGCCTAGATTATCACGCTTGCACAATACGTACAAGCGTGCTGCTGAAGGGGTATGCCGCACACTGCACTAGGAGAAAGATATAAATGTGTTTTTAATGCAATATAAAATACAATTTTATGAAAATATTTGGCTATGAAGCCATAGAGTTTGCAATTGTTTTGTAGCGTAACACCAATCCAATACGTGCAAGTCACCAGCAGTGCACAGGAATATTAACGCTTTGCTATTAAAAATGCCATGCCACAATCAAAACACGTCCAACTGACTGCACAACATAGACCAGTGTAGACACGTAATAACATTACAGTAAAGCATTCCAGGCCACATTTAGACATACCTCGACTGGTTGCACCAAAATGCCAGTCGAAGCAATAACACTCATCAAGAAGAGAGCACACATTAAAGCCTGCGTCTCCACGGCCTCTAACAACATGGCCAAACTCTTTACAATCTGGAAGGAAATGGTCAATACTGTTGCGGTCTCTACCTCTCCTGTTCCCTGCCAGGCCCTCTGTACAGCTCTGGCTACACACTAAATCTCAGGACATCCTGTCCGCTATCTCCTGTTCCTCTCCCTCTTCCTCTCTCGGCCTCCTTTGGCCATCTCTACCTCTTATCCTACTTTTTCCTCTTTCTCTCTGACAACACCTGAAAAGGTTTCTAGACAAGTCCGATCTATGAAAATTTCATCCAAACAGGTGCTCCCCTGCTCCTCCATAACCATCAAGGACCATATTGACACCCTCTCTCCGGCCTTGGGCGATTTCTGTAATCACTCTTTTGCCACTGGAACATTCCCCTCTCCCCTTAAGCACTCCCTTGTGCACCCACACCTCAAGAAGCCGTCTGCCGATCCTAACTGTCCAGGAAACTATCGGCCATTCTCCATTACCTTTTTCCTGGGCAAATTCTTGGAAAAGCTTGCCATCTCCCAGCTTACTCTCCACACTGAATCTGTTGGTTGTCGCCATGACCATCAGTCTGGCTTCAGAGCTTCCAGAGGCATGGAAAATGCTCTCCTGAAAACCTGTGAAGATCTGCTCACTAACCGTGATTCAAGCATTCCTTCTGTCCTCATCCTCATCCTCCTTCTTTCCTCAGCTTTCGACATGGTCAACCACGCCATCCTGATCAATCGACTCTGTGAGAACCTGGGCATCACGGATCAGGCCCTGTAGTGACTGATCGCCTTCCTATTGCACCACCCCTCCCCTCTCAGGTCCAACTTGGTTCCTTTCTCTCCGCCACCTCTCCCCACCTGTGGCATTCCCCATGGGTCTATCCTCTCACCCTGGTTTTTTAACCTCTACTGGACACTTTGTCTCACCTGATCTCTGCCTTCTCCAGTAACTTTCAGTGTTATGCGGATGACTCAGCTTTCCTTCAGGCTCCCCTCGGCCTCCTCTCCTCTCTCGCTCATTCCTGACTGTCTATCTACGATTCAAGGTTGGTGCACCTCCAACGATCTCTACCTTAATGCCATGGGATCTGTCTCATTGGGACCCCTGCCCCTGCTTTCCCTCTCTCACTCTGGCCACCCACCTTGGGCACCCTTCTTTCGCCTTCCTTAGAGGCAAAAAAGCTTGGTGTTATCTTCGACTCCACTCTCTCTTTCTCTCCTCACATCTCCGACGTCGCCAAGATGTCCCGCTAGCAGCTGCTCCTCCTCAAAGGGGCTCTTCCCTTTCTTACTTTCCGCCAGAGGCTCACTGTATCCAGAGCACTGGCTCTCTCTAGGCTGGACTAATGCAACAGCCTCTTTATCAATCTGCCTGCCTCTACTCTCCGTCATCTGCAACTAATCCAGAACAAGACTGCAAGTCTGATCCTTGGCCTCAAGCCCAGGGATCATATCTCTTCAGCCTGAAATCTCTCCACTGGCTCGCAGTGGCGGCAAGGATCAAGTTCAAGACCCTTTGCAAGGATTTCTGGGGCCATGGCCCGCACTACATACAATGCTCTCTTCCAAAATCCCTTCCTTCTCGAGCCCTTCGCTCAGCTACCTCCAACTCTCTAAGGTTTAGACCCTTCTCCAGGCAGATAGTGGGGGGTATATCTCTCACCTCTGCAGGTGCCTCCCTCTGGAATGGCCTCCCTGCTCCTCTCAAACTTGAGGCTGACCACCTGATGTTTCGGAAGCAGCTCAAAACGTTCCTCTTCTCCTCTGATTTCTCTCTCTCCCTCCCCTGCTGACCTACCTACCTGCTGTACCGACTGGTTGCTTGGCTACCCTCAGAGTCCCTCTGAGTCCAGGCACTTTCTTGATCGGTTACCCTTTCACTGCCTCCGGGCCTACCATGCACTTAGGGGCTGTAACTGTAACCCGGAAATCCCTTGTTCTCCTTGCACTACCCAGAGCCGTGCTGCCCTGGCTGCACCTACTCAGAGCATTGCTGCCCTGTTTTTCCCTCGCCTCCTCCCTTTCCCCTTGCCCTTCTCGTTCTCGCACTTACACCATCTGAATGACACATGGCCTAGTAAGATCGTTTGTCTTGTCCTCCGTCTATCTTCCCTCCCTTGTCTTGTCAAGCCTTATGTACGGGCGCGCTATAAATGACTTATATCATATCATATCATTTTATCACAGATGCCTAGAAAAATATGCAATGCGGCAGTAAAGAAATTACTAGACTGGCAGCACTGAAATGCCAATCTATCCCGGTAATTACACTTAGCAGGACTGCTTTATCAGAAATGCCCAGTTAAAAGAAAGTCATACCAAAAATGGACAACCATTATGATTTATCACACAATCCCGCCCCTCCACACCTCCCCTCTCCCACCCCCTACCCCAACCTCCAAAATCAGCTCCTTGGCCCAGAATCACCTCCACGTCCCTCGTTCTTGTCCAAGAGTTTACGTATGAGGCTCTTTGTCTTACCCCAACCTCCAAAATCAGCTCCTTGGCCCAGAATCACCTCCACGTCCCTCGTTCTTGTCCAAGAGTTTACGTATGAGGCTCTTTGCCTCATAGGTAAGTACTGGGGTGAGGAGCAGTGGGACTAGGAGTAATGAAGATTACAGGTAGCTAAGTCAGACATTACCACCATGTACCTCTTCCTCACCTCAGTACTTGTGTATGAGGCAGAGTGCCTCAAACACAAGTACTGCCTCATGCATAAGTACTGGGAGGAGGAAGAAAAGGGCTAGGAGTAATGAAGATTACCAATAAGTAATCGATGCATTAAACACAAGTAGTAGTGCAACACCATTGAGTTGACTGTGCTTCCGCACCCCCCCCCCCTGAAATTTTGTGCTATGTTGACTCGACCTGGCTGACCTTTAGAGCAGCTGCTGGACAGAATAGGACTCAGATGTTAAACGGCACCTGGGTTTCACTGTTAACAAGGGCCCAGAAATTACCAATGTAAAGCATTTCACCGTTAGTACCTGCCTTCAAACGTCACATTTTTTAGGCAATTGAAATTGTGATGTGGGATTAGTACTTGCATGCCAGGGGAGTGATTAGTAGGGTGGAGAGGGAACAGGAGACCGCTCATTCTTACAGTAGTCCATAGCTGGGTGCTTTTAGACTTAAAGGAGAGAGTTAACTGCTTGTAACATTGAAGCTGCACTAGAATAGTCTCATTAAAATGCGTAAAGAAGTTAGATGCCCCCACACAAATACGTTTTCCCCTCCCCACCGCTCGTGAAGTTAGCGCCTCTACCAACATTTGAAGGATTAGCCCACCCGAAATGTAGGTTTTGTTGCACCCCTGAACATAAGCACAGGCACCATTCACCATATACACACACGCACACCCAGCCATCCATACATTTAAGTGTGCACCCTTTCACCATACACTCACACAGGCTGCCACCTATACATTTAAGTGTGCATCCTTTCACCATACAGGCACACTCAGGCAGCCACCCATACATTTAAGTGTGCGCCCATTCACTATACAAGCACACACGCGCAGCCAGCCACCCATACATTTGTGTGCACCCTTTCACCATACACTCACACAGGCAGCCACCTATACATTTAAGTGTGCACCCTTTCACCATACACTCTCACACACACACGTCATGGGGTTGAGGGGAGCCCTATTACTTCAAAAAGAATTTTTTTTTTTAAGTCACTCTGACTTCATTAAGAAATGATTTCCGGTAAGGACCGAACCATAACGGAAATAATTTCTTTATGAAGGCAGAGTGACTTCAAAAATAAACTATGGGCCTCATTCTGAGTCCGGTGATAACCGTGCTGTTGGAACAGGAGGATTGCCGTCAGACTCGGAATGATTTACGGCGCCTGACTTCCCAGTGCCACCGGGAGATTACAACCCCGGCAGCCCAGAAAGTCAGGCGCCAGTAAAATGTTTCTCCCTATTCCCATAGGACTCTGTTAATTGTTAATGGTGCTTGCATGGCTGTCTGCCTACCATGGGCGCTGTGCTGGGCAGGGTTAGACCTGCCGGCACGGTGGCTATGGCAGGCAGACCTGTAATATGCTGGTCCGGAAACAGCGGTGCCGGTAAGCTTACCAGCACTGTTGTTTCCAGACCGGCATAGCTGTAATGAGTCCCTATTTCTGTTTGAAGTCATAGGGATCCCCCCAACCCCATGACATGGAAGCCTCGAGCCTAGGGCCTACCATGTCATGGGGTGGGGGAGGGCAGACTTCAAAAGGAACGTTTCTTTTTGTAGTCACTCTGCCTTAATAAAGAAATGAGTTTTGTTAAAGAAATCATTTCTTTATGAATGCAGAGTGATTTAAAAAAGAAATAAAACTTTTTTTTGGGGGGGGGAAATGTTTCATTTTTTTTCTCCAAGTGGGACCCCCTCCCAGGGGCCCCCTGAACCGTGGGGGCTGCGGGGCCCTCAGTATGCCAGTGGTGGCATCACAAGCACTCCTGCAGTGAGGCTTTTGTGCACACCAACTACCCACACCCCATGCAGCTCCCCCCCCCATAAAAATGCAGGCACGAAACAATTCAGTGACTAATGGCCCATCATTAGCAGTTTCGTGGCTACATTCTGATGGGAGGGGCTGCAAGCTGCTCGAGCACTACTCGCTTTGAGACAAAAGGAGTATTGCTGAGCGATATGCAGACATTTGCCTCAGTGAGTGTCACAAAACCACGAACAGAGAACATGGTCACTGCGCGCCTTAGGTGGGGGGCATAAGGGGGGGCACAGGACTTCAGAGGGGGGGCACTGCCCCCCCCCAGACCCTCCCTAGCGACGCCACTGACCTCCGGTATCCAGTGATGTTACCGAATTGAAAACAACGAATCAAATGCTACCGAAAAAAATACCGAAAAGTAAATATATATATATATATAATTTAGAGTTAGGTTAGCCATAAATAATAAATCACTTGGAATGCAAATCTAATACAGCTGGTTACCTGCAGCGGCATTTCAATTACTTCTGGGTGAAAGCTTTCATGTCTGGGCTCATGAGTCAAAGGTCACGTTTAGGTTGCTAAATTAGCTATTGGTCAAAGTTCACGTTTGCTAGTCAGGGCGTTTGACTTCTCGCTCTTCTAGGCATGGAGCGTGGATGAGTTATTCCTGAAGCAGGCCTCCACGGCTTCACCGTGGCGCTGGGGTATGAGAGGGCAGCACCTTCTCATTTGTCTGCATAAACTGCCATTTCGTGCCTGGGACGACCCTGCAACGCTACCAGACAACATCTGCGACTGCCAGGGAATGAGAAGATGTTCGGTATTCAATGTGCGGCCATCTTGAAAAGGATGTTCATTGGGAGTGGGCTAGAAGCTACAGAAACTCTGGCCTGAAAAAGAGGCAGAGTAAAGTGGCTGCCCCTTACTAAAGGGGTATCATGCAGGCACCTCTCCTCTCTCTGATGTGCGGGCGAGACATGGCAAGGGAGAAGCATGGGCAAGGTTAAACAACACAAAGTGGGTACTAACCTCGGGTTCAGCACTAAGGTTAACATCCCTGTGCACGGTCTCCACACAGCTGGTAAGTGACGCATAAAACAGAGATGTGCTAGAGACGATCTGCACATGAAGAGATGTATGCTGCATAGTACAGAGGAAGCATTCATTGCCTCGCCAGGGCAGCAAGAAAGCAGGAAAATGCACAGTCTAGGAAAAAGAGGCCCCACAAGTGACATAAGGGAGGAAAACAAGGATGTAGAAACATATTTATAAAAATTAGCAATGACATGTGTCAAACAAGACCTGGTTCTTCCCTTTGTTTATTACTGACTGGTAAGAAGGGTAAGCAACCCTGACGGAAACAATGTGCAGTTTTCAAGTTACTGGTTCATATCAAGCCTTTACAATTGCATGCACCCATGACCAGCCTGAAGTCTGAGCTTTTATAGGCTATATTCACTGCCTTGTAAATACCAAATGTTCCCATTACCAAACATGGAACTCGTTTTATTGACTGTGAAAGGATGAAAGGCATAAAAGATCCTGTTAGATTTCAACCATTATTCTTGCAGATCTCGCATATGCCTTTAGACAGACCATGCAGGACATTGTGGCATGAAATGGCAAACTATGCGGCATACAGTGGCAAATTTTGAGGCACACAATTTTATTTATTGTGGCATTTTTGCAGCACATCTTTCATTTAGTTGAGGGTGTAAGATTAGCACATTGAAGGAAGGAGGCCGTGTGCAAGGCTACGAGAGAGCCAGGGTGTCATTATGTGTACCTTTTGTATCAATTTAATAGGAAGAGTCCCAGATGACTCTGGCTTGGCAGAACAATTTTTGTTTTGGCTACGTTTTTGGTTTAACATGCATGCCTGTTTAATATTATTTATTGCATTGATAATTATCAGTTGTAATGATGACAATATTCCTCTTCTATGTTTTCCAGTCCCCCAAACACCCACATACCTCTCACCAACACACCTCACATGTCTCACCAATTCCCATCACAACTTGCATTCTCGAACCTCTCACTCTCAGTCATACACATACTCACATGCTCTGTCAAACGGCCAAGTCACAATTTGCACTCCCCAGTCCCTGCCACACTCCAAATCATACTCCCAACTCACACCTTATGGTCCCCAATACCTCCTGCAGTATACATTCCTTCATTCTTTTGTGCTACTTCTGCATCTTGCATACTTTCTCCCATTGTATTGCACTCTGACCTCATAAATTCTCCCAATCTGCAGCTCCCTGCCCCTTTCTGGCCAACCGCTGCCTCTCTGCTTTCTGGGTCACTGCTCCCCCTGAGCCCACACTCCCTCTACTTTCTGTACCTCTGCTGTCTCGCGGGTTTCTGGCCCGCCAATCATTCTCTGATTTCTGGCGCATCTCCCCACCCCCAGCTTCCTCTCTGCTCTCTTGTCCCCTCTTCCTTCTGACCCCCTGCTCTCCCTCTGCTTTTTTGCCTATCACTGCACATCTCACCCATCAATCCCCCTCTGGCTCCTTTCCCTCTCATAGTGTGACCATTTGTTAATTTTTTATAAATGTAGATTTTGCCCATATCCTCAAAAAGGGGGCCATCTAAAAACAAAGCAGAGGGTAAGCTATTTTTAGATAATCCATGTCTGGAAATTAGAATGTCACTTTATTCTCAAAGATGACCTCCTCCTTTCCACAGGGCTGAACTGTAGCGCAAATGGGGCACTGGCCAGCCTCCTTGAGTACGTTTGTGTCAGAAGTGCCCTCCTGATAACGTTCTACAGGCTGCCAGCGCATTTTAACGTGTCGGGCCATTCATGGGCCTGCCACTGTAAAATGTGACCCAAAAAAATGTTCTATCCCGTTTAAGGAACAGAAATGCAACTTTGACAGCAGCGGCTCAAACCTCTGCTGTCACACTTAAAAAAAAATATTGCATGACAGTGTCAGAAAAGATCCTGTCATGCAGTGGAACGCCATGTGCACTTATTCAAAGCAGGCACATAGGCCCTCATTACAACACCGGCGCTAAACCATGGCGCTATTAGCACCATGGCTGGTGCAGGTGTTGTAACGAGTCCGCCATGGTGAAATGGGGAAATACCGCCCCATTCCAAGGTTGGCTTGGCGGTATTTCCCCATTTCCCCATGGCCCTTCCCCATTCCCATTTTTGCCCCATAGGGCTCAATGGGAATGAGGAAGGTGGCAATTACGGTAGCGCAAATTGCGGTACCGTAATTGCCTGCGAGGTCCCTTTGCGGGTCCCTACTTTAACGGCTAGTCCAGACCAGCCGTTCAGGTCGGGTCCCGCAGAGGGACCTCGTACTAAGGCGCTAAGTGGTTAACGGCGCCGCAGCCTTTTACGGCACCGTTGACCACTTAGCGCCAGGGTCGTAATGATCCCCTAGGGTTGCCTACAATTTCTGCACATTAAAAAGCGCATCTTGTTTGTTAATTTGGGATGCGCTTTTAAGTGTGCAGAAACGCCCCCTGATTAAGGCAATTGCCATCTGAATGGGTGCATATAGGATATGGCCCATTCAGATGGCCTTTGTGGATTTGGCAGCTCTTTTTTCGATTTTGCAACAATGGCAGTTTTCTTGGGTGTTTTCTTGGTGTTCTAGAGACCCTCCTGGGCCCTCCCACCTCCCCTGAATGGCCAGCCGCTCCATCTGCTTGCCTCGGTGTTGTTGCACCAGCCCCTGAGTGCCACTTTAGTTTGATCCAATTGATCCATTACAGGGAAGCCGGCGTGACGTGAGCCAGCCCATCTCCGGGCACTCGTGTGTTTGGCCCAAAGACTAGACCCCCAGACCCTGGAGCGTCACTCTCCCACCCCTCACCTCTTCCTGGTCTCTCTCCCGCCTCCCGACCCGCCAAGCCCCGTTCTGATTGGGACTCGAGCCCTTGTGGTAAGGGTCTAGCGACCCAGCTCACACCAGCGCTGGCATCCATTGCAAGGAAGCAGGCGTGAGGTGAGCCCGCCCATCTCTGAGCACTCGTGTGTTTGGCCCAAAGACTAGGCCCACCGGCCCCTGAAGCGTCCTTCTCCCACCCCGCACCCTCTTCCTGGTCTCTCCACCCTCCCGCCTCCTGACCAACCCATCCCCGCTCTGATTGGGCTTCGAGGCCTTTATCACTAGTCCTCCCAGGGCAGCCCTCTGCCCCTGCAGCCCTGTGGCTAAGAGCCCCAAGGCCAAGGGCAGCTCCAACAGAGGCGGCTCCAGGAAGTGACAGCAAGTGTCTGCAGGGGAAGCCAGTAGCCAGCCGTCAACCAGCATCTACAAGGACCAGTAAGGTAGGGTGGCTTCGGGTTGGGGAGAGGTACAGCTCTACCCTAGAAACCGGACCACTTGGCAAAACCAATGTTTAACAATGTGATCAGTCTCCGTAACCCAAATTGCATTGCGTGATTTCCAAATTGCATGGATGGGCCTCTCTCCCACTATACTGGTGTCTCAAAGTTAGCAGGGCCTCTGGGCCCAAATTGCATTTTGTGCTATTTAGATTACATTGATAGGCCTCTCTTCCACTATACAGGTGTCTCAAAGTTAGCAAGGCCTCTGTGTCCAAATTGCATTGTGTTATTTCCAAATTGCATTGATAGGCCCCTCCCCCACTATACAGGTGTCTCAAAGTTAGCAGGGCCTCTGTGCCCAAATTGCATTGTGTTATTTCCAAATTGCATTGATAGGCCTTGCTCCCACTATACAGGTGTCTCAAAGATAACATGGCCTCTGTGCCCAAATTGCATTTTGTGTTATTTAGATCACATTGATAGGCCCCTGCCCCTCTATATAGGTGTCTCAAAGTTATCAGGCCCTCTGTGTCCAAATTGCATTGTGTGATCTCCAGGTTGCATTGATGGACCTCTCTCCCACTATACAGGTGTCTCAAACTTAGCAGGGCCTCTGGACCCAAACTGCACTTTGTGTTGTCTAGATCGCATTGGTGGGCCTCCCGCCTACTCTACGGGTGTGTCAAGGTTGGCAGGGCCTCTGTGCCCAAATTGCATTGTGTGATCCTCAAACTGCATTGATAGGCCTCTCTCACACTGTACAGGTGTCTCAAAGTTAGCAGGGCCTCTGGGCCCAAACTGCATTTTGTGTTATTTAGATCACATTGATAGGCCTCTCTCCCACTATACAGGTGTCTGAAGCTTGGCAGGGCCTCTGTGCCCAGGTTGTGTTGTGTGATCCCCGGGCTGCATTGATGGGCCTCTCTCCCACGCGCAGGTGTCTCAAACTTAGCGGGACCTCTGTGCCCAAATTGCATTGCGTGATCCTCAAACTGCATTAATAGGCCTCTCTCCCACCTTAGCAGGGCCTCTGTGCCCAAATTGCATTTTGTGATCTTCTAACTGCATTGATAGGCCTCTCTCCCACTGTGCAGGTGTCTCAAAGTCAGCAGGGCCTCTGGGCCCAAACTGCATTTTGTGTTATTTAGATCACATTGATAGGCCTCTCTCCCACTATACAGGTGTCTCAAACTTAGCAGGGCATCCGGGCCCAAACGGCATCTCGTGTTATTTAGATCACATTGATAGGCCTCTCTCCCACTGTACACGTGTCTCAAAGTTAGCAGGGCCTCAGGGCCCAAACTGCATTTTGTGTTATTTAGATCACATTGATAGGCCTCTCTCCCATTGTACAGGTGTCTCAAATTTGATAGGCCTCTCTCCCACTATACAGGTGTAACAACCTAGCAGGTCCGCTGGGCCGAAACTGCATTTTGTGATTCCCAAATTGCATTGATAGACCTCTCTCCCACTGTAAAGGTGTCTCAAATTTAGCATACTCTCAAATCTAGCTCACTCGCAAATTTAGTTCACTCTCAAGTGAAACAGAATCCACCAGTGAATTATGGTGGAGTGTCACTCTGACTAGGGCCTCTCGCATCACAAGGTGAAGGTCCAAGCTGCGCCCGTCCATGCCACTCTTCAACCAGCAGATACCCTTCCCAAACCCACATAGCCTGCTCACCTTCTCAGGGAGACAGACAGTAAAGAGAGCCACCAATAACACCCAACTAAATAACCCTTACTGCCCCCCTTCCCCTCCTAGGACAGCGACTGAACGACTCGCCAACTTCAGCCGGAATACCACCTACAGATGGAGCCCAAACTAGTAGCGGACACCCCCCTCACCTGCCACTACACCACAAGACAACCAGACCAAAGTAGGACCAACTAGACTTCACCAAACAAAGACTAAATAACTCTCAATCTTATAATGCCGTGCAAACAACCCATTGCAAGGAAAATACGAAGAGAAGAAAGAACAAACACTCCAGAACAGCAACTAAGAATGACAACTATAGAATGGACCCCCACAGACAGGAACACAAATCAAACCAACACTGAGAGAAGAGACAAATCCCTCTACCTAACTCCATACCTCGCTGACAACTGGCCACCACAGCAATCCAACCCAACGTTAGAAGCAGCAACATCAAACAACCTAACACTAGCAAGTAGAAGAAAGAGGAACAAGACAAAAAACAAACAGACGACCGACGCAATAACACCCTACATCACCAAAGCAAGAGGAACTTCCAATCAACAACCACAACTTCCGGAAGACGAACCCGATGAAAAAAAAAAAAAACAAGACAAAACCTAGAAGAACTCTTCGAAAACGTGGACACCCCGAATCCCACAGCCCAACAAGAGATTGACCAGGAAGGAAACCTCAACACTGAGCAGAAGATGACCTCGACAAGAAAGCCCAAACCAAACAACACCTCCAAACTTCACTGCAATCTAATAAATGCAAGATCCATGTCAAAACACTCAACAGAGATCTTTGACCTACTTGACGACAATGGCATTGACATCCTGTTCATCACAGAAACATGGCTGGACGACAACTACAAAATCACACTCCAAAGCTGCCTTCCAACCAACTTCAAATGCCTGCAAATAAACAGAAAAAACAAAAAAGGAGGAGGCATCGCTATATCATTCAAAGAACACCTCAAAATAAAAACTAACAAACCAATCAACATGAAACGTGAAACCATGGTAATACACCTATCAGCGAGCCCAAAAACCAACATCACATTCATCCTGGTATACAGACCGCTGACATATGATGCAACATTCGTCGACAACTTCATAGAAGCCACCAACTTAGCCATCAACCACGAACACCTAATCATCCTGGGGGCCTTCAACATCTGGTTTGAAGACAGCCACACCAACTCCCAAAACTCACTGATTGAACAACTCAGCACCATGAGACTATGACAACTAGTTAAAGTAGCAACACACTCGCCAGGACACACCCTAGATGCAATTTTCACCAAAGAAAAACTCATCACCATGGCACCACCAATACAAATACCATGGAGAGACCATCTCATCATCCCATTCGTGATCACTGCCTACTCAAGCATACATCCAACATCCGAAACTCACAACCACCACCAAAAGAAACTGGAAATGCATCAAAGAAAGCAACCTATTCGAACAACCGGAATTAACCAAACCCTCAACTACAGAACTAGAGCTAGCTGACCTAGACGGGAAAGCAGAGATACTACACAAATGGATTGCAGATACAATAGACAAGATCGCCCTAGAAAAACCGTTCACCCCATCAAAAAAATGAACAATGGCAAAATGGTTCACCCCACTATTAAACGCCATGAAAAAGGAAAACAAAAAGATGGAATTGGAATAGAGGAAAGAATACAACCCAGGGAAAAAACACTGTACCAAAAACAAATCTGTGCATACAAGAAGGAAATTCAAAAGGCAAAGAGAAGAAATTACGATGACAGAATCAACAATGCCACCAACACACAAAAAGAAATGTTTAGCATCATTGAAGAAATGAGAAACCCACCAGGCTGCGATAACACCCAAACCCCCTCAGAAAAACTATGCAATGACCTGGCAGACCACTTAAAAAAAAATCAATGACATCCGACAAACCATACAAAAGGGAACAACCAACCACAAGATACAACTCAAGGAACCTAACAGGGAACCACAGCATAAACTCCAAAGCGTTGCTGAAATACCAGCAGAGGCATTCGCAATGTTGGTAACACGAAGCAAGAAAGCAGGATCACCCATGGACCCCTGTCCCCCAGACATCTACGAATCAATCCTCGCGCAAGGATCGCCAGCAGAACACTACAGAAACCTTCTAAATCTATCACTAGCAACAGGGACTGTACCGAGGAGCTTCAAATCAGCATACATCAAGCCACTCTTGAAAAACACAAGTGGTGACGTAGATGACCTTTCCAACTACAGGTCGATCTCTAATATCCCCTACCCAAAAAAACTTCTAGAAACCTACGTATATAAACTAACCCAAGAACACATAGAAAAAAAACACCTGCTGGATCAAGCTCAAGTCGGTTTCAGACCAGCAAGAGGAATGGAAACAGCACTACTATCCATCTGGGATGACCTCAAAACTAACGCAGACTCAAACACTACCTCAGCCCTTATTCTGCTCGACCTCTCTGCAGCCTTTGACACAGTTAGCCACGACACCCTGACCAAAAGATTAGAAGACACAGGCATAACAGACACAGCACCACGCTGGACCAAATCATTCCTAGCAGACAGAACAGAAACCGTATGGATCAAACCTTTCAAATCCACTCCACGAGTTAATGACTGTGGAGTGCCACAAGGATCCTCACTATCTCCACTATATTTCAACATCTATCAGACTCCGGTCATCAGAATCTTCAGAAAATACAACATTCCATGTTACAACTATGCAGATGACACTCAAAGCGTCTACAAAATCAAAGACACCGATGCCGACCATTCAACCCTAATCGACTGTCTAAAAGAAGTCTTCAATTGGATGGATGCCAACAACCTGAAAATCAAACCAGGAAAGACAGAAATCATGATCGTATCCAAAGACCAAGAGAACGAAACCACCATCCCTTGGCCTACAGAAATGGGAAACGCACAGACACCATCGAAGGTAGTAAAAAATCTAGAAACAAAAATAAATGCAACAGTGAAGAAATGCTTTTTCCTCCTCCACACGGCAAGAAGAATTTTACCTTTCCTCTCCTTCACGCACAAAACACTCACTATCGTCGCCCTAATCATGTCAAAAATCGACTATGCAAACAGCCTCTATCTCGGAATACCAGAATACCACCAGAAGAAACTGCAATGGATCCAAAATGCAACAGCAAGACTACTCCTCAAACTATCCAGAAGAGACCACCTCACTCCAGCCCTAAAAACACTACACTGGCTCCCAGTAAAACATTGCATCACCTTCAAAACAATGTGCATAACGCACAGGGCAATCAGCGGACAAGGAGCAGAATTCATACAAAAGAAAATAACAGTCTACCAACCAACGAGACCCCTCCGATCAAGCAACGAAATCCGCCTGAAACTCAAACCATAACTCAAGAAAAAACTTGGAGGCACCTCCTTCTACCACCTAGCCGCAAAAACCTGGAACAACATCCCAAAAGAAATAAGAAACACTGAAGATCACCTAAAATTCAGGAAATCACTAAAAACCTGGCTCTTCAACACCACAGAATAAAAACTGAAAACCGAAACAGGAAAAAGGATGACTAAACTGGAAAGGACACGGACAACCCCGAACCAACAGAGAAGCTCCCATGGCACCTGGACTGGTGACACCGGATAGACTGGAACACAGGCGAAACACGCTCACAGACTGAGTCAACTACCCCAGCCAACCACACCAACACTTTCGCCCACCCCGTAGTTACCGCCAGGTACCAAAGTGTTGTGGAACTGTCGAGATATTGCCAATAACCACGCTACCTGAGATGTTGACATTGGCAGGTGCACTGGCCACAGGAGTATGAAGGGAGGACAGGGGGGGCTATGAGAGAGCATGATAGAAGTGGGGGCCAGAGGAGTAAGGAGCCTTGTATGCCAGACGGACCCAGATCAGGACAGAGGCGCATCAGGGGAGACTACGCAAGCCGAGCGCCTCAATTAAGGACAGAGATGTAAACTAACCAAGCCACTAACAATTTCCCCTTCTGCATACACCTCTCAAACTCCAAACCAAACACAACCAAAACCTACAGCAAAATAAACCGCACAAACTTCACTACATTGCAACAACAAAACAAACATACACATAGACTCGCACAACAGTACACAACGACGATCGGCCGCAAACATCCCAGGCCCAGCCAACGGACCCACCGGGCTGAGGCCGCCAACAGCACACACTGCTCTCTTGCACTTTTCCTGCTTCCTCCCACTAAATCAACCTCACCTCCTCTTTCAGAGCCGCCAGAGCACCAGGGGACCACTCCGGTGGTGATAGTGTGCGGTACAAATGTCCTTTAACATTAACATTAACATAACTTACAGTTCTCATGCTTTTTTTTTAAAAACGCCAGTTTTTGCAGCATTTTGTGTGGGTCGCAAAATCGCTAAAAGCAGTGAGGGTCTGTTTAGAGACAGATATATAGGTGAACATAGGTCCATGCAATTCATCCTTTTAATTGGACCCACCCTTCTTCTGGTCCTCCTCATGTTCTCTCTATTCCACCTTTTTCTTTACAGCGCTCTTTTGCTCTCAAGCAAGATTTGCATTACATACATTTTATACCTGCATGCATACATATATACATGGGTACATGTTCTCTTCTGCTGCAAAACAGTAATCGGAATACAGAACGACTGGCGCGTGTAAACAATCTAAATCTGGTAATACATAAAAAAAGCACTGTCCACTCTTTGCACCCAGCTGCTTCACTCACGCTCTTATTTCGTACAAATAACCATTTTGTAAAAATAAGCTAAACCAGAGCTCTCCAATAATGTGCTGTACATCCTGGCATTGTTACAACATGCAATATTGAATTCCTGTACATGTTCTATGCATATGACTATAAGTACCAGCATTCAGCATGACAAGAGTTTAAATGCCATAACTGGTTGTTTATTTCACACATAGTATGCAACAACTTAAAATCCTGCCCAACGCATTGTACTACTTTCAAGATTTAGGCACACCCCACAAGCGGCTGTATGATGAATTTGCACACTGTAGTCATTGTTTTACAAACACATTCAGCTTAGTGAATGAAATGGAACCCAAACGTGTTCCCTGAAGCAAACTGATGCCAAAGAATTAAAGCTGCTTCTTTCAAGTGTGATGCAGCTGCTTCATCGTAAGGTGAAAAAAAGACACGGAAACTGCCTCAATGTGAAGAAAAAGTCACTAAATTATTCCATCACTTTATTCACTAGTTAGTAGTTACCTACTCCCCTGAGAAGCAAAACCTGATAAATGTCACAGAGATTGCCACATATAAGAAACAATAACAAATTGTATGATGCATATCTATCTGAAGTCCCATTTAAAATGCAACTATCTGTAGTCAATTAAAGTGGTCCTTTGCCATGCTAGAACCATGACTCTATTTGAGGTTTTCCTGTAATGTGACAATGTATTTCAATGAAAAGCAAAGGAGATATGAAGTGATAACAATATATTTCTTTATCCCCAAAAACGGTCATATTTTGGTACACGTTTATAGTAAAATGATGGACTTTATCAATGCATTATGACGTACATGTGTACAAATTCACGCTTGTGTATGTTTTACAGTAACACTTGTTTTATCTCAGCCCTACAATGAACTGATAAAATAAGTTGATCAGAGTTTCCAATCAGTGCAAACTAGTCCCCACCCTCAGGAGATCCATGCAAGAGGGTACTTAAAATAATATTCAAAAATTTCAGCAAGCTCAAATGTGTAGTGTGGGGGGAGATTACCATCCAAATTTGCGAGCTGTTCAAAGTCTGTACTCTTTAGCCTTCACAGGAAATTCTCCCATTAAAGTTTGCATCTTTGAACACTGCCTCGCAATTAAGTCAGCCATCTTGTGTGCCTAGTGCAGGATAACAAACAAAAAATCTGTCATATTACTCAAATCAATCATTGATGCATTAACAACGAAGTATGACCACAGCTAAATGTAATTGGTTATTTATGACACGCTTATTACTCAGAGGTTTCTGAGCGTGGACACGGGGATCGAACCTGTGTTGCTCCACGTTGTCTTGCTTCCACGGCGAACGCATTGCCCCTGAGCTATCCTCCTGAGACCAGATAGGCTTTGTGCCCCTAAGCACTTTGCAAACAAGCACAGGTAACCATGACATACATGAGGAAACCAAAATATGCTCGCTCTTTAAGGGAGCTTTTGCAAACTTGGCAAATTCGGATTTCTGACGTAAAAGCACTTCCAAATGTTATTGGGGGCCAGGGAAGCAAGTAGAAGGGTTTTGCCATCAAGTATTTCTTGGTCATGGTTTCAGCATGCTCAGGTGCAACATGCAGTGAGTACATTGCAGACATACTCCATGGCAAACCGAACACCTCTTCTCCAGCTATCTCTACTTTTGGTGCTGCACCCCGTAGAATACAGTTCAGTGCCACAACACATTTGGTCCAATTGTACACAAAGCTCATCCACCTTTTTCTTCACGTGCCTTCCTGAGCATTTAATCTATTCTTTGCCCTCATCCCAATTATATACCTGACTTTACTCCCCCCTACCACTACTAACTGTTCTACTATACTCCTCCATTTCCTCTCTGACAGGGAAATACACTTCAATGTCATAAACTATGACAGGAAGTGCTATACAAATGCAAGATCACATAACTTCCTCCCATGAGTCATTGTACTGAAGCATGAGATCCCAAGTTTGTCCTCAATTTAAATACACGCAAAATGTTAGAATTACATTCCAGACACTAAACATGTTTTTCAAATAACTCGGCAATGTATGAGGTAGAAACAAGGAGAAAGGTGAATTGCTATCATGACTACCTACATCAAACACATCCAAATGTGATATTTTTTGTATTATTCATATTAATATTGATATTAATATTGATAACTTGATGTGGTGTGGGCCGGGGGATTAGATACATCCTTGTT
This sequence comes from Ambystoma mexicanum, assembly GCF_040938575.1. NCBI lineage: Eukaryota > Metazoa > Chordata > Amphibia > Caudata > Ambystomatidae > Ambystoma > Ambystoma mexicanum. Next base: position 513,826,495 of record NC_090939.1, read on the forward strand.
TAATTAATATACCATATTGTTATGATTAGATAAAATAGAAAAAAATGATTCAGAATTTGATATTAATCTGAGCAAACTGGCTTCCACCATTTGCATAGTCAGACATATGAACAACCAGTGGATATTGGGGCAGTGTATTCTGTGGGCATGCCTGACTGTTAGGCAAGCCAATTCAAGGACTTCATTTAAGATGTGCAGCATCACTGATGACAAAGTGTGGGAATATTTGAGATTATAAATATGAAACTCACAGAAGATTATGATTATTATGGATGGATTAATCTGAGAGACCCACTTGAAGGATGCAGAAGGAAGGATTCCTGTTGAAAGGGGATGAGTCCTGTCCTCAAGGGAACCTCAGGCAGATCTAACTTCATGGAAGCAGAACAGAAGAGGACTTTCTGACTGCGAGATTTCCAATGCGAGAGGGTCCATACTGAAACCAAAAACTGAAAGGATCATTTCCAAGTGAGAATGAGAATTCCTCAAATGAAATTATATATGCTCTCTAGAACCATTTGTTTTGCTGAGCCCCAGAAGGGGGTGGCCTGGAAAGGGTGATACTAAAATACATTTAGGCTGTAATGAAAAATGAACCATGCACTCTCGCTCTGTTTTAAATCATTTGATATGTCATTTCAATGCAACCCAAAATATATTTCGGAGCTGTGTGCAATATGATAAAACAATACTTCAGTACAGGCTACACACTAATCTTTGTAAAGAATAATCTCGCTAAATTTTACCTCAGTCATTTTCCCATATAAAGTTAACATTGAGATATGATTCAAAGATGACGGCACCACAGCCAAATGAAGATTTGCTTGATGATATGTAATCTGTTACGGTCATAGGTATAAATTGAATTCAGAAATGAGGGTAAGCTTATCAAATATACTCCCATAGAAAATGATGTGAATGTAAATCACATGCAACCCCTCAAACTTGACTTTACCTAGCAGAGAAAAAGAATCTCGCACCAGCGGCATTCAATCTGCAAAATAAAAGTTAAGGGGCACTCATACTTGTATCAGAATATTCTATAACTAAACATCTAGGTTGGATGGGTAACCAAAATTCAGTGTGTTCCGAATCAATAACAATGCATCCATAGCCCAAAACCTCTAGAACTCTGATGCAACCCAGCGTAAATATAATTTGAAAGTGCACACATCCACAGTGCCATATTTACATGGGGAATGTGATGTATGCAACAGTTCTCAGATTCCAGCACTTGGTGTTATTGGGTAAAGCAAAGTTCTTCAAATAATGTGTTATGTATCTATTATGTAGTTTAGACATGTTTTGAAGTCAAGAGGGTTTTGATACTATGACCGACAAGTGACAGAATTATAACTAGAAGGCTTATTTCTCTTCAGAATGAAACATATAGGGGGTAATTCATAGAATTAAGCGCACAAGTGGCACACGCGACTGGCGCACAGTGTGCACGTGCGAATCCCTGCGCCAGCCGCGTGCGCTAAAATCCATTTCTGCGCACAGCGTATTCATGGATTCCAGCCACCAAAACCAGCCGTGGCGCACAGTGGCGCAGCGACCCTGCAGCAGCGCCAGTTACGCCCCCAAGAACGCCTCTCGCGCAGGGAAAAGCCATCAATATACCCAATCCAGCGCAAAGGGCTGCGCTAACCCTGTACCAGCACGGCAAGCGGGCTACGTGTATCACTGGGGTGCGCGGAAAGTACCTCACGCGATTGGCCCCGTGCGAGCAGGGTACGCGTATTTCAGGGATGCGCGGGAAGTTCCACACGTGATTTCCGCAGGGTACGCGTATCTCAGGGGTGCGCGGGAAGTGCCACACGCGATTTCAGCAGGGTACGTGTATTTCAGGGGTGCGTGGGAATTTCCACACGCGATTGGGCCCGTGCGAGCAGGGTACGCGTATCTCAGGGGTGTGCGGGAAGTGCCACACGCGATTTCAGCAGGGTACGTGTATTTCAGGGGTGCTTGGGAATTTCCACACGCGTTTGGTGGTATGCGTATCTCAGGGGTGCGCGGGAAGTGCCACACGCGATTTCAGCAGGGTACGTGTATTTCAGGGGTGCGCGGGAAATTCCACACGCGATTTCATCATGGTACGTGTATTTTGAGGTACGGGGGAAGTTTCACACGCGACATCAGCAGGGCACGTGTATTTTAGGGGTGCGCCGGAAGTTCCACATGCGATCTCATCAGGGTACGTGTATTTCGTGGTGCGGGGGAAGTTTAACACACAACATCAGCAGGGTATGGGTATTCCAGGGGTGCGCGGGAAGTTCCACACGCAATTCCATCAGGGTACGTGTATTCCAGGGGTGCGCGGGAAGTTCCACACGCGATTGGGCCCGTGCGAGCAGGGTACGCGCATTTCAGGGGTGCGCGGGAAGTTACACACGCGATTCCATCAGGGTACGTGTATTACAGGGGTGCGCGGGGAGCACCACACGTGAATTGCACGTGTGGGTCCTCCCAGGTGTTCCCTCTACACCCTCCACGGCCCCTGCAGGTGGCTCACACCACAGGGGCCTACCCTGCACATGTCCTGCAGGCACACCATACACCATGGCCATGACCCCCAGCCAACCCACATGTCAACTTGCACTACTGCCCACCAACGCATGTCCCCCTGCACCCCCAGTCACCAGGGGCACCCTCCACCAGGCCCCCACCCATGTCTCCCAGCACCCCCACCCCCCAGCAGTGCAGGGGCACCCACCACGCGGGCCCCACCCATGTCTCCCAGCACCCCCAGCCCCCAGCCACAAGGGGCACCCATCACCAGGCCCCCACCCATGTCTCCCAGCACCCCCACCCCCCAGCAGTGCAGGGGCAGCCTCCACCAGGCCCCCACCCATGTCCAACTCATGTTCCCCACCACCCCCACCCCCCAGCACTGTGGGACACCTGCCAGCAGGCCCACACCCATGTCCAACTCATGTTCCCCACCACCCCCACCCCCCAGCAGTGCAGGGGCACCCACCACCAGGCCCCCACCCATGTCTCCCAGCACCCCCACCCCCCCAGTCACCAGGGGCAGCCTCCACCAGGCCCCCACCCATGTCTCCCAGCACCCCCACCCCCCAGCCACCAGGGGCACCCACCACCAGGCCCCCACCCATGTCCAACTCATGTTCCCCAGCACCCCCACACCCCAGCACTGTGGGGCACCTGCCAGCAGGCCCCCACCCATGTCCAACTCATGTTCCCCACCACCCCCACCCCCCAGCACAGTGGGGCACCTGCCAGCAGGCCCCCACCCATGTCCAACTCATGTTCCCCACCACCCCCACCCCCCAGCACTGTGGGGCACCTGCCAGCAGGCCCCCACCCATGTCCAACTCATGTTCCCCACCACCCCCACCCCCCAGCACTGTGGGGCTCCTGCCAGCAGGCCCCCACCCATGTCCAACTCATGTTCCCCAGAACCCCCACCCCCCAGCACTGTGGGGCACCTGCCAGCAGGCCCCCACCCATGTCCAACTCATGTTCCCCACCACCCCCACCCCCCAGCACTGTGGGGCACCCACCACCAGGCCCCCACCCATGTCTTCCAGCACCCCCACCTCCCAGCACTGTGGGGCAGCCTCCACCAGGCCCCCACCCATGTCCCCCACCACCCCCACCCCCCAGCCACCAGGGGCAGCCTCCACCAGGCCCCCACCCATGTCTCCCACCACCCCCACCCCCCCAGCACTGTGGGGCACCCACCACCAGGCCCCCACCAATGTCTCCCAGCAGTGCAGGGGCAGCCTCCACCAGGCCCCCACCCATGTCCAACTCATGTCTCCCACCACCCCACCCCCCAGCACTGTGGGGCACCTGCCAGCAGGCCCCTACCCATGTCCAACTCATGTTCCCCACCACCCCCACCCCCCAGCACTGTGGGACACCTGCCAGCAGGCCCCCATCCATGTCTCCCAGCACCCCCACCCCACAGCCACCAGGGGCAGCCTCCACCAGGCCCCCCACCCATGTCTCCCACCACCCCCAGCCCCCCAGCAGTGCAGGGGCAGCCTCCACCAGGCCCCCACCCATGTCTCCCACACCCCCACCCCCCCAGTCACCAGGGGCAGCTTCCACCAGGCCCCCACCCATGTCTCCCAGCACCCCCACCCCCCAGCCACCAGGGGCAGCCTCCACCAGGCCCCCACCCATGTCTCCCACCACCCCCACCCCCCCAGCAGTGCAGAGGCAGCCTCCACCAGGCCCCCACCCATGTCTCCCACCACCCCCACCCCCCAGTCACCAGGGGCAGCCTCCACCCGGCCCCCACCCATGTCTCCCAGCACCCCCACCCCCCAGCCACCAGGGGCACCCACCCCCACCCCCCAGCCACCAGGGGCACCCACCACCCGGCCCCCACCCATGTCTCCCAGCACCCCCACCCCCCAGCCACCAGGGGCACCCACCACCAGGCCCCCACCCATGTCTCCCACCACCCTCACCCCCCAGCAGTGCAGGGGCAGCCTCCACCAGGCCTCCACCCATGTCTCCCAGCACCCCCACCCCCCAGCCACCAGGGGCAGCCTCCACCAGGCCCCCACCCATATCTCCCACCACCCCCACCCCCCCAGCAGTGCAGGGGCACCTGCCAGTAGGCCCCCACCCATGTCCAACTCATGTTCCCCACCACCCCCACCCCCCAGCACTATGGGGCACCTGTCAGCAGGCCCCCACCCATGTCCAACTCATGTTCCCCACCACCCCCACTCCCCAGCACTGTGGGGCACCTGCCAGCAGGCCCCCACCCATGTCCAACTCATGTTCCCCAGCACCCCCACCCCCCAGCACTGTGGGGCAACTGCCAGCAGGCCCCCACCCATGTCCAACTCATGTTCCCCAGCACCCCCACCCCCCAGCACTGTGGGGCACCTGCCAGCAGGCCCCCACCCATGTTCAACTCATGTTCCCCACCACCCCCACCCCCCAGCACTGTGGGGCACCTGCCAGCAGGCCCCCACCCATGTGCAACTCATGTTCCATAGCCAACATGTCATCACAATCTAGATACCTGGTCCCTATGGTCATCCTCCAAATGCAAAACACCCACCCGAGTATTGCATCCACCCACTCATAATTTGCAATTATATCACAGAACACCAATTGCAAGTTCCGAAACAAACACATTTCCCTCACATACACCCAATGGGTGTCAGTGATCTCAAAACACATATCATGAAATGCATGAAACCAATGAGATACCACACATTGAAGTTCACCAAAAAAATATGTATTAAAGGAAACATACATAGAATAAAAAATGAAGAAACAGAAATGTGAATGTACAAAAATTAAAAGAAGCATGTCCATGAAAAAAAGCAAAACCAAAAATAAAATTCCAAAGTAATGTTGTCCAAAGTCAATGTCCACAAAACAAAATCCAATGGGAAATAAAAAAGAAAGCCATTGCTCCATGGTTAAAAAGTGAAAAAAAATACAATCCAACAGTGAACTATGTACATGGGAACAAGCCAGGGTCCATTATCCCAACTAAAGAAAGGAAACCTATCTAACTACACTAACTAATAAAATAAACTATATACAAAAATGTGGCCAATGTCCGAAAGGTCCAAATAAAATCAAAACAAAAATGAAACCTAACACTACCTACATAACTATGTACAAGGGCAGCGGGCTAGTTTCACGGCTCACTTGTGGATGTCCCGGGCCAGGGCATCATCGAACTCCTCCTCAATGTCCCGGAGGCGGTCCTCCTCCATGGCCCGAGGGTCCGCAGGGCCGTCGACGTCTCCACCTCCAAACCCCTGCGGATTGCCTCGAGGCACTCGGCCCGCCTCAGGGCCCTCCGCATGGAGTTCTCCGCCCTGACCATTGTGAGCCGTGCCTCTTCTGCCCGCTCCCGCTCCGCATCTATGGCGTGGCCCAGCCGCTGCCACACGGAAGACACTCTCTGTCCTGGGTCCTCCTGCCCTCCGGCCGATGCCTGCACCTCCGATGTTGAAGGCCCCGAGCCTTCATGGCTCCCACCACGTTGCTGCTGCTGCTGTGCCTCTGCCCATGCACTGCCTCCTGCTGCCTGCACATCCTCCGCTGGCTGGGGTGCAGTCGTAGATGTGGCCACCCCTGCTGGACGTCCGACTCCCGACTGTGGCAGGGATGCCTCCTCCACCAGCCTGGCCGCACCGTCAGAGGCAGCTCCACAGGGCACCCAGGTGACTGATGGGTGGGAAGATGGCACAGAGGACGACTGGCGCGTAGGGGGTCCAGTTGAGGAGGGGGTCGTAGCAAGCCCCATCAGATGGAGGTATCCGGCCTGGGTGACCTGTCGCAGCAGGCTGACGTGGTCAACGAGCCATTCGAGATGACGTGCAGTCTCTTCATGAAAAGACTGCAGGTCACCTCGAATGGCCCGTTGACGCAACGCCACACCAGCCAGGACAGGCTGAACCCGGACCTGGATAGCCACGTCCGCAGGCAGAGGAAGGCCAGTTGACGTGAGCTCATCCCCTGCCTGAAAACGGGTCTGGACGTAGGCATCCCTGCTGGTGCAAGATGATGCAGGGACAGGATCAGGGACAGGATTGCACACAGGCACCTCCGCGGCGGCCTGTGCTGCCTCCTGTCCCTGGTCCTGCACTGCACCACTAGCACCAGTGGGATCCCCACCTCCAGACCCCGCCTCTGGTGCTTGCACGGCCTCCTCCTCCACCAAACCCCGCACCAACCTGGATGACTCCGTGCCATCTTCCCCTGTTGGGCCCTGTGGGGTCCCAGCTGCCCCTTCTGCTGCCGAGGAGTCCAACTCCAACCTCCGCCTCTTGGACCTCCCCCCGGCAGCTGCGGCCTGGGACGCGGTACCGGACTCCTCACTCCCCGACGAGATCACAACATGGGAGGGGAGCCGGGCCTTGCGTCTCCGGCTGGCGGTGGGATCCCCGCCGCTGTGCTCCACAGCACCTTCTCCGCCCTCTTCATCAGTTGACGCTGCAGACAGGGAGAAACAAAACACAGGCATCAGGGCACTGTACAATGGGCACATACACACATGACAGTTGTACATGAGTGGCATTGGCAAACCTCAGACATGTCATCACAATCCCCAACACACATGTCATTACAACTCGCACACATGAGCCATACCACAGCCATATCGCAACTGCCACCACCATCCATACACATACAACAGCATGAGCAGCCAAAGGTGAGCCAGACATCACATGCAACACAGGAAGTGCACCACACATGTACACACAAAACCACACTTGCATGCATGTGTACACCTCTGCCAAGTGTCGCAGTGTTCAGACGAGCATCCATGTCACATCTGCCAATCAGGCTTCCACATACCGCTGTCACATGCATCCATGTTGCATCACTGTTGCACCCTTGTCAAATACACACACATGCACATGTACACAGTGCTGATACATGCAGCCAAAAACAACATACATGCGTGACATCACGGACATGTCTACTTACATACACATTCATCCAAACATGTGTGCCCACACAACTGCATTTGGCATGCAAGCCTACACACACAAGCACCATCCATGTCTCACACATTCCAGCCCTCACATGTGTCAGCCCCACGGCCCTGTACACCCCCACCCATACTCGACCCCATACAAACAGATGTGCAACCTGCACACTACTGAATAATCACCACACGCACTGCTCACAATCAGGATGCATGTACACTCACCGCTCGACTCCAGACGGGTCTGCCTCTCAAGGACCTGGACGTGGAGCGCTGGGGATATGCGTTCCAGGACCCTCATCTGTTCTTCCGACAAGTGGCCCCGGCGCCCCTTGGCATCCGCTGCCTTCAAGAGGCGCCGGGCCTTGTTCAGGGTCCTGGACCTGAAGTCCTCCCAGCGCTTCTTGACATGTTGTAAGTCGCGGACTGCCACCCCCTCCGCGTTGATGGCAGTCACGATGTCAGTCCAGATCCGAGTCCGTCCTTCATTGTCGGCGCGGGAACTTCCGAAGAGGGCATCATACTGCCCCAGGACTTGCTCCACCAGGACACCAACTTCGGTGGCACTGAAGCTGGTGCCCCTCTGCCTCTTTGGCCGGGGGTTGTCAGTGGTCTCAGATGGTGTTTGCCCCGACATGACAACCCCAGAGGCAGGAGTGGGTGGGCAACTGGGTCCTGGGGCTGGGCTGCGGAGCGATGGAATCCCAGTCGGGAGTCTTCGGTTCCAGCAGGGGTGGTCACAGCAACAGCACCCCTGGCTGATGTGCAGGCAGCAAATGGCAGGGCACGTGGGCAGCAGGCAGGGAGGCAGCATCAGATGGCAGGTGGGAGCGTGCTCAGGGCTCTGGGGGGCAGTAGTTCGGCCTTCTGGGCAGGAGCGTGGTCTTCCGTGTGCTTACACGTGGCCAGCTTGATACGGAGTGATTTGGCACGTGAAAAATCTGCACGTCAGCATGTCGTTCGAGGAAAGGCCCTTAGCGCGTAAGCGTGTCTGCACGCATACGCATTTTCATTGGTCAGAAGGCCCCTCAAGCGCAAGCGCCCCTGTGACGTGACGCGTACAGATGTGCATCGGCATTTCAGCACGCGTGAAAAACTGCACGTCCGCGAGTAATACGAGGAAAGGGCCCATGCACGTAAGCGCGCGTGGAAAACTGCACGTCCGCGTGCAATACGAGGAAAGGGCCCATGCGCGTAAGCGCGTGTGAAAAACTGCACGTCCGCGTGTAATACGAGGAAAGGGCCCTTGCGCGTAAGTGACGTGACGCGCGCGTGCGTTTCCCTCAGCACGGGTTAAAGGTGAGCGGGCCCAGCAGTTCGCTGTACGTGCCTTTCGTGGAGACCGACGTGTGTTGCTGCTTCCTGTTGTTTCGCGCGCCATCACAACTTCACAGCTATCAAGGACGTATCTCTTCTTTTGGCGGGGGTATTGGCTACGCGTGTTTTTCTGCATTGCGCTAGTCAGATGGTGAGTCGCACACGCTCTTTTTCCCACTGCGGGTGCCCCTGTGTATCGCACCCATTTTCGATGTCATAGTAGCCTGCGTGTCCCACGCGTACGCGTTATTCGTGTTACTGGGTGCCACCGCGTACTGCAGGAGGTTGAATCCACGCACGTAGGCTGCAGGGTTGCGTGCACGGTTTTACTGCAGTTTTGGGGTGCCTGAGCGTTGCGTGACCTGTCACCACATCACCGGGGTCACATACAGCCTTGCAGGTGCAGGGGGGCTGTTAACATCTTGCTTCCCACCCCCTTCACCCCAATTGCCCAGGTCAATTGTGGTGTACACCTCCCATTGGCACCACTCCATCTGTGCCAGCACTACTACATCTGTGCCATGGTTGGGAGGCCACCAAAGGTGAGGGGCGCCTCAGCTGGGCGTACTCCTTGTGGCCGGCGTGGTCGGGCACGTGGCCGTGGTGACCAGGAAGTAGGGGGACTCCAGGGTGTCCAGGGCAGCCACAGAGGGGGAAGAGGCAGGGGTGCGCCACTTGAGCACAATGTTGTGCCATGTGTCGGTGCAGCCATGCCACCACCCCCTGTGGTTCCGGGGGATGCAGCTCATGCATCTGGCACTGGCACCCATATGACCCGGCAGTCCGTTCCATCGACTGCCACGGGCCCAAAGGTAGTGGTAGCTGCAGGTGCAGCTGTGGACACCGCCAACCAGGCTCAGGGTCTGCCAGCGCTGGCTGCGTTGGCACTTGAAGAGCCCTTGGTAGATCTCCAACAGGCCAGGGGGGAAACCATAGGGGCAGGCCGGGCTGCTCAGACCAAGACACGTGTCCCTGGGGCAGTCATGTCATCTGCTGCCCCGAACAGCCGGGTGTTGGCAAGTGCAGGGGCAGATGCACCCAACAGCACCCCGGTTGTGAGTCTGCCAACCAGGACCGTTGCGGTCAATGACCCTGCCACAGCTGATGTTGCTGCGCAGGGTCCATTAGTGGGCACCCAGCTGCCACTGACACAAGTCAGGCCTTTGGTCATCCCTCCACCTGCCACTCCCTTGGCTCAATCCACCGGACCCACTGGCCATACTGGTCAGGGCGGCATTAGCCAGCCAGGGTCTGCGCCACAGTCCAAGAGGAGGAAGGTTGTACCTGCAGCACAGGCTGGGGCCCCACACACAGCCACAACCTCCTGCACGTCGAGGAAGAAGCCTTTCTGTAAGCAGGAACTGGACTTCCTCGTGGCCTACGTGCGGGGCCACAGCCGTGACATGCTAGTGGGTGCCAATAGTCAGACTACGGCTGCCCAACGTGACACCCACTGGAAGCATGTTGCGGAACATGTCAGTTCATACGGCCATGAGGTGCGCACGGCGCAGGAGTGCAAAAAGCGTTGGAATGACATCAAGCGCAGCACTAAGGCCAAGCGTGCCTCAAATTACAACTTGACTCTGGTGACTGGCGGTGGGCCTGCACCAGAGGAGGAAGAACTCACTCCGCATGAGGCTCTCGTTGCGGAGTTCATACCACCTGAATTGGTCGAAGGAGTGGGAGAGATGCTGGACTTTGATGCCCAGTCCAGTGAGTGTTGATGCGTGTTTGTTGAGGACGTGTGTTTCACTTGTGGGATGTGTTGTGCATGATTGCTGCTACATGTGACGTGTACATGGTTCTGATGTGTAAGTAATGCAATGCTACCGTCATGCATGTCTCCTCTGCCTGCATGTGGGACTCCATGTGGGCATGCTCCCTTGCCCCTCCTCCGCCACTCTGCACTCCAGTTCCACCTTTGCACTGGTCTGCTCCAATCTTGCCAATGTGTAGTTTCTTGTTCATGTGTCCTGTGTAGATGCTAACTTCCAGCGTAGAAACTGCCAGACATATGCCGTGTGGTACAGCCTTAGTACTCGATGCAGGGTATCTCACTTGTACTGTGCATGGGTCAGATGTCCCACAGGGACATGAGTGCCCATTCATGCTCCATGTGCATTGCACGCATGCCCCTATGTGTCCTTGACTGGATGATCACTGTAATATGAGTCCTTGGTTACATACATTGCCTGCCATCTCATCGGCCTCCCCATGTCAACTGTGGCTCAGTCCTGCGTTGCACACATGTTTAGGCCCTGACAATCTGTGTGGCTCACAGGCCTCAGCCTGTTCAATGGCCAATGACTCTGTCCAACTCTTGTGTCTTCTTCACACGTGGGCGGCCTCCGGAGTTTTCATCATGTGTCCTGCCAACTGTCCCAGCATCATTTGCAGTGTTGTAATTTGAATCACATTAAGCTGTTGATGCCAGTCAACACTGCCTGTCACTACACAGGTGTATGGTCAGCCTTTTGATACCATGCTAGGCATCCCTGCTTTGGTATTGGGGTGGAGGGCTGCTTGGCTTCTAGACATGGTACACATTGAATGCACAATGCACGTGATGTCTGAATTTGACATTGCACTGCCTTCACATTTCCTGGCACACACCATGTAGTGCTTGTACATGTAGGTAGTGAGTGGCGTACACATTTTCTGCACTGCATAGACCCACTTCCATGGAAACTGCCACCTTTCAACAGGTCTGATCACAGAAGCTATTCAAAGTAGACCCAGCATGCATGCCAGGTCATATGTTATGTGTCTGCCGGATGCCTTTGCTGTCTGTGTGTGTGTGTGTCGTGTGCTTCTGACATGTGTATTGACCTTTTTCTCTCTATTTTTCAGGTGATGACGCAATGGAGGCGGAGGATGGTGTTGTCATGCCAGACACAGGGTTGGTAACACCACATCAACCCAGCACTAGTGGGGGTCGTGGGGTGGTAGGCCACGAAAACCCCCAAGTGCTGCAGTCCATCTTGTCTCTGGCTGCCTATGAGTCCAGCCTTGATGACGACTCTGACATCCATGTTGAGTTGGATGAGCATCAAGTCCATGTGTCAGGGGTGAGTGATTCTGATGTGGACACTCCTCTGTCTGCGACACCTGCACTGAGGGATCAGACAGTCTTGGTTCCTCCGCCCGTGGTGGATCGGGACGCAGGGTCACTCTCCACACCAGTCACTGATGTGTCTGGGACATCACGTCGACGGGGGCATGTAGTCGTGCAGCCGCAGGTGGTGCCAACACAGCGAGGACCCCCGGTCCTTGGGTCCCGCAGGGGTCAAGCCCGGCAACGCGGTCGCCGCGCGCAACCGCTGTATACTGAGTGGGAGCAAGACATGACTGCCAATTCCGAACGTCAGGGGGCAGCAATGGAGAACACCGCTGAGAGCATGGAGCGTGTGGCCCGATCTGTGCTTCCCCCTGCTAGGCAGGTGCTTCTCCAGCAGCAGGCGGCACGGTCCATGGCCTGCTCGCTCAGGCTAGGCATGGCGGCCTCAGACAGGGCACGCCAGGCTGAAATGTCATCTCTTCGTCAAGCAATTGCTGCTCACGCAGAGGCGCACATGGATGCCCTGAGGGAGGAGTATGCTTCCCTCAGATCCACTCTGGGTGTCCTTATGATGTCCCAGAGGCAGCAGGCAGAGGAGAGGTTTGCACTGCTTGAGCGTACCATCTCGGCTGAGCTACAGGCTTGCCGGGAGGTGCAGCGGTTGTCCAGCCAGGCCTTGCAGGAGGAACTCCATGTTACACGTGCTACCTTGCAAGAGGAAGCACGTGTATCACGTGAGGTTCTGCATGCAGACCTACATCACATCGCCACACAGAACCAGGCTCACCCGTCCGGCAGACTTGCTGCCGACGAGGGGCAAGCTGCGACTAGGCGTGGCCAGGCTACTGTGCCATGTCCTCCTTTCCAGGATGAGCCAGACTCGGACGACCATCTATCTCCCACATAGGTCGTGCTGTGCAGGCGTTGAGCCCATGGAGGATTTCTTTTTTGGCTCAGCATCATCGCATGTGGATGTTGAGCAGCACCCTGTACCTCCCAGCTCCTGGGTGCCTCCCCTCCCCCCGGGTCGTATGTGGCCATTTTTGATTTTTCCTTTAGTTTAGTTAGTTAAGTTTCTGTTTGATAGTTAGTTTAAATAGGTAATGTAGGTTTTCCATAGTTAGTGTAATTAGTTAATAGTTGAATTAGTTTAAAATTGCTAGTCTATTGTGCTTTCATGTGACGGTGCGGTGCTTTGTGGCTTTTGAAGGCATCCACTGTCTGTTCCAGCTGGGCCCTTCATGGTTGTCTTGTGTATGTGTTTGCTGCTTGGGGTCCTTGACTCACATATGCCACTCTTGCCTCCCTTATCCATGGGCTCGCAAGGATGATTCGGTGTTACAGAATTTTACACAAGGGCTTTGGACTGTCATATCTGTGGCATGTCTGGTGCTGTGTGACTTGTGTTGACACCCCTAGTGGGGATGATTTACGTGTCATTGTCCACTGTTCAGCTTTTGCTAGATGGGGTGTGTCATGATTAATGTGGACATTGATTGCTATGCATTGTGTAGTATGTTTCATATCTTTCCTGTACACGTGCTTGTTGCAATTCATGCTGTAGATAGTGTTGCACACTTTGGAGGTGAAAGACGGACTGATGGTGTGATTCGTGATGTGACTCTCTGACATGGTCAAGTAATGAGATGCCTGATGAGACACACACAGATGACTTTGAGGCATTAATCATGTGTTTCATGCCCTTTCTGCAGGGGGATGAGCCTCCAGAGCACCTTTGCCAGCAGGCATGGCCCATTGGACAACAGAATTCTGGACCCGTTTGTTGGTGCCCACATGCACATGTGTGCACAAGCAGAGGCACAGTGATTGCAGACCCACATCCTAGATCTGCTGATATGTTCCAAGGAACTCCAGGCAAGGTGAGCATCACAGGGGGGCCACGACACAGCAAAGCTTGCACCAGGCGAGTTGCACATGCAGGCTTAGTCACAGCACTGAGGGTGAGATTAGACTAATATTGGTGTTGAAGCACACAATGCAGCTCAGATGTGTTTGTGGACTGATGGCTGTTGATAGTAGGGTTGTCTGGGACACATGCAGGGGCAGTGGCACATACCCTCCGGTACACCAAGGTCCATTGAGGCACTTGTATCAACCATGTAGCCTTCCGAGACATGGAAAGGGGCAGCTCACAGGGACATACAGCAAGGTACATACTCGGGTGCAGTGCATGTCTTTTCCACGTACTTCATGATAAATTCACTGCCAACTTTGTTTCGGTCATGGTGGTACGCAACTTGCTCTGTAGTCATGGCTTGCTATATGGGTCTGTCTGCTTACCCAGGGAACATTGCATGTTGTGTGAATTGTGACACATTGGTGTTCCATTTGCCACGCACCCACCAGCGGCTGACTTACTGCATTGACTGTGTATGACCCGTCACAGGGGTGATGTTATATATGGGTACGAAGCATCAAGCACAGATTGTCTGTTTGTAGAGTAGTTTGTTGCTATGGGGCATGTTTGGTGTTGTGTTTTTGTGTAATTGGCACGTACAGGTTGTTGACTGTGGCTCTCTTTGCAGCATTGCAGTGCTCCTGTAACCGGAACTGAGAGTGCGCAGGCAGGAGGCCAGCACTCAAAACCAGAGCTAAGTGTCTTGTTGTTTTTCTTACGAACTGCTCTGCATAGGCTTGCTGGGGAGTGTACCGATGCATGGATGTATGTGTGGTTCAATTTGGTATGTTTTTTCTCCCTAATCACCCGTGATCCTATGCAATTTTGAAACCTGTACCCTCTACCCGGTGTTCCTGCTTCCCGTGCCTATCCAAGCAACGTTCCCTGACCCTCTTTCCCCACTGGGGTTGCGGATGCCTGTGTAAGCCCCGAACTTGCAGGCGCCAACACCCTAGAGGGGGTGGTTGGTTCGTACCACTCCTGAGCCTGGACTACAGAAGGCCATGACAATGATGTCCAAGTTTGTTTGGATTGTGTATGTGTTCATGCAGGTTGTACATTTTTGTGCATTCCCTAGTTTCATGTGTCATTCCTCCTCCCCTCTCCTGCCACTCATTCCAGTCATCCAGTGTGTCAACACCTGTCCCGACTGCATATCCCTGAACCTCATTCCCCACCAGGGTCTCAGGGGCCTGTGTGAGTTTGAACTTGCAGGCACCCGGGACATGGTGGGGGTGGTTGTTTCGCGACACTCCCGCGCCTGTACAGGGGACCTGTGACAGTACACATCCATTCATGGTGCATCATCCTATGTCATGTACCACACATGTCTCACATCCTGTCGTGACATTGTTTTGCTGTGCTACCTTGGTTGTTGCATCATTGTGGTAGTACTTGACCTTTGTGAG
This sequence comes from Ambystoma mexicanum, assembly GCF_040938575.1. Lineage (NCBI taxonomy): Eukaryota > Metazoa > Chordata > Amphibia > Caudata > Ambystomatidae > Ambystoma > Ambystoma mexicanum. The sequence goes on from NC_090939.1 coordinate 513,841,638, forward strand.
GTACTGCTACGTCAAGTCATCTACTGGAGGGTGTTCGGGTTCGTTTTTATGCCTTGGAATTTGTGATTTTGGAAATGAGTGTGGATTCTGAGGGTTCAGGCATCTTTTTACACACAAGGTGGGAGATGGTGACGAAGGGTAAAGGTGATCTTGTGGCCAGGTGGAATTGAGGTTTGGAGGCTCCATGACCCAGGTGCAGTTGTTCAGTGGGTCATGGTCATTTGTGAGGGGGGGGGTTGTTGTTGATAGTTGCCTTGCCCTGCAGTGTGATGGGAACTCTGACATAGTAATGGTGGTATCCTATGTACATGTTGTGTTCTGCTGATCAATGCCTGTTCATGTGTTGTGTTTTCCTTTCAGGTGCGAGGGGATAGTTGTGGTTTGACATGCTGGGGTGTACACATGGTGGATGTTCACATGTGATGTGTAGGGAACACTGATGGTCACTTGAGTGCACATGCATATGTGGAGTGCATGTCTTTGCAGAACTACACACTTGCACTCTGATGCACTACATGTACTCCCACCCTTGCATATCCACGTGTACACTGTTTGCCTTCTGGTGCCCACTGTGTCCCGGCAGCACATGTTCTGTGACCGATTATTGATCCAGTACATGCCTAATTTGATGTTTGATGTGGTCTGTCACTTAGATGTGATGCTCAGGGTGTGCATCTCACACAATGGCTGTTCACTGTGCTGTGCGTTGAGCAGTGTGTTGCAGGAGTAGGACACTGCACACATGAGCTGCAGTGTTGATTTTGCAATGCATAATGTGCATGTAGACAGGCATTCATTGTGATGTTACGTCTACGACTGTTGTAATGCATTTGGAAATGACTTATTTTGGGTGGGAGATTTTGTTGGTCTGTCATTTCATCTGATTCCGGGTCAGGCAGCAGTGTCCGATGCCACTGTACATTTAGGACATGGAAATGTGTACCTTATCGTTACTGCGTTGGTGTATGGGTATTGCTTGCCATGTCATGTTGATGTTTGGGAGGGTTTGAGTGACATGACAGTGATGGCCATGGCCTGTTTTGCAGGTGTGTGTGATGCACACCTTGTATGTCCGGGTCATCCGCTTCTCAGAGCAACTAGCTGGGGGTAGATTTCTCTCCGCGGCAGGGCCCTCCCCCTGGAACAGACATCTGGCCTGACTTGAACTTGAGGGGAACCATCTCCAGTTCTGGAAGCACCTCAAGACCTTCCTCTTTGCTTCTGCTTACTCTCTGCCTCTCCCTTGCAGAATTCTTCACTGGAACTGCACAGGAGCTGCAACTGGGCCACTCTCATCGACCTCGGTCCCTGGCCCAGCCACTCTCCACTTGCACTGCCTCCCTGGCAACCCCTGCACTGCAGTACTGTCTCTCTATCCCTACAGCCCTCCCTTCCCAGCACTTGTCTGCACTTACCTTTGTAGTTGCCACCAGGCGACCTATGTATTATTTTTTTGGGCTACTTCCCCTGTACTGGACTCTCCCCCGCCCTTCCCCTTGCACTTTTCCCTTCCCCCTACCCCTGCACTTGCACGATCTGAATGACACCTGGCCTAGTAGTACCATTCTCTGTGTTCCCTTGTTCCCCCCTCCCTGCCTCATTGCGCCTTGGAATACTTGTGTATGGCCCATATCATGTCATATGTCATATGTGTGCCTTTTGGTCACACAGGATAGCTTGTGTTTAAGTAGCTAGGGATGCAGACGATGTGGCACTTCCATGGCAACTATCTCAGGGTGGTAGGGTTGTGACAGTTGACTGTCTCTTTGTCATCATCGATTGTCACCTGGTATGTGCCAGGCCTGTGTGCACTCCGCAGGGGTGGGAGTTTAGGTGAAAAATGTGGCCACAAGCTGGGTCCGGGCTTCCTCGTGACGTGCCCTGTCCCCTCCCATGGGCAGCGCCTGTGCCTGTGGTTGGGGATGTGGGGGCACCACCATGTCCACCGGGACGCGCTGCCGTGTTGCAACATTGTGCAGGACACATGCTGCCACAATGATCCTGCACACTACTGGTGGTGCATAGAGTAGTTGCCCACCAGAGCGGTCAAGGGAGCGGAAACGTTACTTGAGCACTCCGAATGTGCGCTCCACTATGCCCCTGGTTGCAATATGGGCAGCGTTGTATCTTACCTGGGGTGGTGTGGTGGGGTTCCGGATTGGCGTCATCATGTGGTTGCTCATCATGTGGCGTCATCATGAGGGTAGGCACTGTCCCCTGAGGAGGTGATAATAGTTGAGATTATTAGGGTTTGGATATTTGTCTGTGTGTGACTTGCATGCATGTGCAAGGGCATTTGTACTGACCTAGGAGCCATGTGTCGCCATACTGCCCAGCTTCCAGGGCCCGGCTCAGGGCGGACATTCTGTATATGAAACTGTCATGGGTGGAGCCAGGGTAGTTTGCATAGACAGAGGTGATGATTCCCTTTGCATCACATACCACCTGTACATTGATGCAATGCCAGTGCTTGCGGTTTCGGTAGATGTGCTCAATGTCCCTAGGTGGACGTAGGGCCACCTGGGTGCAATCTATGGCACCGAGCACTTTGGGGAAGTGTGCCACCCTGAAAAAATCCAGGACAACGGCCTGCCTTTCTGCGGGTGTTCTGGGCATGTATATGTGCCTGCGGACTGAGGGGTGCGCTGTCATGATTGCCAGTACCTGGTGTAGGCAGCGTGACTGCGTGGCCTGTGAGACCCCCCCACTATGGCAGTAGTCCGCTGAAATGACCCAGTGGCCAAAAAATGCAGGACATTGAGCAGCTTCTCCAAGGGGCTCAATGCTTGGGAGCAAAGGGTGGGGGATGTGAGGTCATCTTCCCACTCCCTGACCAGGTCTAGGATGATATGGGGAGGAAACCTATACCTGCCATAGACCTGGTCGTCAGGCATCCCAAAAAGGCTTGTCCGTGGTGCGAAAATGCGTGCCCTGGCTATTCTCCTCCTCCTGCGGTGTCCCACGATCAGTGCAGCGACAAATGGGGCATCATCGTAGCTGTATATACGCGTTTGTTGTTTGCGCGCACTTTTATGCTGTGCGCGGGGACGCCTCCGCCTGCCTTCGTGTGGGGGGACGCGTTGACGCCTGTGCACGTCTTTTGCCGTGCGTGGGTTTCCCGTATTCGGATACGTGGTAAGACTGTAGGTCCGAGTGTCATCGCGTGTGATCGGAGGGGAGTGAGCGTACACGCGATTGGCCTGGGTACGTGTGTATCGGGGTGCGCGGGAAGTTCCACACGCGATTAGCCTGGGTACGTGTGTTCCGGGGTGCCGGGAACTTTCACACGCGATTGGTGGAAATCCACGCGCTAAGGGCCTTTGGTCCAATGAAATCGCATATGCGTGCTGCCGTGCATACGCGCTAAGGGCCTTTCCTCGTATTACACGCGGACGTGCAGTTTTCCACGCGCGCTTACGCGCATGGGCCCTTTCCTCGTATTACACGCGGACGTGCAGTTTTTCACGCGCGCTGAAATGCCCATGCACGTCTGTACGCGTCACGTCACAGGGGCACTTGCGCTTGAGGGGCCTTCTGTCCAATGAAAATGCGTATGCGTGCAGACGCGCTTACGTGCTAAGGGCCTTTCCTCGAATTACACGCTGACGTGCAGATTTTTCACGTGCCAAATCACTCCGTATCAAGCTGGCCACGCGTAAGCACACAGAAGACCACGCTCCTGCCCAGAAGGCCGAACTACTGCCCCCAGAGCCCCGAGCACGCTCCCACCTGCCATCTGCTGCTGCCTGACTGCCTGCTGCCCACGTGCCCTGCCATTTGGTGCCTGCACATCAGCCAGGGGTGCTGTTGCTGTGACCACCCCTGCTGGAACCGAAGACTCCCGACTGGGATTCCATCGCTCCACAGCCCAGCCCCAGGACCCAGTTGCCCACCCACTCCTGCCTCTGGGGTTGTCATGTCGGGGCAAACACCATCTGAGACCACTGACAACCCCCGGCCAGAGAGGCAGAGGGGCACCAGCTTCAGTGCCACCGAAGTTGGTGTCCTGGTGGAGCAAGTCCTGGGGCAGCATGATTCCCTCTTCGGAAGTTCCCGCGCCGACAAGGAAGGACAGACTCGGATCTGGACTGACATCGTGACTGCCATCAACGCGGAGGGGGTGGCAGTCCGCGACTTACAACATGTCAAGAAGCGCTGGGAGGACTTCAGGTCCAGGACCCTGAACAAGGCCCGGCGCCTCTTGAAGGCAGCGGATGCCAAGGGGCGCCGGGGCCACTTGTCGGAAGAACAGATGAGGGTCCTGGAACGCATATCCCCAGCGCTCCACGTCCAGGTCCTTGAGAGGCAGAATCGTCTGGAGTCGAGCGGTGAGTGTACATGCATCCTGATTGTGAGCAGTGCGTGTGGTTATTATTCAGTAGTGTGCAGGTTGCACATCTGTTTGTATGGGGTCGAGTATGGGTGGGGGTGTACAGGGCCGTGGGGCTGACACATGCGAGGGCTGGAATGTGTGAGACATGGATGGTGCTTGTGTGTGTAGGCTTGCATGACAAATGCAGTTGTGTGGGCACACATGTTTGGATGAATGTGTATGTAAGTACTCATGTCCGTGATGTCACGCATGTATGTTGTTTTTGGCTGCATGTATCAGCACTGTGTACATGTGTGTGTATTTGACAAGGGTGCAACAGTGATGCAACATGGATGCATGTGACAGCGGTATGTGGAAGCCTGAGTGGCAGATGTGACATGGATGCCCGTCTGAACACTGCGACACTTGGCAGAGGTGTACACATGCATGCAAGTGTGGTGGTGTGTGTACCTGTGTGGTGCACTTCCTGTGTTGCATGTGATGTCTGGCTCACCTTTGGCTGCTCATGCTGTTGTATGTGTATGGATGGTGGTGGCAGTTGCGATATGGCTGTGGTATGGCTCATGTGTGCGAGTTGTAATGACATGTGTGTTGGGGATTGTGATGACATGTCTGAGGTTTGCCAATGCCACTCATGTACAACTGTCATGTGTTTATGTGTCCATTGTACAGTGCCCTGATACCTGTGTTTTGTTTCTCCCTGTCTGCAGCGTCAACTGATGAAGAGGGCGGAGAAGGTGCTGTGGAGCACAGCGGCGGGGATCCCACCGCCAGCCGGAGACGCAAGGCCCGGCTCCCCTCCCATGTTGTGATCTCGTCGGGGAGTGAGGAGTCTGGTGCCGCGTCCCAGGCCGCAGCTGCCGGGGGGAGGTCCAAGAGGCGGAGGTTGGAGTTGGACTCCTCGGCAGCAGAAGGGGCAGCTGGGACCCCACAGGGCCCAACAGGGGAAGATGGCACTGAGTCATCCAGGTTGGTGGGGGGTTTGGTGGAGGAGGAGGCCGTGCAAGCACCAGAGACGGGGTCTGGAGGTGGGGATCCCACTGGTGCTAGTGGTGCAGTGCAGGACCAGGGACAGGAGGCAGCACAGGCCGCCGCGGAGGTGCCTGTGTGCAATCCTGTCCCTGATCCTGTCCCTGCATCATCTTGCACCAGCCTACATCCAGACCCGTTTTCAGGCAGGGGATGAGCTCACGTCAACTGGCCTTCCTCTGCCTGCGGACGTGGCTATCCAGGTCCGGGTTGAGCCTGTCCTGGCTGGTGTGGCGTTGCGTCAACGGGCCATGCGAGGTGACCTGCAGTCTTTTCATGAAGAGACTGCACGTCATCTCGAATGGCTCGTTGACCACGTCAGCCTGCTGGGACAGGTCACCCAGGCCGGATTCCTCCGTCTGATGGGGCTTGCTACGACCCCCTCCTCAACTGGACCCCCTACGCGCCAGTCGTCCTCTGTGCCATCTTCCCACCCATCAGTCACCTGGGTACCGTGTGGAGCTGCCTCTGACGGTGCGGCCAGGCTGGTGGAGGAGGCATCCCTGCCACAGTCGGGAGTCGGACATCCAGCAGGGGTGGCCACATCTACGACTGCACCCCAGCCAGCGGAGGATGTGCAGGCAGCAGGAGGCAGTGCACGGGCAGAGGCACAGCAGCAGCAGCAACGTGGTGGGAGCCATGAAGGCTCGGGGCCTTCAACATCGGAGGGGCAGTCATCGGCCGGAGGGCAGGAGGACCAAGGACAGAGAGTGTCTTCCGTGTGGCAGCGGTTGGGCCACGCCATAGATGCGGAGCGGCAGCAGGCGGAAGAGGCACGGCTCACAATGGTCAGGGCGGAGAACTCCATGCGGAGGGCACTGAGGCGGGCCGAGTGCCTTGAGGCAATCCGCAGGGGTTTGGAGGTGGAGACGTCGACGGCCCTGCGGACCCTCGGGGCCATGGAGGAGGACCGCCTCCGGGACATTGAGGAGGAGTTCGATGATGCCCTGGCCCGGGACATCCACAAGTGAGCCGTGAAACTAGCCCGCTGCCCTTGTACATAGTTATGTAGGTAGTGTTAGGCTTCATTTTTGTTTTGATTTTATTTGGACCTTTCGGACATTGGCCACATTTTTGTATATAGTTTATTTTATTAGTTAGTGTAGTTAGATAGGTTTCCTTTCTTTTGTTGGGATAATGGACCCTGGCTTGTTCCCATGTACATAGTTCACTGTTGGATTGTATTTTTTTTTCACTTTTTAACCATGGAGCAATGGCTTTCTTTTTTATTTCCCATTGGATTTTGTTTTGTGGACATTGACTTTGGACAACATTACTTTGGAATTTTATTTTTGGTTTTGCTTTTTTTCACGGACATGCTTCTTTTAATTTTTGTACATTCACATTTCTGTTTCTTCATTTTTTATTCTATTTATGTTTCCTTTAATACATATTTTTTTTGGTGAACTTCAATGTGTGGTATCTCATTGGTTTCATGCATTTCATGATATGTGTTTTGAGATTCATTGACACCCATTGGGTGTATGTGAGGGAAATGTGTTTGTTTCGGAACTTGCAATTGGTGTTCTGTGATGTAATTGCAAATTATGAGTGAGTGGATGCAATACTCGGGTGGGTGTTTTGCATGTGGAGGCTGACCATAGGGACCAGGGATCTAGATTGTGATGACATGTTGGCTGGGGAACATGAGTTGCACATAGGTGGGGGCCTGCTGGCAGGTGCCCCACAGTGCTGGGGGGTGGGGGTGATGGGGAACATGAGTTGAACATGGGTGGGGGCCTGCTGGCAGGTGCCCCACAGTGCTGGGGGGTGGGGGTGCTGGGGAACATGAGTTGGACATGGGTGGGGGCCTGCTGGCAGGTGCCCCACAGTGCTGGGGTGTGGGGGTGGTGGGGAACATGAGTTGGACATGGGTGGGGGCCTGCTGGCAGGTGCCCCACAGTGCTGGGGGTGGGGGTGGTGGGGAACATGAGTTGGACATGGGTGGGGGCCTGCTGGAAGGTGCCCCAGCACTGCTGGGGGGTGGGGTGGTGGGAGACATGGGTGGGGGCCTGGTGGAGGCTGCCCCTGGCTGCTGGGGGGTGGGGGTGCTGGGAGACATGGGTGGGGGCCTGGTGAAGGCTGCCCCTGCACTGCTGGGGGGTGGGGGTGGTGGGAGACATGGGTGGGGGCCTGGTGGTGGGTGCCCCTGGTGGCTGGGGGGTGGGGGTGCTGGGAGACATGGGTGGGGGCCTGGTGGAGGCTGCCCCTGGTGACTGGGGGGGTGGGGGTGGTGGGAGACATGGGTGGGGGCCTGGTGGAGGCTGCCCCTGGTGGCTGGGGGGGGTGGGGGTGCTGGGAGACATGGGTGGGGGCCTGGTGGAGGCTGCCCCTGCACTGCTGGGGGTGGGGGTGGTGGGAGACATGGGTGGGGGCCTGGTGGAGGCTGCCCCTCGTGGCTGGGGGGTAGGGGTGCTGGGAGACATGGGTGGGGGCCTGGTGGAGGCTGCCCCTGCACTGCTGGGGGGTGGGGGTGGTGGGAGACATGGGTGGGGGCCTGGTGGAGGCTGCCCATGGTGGCCGGGGGTGGGGGTGCTTGGAGACATGGGTGGGGGCCTGGTGGAGGCTGCCCCTGCACTGCTGGGGGGTGGGGGTGGTGGGAGACATGGGTGGGGGCCTGGTGGTGGGTGCCCCTGGTGGCTGGGGGTGGGGGTGCTGGGAGACATGGGTTGGGGCCTGGTGGAGGCTGAACCTGGTGACTGGGGGGGTGGGGGTGCTGGGAGACATGGGTGGGGGCCTGGTGGTGGGTGCCCCTGGTGACTGGGGGGTGGGGGTACTGGGAGACATCGGTGGGGGCCTGGTGGTGGGTGCCCCTGCACTGCTGGCTGCTGGGGGGTGGAGGTGGTGGGGAACATGAGTTGGACATGGGTGGGGGCCTGCTGGCAGGTGCCCCACAGTGCTGGGGGGTGGGGGTGGTGGGGAACATGAGTTGGACATGGGTGGGGGCCTGCTGGCAGGTGCCCCACAGTGCTGGGGGGTGGGGGTGCTGGGGAACATGAGTTGGACATGGGTGGGGGCCTGCTGGCAGGTGCCCCACAGTGCTGGGGGGTGGGGGTGGTGGGGCACATGAGTTGGACATGGGTGGGGGCCTGCTGGCAGGTGCCCCACAGTGCTGGGGGGTGGGGGTGGTGGGGAACATGAGTTGGACCTGGGTGGGGGCCTGCTGGCAGGTGCCCCTGCACTGCTGGGGGGGTGGGGGTGGTGGGAGACATGGGTGGGGGCCTGGTGGAGGCTGCCCCTGGTGGCTGGGGGGTGGGGGTGCTGGGAGACATGGGTGGGGGTCTGGTGGAGGCTGCCCCTGGTGGCTGGGGGGGTGGGGGTGCTGGGAGAATTGGTTGGGGGCCTGGTGGAGTCTGCCCCTGGTGACTGGGGGGGTGGGGGTTGTGGGAGACATGGGTAGGGGCCTGGTGGAGGCTGCCCCTGGTGGCTGGGGGGTGGGGGTGCTGGGAGACATGGGTGGGGGCCTGGTGGAGGCTGCTACTGCACTGCTGGGGGTGGGGGTGGTGGGAGACATGGGTGGGGGCTTGGTGGTGTGTGCCCCTGCACTGCTGTGGGGGTGGGGGTGGTGGGAAACATGGGTGGGGGCCTGGTGGAGGCTGCCCCTGGTGACTAGGGGGGTGGGGGTGGTGGGAGACATGGGTGGGGGCCTGGTGGAGGCTGCCCCTGGTGGCTGGGGGGTGGGGGTGCTGGGAGACATGGGTGGGGGCCTGGTGGTGGGTGCCCCTGTAGTGCTGGGGGGGTGGGGGTGGTGGGAGACATGGGTGGGGGCCTGGTGGATGTTGCCCCTGGTGACTGGGGGGGTGGGGGTGCTGGGACACATGGGTGGGGGCCTGGTGGAGGCTGCCCCTGGTGACTGGGGGGTTGGGGGTGGTGGGAGACATGGGTGGGGGCCTGGTGGTGGGTGCCCCTGCACTGCCGGGGGGTGGGGGTGGTGGTAGACATGGGTGGGGGCCTGGTGGAGGCTGCCCCTGGTGGCTGGTGGGTGGGGGTGCTGGGAGACATGGGTGGGGGCCAGGTGGAGGCTGCCCCTGCACTGCTGGGGGGTGGGGGTGTTGGGAGACATGGGTGGGGGCCTGGTGGTGGGTGCCCCTGGTGGCTGGGGGGTGGGGGTGTGATGGGAGACATGGGTGGGGGCCTGGTGGAGGCTACCCCTGGTGACTGAGGGGGTGGGGGTGTGGGGGCCTGGTGGAGGCTGCCCCTGGTGCCTGGGGGGTGGGGGTGGTGGGAGACATGGGTGGGGGCCTGCTGGAGGCTGCCCCTGGTGGCTGGGGGTGCTGGAAGACATGGGTGGGGGCCTGGTGGAGGCTGCCCCTGCACTGCTGGGGGGTGGGGGTGGTGGGAGACATGGGCGGGGGCCTGGTGGTGGGTGCCCCTGCACTGCTGGGGGGTGGGGGTGGTGGGAGACATGGGTGGGGGCCTGGTGGAGGCTGCCCCTGGTGACTGGGGGGGGTGGGGGTGCTGGGAGACATGGGTGGGGGCCTGGTGGAGGCTGCCCCTGGTGACTGGGGGGGTGGGGGTGGTGGGAGACATGGGTGGGGGCCTGGTGGTGGGTGCCCCTGCACTGCTGGGGGTGGGGGTGGTGGGAGACATGGTTGGGGGCCTGGTGGAGGCTGCCCCTGGTGGCTGGGGGATGGGGGTGCTGGGAGACATGGGTGGGGGCCTGGTGGAGGCTGCCCCTGCACTGCTGGGAGGTGGGGGTGGTGGGAGACATGGGTCGGGGCCTGGTGGAGGCTGCCCCTGGTGGCTGGGGGGTGGGGGTGCTGGGAGACATGGGTGGGGGCCTGGTGGAGGCTGCCCCTGCACTGCTGGGGGGTGGGGGTGGTGGGAGACATGGGTGGGGCCTGGTGGTGGGTGCCCCTGGTGGCTGGGGGCTGGGGGTGCTGGGAGACATGGGTGGGGGCCTGGTGGAGGCTGCCCCTGGTGACTGGGGGTGTGGGGGTGCTGGGAGACATGGGTGGGGGCCTGGTGGAGGCTGCCCCTGGTGACTGGGGGTGGTGGGGGTGGTGGGAGACATGGGTGGGGGCCTGCTGGAGGCTGCCCCTGGTGGCTGGGGGGTGGGGGTGCTGGGAGACATGGGTGGGGGCCTGGTGGAGGCTGCCCCTGCACTGCTGGGGGGTGGGGGTGGTGGGAGACATGGGTGGGGGCCTGGTGGTGGGTGCCCCTGCACTGCTGGGCGGTGGGGATGGTGGGAGACATGGGTGGGGGCCTGGTGGAGGCTGCCCCTGGTGACTGGGGGGGTGAGGGTGCTGGGAGACATGGGTGGGGGCCTGGTGGAGGCTGCCCCTGGTGACTGGGTGGGTGGGGGTGGTGGGAGACATGGGTGGGGGCCTGGTGGTGGGTGCCCCTGCACTGCTGGGGGGTGGGGGTGGTGGGAGACATGGGTGGGGGCCTGGTGGAGGCTGCCCCTGGTGGCTGGGGGGTGGGGGTGCTGGGAGACATGGGTGGGGGCCTGGTGGTGGGTGCCCCTGCACTGCTGGGGGGTGGGGGTGGTGGGAGACATGGGTGGGGGCCTGGTGGAGGCTGCCCCTGGTGGCTGGGGGTGCTGGAAGACATGGGTGGGGGCCTGGTGGAGGCTGCCCCTGCACTGCTGGGGGGTGGGGGTGGTGGGAGACATGGGCGGGGGCCTGGTGGTGGGTGCCCCTGCACTGCTGGGGGGTGGGGGTGGTGGGAGACATGGGTGGGGGCCTGGTGGAGGCTGCCCCTGGTGACTGGGTGGGGTGGGGGTGCTGGGAGACATGGGTGGGGGCCTGGTGGAGGCTGCCCCTGGTGACTGGGGGGGTGGGGGTGGTGGGAGACATGGGTGGGGGCCTGGTGGTGGGTGCCCCTGCACTGCTGGGGGTGGGGGTGGTGGGAGACATGGTTGGGGGCCTGGTGGAGGCTGCCCCTGGTGGCTGGGTGATGGGGGTGCTGGGAGACATGGGTGGGGGCCTGGTGGAGGCTGCCCCTGCACTGCTGGGAGGTGGGGGTGGTGGGAGACATGGGTCGGGGCCTGGTGGAGGCTGCCCCTGGTGGCTGGGGGGTGGGGGTGCTGGGAGACATGGGTGGGGGCCTGGTGGAGGCTGCCCCTGCACTGCTGGGGGGTGGGGGTGGTGGGAGACATGGGTGGGGCCTGGTGGTGGGTGCCCCTGGTGGCTGGGGGCTGGGGGTGCTGGGAGACATGGGTGGGGGCCTGGTGGAGGCTGCCCCTGGTGACTGGGGGTGT